>NC_140341.1:17871867-19071867 GCF_963514085.1 Chelon labrosus
TGATTGTCCTGCAGCGATGAAGTGGACAACCTGAAATGGAAGTTGCGGCTTTGCCAAGGCTTACCACGCTGTTTGGGACTTCTTCCAGTTTCCTTATCACCTGGCCATGGCGCCACCTGTATTGACCCTGATTCATCATCACGGCAGATTGGCTGGGCCAGGAAGGGTTTCATAGATGGCTCTGATTAAAAAGTGTCAGAATGCACTCCCACTTTGGCCTTGCTGGCAAATAACTGTTTATTGAACCCAGCCATTTCACACAGCAAAAATGTTCTCAATCAATTATGCTTTGTTTATTGATATGTTTTTATATACAGATTTTGGCGTAAGTGCATTTCTGGCCACAGGGGGCGATATGACTAGGAACAAAGTTCGAAAGACTTTTGTTGGCACGCCGTGCTGGATGGCACCAGAGGTGATGGAACAGGTGAGTCTATAGTTGTACAAAAACAAGCGCTGGTGACATTGTCTCTTTCATGCAGTATTCTGGCAAATATGTTTGCCTGAGCTTGTGTCTTATTGTTGTTAGTCAGCGTCTATGTAATGCTATTATGTTAAAACTACTAAAAGTAGTAGTAGTAATCACATCAACAAAATGCTGTAACAGATGTAAGCGTTCTACAGTGATATTAGACAGTACTGCAATTCTATGTCCACAGGTTCGAGGCTATGATTTCAAAGCAGATATATGGAGTTTTGGAATTACAGCCATCGAGTTAGCGACAGGCTCTGCCCCGTATCACCGATACCCTCCCATGAAGGTGAGTGTTCTGGACATTTGCTGTTTTATTCAGTGTAACGTCTTCCTGTAAATTACACTGACAAAGGAAAGAAGAAAACTTGTGAGCGTAAACTCCTATATCAGCAAACTTCCCCCTAAACCAACTTGTTTCCGCAAAGTTTCATCATTAGCAAGAAAAAGTGTGTGCAGAGTTCATAGTTCACTTGCTGCTTTTGCTGTAATTGGGAAACCAAACAACAAATAAAGAGGGAGCATTTCAGAAAAAGAGAAGCTTGCCTTTACTTTGCAAAACATTTCCATAGTTCCCTGATGTGAATTTCTTTTTTCTTCTGCTAATGTATTTGACTCTCTGCTGAAAAAAAACTACTTGTGGGCGGTTTTGATCTTTATTCCTGTCTTTTCAGGTTTTAATGCTTACCCTACAGAACGATCCACCCACTCTAGAGACGGGTGTCGAGGACAAGGAAATGCTAAAAAAATATGGCAAATCATTTAGAAAGCTAATAACTATGTGCCTTCAGAAGGAACCTGCCAAAAGGTGAGCGACATGTTCCCTATATATCAGCTCAATATTTCAGTGAAGAGTGCTGATGCAATGTGTGGTCAATAACAGGGGACCTGGTCCTTGATTAACATTTACTGAGTGCTGTGTTCTGGTGTTTTTGCAATTGTACTTTTTCTTTGTGTTGCCTCTAGGCCTACAGCTGCAGAGCTTTTGAAGTGTAAATTCTTCCAAAAGGCCAAGGTATTTGTCTCATCTCAAATATCTGGCTCAGCATCTTTGTTTGACCTGTTATTAGTGTTATTCTTATGGCTTCACGCCAACTCCAACAATGACTCAGCTGTGTGTGTTAAATGTATTTGTTAATGGTAGTTATACTTGGATACATCAGGCAGTTCACTTCATATAAGGGTATGACATTTATCAAAAGTAATGACAACTAAAAATAAGCTCTTGAGCTCTTCCATTACATCTTCAGTGAGTGTTATTTACCTAAACAGAACCAAACAACTAGATTATTTAAAGTTGATCTCTCTCCAATAACTTTGACATCTGGGACATTTTACAGATGTGACGATGTTGATATATGTGGTTCTTCAAAATCCTTTGATTTAGATTTTGGAAAATCTGTTCAAAAGCACTTTAGAGGATGGAATACCTGGTTAACAATTATTAACCCGTTATAGGGCAAGGAACCATATTTGGTAACTTCAGCGCACACATTTTACATTGCATCCCTGTGTCTCTCAGTGAGGCTGAGAAGCATGTGGTTTTCACCCAGCCAGTCAGCGAAGATCAAGTCAATATTCTCAGCTCAAATCAAGGTCAAATGTGGTCTGCAATGTCCACCTCTGCATGAACGCTGAGCACAACTGCTTTATTAGGTACCACAAAGAAGTGATCTAATGCTGTCTAATGTGATAATGTGTATGTGCCTGAATCAGCACTTATGTTCTAATGGTCTAAATGCATGTTTACATTTGTTTTCCACTTAAGTGCAAGGAACCATAATGGTAAATTCATTAACCTTTATTTTCTACAAGTAAATGAAAAATTTTGAAAAATTTCACAAAATTAAAAAAGTCTTCTTATGTCCTGCAACAACACTCTAGCGTTGACATTTAGAATTTCCAAGTATTTCAATGAGTGTCCTATAAATGGTTAATAATAATAATAAATTATACACACAGCCTAGTAGGAGGATTTTAATTTTGTGAAAAGGATCAAATGATGCTTAATGTTTCTTTTGAACTGGTTTAGTCACTGGCCTTAAAAATGCTTACAATAACCCATGTACTCCTCAAACTGTCTTACAGCTTTTACAGTTCCACCATCCCTTTTGATTTCTTAAAAATATCTTGATATGTTAAAAAAAATACAACCTGAGCTCTATGTGACTCAATGTGACTGATTTGATACATTTTTCTCTTTTTCTCTTGCAGAACAAAGAATATCTGGTAGAAAAGCTTTTGTGTCGTGCACCAAAGATTTCCCAAAGAGCGAAGAAGGTATTTTTACATAAACACTCCCTGTAAAATAACTCAGCTATTGACTAAACATGAGTAAATTGTGGCAGGGACTGACTGAAGTGAGTCCTTCCACCAGAGTGGTGCATTTACAGTCAACACGAGCTATGCACTTTGACTTTCTTAGGCACCTCTTTATACCCTGTCCTGTAGGTCATGTAAAAATATGGGCTGCTAAGAGTCAAGCGCTGCACATGTAATGAGCCTTGTGTTAGTGGTCTGCGTGTCACACTCAGGACAAACAGGATTAAATGAATTGTTAACATCAGGGAACAGAAAGGAGAACAGTTTTCTCGCTCTGTTGCACACTGGCCTCAGTTTAAAGGGAGGAAGTGCACTTTTCAGGCACAGCTGATATTGGCTTCATGTAACACTCCGCCTGGATGGCCAGCATAGAAGTGGGAACAGAGGGCTATTGCCAGAAGGCAAAGTGGCCCGCGTGGACTGGTGGAAATTCACTGGCGTGGTTGGGAGTAAATGGAGGACAAAATAGAACGCACGTCCATTACTGTGTATGACGTTGTAATTACGCACAACCAGTGCAGGGTGTCAATAGAGAGGGAGGAAGCTATGGGGGATTGACACGGTGTTGTTCAGGTTTGTTGATGGTTAATGTAAACTATCGGTCATAACAAAGAATGAAAAGCTACTTACAGTTAAATAGAAATGAGATCTGCTTACGCACTTTCCAATTTAGGCGGCATTTGCAGTCACTTACACACAAATTGTACAAGATGAAATCTTAAATATGATACAGCATGAATACTGTTTGTGTTTTTACGTCTGGAGTCCTGTTTAAAAGCATAAAACAGATGCAGTCTGGGTATCGGCTGATTCACTTGATAGCTTTGTTCAGGGAAATATGTGAGCCGCAGAGCAAATGTCCTTGTTCTTTTGTGCTGAATTGACCGACAGAGTCATCTGCATTATAAACTCAGCAACATCACCCAAAGCCTGCAGAGACAAGCAGTAATTCAGAAACGCTGTCATCCCAGGATACTGTGACCTCTTTGCACTGAGACCACAGCGGCCTCACTCTCTTTCATATCTTGTCTAATTCACTCCTAAAACTCCTCGTTCCACTCCTCTCTGCACACAGCCACCTTGAGTGTACTGACCTTTCTTTTGCCCTTTTGCACCTCACTACCTTGGGGTTCTTTTTCTTTTTTCTTTTTGTCCTGTGTGGTATTCAGTAGTCATGAAAAACAACAGCAATTCTACTCCCAGACACAAATACAGCTGGAGTTTAGGGCAAAGGCAGATGGTGCTCCTTAAATTGGTTTCCAAAGGGACCTGACTTCTCCTTTTACATACTTCAGTGAATGAAAAGTTGGTGGCAGATTCTGTCACCAGCAAAGTAATTTTAAAGGAACGTACTTAAACTAATGAATGGAGAGAGAGAAACTCAAAAAGGGAAGGAAGTGTGTAATACAGAAACTTGCCTTTTACATAACAGACAAACAGTGATTTTGTTGAGGCTTTTGTTGCAGGAATGTCACAATAAGATAACGTTCAGTCATGCAGAATAAAGTGGAGGTACATTTGTCCTAGATGACCAGCAGAGGGCACTCTGACACACACAACACAGCTTTCAAATAAGAAAATAGCAGGCATTTATTGTTTAAAGATTAGACATTAGTGGTTTACAACCAATGTGGTCTTGAATCATCATTGATTTATTACATAATTAAAAAGCAGTCTGTTGCACAAATGATGGTGGAATACTGATTGAGTTTTGCATGAATGCTTAAATTAAAGACAGCATGTCTTTCATCAGTTCTTATGCAATCTGACCATTAAGTGTTCATATTCCTACTAAAACTATATTAGATTTTTTTTTTTCTACATTTATAGTGAGGAGATTTTGTTATGTGAGTGATGGCTGGGTAATCATGTATGGCTGCTTCATTCATCTGTATCTGTTTTGCTCAAGGACCCCGAACAGATCTGGGGGAGCCTCGGTTCTATGTCAGGTTTGGATAATAAACCCGACACCACCAGAATGGTAGCGCTTCCTAAACTTTGACATTGCCTAGAGCGGGGGATTTGATGCAACCCCGGTGCTAGTGGCTTACAGTTTTGTGTGGTGTCTCTTCTGTAACACTGCGGTGCTCTCATATCTTATCTCACACTGCTAGACTAGTCACATGTTGCTTGTCTTACACGCTTTCCCTGACTGTAGATCTGCAACAGATTGCAGGCTTTGCCAATGACGCCACTATACTTTTTGTATCTGCTTTGTTATAGTGGATACATTTTTAGCATTTTCATTTGTATTCGTTTTGCTGTATCCAAAGCGGGCTCACTGAACTGACAAAATGACTACATGCAACTACCGCTCCATTTCTCAGTTTAATAATACATTTTTCATGTTATTATTACATGTTATTTTTAATGACCGTAAATGAAATGCGTTCTCACTAATTTAGGCTACAGTGTCACCTAGTTATCTGTCCTTTTTAAAAAACACAAAAAACAAAAAAAACAAAACAACATTAAAAATTTCTGTTTTTAAATTTAATGTGCCATGCTGTAAAAATAATGTGTTTTTCAAGTGTTGTTGTGAAAATGACCTTTAAAAAAACACAGTGTCATTTCAAAACTAATGGCCTGGATGGAACTGGGGTTTTATACCCAGAAAGTTATATATCCTCCAGAGTCTACACTCATTGGTTAGTTCATTAGGTCCACTAGGGAAAACTAAAAAATTCTAATGTTACAGCCCTGCACTAAATCTTTGCTTCATGATGTTATTATGTCCAGTTTATGTTGAAACAGTGTAAGAAAAGTGGTAATTGAACTTTATGATCATTCTGGAGGATGTAGTTTGTGGAGCTGTTAAAATGTATTGAATTAGCCCTAGCCCACTGACCACAATGGGGTTGCCAAAATAATAGAAACGTGTTGGTACAACATGCAACAAACCCAATCTGTCGTTCTCGTGAGTTATTTTAAACAAATGCTTCATGAAGTTAGGAGTTAGTGCAGGACTGTTAGATTAGAATGCAGTCGTTTTCACTGCTGTACCTAATGAAGTGGCCGGTGAGTGTATTCTCCTATTTAAAGGCCTGTGAAACCAAATGGAATTGTGGGTAAAGCACAATGTGCATACATGTGCAAACAGAAAAACATCAAATGATTTCATTAACATTAAATGTGCTCCGTGTGCTTTGCTCCAGGTGAGGAGAGTCCCAGGCTCCAGTGGCCACTTGCACAAGACAGAGGATGGAGACTGGGAGTGGAGCGATGATGAGCTGGACGAGGGCAGTGAGGAGGGCAAGGCAGCAGTGAATCAGGGCAGGGTAGGTGAGGCTCCTCACACACATGCATAAGTGTATTGATTCAGATGTACGCTTTAGGTTCACGAGCTTCATATACCTTTATTCAACATATTTTAGAGCAAACCTACAACTGCATGTGCACGAACATTCAGAATTTCAGTTTTTAAGGTGTTGCATGTCATGTCTAACCTACAGATTAAACCTTTACACATATCCTCACCTTCTGTCTTAGACACTGTATGTTCCCTCCTTCCCTTACCGGTTAATGTTTTGGATAGCAGATGGCTTATCTCTGAGGGAGCCTGTCAAGAGGTCGCTGTAATGAGTTGGAAGATAGCTGTAAGGATTCCAGGCAGGAGGAAGTAGACAACTATGATCAAAGAGCCCTTTGATGAAAATGCCCAGCATTAATGTCTGATGCAATAAATAATTTTCTATAAAAGTAATGATTTAAGCTGTTGCTGGTTGGGTTTTTTCACACAGATGTGCTTTTAGTTTAATTTAATGAGCTCAAATTTTGTTACTTTTCTGCAGTTGCACCTTGCTTTTTCATAAATGCAGGTAGAAATGTTCATATAAAAATGGTTCATGAGGGTGTGCATCACATGGGTTTTGCTTTTTGAGATAGAAAGTCTAACATTAATACCGCTCTGTGCATGAATATGATCATGTGTTTTGATTTCTTTTTCCCTCCAGTCACGAAGGGTCAGAGATGAGGCCAAAGATGTAAGTTAGCTATTCCTCTCATAGACCACTTTTAGCCTGCAATTAAAATTTTAAACATATTTTTGTATTTTGATGAAGAGGAAAGTTTTCATAGAAAAAGAAGCTTCCGTATAATTTCAGAACTTGGCAGCGGGACAGATTTAGCAGTACAGTTAACTGGCCTTTGTGGGCAGCTGCTTGTGTAAGAGTCATGAACTCAGTTATGAATGTTTATTTAGCTCCACACATTTTATGCAGTTTCATCAAAGCAGTCTGACAAAACCAGCAAATTGCTTCTTGTTGATTATTTCCAATTGACTTTCCTCTGTTGTCTTTATAAGACAAGCTCTGATGTGATATTTACCAAGGATGTAATAGCATTTACACAATTATGCCTCTCATTCTGTTCCTCCTAGAATGAGGAGAATGCCAACAATGTCCCTATTGAAGGCTTGTCTATTCAGCATCCCCAGGTGAGGGATTCAGCAGCAGCACTAATTTGTCATGATTCAGTGACCTTGATTCCGGTGATTGTGTCTCTGTTTGCGTACGTGCCTGCGCGTGCTTGCTTTTCTCATGTGTGTCGGTGTGTGTCTGTCTGTGCACGTGTGTCGGTGGGCGTGTGTGGACATGTGAGGATGTCTCCTGGAGGGATGCTCTCAGCAGTAATAACTCAGAGTAAATGGCTGTCTGCCTGACAGTGCCAGTTCAGTGGCTGGTTGTATCTCATCTGAAGACTCACTGCCATTGTAACCCATTTTCTAAGGCTGTTGTCATTTTGAAAATGAGCCAAAGCATTTTGAGGTGTAGTCTTGTGTCCCAGTCAGGAATTCACTCTGACAGCTACTCAGCAGTCATTTCTTATCCATAATAGCCACATAAAGAGCCCATTTGTAATATAGTATTGATAACAGTGATGGACCCTTACACAATGCACCTTTATGTATTGTTCCTTTTCTTTTCCCTTACAACCTTTCCTGCAGCTGTAATAAATTGAAGCCATTTTTTAACAACGCCCCACATAGTCACTATATGTTCATCTTGTAGTTACCAGAACATTTTTCTGTGCAGGACATAGTTTAAGAAACATTTTTTTTTGTATCTGATCTTTAAATCTTAGCAAACACTGTAGACTGCTTCATCACAAGATATTTTCTCATGCAGGTTGAACCGTATGAGGGTACACGCTTCATTCAAGGCACTGCTGTGAACATGGTACTACGGCTAAGGTGAGACTGGTGGTATATTCTTTTAGATCATTTCTCCCAACTCCCCCACACACATAGGTCTAAATCTACACGCAGAAATGCAAAGCAGATTTACATAGCGCAACTACATTCACAGATTTGTCATCTCTTTACTTTGTCCAAAACACACAAGCTTGTTAAAGAACGGTCTATCTCGTATTACCCTTCACTTCTCTCTCTGTCTCTCTGTCTCTCTCTCTCTCTCACTGGCCGTGTTGTATTGAGGAGTGTTACACATTGTTGCTTCTCACAGTCTTCTTTCCTCCCTTAGACTGGTTGCACTTATAGCACCACAGCCTCCTTTGCTGCATTATTCAAGACGTTGCTGTTGAGGAAAATGTTTTAGTAACAACGTGGAGGCTTGTGATTTAACCACAGAATCAACCTATATACTTCCTGTTATGAAACAACTAAATTCAGCTCCCCCGTGTGTGTAATTCAAGGTGGATGCTCAGTTACGTCTGGGGTATGTCATAATGCACTTCTATTTCTTTGTTCGTCCTACTCAGAATGCAAACACACGAAAAAAAAAAAAGAACTAGAGCGCGAGAGAGGATGCAGCAGCAACAGACAGCCAATTGTGCATTTTTGGACAGTTGAAAGTCTGCCAGGAGCTCCCTGATGAGTCGGTTGCTGAGCACACTCTTGCTTGAATAGACATCTGAAGGTCTCCCCCCAGGCACCGAGCATAGCACAGGAAAAAAAGCATTTTATTCCGTGCGTACTAACAAAACTGTTGTCTAGATACAACAGGTGGCGGCTAACCGTTTACAGGTGAAGAGTCGTCGTTCTAACCTGGCAATGAAAACACACCTGTTGTTCTTTGAAGGTTTTGGCTTTTTCTTGTTCTGCAACTTCATCATCTATACACGGATCTAATGATTGTTGGTTTGCTTCAGCTCAGACGTGATTAGATCTGGTTACCGGTAGTACAACTGCAGCATTCACTGCGGCTCTTATTAAATGTAAATATGCCCAGCGTGCTTGTAAAATGTGTCAAAGCAGAGTCGTGCAGCAAATGATTTAATTTCCACAGAGAAGCGCGTTCCCTGTGTTTAATGTGATTGTGGCATTGGGCTGTCAGGTCGTTTCTATGGTTTGTCAGCAGGAATTATTGTATTAGAGATGTAAACGTGGGACGGAAGCCCTCTTAGATGTGAGGCCAAAGGCCTGATGACATTTTCTTTTCTCTGAAACATGCAGGTCTGAAAAGCTCTTTCATGTTCCCTAATGCCCTGCCCTTTGACGTGATCATGTGTTAATGATTGGATTTTTGTATTAAATTTTATATTCCTTAAACTAGACAAAGATACACTTGACATAATCTTAGATTTAATATAACAGCAAAGTATATGAAACCTATTTAAAGATCAAATAATATCAAGCCCTTCTTTGTTTCTGTTTTTATCAACAAATTTGTCCATGTCTGAAGAGCAGATGTCTTTACACATAGTTTGTTTCCTATTAAATGTCAATTTTGGGATAAGAACAGACTCTGAGAAGTCTGGTTCTGACTGAGTAACTTGACTTGTTTCACTGTTGGGAAGGTCTTGGCTGGTGTGTTTTAAAGTGAATCAGCACAGAAGGTTTTATAAGATGAGAGACTGCCTTCATATTTTGGGATTTTCTTTGGCAGTGCTCCTGTGTTGTGGGGGCAGAACGAAAGATATTTATGGCCTTCACAAATCATATAAGGCTCCATAAGAGGCAGCGCATTTTAGTGGGGTGATTCAATAGAGGCTTTATTTGGAACATTAATGTGAAGCAGGTCATTTTTATCTGTTTATTTGTATATTTAAAATAGTATTTTTCCTTATTTACAACAAACTGAATTATCTCTGAGAGCTTATTGTCAATTTTACTCTATAATTCTGTAATTCTGTAACAGCATTGTAAAGAGCAAAATAAACAGTCAGTCTCCTTTCTCAGGCCAGACAGGTCTTACAGCTGATTAGCATGAGTTTATGGTAATATGATCGCCTCAGGAGCAGGGAAAGGCAAGTCAGCAGTTTAAAAGGGAAATGCCTATAATGTTTGACTGTTCTTGGTGCAATGTCATTGGAGCTTTACTAAATTGATTTCACTGAGCAGTTTAGTCCAGAGGTGACATTTGCTCGTTATTTCTAAAGCCTCGTGTATATAAGCTAGAAGTTGACAAATGTCAGCTTAGCTTCTGAAAAATCCTCTTGATGTTAACTTTCAGATAAATGTGGATGTGGTGTTTGTGTGCCATAAGCCTGTGGATGGGTTTATTGTTTGTGAACTTCTTGTCACTTGATTTTGATCCATATAAGAGATTAGATAAGACAAAATAATCCTTTATCCACCACGCCATGTTTTATTTCCTTCCTTTATTTCCTGATGTTTTTAATCAGTTACATACAGTGCGTCTCTGTTGGTCTTCCTTCTTGCCCTTGTGTTTCCTGCACTTGATCACTTCTCCACCTCAGTTTACTCCTGATGTGTTTGTTTAAGTTCTCTGTGTATCCTCCTTTTAGTTGTCGGTTTTAGTTTTAGTTGCCAAGCTCTGCCTGTGCGCTGTGATTCCCACCTGAGTTTCTTGCCTGTATTCCACAGTTTGCGCCTTTTTAGTTTGTTGTGCTTTGTGTCCAGCCTCAGTCTGCTCCATATGTTTACCGCTTTCCTTTGTGTGCTTCAATTTTTATTCCTCCAGTCGCAAGCATTATGGCACAAATGTCCCCATGGATGAACCAATTAGAGTTTGGTAGTCAAAGATCACTGTGACCTTAAAAAACATGTTTTGGCCATTCCTTACCAATTATATAAAAAAAGATTAAATAAAATGATAAAGTGGTGACAGTTTATATCCCAGAGGTCACTGCATCATTATTGAATTCTGCAGAAGTCGTCATTACGTATATTATTTGAGTCAGGGTAGATATGGACCTAAGCAACTTGAGTGGTTGTTGGAGGCATACAGCCGGGAGGCGCTAATTCTTTCACCTGTTCCCCGTGCTTCTGGATTGTTGTTTTATTAAAAGCTTGCTTATTGTTTTTCAAACTTGCCTCTGGTGTTCTGCGCTTGGGTCCTCCTCATTGCAGATGTCACTAGTACAGTAACAAGGACCTTATTCCTCACCAGCTCTCCCCATTTTGGCGTATTATACATACAGTTTTAGGCTGTTAGTTAGGCCAAAACAACCAATATAAAGAAGTCACTGAAACTATATGATTATGACAGGCCTTTCCACAATATTCTGATGGTTATATACAGTAATATATTAACTGCAATGGAGTGATTCACTAATAATAATGCTGAGTTATTTAGAATAATTTACCACCAAGTTTCTATTAAAAACTAAATCTGGTATTCGTTATAGGAAAAGACAAATTCACTTAAAGACTAACTTATTTTCCCAAGTAAATATTCTCTGAGAAGTCTCCACAACGGATTTATTTTTCTTGAGACAAATTTAATCATTTTGACCTGCTGTGCACTGACTTGAAGACAAGGTTACAGTTAATTAACTTCGACTTAATTTCAGTCTTAGTAAAATTTAAAAGCTTTTTGCCCTCATTTTAATTAAACAGATTCGATCACCTGGAGCTACAGTACGTGGTCCTTTGGTAAAATGTTAGCTTTGGCTCCTATTTTTTCCCACAGTGAATTCTCCTCAGACAGATACTTTGTACTATGTGTGTTTCTAAACCTTTACGCTTGTTAAAGTACAATGAAATAACGTAGTCTCAACTCCTTAGGATGTCTGTCTGTTGGCCTTGGCCTTGTGGAGTGTATCACATTTGCATTTTCTTATCTATAAATTCCAGTTCCCTCTGCTATCGGTAAGCTCTGTGACAGCCAACAATGCAGAGCCACACTGACGCACACTGGAATAATTTTAATGGATTACACTTGAGATTTCACTACCAAACTCTTTTATGTTGGAAATGTTTATTAAGCCAATACTTGAACTCACAAAGCTTTCTTTATTAGTGGATAATTAGTGTTTCCAAGTTATGACTATTTAACGTTTTTCAGATTGTTGAGTAATAGACTTGCAGTCTACACAACCTAGCTCACAGAGATGACAAATATGGTTGCTGGGTGAAGTGCTAACTTTACTGTTGGTGAAACATTAGATCTTGATACTAACATAGAAAAAAGGTCTAATCCCAAATGATTCTGGTGGTGACAGAATGAAACGGTCTTGGGTTTTCTAACAAGGAGGCAGATTTCAGGCACATTTTATTTGGACAGTTTTACAATCATCTGACATACATGTTGCCTCATCAGCCTTGGAAATGCACACCCTGTGCCTCCACTGCTGGGAAACGAGATGTTGTTTATATCCATCTGCTCCACTAGAATTTTTTTTTCAGCTGCAAGATGGTGAATAAAACAGCTAATTGATAGTAAGTACTGGCTCTACACTATTTTATATGGTCTCATTGCTAGCAAACTCGTTACAGATGTGTCTTTCGTTGCATGCGTGCTGACTTATGGCTCTAATCTCATCTAAAATGAGGGTTGTGGTCTAGTCGAGTGATTTTTTTTAAACTACTACTACAAACAAATGAATCTCCACCAGCCATCAGCTTTTTCCGAGGTAGCTCTGTTGGGTCCTGCCTTCACCAGGCAGCTACTCCACTTGTGACAAACACATTTTAAAGACTGATTTCTTGTGAATGTGATGCAAATCAATGCAAGATGATGCTTGAAAGAGGCTGAAGGTTACATCTTATTATTGCAGTCAAACCAGTAGGATATATGTGCTTGTTTGTTCACATCTCACTGCAGTCGAGGGTTTACAATATACAGTGTACTGCTTCAAAATTGTTGCATTATAGAAATTTGCATTCACTAATTTCTCATTTAGTCACATTTACAGTTATCTACACAGAATAACAGAATAGGAGATTTAAATCTTAATATGCATAGATGGAAATTCAAAGGTTTTCTGCAGTTCCTTAGACTTAGATAAACTTTATCGATCCACAAGGGAAATTGCTTGGTCATAGTAGCTTAGTTGCACACAAAAACACTCTAAGAACCACAATTAAATAAAGTAAAATAAATATAAGTAAAATCTAGTAAAATAAAATAAAAATAGCAAAAAATGCACAGTATTGGCATATGAACAAATGTAGAGATGGAAGAATACATATTATATACATAGGATTTTAGTTAAACAGTTTTCATTTGCTCCTTTTAACTCGACAGTATATTTCAGTAGATGCTGCAGGTATGATGCAAGCAGGAGAAGCACTTAGACAGCTGTTACCTTTATTCAGCTCTGTGTGTGGAAAACTACTGAGACATATCCTCTGCACACTCTCTTTAGGCTCTTCATTTAGTGAAACACATTTTTTCACTGGTGCTGTGCTTTTATAGTATTACTTTTTATTATTTTTTATTTTTTACCTCAGTGTGTGACAAGCACAGTCGTTCAAGGCATCATTTCAAAGTGAGAGAAAATTCAGTCCAATATTATATCCATTACTTTTTCCTGGCAACTCACTTGCGATTATTGTGTCAGTTAAATGGCCTGAAGTCATTGCCATTAATCATTAACACCCCTAGCTTGGAAATCTACTGTTTTAACATTACAGTAACAGTAAATCAAATTACTGTGTTTATTATGAGAAACTGGCCGGTGGTGACAAACCCCCAATCAATTGTATAGTTCTTACGTTGACAGAGTGTTTAGATGTCAGCTTACAGCTCGTCCATCTTTGTTGTAATAAGTGAACAATGTGGTATTTGAAAGGCACTTGTGGACAATTATGGGAATAATGGTTAATATATTAATTTGTGTGGTTAGTCAGTTCATGTAAGTGTGTACAGTTGTAAGAAATAACCATTTTAGCTGACCAAATAAGAGAGATCAACCACAGTTATGACACTCCTTCTTAAAATACTTCTTATTTTAAGTCATTATTAGTTTGCATGTTGCTTTAATATTCTAAATGTTGTTTGAGTGGTAGGTCTGATATATTTAAGTGATTGGGATGCAACCACTATTACTAGCAAAGACATGAAAGGGAAAGATGAAGCTGAACAGAGAAGCCGTTTGGCTACTGACTGAGTGGCCGAGTTTCTGATCTATTTTGACGATGGTATGAGAAACCCGATAGACTGAACAAAATGACTGTTACTTGAGAAGCAGTGAGTCAGAATAACGGCAGGGCTGCATATTTGTAACAGTGGGGAGGCTTCTCCTTCAATTGCTGAAATGGGTCCAGTCCAAAAAAGAAAAAAAGTCCCAAGGAGTTATTGTTGGACTCTTTGGAACTGGAAGATGTGAGAGGGATGACTGTGTGGGATGTAAAAGTTGTGTTTTTGGCTCATAGCAGGGTGAGACTTGGAGATGAGGTGGTCATTATCTTGCTGCCTGATGTCTCACTGCTGTGGAGGATCTGGTCGTGTGGTTTGTTAGCATTCCCGGGGTTTTTTGTTGAACAGTTCTGGTCCTGTGGATAAAATCCTGAACCGTGCTCTCAAAACTTTTCCCTTCACCTTATCAACACTTCTCAATTTTCATCTCGGCACTGTGCCACCATCTCTTACTCGTTTTCTTCAGTCATCTTTCTGCTCCATTTTAACTGGACCGGCAACACATTTAAATCTGCCATTTCGGGTACTGCTTGTGCATTCACACCGACTTGTTTCTTCTTTCAGAAACTCCAGAAAGGAGCTGAATGACATCCGGTTTGAATTTACTCCTGGGCGAGGTAAGAGCTAAATTAATTTAGAATATGCTATTACCTTAGTGAAAACGTCTTCATGCTGTGTATGTAATGGTTAATGTCAGTGTTTGTGTTCAGGATAGTATCCAATTTGCAATCTAATGTAATTACCTGCTAAGTGGAATGTTGCAGGTCCAATTTTTGTCATGTTATTCCCTCACAAGACACTGCTGACGGCGTTTCCCAGGAGCTATTCTCCGCCGGTCTGGTCAACGGCCACGATGTTGTAGTTGGTAATATCACTGCTCCTTATCCTTGCAAATTATGTTGGTTGAATATATGCATCAATTTACTTTAAGCATCACTCAGAGGACATTAGTGTAATCATTTGGCAAATCCACAAAAATATTTCTATCTTCTTTAGATATTTACACTACTTGTTTGTTCTTATTTGAACTCTCTTTCTCCTTTTCTTCTTGCAGTTGCTGCTAACCTTCAAAAGATTGTAGATGACCCCACCACCTACAAAGTATTGACCTTTAAGCTGGTGAGTTTCCAGATGATTGATGGCGAATGCAAGCCACCCTGGCTTTGTCATGCCTGTCACCGTCCGGCCGCAAACAGCTCGTTGATGAAAGGTTTGGTGAGGAATGTGGAAGCTGGGGGATATTAGAAAGGACACAAACAACCAGCATCTGTCGCTAAAGGTTTTCACTCTGTTACACAAAGAAATTATTTGAGGAAGTACATTGGAGGAGTGAAATACAGATCTTGATTCAAGTCATTTAATTCAGTCCAAGTAAATATTCATTTTTTTTTGCTCAGGACAGATCAGGACAGAAAACACATTAACTCAAATAACTCTACATTAGGAAAAGTAAGTTTGTGATGTTTATATATTAGAACATGGTAATAAGGAAAAAAAATTGTCAATCTGGATTTGCCAAAATATGTAAATTACTTTTTAATGAGTTTTCGTCGTTGTGGGTAAACAACATCTGTGCTTTGGGGTCGCAGTGCTTTATAGCATTGACCTTTCTGACGTGTTTGCCTTATCAGCAGCTACAAGTATTGCAGGTGGACAAACCTCCTGAGAGTCAGAGTGAAGGCTCAGCTGGTCATGCCATGCAGATATATGGGCACGCTTTCATTTCCATATGTTAGCTCTGCTCCACTGCAGGCCGTACAAAATCCTCTCTCCGGCTCAACTCTGCCTTTCCAAGCGAAGAGTTACGAGGGCAGTGTCACAAAACCCAGGGAGTGAGAGTAATTACCCTCACAGGGGGAACAATTCATAACACTTTATGCATACAATTTATGGAGTGGGTGGCACTGTTGCAGCTTTATGACTGAACCGAGCAAGAGATCACTATAGACTCTGCACTCACAAAAACTGACCTGTTTTAATAACAGTGCCTCCATGTTGATTAGACTACCACAGAGCTCAAAAGCCCTGAGTGTTGGAGTGTCTCTCCCAGATAAGGGGTGAATTGTGAAGGCCAGCGTGTGTTAGGTTGCCCATTCATACTCTAGCTTTTCTTGAGAATAGCTGAATGAAAAACTAATTTTTAGTGAGAACTCAGACAAATCTAAATGCACACTCCCGTCAGCACTGAGGTGAGAGGAGGTGCTGAAAGTCAAATATTGTGCTTGTTTGGTTCTACAAACATGTCTTAATCATTGGTTTCTGAAATCAATGGGCTAAAGGGGCTAAATTTGAGCCAGAAGAACATTGGTGAGACGAGCCATGAATGTTCAGTGAAAGGGCCTCTCCTCCTTTCAGTGTTCCACTTCACTTCACTGGCGGTAATATCAGGGAGCTCTGCTGGTCACTCAGGTTCTTTCACACAGAAGTCTAATTTCCATTTTAACTTCAAGGACACTGTCATGTTACAGCAGGACTGCAAACTCAAAGTTGGAAGCGTACTCTACAGTATATGTATGCTGTAAATTTGATAGTTAGTTGACTATAATTAGGACTAGCCCAAACCAGTAAAAGCAGCACCAGATGAAAAATAAATAAAAGAATGAGGACAGAATATGTGTCCAATGCTTTTGTTCATATAATGTAGTCCAAATACTGTATGATGTTTACATTACATGTGAAAGAATGGATTCACATTACAGGGATTTAGCTCTGTAAATTTTGATCTTTTGATCATGCTGCATAATGATGCTCCTTTAATTTGATATATTGTAGCAGGTATTGCCAGTAATCTTACTGAAAACACTATTGGCCAGAGCTCACTGACCTTCGCCTGTTCCTCTTTCTTACACTGTCAAACTGTAATCGAGATTTGCACAAGGCCATAAGCTTTAATCAGTGTTTTGAAATGATTGGTTGGTCGCATGACTGAGTCGCAATGTGAAGAGAGTTGCTTAGAGTGACGAACTAACAGAGATCTATCACCTTACTCGACTCTTCTCTGCAACGTAAAACTGTTTTTTGAGCTTTTCCGCTCACGGTTTGAGTTCTATGGCCCAAAACTGAATTGTTTATCACTGTTTATCATCGCTTATCACTTCTCATCAGTAATCTCTACAAATCCATCGTATACAGATGAATGTGTACCACCTTCCCTGAGGCCACCAAATGCAGACAGACAAAGTTAGTGACTGGCTGCTGGGAAATAGTTGAATGTTGGATTTCAGTTGCCAGGAGTCGCACAGTTTTAGTAAGAGTTGTGTGTGGACATAAAACAGCACTGAGACCTAGAACTAAACAGAAATTGCACTTCATTTTGTTCATTACATGTTTTGTAATAGTGCAGTTCATTAAATGTAAACACTTTCATAATGTACTTCTTTCCACTAGAACAGAAGAAAACATTTGGAGTTGTCGTTATTTATAGGTTAATGCGCTATTGTGTTACTGGTGCGGGCCCCTTGAGATCAAATAGGGCCGTGTGTAGCCCTGAACTAAAATGAGTTTGACACCCCTGGAATAGAGTATCCTTTATTGTCATTGCAGAACACAGGTTGTATAATGCAACAAGATTTTGTTTTCAGCTCTGCATGATGCTCAGTATCAACAGTAAAAACAGTAGTAAAAAAAAAACAGTAGTAAAAAGAAAACATTTAATCTAAATCTAAGTCAGAATGTAATGTAATTGAATGTAATATTAATATAATTATGTCCATGGAATAGAAAACATGTAAAAGCTATAGCAAATTGTCATCCAGTATAGATATGGATTATTTATACAGCAGCAGCATGGTTGTAATATAAACTGTTGATGTGGTTGTGTGTCAGGCAGAGAGTTTCCTGAGCTGATTAAGAGCATCCACAGCTCTGGGGAAGAAACTGTGTTCAGTCTGGTTGTTTGATCCACTTGCGGCGATGATAGTCAATTAATACGTATGTTTATTAATAACATAGTTGCTATGGAGAGGTTCGCATCTTGGCTTCACGTTGTCTTAAAATGGCATACTTTAAAAAACACGTTTATTACGTTGCATCACAAATCATCATGTAAAAAAAGTAAGGAGACATATGTTCAATCTTCTCTAATTCCAGGTCATTCATTAGGTTTGAGTGTGTTGGTGCAGTTTTTCATTTCTGGTTGAGTTAGATCCATTTTCATGCCAGCAGGCAAGGTATCAGACAAATTATATGTTAGATTCAGTAACTCACAAAATTACCATCAAATGGTCTGAATCAGAGGGGGTCGTATTGACATTTTGACAAAGACAGTCAAACAGTGAATGTTTAATCTTCACTGGAACTGGATTTGCATTGTTATGTAATTGAAATAAACAGAAGATCTGGTGAAGAAAACCAGAGAATTGTCGCATTTTCATCTCATCTACTCTCAGAATTTTCATCTGCCTAGTTTTATTGAGCGATACTCTCACTGTCTTCCTCCTTCTGCAGGCATCCGGCTGTGATGACGACGAGATCCCAGATGAGGTGAAGTTGATCGGCTTTGCGCAGCTAAGTCTTAGCTGATGCTCTCTTCATGCCTGAAGCAGGTGAGACGGGGGAGACAGTTCAGGGCAGTCAGACTGAGGAACACACCACCACTTCCTGCAAAATCTTCCCCAACACCCCTCCCTGGGAACTCACTTCCCCCTCCTCCCTCACTCCTTTTCACCTTCCCCGAAGCCGAGCTCCACCACCGCCCTACCTACCTACCTTCCTACCTACCTACACCTCCTTAGCGCCGACTTCCCTGCTCACTGTCCTTCGTCCTTTATTCGTAAAAACATTCCACCGCCCAACGCACAGACCAGGATCAGGATACAGCCCAGGAACCTAAAGATCTACTCAGGTGGTGAAAGAAGGTGATTAACATGTAGCTTTGAATGTTTTATTTATTTATTTCTTCCACTCATTATTATTTTTACATGAAATTACCTCTTTGTTTGGCAAAGCTCTCATTATTTATTGAAATGAGAAGGTATTTTTATTTTCTGTCACACTGTTTTGTTGCCACCGTGAAAACAAATGAGCATCGACTCACGTCTCACAAACCCATTCATTTGTGAAGTTTCCCTGAGGTCTGTGTCAGAATGTAAGATTTGGTTTAATCTATGGGGAAAAGCACATTTTAATAACATAATGAATGTCTAAAAAGAGAATGAATTGTATTTGCGTGTCAAGGAATGTTTCACAGAAACAAGAAAGGAACCATTTGCTTGAGTGTGCAGAAAAAATGAGACCTGGATGCTACTGTGTATAATTTGCTGCTCTCGACAGTGTTAACGCTTCAAAATGCTAGAGGTGCCTTGTTCATTTTTCTGTGCCTAAGAAAGTAGTCAACGAATGAGACCACACAAGGAGCAGTACCTGCAGATTACCATTTCACCAATGTATTACTCCAGCAATGAAACAATTCAAATGAACTATCTTGACTTAATGAAGCAAACTGAAATGCACTTTTGGGCTGAGTGTGTGCCCCCCCCCCCCGACAGGCGAATCCTTGGCCCCCGGAGGCAAATTAATTTGTGTGCTTTTGTCATCAGACACATAAAACATAACAGAACTTGCAGCCACAAGTGTTCTGGTTGATGCGTCTTCAGATGCCAGGCTAATCTACAAAACCGCAACAGTTTCAATCTCTTGCTCTGCCCTGCTGCACTACAAAACCTTTTCTGTTCCCAAAAAAAAAAAAATAGTCGTCACTAAAATGTACTGTATGACAAAGCGTCCGAGGGAGGATGAAACCAAACAGCAACTACTGAAAGGGTGATGAGCCATTTGTAAGTCCAAACAAGTCCAGTAGCGCTAAATTATTTTTAGGTACTGATGTGGTAAATATTAACTTCTGACTAAATCTTTTATTTTATGAAGTAATTTATTGTGTTTTCTATGTACAGTATGTGTACCATTTCAGCATATTTACCCCTGTCCCCTCTCTGTAATCAGCTGATGTCAAATTTCTGATGAAGAGCAACAAATAAAGAATTGCGATTATTTAAAAGAAATGTGTAAAGTGTTGTATATTCACTGCCAGTGGCATAATACACTTGATTATAAGCGGATTTGTTTATTTCATTTCTCACTCACCACCTACACTTTAACTTAAACTCTATTAAATAGTTGACAATAATGAGGATTATTATGATGTAGCAGAGTTTGGCTACACATTTACAGCTTTAATTCTTCCTTGTGGAAACATCTGGCATATTTCCAAGACAGACTTTAAATTGCACATTTTTACCAGCCGCAACAGCATGGCTAGATTTGTGTTTGTGTGTGTGTGTGTGCTTGTTATCACAGCAAAATGTGGTCCTGGAGACATCTACTGAAGAAGGAACTACCACAATATTGGTGTGTGTACATTGACAGGTAATTATCTGCCTGTCTGGATCTCTGTGGACAGATTTTGTTGATGCAACGGTGCTGCAACAGCAAAATATGTGGTGATGAAACTTTACAAGTGTTTTAACTGACATTACAACCAGTTCAAAAATGGGTGTGGTCTGACTCATGCATGTTGAGTGAAAGGCACAGGAAGTAGTATTTTTAATGAATTTCTAATTCCACATTTTAAGACTGTCTGCTGTATAAACATATTTATTTATTTATGTATCAGCTGCGAGTGGGTATGTTTCATTATAATGGCCTTGGAGACAGCTTTTCTAGAGGGACCTACCACAGTTGAGTACTTTAAAAGGTGCTTATACAGTTACTGACATCAAATTGAAGGCCCAGTCTGAAGGTGGGCACTGTCTGACCCTTTTGTACAGAATAAAGGGCTCTGGAAAAGAGGGAGCTGATGGGACACTGGCCCACTTTACGTCCCTGTCCCACTTTCTTTTTGACTAACTCTACGTTTGAGGTCTCCTTATCTGGTGTATAAACATGGCACCCACTAGTATTGTTTCTCCTTTGTGAGTGTTTGTTTGTGTGTCATAAAGATAAAATGTAGTCTTGGAAATACCTACTCTTGAGGGAACTACCTCAAAGACTTTTCTGCCTGATAAAGTGCTGATACATTATGTCTGTGCAAAACTGCACAGGTGTTTAGCAGACGTGAAAGTGAAGGCCAAGTTCAAACATTGACGCGGTCTAGTGTCAATCCCATAGCAAGATCCTCATAAGAATGCAAATTTGAATTCCTAAACAATTTAATCAAAGGTTTTGTTGCTACAGACAAATGTATTCTGGTAACATGTACTTAAAAATTTCAGATTTGTGACGTAAATCCATGAAATAGCTAAAAAATTTCAAACTACGTACAACTCCACATCCCAGGAAGCTTGAGGAAGGCAGGACACGAGAGCAGTAATATAATTTTAATTATTCAAGTATCTGTTTTTTAATATAAAAAACATACAATATATAACAACAACCCCTGGTGGGATAGATGCTTTCACAGTAAATGTCACATTAGCTTATAATACTACAAAACGTCTCGAAATAAAAACAAAAAAAACAAAAGGATAAAATTTGGCCACGAAAGCCACATTTCTGAGAAACAAAAACAGATTTCATGATGTCAGCAGCAGTGCTGTCGCAGTCACTGATATGCCAAATACGCATGACGATACATCCAGTCTGTTAGCTACGATTAAACCGACGCTCGCCTCGCACGACTTGATACCGTATTTCTCTTGATGCGTGGAGTCGATGAGCTGGAGTAGCTGCTGATGTACAAAGTACATAACCGAGAGCAGCCGCAGCAGTGATGAGAGGCTGATAGCTGAGACGCATAATTAACTTGTGTGTGAAAATGTCACGGTGTGGGAAAACCAAAAAATGTACACGCAGGTTTTTCAGAAAAAAAGAGGCAGTGAAATGAAGACAATATGTAGACAAAAGGCAAGTTCATAATAAAAGAACATCTGGTGAATTTAGCTATGTGGCTACAATCTACTGTGCAAAACTGAACAAAAAATTATTTGGTATCACACCAAATTATCTTTTCAAGTTGGTGGCTGTTGGCTGGAGATTGATTACATAGATAGCTCTGTCTGACAGGAGAGCAGCACGAGCGTATATGTAGCTTTATATCAAAGAGAAACCTGGTTTGCTTTTTTCATTCGAGCTCCATTTGCATTTGAAAATGTTCAATACTACTACTAATAATAATAATTCAATACTGCACTGATTCCTACACATTCTTTTCTTTTGGCTTACACCCCTGCAGGAAGATCTGTGGGGTCTGCAGCCGTTCGGTGTCTTGCTCAAGGACACGTCAGCAGAGCAAAGGTTCGCCGTCGCTACCTGTTAGGCGGCGCGATGATTGACGTAATGCTTATGAGGAGTACATGAATACATGAACAGAATCACCCTCAATAACAACGCCGCGTTTTAGTTATGCATGATAGCACGCGCTTTACAAGCCCCGTTCATTCATTAACAATCATGAGGTGTAATCAGCAGACACAGACATACAGTAGATGGATGTTAATGAAAACATCTGTCACGTAATAGAGAATCGTGTGGTAACGTTTGAAAAAAAGGGGGAAAAAATAAAAAACAAAGCTGTTCGTGTCCCCTAACATCTCAGGTGTTTCTTGCTGGACATGTCGTTCCAAATTCGGTGCATCTCCTCGGGGGAGATCTGGTGGACGGTGATAACCCGCCTGTATCTGCACAGACTGTAGGCCATTTTCCAGTGATTGAAACCACTGTTCTGATAGGGGTGTATGCCAAGCTTTCGCAAACACAGTCCCACGTACACGTCCTCCAGGTGCAACAGTCTTGTGTGTAATGAAGTCTTGTAGATTAGGTCAGCTACGTCTGCTGAGAACACGTAGCCAGTGCCCGAGCAGAAAGGTGGGTATTTACTTTCAGGATACAAGTCCCTGGACATGTACCACTTGCTGCGCATATCCCTGATGGGGCCGCCGTTTATCACGTAACCGGTAAAATATCTCCTTCTGGGCTTGGTGGTGGGCTTCAGGAGCTTGTAGATCAGGTTGTCCATGTTCACAAAGATGTCGCTGTCCGTCTTCATGATATACTGGGCTTTGGGGCAGAAAGTAGCCACCCAGCGCATTCCCATCATGGTCTTGAGGGTGAGATTGTGGTAGGAGTCTATAAAGTTCTCCACCACAATGTCGTGAAAGATCTGACTCTCCTGCTCCACCATCTGGTTCAGCACGTCGTCCGTGTTCTTGCCCAGCAGGAAGATGGTGAGAATGCGGATGTCGGTGAAGGTGCTCTCGTCGCCCCAGGTCTCTCGGATGGACTGCCTCGCGTCAAACTCCTTGTGCGTGGTGCTGATGAGGATGACCAGGAAGGGCGCGACGCTTTCGCACTTCTTGGGCTCGTTGATGACGAACTCAAAGGCATGTGGGTTAAGGGGGCGCGTGCGGATGTTTGTGAAGGTGATGTTTTTTGGAGGTTTCACAGTCTTCCGTATAGGCACAGACATGTGGCCGACATACGTGGACGTTGGGCGAGATATGCTCAAGTACCACAGAGCACTTGCCCAGCAGACCACGGTCAACAGGTATAAACATGACACTTTTGAAGGCATTATGCTGCATTTAGGTGTATTTTGATGAGCTGGATCTTATAAGGCTTTCTTTCCATTAGTGGGGTTTCACGTAGTGAGGCAGCATTAAGCTGCTCCAGCTTGCAGTCTGACATTAATTGTCAGTAATGGATTACTTCAGAGAGAAGGGACGCTGTTTGCGTTTCAATGCAAAGCGCTTTAAAACTGCATGGATGTCCAGTTTCTCTTGGTGACACTGCTGCTTCTCCATTTACATCTGAAAGAAAAGAAAGAGACCAAGGAACAATACATTACTATTAATATATAAACATACTGTGTACTTTACACGTAGCCCCTAAACAACACATGAATAAATCATGACTCTTTATCCACATCCAATAAACTCAGCTAACAATACAAAAATAAATAAAAACGTAAATTCATAATTAATAAAACAGTTAATTAGCTCAACTTCTCAAAACCATCACAAATCGATTCCCAAAGTGAATTTGTTCTCCAGGAGAGAATCTTTTTGAAGGAAGAAAGGAAAGTGGTCAGAAGAAATCAATATAATCTAATAAATAACACCACCCAACCGAACGTGTGAAAAATGGTGCATCGTGAGGTGTAATCATAGTAAGACTGACTCACTGTCGGACACATATTCAGTGTTGAAATGTAGTTATTATTCGGTGGCAACACACATTGTGAGGAATTTGCTTTAAAGGGGTTCGGTGTTCGGCCAAACGTCCCCCGTGATGATATGATTTACACATTCTCTTTTGCAAACGATAAACAACAAAGTAATAATGAAGCTTATTGTATTGGAAGAACAGGCAGGCACATTTACAGCCCAGTGATATCCTACTAATGCAGTCAACTGTATTACAAATACACAAACTTCAATATTGTTTTTGTGGCATCTTGAGACTAGAAGTATTCAGTTCCTTAATTAAAAAAAAAAAAGGCTGACAACATACTGCGCTACAGGGAAAAGTTCTAGTTGAAAATAATGAGCACCAATGTTAAAAACTAAGCAGATTTATATATATATATATATATATATATATATATATATATATATATATATATATATATATATATATACACACACACCGATCAGCCACAACATTATGACAATGGTGTAAATAACATTGACCATCTTGTGACCATACAATGTTCTGCTGGGAAACTTTTGGACCTGACATTCATGTGGATGCTACTTAAGACATCCACCTAGACCAGACCAGGCACCCCCACCCCATAGCAATGACACTCCTTGGGGGCAGCAGCCATCCCCGTCAGGCACACACACAAAAACGGTTTAGGAACAACTCAGAAAACATGAAAATAGAACAAGATGTTGACCTGGCCTCCAAATTCACTAGATCCCAAACTGATCAAGTATCTGTGGGATGATCCACAGAGGCCCCTCCTCTCAACCCATAGGACCCTAAGGCCCCCACTAACAACATTCTGTTGCCAGACACTACAGGACACCCTCAGAAGGCCCATGTCCATTCTCTGACGAGTAACAACTGTTTTGGAGACACAAGTAAGACCTAGACAATATTAGGAAGGTGGTCATAATGTTTTGCCTGATCAGTGTATATTAGCTCTGTGAGTGCCATGGTATCAGATAGTGATTCTGTCATGGTTCTGGTTTTTTTGATTCCTGTGTTCATGCTTTGAGTTTCGTTCATGTTTCATGTTTTCCAGTTTCCTGTTTTATTTTGTTAAGTTCTTGGTTTCCTGTCTTTTGTCCCTTCCCGCCTTTGTGATTGTCTTCCCCGTCTTGATTAGTTTCACCTGTTTCTCGTCACCTTTCTGTCCTGTGATTTCCCACCTTTGTAACTGTCCTGATTGTTTTCACCTGTGTCACCTCTGCCCTTGTGTGTGTATATATAGTCCTGCTTTTCCCTTTGCCCTCTGTCGCGTCATACTGTTTTTTTTACTGTTTCTCTGTGTTCCCAGTGTTCTTGATCTCTAGTCTTGTGATGTTACGCTTTTTGTCTTTTTGAAAGTTTTGATTTTTGGAATACCTGCTGTCTCAGCAGCGCTTTCTGTTTTGGTCTTGTTTCCTTTTTGTTTAATTAAATTCAGTTTTTGCCTACTCCTGCCTCCTCGCCTATTGTCCAGCATTTGGGTCCCACCTCTCCTTGAAGAACCGTGACAGATTCAGCGTTTATGCACTGACAATAGATCACATTCGTAGTAATTAGTCATTACAGCTAACAATAATGTGCTGTGCAGGAACAAGTCCAATATTGACTTTTGGTTTGTAGTGAAGTAAGAATATGACATGGAAAATTCAAGTACTTCAAATTTGGGAGTACTGTAAGTACAGTTTGTGTGTGTGTGTGTAAAATGTTCTTAGTTACCTCTCATTACTGCTTTATTTATTTTTTTCCGTATAATACAGAAGTGAAAAAGTTATCAATAACAGACGTCTTTATCGGCGTAAACGGTTCTGTCTCCATATATAAGCCAGTTATAGATCTTGTGTCGTGACTTGAAACATGTAACAGCTTTTTAACCTTCGGTACATGATCCTAATGCACAGGTTGACATTTCTCAAGAGTAGACAAATGCCCTTTTAAACTCAAATCAAAAGAAAAAAAAAAACTCGCTTTACAAGCTCTGTGGCTCAAAAGAGCTGTGGGGTTGGCTGCGGCCTGTATGACAGTGTGATATGGTGGCACGAAGGGAACACTGTGCCATGATAAGCCTCTCCCCTGGGATGCCCCCCCCCACTTCTTTAGTTCTGTGTTGCACTGCCGTCTGCCTGATGTCTTTTTGTTTCTGCAGAGTGGACGGCGAACTGGCATTTGGTCGCTCTTACGCGCAGGTGGCTGTATACGTTAAAACATAGATCGTGTCTCCTAGCTTTTGAAGCTCTCACTGACTTTTTTTTTCTCCTCTTCTTTTATTTTGTTTCCGGGAAAATCAGACGATGCACTTCACAGGAGAATGGCCATAATGCAATAAAGCTCTTTATACTGTACCTTTCTTCAAAGCAGGAGAGCAACTGAAGCCCGGCCGGAGCGGACAAATGCAGCCATAATGACATGATTTGAATTCCATTTAACAATAGAGTGCAATTACCTGCAGTCTAAACCCATATACAAAAGGACTCTGTTAGACGGGAAGACACACCATTAACAACAACAACAAAAAAAAACCACATACATACTTTGAAAACAATATTTATTCCTTAGCAGATAGTAATATGTCAAGTAAATTAGTGTCTGGCATTCATGGGCTGTGGAAAATATAGCTCTTATCTTGCGCTGTGACTACGCCTATACTGTTTATTTGGACTCAGGTTCAGAGCAGCAGATTATTAGTCTGAGACCGTCTTAGAAAGGTTGTTACTTCTCAGTTGATTTTATACTGAGCCCCTTTCCCCAGAGTCTTTCAGCAAAACTCTTATGTTGAGAACACAATATCAGACTTCTCCTTTTGTGAAATAACCGTTTGATCTCGCAGGATTTAGAGAAGCGCACGATTGTTCCTTTTAGCAAGCAGTTTACCGAGACGCAAGGAATACAACAGAGGCGTCAATATTTTCTAACACCAGAGGAGAAAGGAAGGTCAGGCGGAGTGAAGACGGTCTAGCATGGGCACGCCGGGTAATGACCGCTTGCTCCGGGGTTAATAACACAGAGGAGACTTCACAAACACATACAGTGTACACATGTGCATGCACACGTGTTCAAGCAGACAATAGCCGGGGTCAGATGATAGCGAGCCAGTCCCACATTCTCACTTTGATATCTCCCTTGCCAGAATGAAGCTGGCACTAGGCTGCCAGTCTGTAAAACACAACCTCCAGTGGCTTTTCAGCGCAAACACTTCTCGGCCTCCCATGCGCCTACACGCCACTAGATTAAACAGACCACTAAATTTGTGCCTGACTCTTACCGATGCGGAAGAAAGTGCCTTTAAATACTTGTACATGTCCGTCATTAATTAGTTTCTGATGAGCCGGGGACGCTGTGTGCATAATCGAAAATGAAGTGAGGGAATGTCATGATGTCTCGTTGCGGTGACTCATGCACCGACAGGCCACGGCTGGTTGAAACGGCCCGAGAGATCGCTCAGTGAGTGGTGTCCTGCCTTTCTACTGCCACGCCATCAAACCAAGTGATAAATAACTCGTGTGATGGTAATGGTAATGATGATTGTGCGTCATTCAGTGCAACACTTTTAGGTGAGGTAAAGGGATATGAATGGGCCTGTTTGACGATGAACGCGGTGGCAGCTTGTATGAGTCGTAAAACAGAGAGAGTGGTGAGAGAACATGCTGGAAAAGGGGAAAAACAGGGAGATTTTGAGCCTGATTGTGTTCAGACTGGATTGTGTGCAACAGTCTAATCTTAACAATCTTGATAGCTCAGCTGTATGTTTTCTGCTGTGCCACTACTTCACTGCAACAGTAACCGTTTCTTAAGCCATGTTTGACTTCAAATAAGTAAAGCTGAAAGATTTTCAGTAAAGCTGCCTTTCACTGTGGCCACAGACTTGGTGTTTCAAATGTTTTTTATACATAACAGCGAATAGAAAATAAATGGGTTTGCAAAAGCACCACTTCAGCTTGATATAGTTTGGAAGGCCAAACATCCTGCAGCATGCCACCTGAGACTTTAACACTTTTAGCCATGCTAGCAGCATATCTCTAGCCTGGAAGCCAGACCAATTGCCAGTCCCAAGATTACACCTAACCTTACACCATAACACCTCTGTTAAGAACTGATTATGCTCCGGACCAATTCAATCGTTAAAGCTGGCTTCATGGGGTGATGGACAGCAGAGTCCTTCAGATTCAGATTCGGATTCAAATAACTTTATTTGTCCCTGGGGTGCAATTTATGGCACATGTGAGCAACATGATGTGCACTTTCAGGGAACAAAAAATAGAACAATACACAGTATATACAAAAAACTATTCCATAAATGTCTGAACTTTCCAAACCGTCCATGGAGGATGCAAACATGGGTGTAACAGTAGAGTTAATCTATCAACTGAGTATGGAGGAATCAGTGTATTTGTTTACATCAAAATGGCTCTGATTGGTTGTAGGACTATCCAATTGCATGCAGAGAATTTTTTTTCTGTATCAGTTAAAACATGGCACACTAGTGAAATCCAAATGGAGTGTTACCAGACTCTGACAGGAACAGACACGGAGTTAGCAAGCTGACATTCAAGAGCGTGGCTTGTATTGTTGGTCTTATAATAGCAATTTTTTACTAGAGGTGAGTTCACATTCCACTCACCGTGCCAACACATTGAAAGAATCCAGCAACATTGCAGATGATAGTTAGCTCAACAATCCACAACTATTTTAGAGAGGCTTCTAGGTTCGACCCCTGGTTGTCTATAGCCGAGGCGGCGTGGCAGCTCCAGCTTGTGTTTAGATTACCGAGCAGAGCCAGAAAGCAGGCTGCCAGACCTTTGCAGAGCTATTATTCCAATCAGTGACCATAATACAGGATGTCACACTGAGTGTCAGTCATAAAATCTCCCACTCCGTGTGACCAGATTGGGCCGGTGATTGGCAGAAAGCGTGGTAAAATATAAAAAAGGCCCGTAAGGGGAGGAACAGGTGCACAAGGCTGCTCATTTGAGCAGCGAACCTTCAGGACATGAAACTAGATGTAGAAATACAACGGGGACGGGAATGAGCGGGTGGAAATAATTAGCCTATACTAGCAGGAGAAACCCAATTTGTCATGATTTATTATATAGCAAGAGGTAAACTTGTATGGGGAGCAGGGCACAAAGACAGCCATTCATCAACGCATGACGTTTTTTTTCCCCGAGCTTCTGGGTTGACTGTTTGGCGGACTGGTTTCTAAAAAGGGTTATTACGCACTCCTCTGCACACAACAAAAATGTTTTGATTCATGGCCCCGTGACCATCTGCAGACAGGTCTCTAAAGTGTTTTTCCAATAACATCGTCTCACAGCTAATAGATTGCCAGATTGAATTAACTGATTCATACAAAGCTGGAGTATTGAGGAGGGCCTGAGCCAAGACGAATTAAATGGATCACCTTGGCTTTCATTTGACAGAACACTCTTTGAATATCGCCGGTTATACTTTTAACGACACGCCACACTGACGGTATAACTTTATAGGTAGCAACATTATGATAAAGACTATAGACTATCAGTGCTGTTTTAAAACAAACACATCAGCAGTTTCATTTAAACTATTTTGTAATATATGAGTTGCTTTATAAGGTGTGGATTTGTGCTGATTTTTACCTTGCCTAAGTGTATTTTTTTCACAACAAAAAATTTAATGATGCAGCGTATGAGACGCCGGGTGACAGGACCGCCCGATGGAGCAGAGACGTGTGAAAAATGATATGGCTATAGCGCAGCAGGAGTTAAAATCTAAAGTCAGAGCGATGCTGCAGAAAGGCACATTTGTTTGCTTTCAGCTGCGAGTTCACACTTTGTCAGAAAGTAAAAAAAAAAAAAAAAAAAGATAAAGAGACCATACACACATTTTCTCTCTTTATATTTTCACAACTTCAACCTCTATAATGTGAGAGCCATTTTCTGGTTCTCTGTTATAAAACATAAATCAAACAAGGGCCAAGATGAAAAGACGATTTTTCAACCACAGTGCCCGATCCCTTAATAAACATGAATGAGCCCGTAAAGATTTTCCATCACCCCGTCGTTGCAAAAGCTCCACTGCAGAAAAAAAAAAAAAAAAAAGAAAACTAGTGTTGTGTACTGTTAGATCTGTTCTTCTGGAAACACAGATGGCTTCAGTTTCTCATCTCGGAAAACACAGACCTCCGCTGAATTATGTGTCCTGTTTGATGACGGCGCTAAAAATATTTGAACATAGCCGCTGAGTGTGTGTGTGTGTGTGTGTGTGTGTGTGTGCAGCCATTTTATCATATTTTCACTATCATTACTTTCTGCTCATTAATCGTCCTCTAGTTGCTCTCTCCCTCTCAAGTTGCTATGGTGACAAGTGTGCGATATTAAATAATTAACATGAATAAATATATATATATATATAACAGATCGCAAAAACGGGAAGATTGGGAAATTGGGAAATGAATCATCTCATTATGAATGCTCTTTTGACGACAACAACAACAAAAAAAATTTGACTGAAGTGAATGACCTCTGCGCTGTTTGGATAAAAGACTTTGTGATTAGAAGTAGAACCATGAATGTAATTTATTCAGAAAATGCCATTGAGAAATAAAAGCACGCCTTAAAAAATTACATTTTATTATAAGAAAATGACTGATATATGATATTACATCTTATGGTTATATTATTATAAATATGTATGTATTAATTAGAGTCCTTTTTATTTATTAAATGTCACTGTGGCTCCTTAAAGGTTTCACCTCTTCTTACACGTTGACCCTAACCCTAAAAGTATGTTAACGACATTATTATTAAATATAACAAACAGTTGTGGCTGAGAGGGTAATCGCTGAGGAGCTAAAACGATTTGAGATCAGAAGATTTGCATAGACTCTGCTCTTTATCTCTCCCTGACTGAAAGTCGGAATATTGTCATTTACATATTTTATGCTTACGGCTTTGTCTAAATTGTGTTCTGCTATTATAACACGCCAAACACTGCGGGGAAATCTATACAGGCAATTAAAAGAGCGAAGATACATTAAGCTGAAGACAACTGATAGATTGAAAGTCATAAGCTGGATCCTCGGTCACTCTATTCCAAAAGGAGATCAGGGATCCCTCGGGTATGGTTATATCTAGAAGAACATTATCATCAGTTATATGCTGATAATATATCACACATAATAACACATATAGGCTCTCCTTGGATAGACCAAAGACTTTTACCGTACATATCTGCATCAAACAGCAGGACTTACTGGGCTTACTGCAGGAAGCGCAATTCTTGTTTATAAAGTAATTTGAGTTTAAGAAGTGAAGTGTTGAAACAATTCCACAAAGAGGTTGTTAAATTTTCTTTCAGACTAGTATTCACATTAACGTGATTACAAATCAAAAGTAATGCATCCACTTATATAACAAGGACAAGCCACGCTGTTTCATTCAGCTTTACATCTCTACACGGACCTGGAGAAGAAGACGCTGTCTGTTTGCCTGGGACGTAGCTTTAGCATCATGCTTTCAGCACACGTGTGCAAACTTCAAGTGCACATTGACTTCCTGCAACATTTTGACATGAAAAGAGGCAACAGGTCGACCTGAGAGCATATATTTAATCAACATTGTGCTGACATCGGTTTAATTAGCTAACTATCTACAGCAAGCAAGTTTCAAGTGCTTCTGTTTTCAGTCATAGCCACATTAAGGCCAAACGGGAATACCAATACATAAACTACAAAGTCAACAGAAACCATATTCCCTAAGCTGAACCGAAGCGCTGTCGTTGCCTAAACAAAATCTAAATTCCAATGTTTTGATCTCCACGTCTTCAACTTTGCTACAGATTGCATGCATCAGCAAGTTAAAAAGGTTGAATATAGTCAAAGCAGCCTCCTTCGACACATATTTGGAAATCCCAATTAACGGTAGAAATCTAATTTCCAGGAGAGGTGGCTGCAATTATTTTCTGTCCCTGCGCCATGCTGTTGTTGTTTTATATTCTGTATAAGAGCTGATTCCTAATTCCAGTGCATTTAATCGTCAATTTGCATGGTATTGTCCTGAGGCACCTCCACTCTCTTGGGACTCAACCGTACTTATTAACCAGGCTTCCAATGGGATGCACCTTGAGACAGTGAAACCATTGCAGAAGCTGTAAATAAATTATTAGCTGTGTCTGAAACAGTAAGATTTATTTCCAAGATTTGGCAGTGAGATGATGGGCAGGGATGCGGTCAGAGCCAGAGGAGTAAGGAGGTCGCATAAAATGTTAAAGACCCAAACTCGGTGGTTCCCTCTGGGACTGCAGGCACTTTGCTGCCGTAGGTTTTTGCTGCAAAATATTAGCGACGCAGCAGGGTGTGTGTGTTGTTTTTAAAGCAGAGCTGCAGACAAACAGGAAGTTGACGTCCTGCTGGGCTGATGCCAGCACTCTTTCTCCCTGAACAGATGCTGTCCAGTGCCCACTATTCTTGGTTCCCTTCACACAGAATAAAAATGCTCACCTTGATGGCAGTAAAGGACACCTTGTAGTAGAAAAAAACACACACAACCTCTTGCCAGTTTAAAGCCAGCAACCACCTACTCAAATTTGTACGAGATACTTTTAAAACTTAGATTAAACAATGACTTGCAGAAAGGCGCCTTGCTTTATAAACTCAGGGCTCAATTTGACACCCAGTAAGTCAAATAATGTGATGTGAAGGGTCCCCATTACTGAGACCAAGTTACTGAATTAAACAGGACGTGGCATTTCACAGATCAGAAATCAAATTCCAAACCTCTGATCCCTCTCAAATACAGTGACTGTCTCGCCAACACAAAAAATTAAACCCGGATGAGCGTGTCATCTCACGTCTCTGTCTCCAGACGCTTGAGACTCCTTTAATATTAATAAAAGAGCGGGCATAGAAATCCCTCCCTTCTGATTTCAGCCAATCAGATACTATGTAGAGTACAGTATGTAGGTGCGATTACATATACTGTAGCTCATATTGTCTTTTAAAAGTGATTAGAGTAACTGATAATGGGTTTGGGGGTGCAAACTCATCAAATTGATCAGCATTAAGTGAACATCTAGTGAACTTTGGGGGGTATTGCTATTGCACTGTAGGGCCTTAATTGTAAAATATGCCAAAAGGTAGCCATTAGTGGACTCCTTTTCTCATTATAAACTTGCTTTGTCTCTCTTAAGTGTGCACCCCTGGCTTTGGGATGAGTACTGCAGACACTGTAGGGAAGCCAGAAAATACTGACTGCTGCATCGTCGGTCTGATTGTAACGACAGCAGCATTATTCTTTAAATCTACAACGTGCGGCAAATTGTACACAGAAGAGACCCAAATAATGATGTTTTATAAAGCAGGGTAATTCATCCCAAACACAACTGACACCCTCCGAAGATATACGCGGGCACTTCATGCTCCAGATGATGAAACTAATGACAAAAGGCGAGGGGTTTTTCAGAGCTCCCAGCTAGATGCCATTATGCAGAAGATTATCATACACAAAATGCCAAATGCACATATCAGGATCGGTTCACAAATGCCAAGCAAATTCAGCTTTGAGTGATGTGTTCGATGTTACAGAGAGCGCCCTCGATTTCTGGCATTAGCACACAGCCGGTGGATAAATTGGATCGGGGCTGTCCAGGCGTCGGCCCTGGCACGCAGGCTCCCACACACACACACACACACACCTAAACCCTGACATATCCTCATCAGCTACTAAATTATTCTCCCATCATTCTGTTTACATGCTAATCAATAAACGAACCAAAATGAGTTTTGTTTGCTCGCTTTTGGTTGCTGACCTGAATTAACCATTCACTGTGCACTGTGTCAGCACCGACAGCAGCAGCACCAGGCAAACACTGTCAGTCACGCAGCTGAGGTATAATGGATTTACCGGGCGAGTCTGTAACCTCGAAGTGCTTCCGATATTCTCATGCATAACTAAGTTTATAGACCATATCGTTAACTTAAACAGTCAAGAGTATAAACTGACTTGTATGGGTGAATTATATTGATTCTGTCACTGCCTTTAAAATATAGCTGTATTAGTGACTGAAGGTGATTGTGCCTCTCTACTTACATTATCCTTCCCTATCCTCGGCTTGTCAGCGCACTTGGTGGTCTGGTGGCTGCAAGCAGTCCTGGGAATGTGTCTCTCTCTCCCTGATGGGGGGTAATATGAGAATCGCGTACATGGAAATAAATAAATGGTTTCTAAACCTAAACTGGTAAGCAAATATAAGGTGTGTTTTTTTTTTTTTTTTTTTTTTTTTAACTTCTTGTCACCTGTTGTAAGTTCTTTATAAACTTTGAAATGCACTGTATTAAGGATGCATACTGTTTCTGAAAGCTAAATAAGGCAATTAAAATGTTGCCAGATTCAGATATAAAATAGCCATGGTGAATACTAACAGAAAGGAGAAACCTTGAAGCCAAAAAACATGCCCTAGAGCTTCAAGCTGAGCTCAATAACACTTTAAACAGAGTGAATTATTTGATCGGACAGTCCAATCTCTTCATCAAGTTAGGATGAACCTCAGATGAGGCCTGTTTTAGTAGCAACCAACGAAAACATCGAAAATCTTCTGTTTTGTTGCTATATATACACTGCCTGGCCAAAAAAAAGTTGACACCTGGATTTAACTAAGCAAAGAGGTCCTATTGGACAATGACTGCATGGGTGATTATCTTTCAGCTGGCAACAAGTTATTTAACCCCAACTGATGCAATGAGTAGCTTCTCATTTCTTAAACAACCATGTCTAAAGACACATCAGGTGGTCGTGGAAAAGATGTTAGTCTGTTTGAGAAGGGTCAAATCATTTGCATGTATCAAGCAGAGAAAACATCTAAGGAGATTGAAGAAACTACTACAATTGGGTGAAGAACTGTCCAACGCATTATTAAAAACTGGAAGGATAGATAAAAGAGAGGCAGATGAAGTGATGCACCCATCATGCCTAGTGTCTACTGTACAAGCCTGTGGGGGCAGTGCTATGATCTGGGGTTGCTGCAGTTGCTCAGGTCTAGGTTCAGCAACATTATGTGCCCAAAGAATGAGGTCAGCTGACTACCTGAATATACTGAATGACCAGGCTATTCCATCAACGGATTTTTCTTCTTCCCTGAAGGCACGGGCATATTCCAAGATGACAATGTCAGGATTCATGGAGCTTAAATTGTGAAAGAGTGGTTCAGGGAGCATGAGACACATTTTCACACATGGATTGGCCACCACAGAGTCCAGACCTTAACCTCATTGAGAATCTTTGGGATGTGCTGGAGAAGGCTTTGAGCAGTGGTCAGACTCTCCCATCATCAATACAAGATCTTGGTGAAAAATGAATGCAGCACTGGATGGAAATAAATCTGGTGACATTGCAGACTCTTATCGAAAAAATACCACAGCGAACACGTGCTGTAATCAAAGTTAAAGGCGGTCCAGCGAAATATTAGAATGTGTGACTCTTTTTTTTTTTGGCCAGGCAGTGTATCATATAATATACTGTAAGAAATATATAGTGACTAGATAAAGTGGCGATTAAGAAATGTATAGGTGGAAAACAAGAGCAGAGTAATTTTCAATTACCTCAAAGTTTACATGTATACTGTACAACTGAATATATTCAAATGTACAGGCAAACACTGCACTTGTTAACAGACTGTGGCCTTGTTATTTGTCTGGACAGAGCAATAGATCCAACTCAAAGTCTACTCATGCACACTGTGTATTACAGCGCACTGTATTGTACCATAGTCATTGAAATGTCAAGACTTTGTGCGCCGTAAAGTCAACCTAACCTTCTTACATATTTCAAGACTGCAGTGCAGTATCCATTATGATTTATTTAAACTTAATTGTGCAGATTAGTTGAAGGGAATCTCATTTCGACCCAGTTTATTTAATAATACAGAGTGATTCAGCCAAAGAACAGGACTGTAAAAATCCAGAAGCGGATCATTACTTGGTATTGAAAATGTTTCTGTTATACACAAGGGTTTTGAACTAAGTGAGAACAGATAAAGATGCGGTTCAGTTTTTTTTTTATTTTTTTTTACTGCATGTAAAAATGATCACTTGCTTCTTCTTTCTCCGTTGATGAAGTGACACGGCAGGACTTGGAACCCAGCGTGTATTTTCCTGTGTGTTAAAAAGAGACGGCCCTGATCAGGTGTCATCAGATGTGCAGAGTTGAGGGAAACGCTGGGACTTAATGAGAGAATGTTTGCTATGGAGCGTCTCCAGCCAACCGTGTCACATCACAGAGCAGCCAGGTAGTCATTAGAGGGACAGATGGCGCTGCGGCTGATTGGTCTCTCTGCTGACCTATTTGGAGGTGCTTTTTCCTCATCATGGCCCTCCACAGGAGCCGTGAGCGGGGTAAGAAATAGTGAGGATAAAGTGAGAATCCAGCAGTAAAAAAAAAACAAAAAAATAATAATAATAAAATAAAGAAACGCCAAGTACACTTGCAACTTTGATGTATGTGAGACTCTAAGTGTCTCAATGAGCTTGTGCATTACTCATGACTAAAAGTGCATAGCATGTCTTCTTATTCCATGAAGCCATATAACCAACTGTCACTTCGCCTTCTTCAAACGTTGCTTTCGGACGAAATCATCTGCAGCCGAGCCCGTGTGATGGATTACGCGAAAAATGAAAATGTCAAAGCCGAACCGGATAAAAAAGTAAAAAGAGATGATTTTGTGTTGGTGCGCGCTCCGAAAAGGATGAATGCATGTATCAAACAGGGCAAGGCTGCTTCCCCCGTCTGAGCAGCCGCTTCCACCGATCCCTATTATCCCCTTAACAACCCAAAGGCGGTAATCTCTCTTGATGACACCTCTGATGTTCTCAATTTACATTTAAATCCATAAATTTTTACCTGCATTAGAAGCAACAGACAGGAGTGTCATGTTGCGGTACGACAATCGAGTTTCATTTTTCTGTATTTCAGAGCGGGATGAAAACAGTGCGCGCCAGCTTTGGCAGGAATAATGAAGGCTAGATGGAGGAATGATGAATTATAGGTCACTCCTATAGTGGCTGTTACTGCATGTTTGGCGTAAAAAAACACAGCATAGGGTGCGAAGAAGCCTTTCTCTCAAAGCCATGATCCTCCCAGATGGTGAATACACCACCTATAATTTTCCCTGTCTGCTGCAAAATAAACAGCATCCAGTGGAAGGAAAACAAGGTCTTGCAGTGCAGGAAAAACAGCCAAATTAGCCGTGACCGTATCTGCAAACTGTAATATCTGAGGAGACATATTTTATGTTTTGCAGAATATATGTAAAACTCCTCCATTTTTACGTCAATAACTAACTTTCATTGCTTTCTAAAAAATCCAGCAAGGTCAGAGCCTGTCAAAGTAAAATACAATAAAACTGCGGTTGTAATGTCTTTAATCAACGTGTCGGACTGCTGGTGTGGAACGAATAAGTGGAGAGACGTTACCTAGAGGCGGCTCATTGTTTAAAATGGAAATGAACAAATTTTAGAGCAGCTCCCTGTTCTGGGTGATGCAGAAGTTTGATCAGAAAAATGGTTTCCTCTTTCTCTGTGTACCGTTCTTACCTTCTCTTACTGAGAATGCGATTTTTTCTTGTGTTAGTGACGATTCGACAGCACAAAGAGAAATGGATGGATCATGATGTCAACTATCCGAGCTGCACTATTGTTTTCTTTGCGTGTCTCGCTGGCAGCTATGAAAAACTACTTTGAGTAAAATAAAAAGAAAGACAAACCATATTTCACGTGGGCCTACATTTGTGCAAAACGGAGCAAAAGCTTTCGAGCCACTTGAAGCGTGACAAACGTGCCGCGACAAGGTGCCCTTTACGGTGGCCGGAGCCTTTATGATGCACACTGTTTTTATAGCACCAGTTCTGTTCAGTGTTGTAGCTTCAGTTTTAATGGAGCTTCCCCGGTATTGGCTGTTGCTGAGGTAGCATTTCGTAAATCAAATTCGCCCTGCTAACAACCACATTATGTTACCACGGGTTGGTTTTTCTTTATGGTGATGTTCCTTTTGGCAAATCTGCACCGAAGCCCAAAGCACATAATTTCTCCCACCGGCATCTTTTGACTCTCTAAGTATTAATTATGCAACCAATGGGAACGCAAAGATCTTAAAGATTTAATGCAGTTAGTATTACTGTACTTTTTTCTGGTTTGATTTCAGGAGAAGTACTGAATTCTGCTGGATGCATTATCCTGCATTATGTAGCTACAAATCATATTCAGTATACAGCAGAGGTTGCACCGACTAGTCGACTTTACTGCTGTACCATGATGCTTTAAGCAGGAAGTCGACTAGTCGCTGATCAGGTGACAATAACAACATGGACGCCTCCGAGAAGACAGGTGAGGAGCCCTGTCAGCCATTGCAGCAAACTAGCAACGTTTCATCAAGTGTGTGGAAATAGTTCACTAAAGATGAAGCTCATTCTACCGTGACATTCAGAAAATTTAAGTCAGTCCTGAAATACAGCAAAAGGACTACTGTAATACACACTTATCTGAAAAGGCATCCGCTAACGTTAACAGAGGAACAGTCCAAATCCTCTCCACGGCAATTAATGACTTGCGGGAACAGAGACGAGGCTGCAAATCACCAATTTGCTTTTGAATATCATTGTTTAAGGTTCTGTTGCGTTCTGTTAGTTGACATTGTTGTTGTGGTTGCAGAACGTGTTTTTTGGCCTTGATGTCAGTCTATGGACAATGCGAGAGACGAGAGTTATTATGGTAGAGCAGAGAGTTTGCCGAGCGAGAGCCTTTATGGTGTAGAGGGCTACGGCCGACAGTAGCCCGTGAATATAGATTTCATTGTGGCAAAGCATTACTTTCTACTGTGCTTTTACGTGTGACGACTCGACTTTTACCACATATTATAAAATCGGAAGTCATTCATTCATTCATTCATTCATCTTCTGTACCCGCTTATTCCTGTTAAGGGTCGCGGGGTCTGCTGGAGCCTAACCCAGCTGTCATCAGGCGAGAGGCGGGGGTACACCCTGGACAGGTCGCCAGTCCATCGCAGGGCTAACACAGAGAGACAGACAACCATTCACACTCACATGCACACCTACAGCCAATTTAGAATCACCAATGAACCTAATGAGCAAGTCTTTTGGACGGTGGGAGGAAGCCGGAGTACCCGTGGAGAACCCACGCAGACACAGGGAGAACATGCAAACTCCACACAGAAAGGACCCAGTCGGCCCATGGATTCAAACCTGGGACCTTCTCGCATCATTGCTAACCACCTCTCCACTGTGCCGCCCGGAAGCCATTCATTTCATTAGAATGCTTTCAGGGCTGTTCATGCATGCTAGAGCTCAAAATGCTAGAGGTGAAAGAAGTACTCTGGTATTTTTTAAAATAAAATAAAAAATAATAAAATAAAATAAATACATTTTAAATTTGTATTATAATTATAGGCCTTACTGATCCATTTGCACCCAACCGGCATTGAAATAGTGTAGCTGACTGAGGCACAGCTGTTTTTACTCATTTCACTGTCAGATTAATTTACAGCGTAACCATCCATTGTATTATAAATCATTCATTACATCGTGATAGGTGTTTAATGTCCTAATCTGTAGTATCTGCAGTAACTTCAGCTGTCAGATAAATGTAGCGGAGCGTAAGGTAGAAAAGACGCACGTATTTGAAAATAAAGCTCCTTTGAATTGTACTGAAGTAAATGTGCTCTTACAACCACAGACCAGTCATAATGTTGTTTCAGATTCCAACAGACACGTGTCATGAGAAGGTCTGAGCTTAGCCGCCAACTTTATATACTCCGTATTCACATAATACAATCAGTTCCACAGGCACTGACTGACTGAGCTTCTCGAACTCTGCGATGCCAACTACATCAACCTTTCTGAACAGTTTGCTGAGATACTGAGCTGAATGGCACGCAGTGGGTGACTAATATTTGTTTTATTAAGTATTTCAGAACTGACCTCCTAATGAACACGTCTTCACACTGAATCTCAAGTAAGAGACCGCCTGTGTGTGCCTAAGATAAATTTTTTTAATTTTGCCTGAAATTCTTTACATAACAGCATACCACTTAACTATTCTAATCATGGACATTATTTCATTTTAGTCAAGCCGCTCACGAGCAGGCTTTAGCCATTTATTCAAAGCCAACGTGATTCTGCAAACTGAAAACAAATGTATGCAAGCTTGTCCCTGAACTCACACCGGCGCCAGACCAAGCCATTGATGCTTCCAATGAACACGGACAAATCCTGTAGAAACATCTTGAAACCACAACTGAATGTCAACTACGCAACAGGTTGGACAGGTCAAGGAAATCCAATTGCAAGTAGAAGGAGCAGGAATAAGAGTATGCAGAAAGAATAACCACCTTACTGTATGAGATAGCTGGTGGTCACGCAATATTGCTTTGTATATGAAACTGCTGTGCCTCCCTGAACCGCTGAAAGCCCCAATTATGCGACCGCACACATCATGACAGCACTGTATGTGTGTTTGTGCGGGTTCAGTACCCTAAGAGACATGGACTGTATGTCAAGGTAGCAATTGTTTACAGCAGTTGTTGCACCGTTAGATGTGGAGTTACAGATTCTGCACTGCCGGGAGAACTAATCCCTCCTTAACAAAGCACATTTAACGACAAAAAAAGCAAACGCCTAGCACATGGTGAGGAGGCAGATACTGGAGGGAGCTGCGGTTAGGCTTGTAACCATAAATTGCAAAGCTAGCATGGCAACAGCAGGTCACAAAGTTGTTAATTTTACAACTTCTAATCAAATCCTCTCATTAACCCATGGTAAGTAGCAGACGTCCTCCACTGGTGCTCGTATTGTCTCACCCTGCAGTTATGAAACAAGAAGATAAGCAATCACAATTTACTTGATGAGCAAACCAATCCCACGCTGTCTCTTCCCAAACTGGCTGGAGAGCTCTGCAAATTTGAAAGTCAAAATTAAATCAGATTGAACTCTGCATGGAGTGAAATCTGATCTGTGGGGTTATAATGGCTTTGTTGCGCACGGTATTAACCAGTCAGCTGGGGTGATGAATGAGACAGTAATTGTAACGCGCAAACAAACCATCTGATACCAGCAGACCGTTTCTCACAGCCGCCACCGCGGCTTGTCAGGATTAAAAACAGATGCACTGCATTTAAGTGAGCTGGTTCCAGGGTGCTGATGCTGGGTCAGTCGTGGCTTACTGGACGGCTGACGCTACCGAGCCGTAAAACAAAATCTGCTTCACCTGTACAAAAAAGATTGAAAAACTTCTCTGCTAATGCTATGCTCTGCTGCAAAAAAGCTTTATCCTGCCCAGATAGAAATGCCAGGGTCAAACTATTTCTAGTTTTATCTGATGTAAAGAGATTTGTCTGACAAATCAAATGGTTTCTATATATTCTATTATGAAGCTGAAGGCTGAATGCACAATATGGCATTTATATAAATATTCCACCATCCCCCATTTAGAGAGCGTGGGTTATTTTTCCAGATGGCCACTGAAGTGCAGAGTGACCTGGATCATCTTAACTCAGGATGCAAAATGGACTATGTGCTTTTTTTTTTTTTTTCCTCTTCTGCTGTGTTTAAAACAGATTCACTGTCATCCACGTGGGAGAATCAGCTCAGATCATCACTTATTGGAAGTAATTTCTCTAAATATAACTCTTCAGCGAGGCTGTCTTGACATGACGTCTGTCAACTTGAAACTCAGAGTAAAATACTGATAATGAAGGCCATTTGCAGCACAGAAGGTGTTTCAGAAACATTGTACCATTTTCTCCTAACGTGAAACATCAAGATAATGAAAAGGGTAGAGTTTATACCTTGCTTGGTTGACTGCAAATCGTTTTACATGTCGTGATCGCATTAAGGGAATGGTAAAAGCAAAACTTAATTTGTTTGGTCGGGTGCAAATCAGCAAACCAAACACGCTCCTAATGACGTTTTCATCTCCAGGTTATTAACGGTCGGTAAATGTATGATTATGAATCCGGGCGTTAAAGTATTGATAGACTAAAAGCAGCTGTGTCGACTGGAACATGTGACAGGAAGTAATTAAGCTTCCATTACACAGAGCTGCTCATCTCTCCCCACCGTTAATGCACTCTAAAGATTTTCCTCGTGTCCGCTCCAAAACGCATGGTCACAGTTAATGTAAATAGCCGAGCACGACCCCCCTGTCACCGCAGAACTCTCCTCCTCCTGCGGCCGCATCAGCATTAGTGATGAATCATTATGCAGGGGGAGTCTGGCATTTTTGTCTCATTATCTGACAGGCTGCAGCTACCCCATCAACCCCTAAGACACCTACATTTGAATCTTATTACCCCCCCCCCCCCCCCCCACCACCACCACCACCCTCCTGCAGGCCGGTGGCATTGTGAAGAGGATCACCAAAGCACTTCATCGCAAAGCACGCCGTTGACCACCGGCACGCATGTGATGTTGCTGGTCAACGTCTGAACTAAGAAACGCATTGCAAATGCAGAATTTGGTGTCATTCAGCCTGCCCACTCATGCGCACGCACGTCAGACAGGAGTGTTTTCATTACCACCCACACAACACCCACACACAGACAACGTCACACGGCACACAAAGTGCAAGACACAAGTATCTTTTGTGTCTATGTGGCCCTCAAAAAAAAAAAAAAAAGAAAAAAGCACAGGTTCTCTTCAGTTCACCGCCCTCCCTTCTCCACTTGCTGCCCCCCCCCCCCCCCCCCCCCCCCCCCCATGCTCTGTCATGAAATATGCATCCACATTCAATATGTTGGGATCGAGAGTCAACACACAGAATAGTCTGCTTCCTTTGCCAGTTGCACCAATCAAACCTGCTTCGTCCAGCTCCCATTTCATCACTACAGCACGGTGTTTAATTCTGGATTCAATTTAAAGCTGTGAGGCAAAGTTACAGCAGTTACAGTCACTCTGTCAAAAGCTCAGGCCTTTCTTCTCCACTAACTGTCAAATAAAGAATAAAACCTGCAACTTATAGTACATATCCAGCTTTCTTCGTTGCCACCCTCTTTCTAAATTGGACTTTTCTCTGCATGTATGTATATTTTTTATGTATATATCATAGCACACAGACGTGAATGTACATGCATGTTTTAGTCTTTAAATAGGCACATCGCATCACGCCACTTGTCTATGTATTTATGCAAGCAGGAGAAAGCAGACACACGTGAGAGATTCAACTGGGAGCAGGAAATGGTGATTATGGGAAACATTCAGCTCAAGGGCACCTATTACAGGTACAAGATAGAGAACGCTAACAGGAGACAGAATTTCGAGATGGAAAACAAGTGGGCCATTATAAAACAGTCGGGAAAAATAACTGGATCCTGAATGAATCAGTGCACGAGTGCTGAGTTCACATTGCAATGAAAGATTTGGCAAAAATCATTATAATTATTATTATTAACCACAAAAGACAAAACATTGTTTATGATTAAATGACCAGGCAACATTTTCCACGTGAACTTGTTCAAGACACAAATAAAAATAAAGTCCTGGAAAAAGTTTTGCTAATGCTAATGAAGAATTCTTGACTCATACAGTATGTTTTTTTGTTTTTTCTTAAAGCAGATGGCTGTAGCTACTGAGACCGAGATGCTAATTGCAGCCATTTCCCAGGAATACATGCACTTCAAGCATTTGGCAGCGTGTCCACATGGCACCCCTGCAGAGACAAGAATGCAGTGGACATCCAATATTCAAACCAATTTTAAAGGGCATTCTATAAAAAATAGGACATTCTTTGCCATAAAAAACACAAAAAACCCACACAATTTTAAATTGCTTGCCATCACTGTAATGCAGTATGTCACCTCCATCATCATCGAGAAACACAGCAAGCATCCCAATTTAAAGTAAATCAATACAATCTTGATTCTCTGTGATGCACAAAGTGATTCATGTACACGTCATCAGAAAAAAGGAACTGTCTGAAGTGTTGAAGGTCGTGTACTTAGCCCAGTGGGCAGAGTAGACTAAGATGATGAATGAAAGGAAAAGTAGAGGAAGACATGGATAATGCTGCAGGAAGCCTTGTGTTCATGTTCTTCCACCTGAAATATCAAGGTACAATTGTGCAAAAAGCCTCCGACTCCAACTGAAGATGACACAACCTTTGATCTTGTGTTTGTGAAGATTCCCAGATGTCCAGGTCGTGGTATATCCAAAGCACAAAGCTAAAACACAGGCAACTGGACAACTGTGGTGGTAAACACTTCATACTCGCCTCCAATTACAGATTTTTTTCAGATTAACCTTAATCACCAACCAGATACCGCAACACACCTGCAATTAGAAACATTTCTCCTATTACTTTTTTGCATAAACCTGTGATCCTGGTGATTCTTGTGTTCCTTGATGTAGGCCATATAAACCTTTTGCTGCTGCTATTTAATAATCACGGCTCTTATTGATTGTTGTTACTATGCTTTAAGTCCAAAGTGCGTACACAGTATTATAATATGCTTTGACTAAACCATTCTGGCTGGAAGCCTGAGTGGTGTGCAAATAGAAAAAGTAAATTACCATAATACCACATTACTGGCTGTGGTAAAAGGCGAGCGCACAGAAACAGACAGAAAAAATAGAGATGTAAATATGCTGAGCCAACAGCTGGTTCCAAACTCTCTCCACGTTTAATTGTGAGGAAGCATATAACCTGTCGATGTCCTTTATGCATGTTTTGAACCATTGTCACAGCAAGAAACAAACGGCGCTTAGTGTTTTGTTTTTCAAGGAACTGTGATTGGAATAAATTGTATAAATATTACATTGTGAATCTGTTGCAACATTTTTGGCCATTTGTGGACAGGAGAAACAAGCTGTGAGCTTAACACAAGCAGGTTATCACCATTTAAAGAACCAGGGTATCGGATTTAGAGGCATCTGGTGGTGATGTTGCAGATTGCACCAGAGTGAATACCCCTTCTTTTCCAATCGTTGGCCTTCCTGTGCAAATTACCAATAAATTTTAAATAAATAATCTTTTGTATAGCACCCAAAATGCCTTCTAAAACTGATGCTACCACTTCAAGGTGTTAATATGTAATGACTTAACCAGAGTTAGCGTTTGTCCGCTCTGTAAAGCAGAGCCATACAACATGTGGAGGACACGATGGAAGAGGACCCTCCATTAGTGAAGATGCAAAGGGTCTATTCTATACTAACAATTCATAACACAAGTTACCATTGATACAAAAGAACTAAACGTAATCATAAATACTATATTCCATTTCTGCTAATAGATACATCACCTCTAATTCCCGCACACTGGTTATTTCACACTGGGTTCCAAAGTTACACTGAGATTTTAGGAGCTGGCTCCTGTAGCTAAGTAAAAGGAATGGGAGTAATTTTTGCACTTTATTACCAAGAGTTTTAATAAACTGCAATATCAGATGTTCAGCATAACCTTAGATTTCTATAGCTGGACAGAGAGGACAGACAGGCAGACTATAATCTGCCAGTACTTGAACCTCTCAAGCTCACTAATTAACTTGTCTTGTCTCGCCTGTTTCTCACAGCTGTCACAACTTTTCGGTGGCTGCTCCCCCTCCTTCCGGTCTGGATGCAGAGCATCTCTGTAGCATGCTATTTTATAGAAGCATTTGAGAAGTACAGTGATGTTATTTTACTCTCAGCAGGAAAAGGAGTAGAAAAACAAATCTGTGAAGGGTGCAGAAGTTTAGTCGTGATGGTTATCTGAAAGTAATTTATATCATCGCAGCAGGGTTTAGAAAGATGCATACTTCTCAAAAGTGAGAGGCAAACTAAACCACTGCCAAGAGGAAAAAAACAAGCAGAACACAACAACAGCCATCAAATGCCAGCGCTTCAGGTTCAGAGAAATGTGGTTTTATGTCGGGAACGAAAAACAATGCTGCTGGTTTCTGTGTCTCAAAGAGAGAGAGAGGGAAGGAGAACAGATGCACCACTGTGCCCTCATTTGTTGCAGAGAATCAACACCCTGAATTTTAACCATGTGAGATGTAACCATATTTGTAAAAGAATTATTTGTCTGCGCGTACTTTCTACTCCTTTTAAACTCGCTTCGCTTCTCTGCTCGGCTTTGTGGTGTTTGTACAGTAGATTTGAAACATCCCCTGTACTTGAAAACACGCACACTGCCATTTGTTTTAATTTGGCAGTTTGGCTGCACATCTGAGCTTACCCACAGGAGCAGCTAAAATGTACTTCTACTGAGCTCGGAGAATTTAAGATCCTCCAGAGACACTGTGCCTCGGAAACCTGGCATATGGCGTGTTATTTAGGAGGTATTCAACTGATGATTCTAAACTTCTCCCCTGTCTTCCGAAATGAAAATCTGGCTTCGAATTGAGTGACTCTGCAAAGAAATATCTAGGGCACACTTGTGATTTTTACTCAGAAACCAGAATTTTAGGTGTCAAACCATTCGATTCAGTTCAATTTAACCCAACAGACTGTCTTCTTTCCCAGTGGGGGGTAATTTAAAGTGTAAAAATATACACTGCAGAGCACACAGTGGCACACAACTATGGGACAGAATGACTTTACAGTTAAAGTACTACAATAAAACCATATTCACATCCTTGCTGAAGAGTGACGAGTGAAATGAAGTGACTATGCTTATAAAGACGATGCTAATGAAAGCACTGCCGTATTTATACATTTGTATTATTGTGAACCGGGTGTCTGCAGTGACATTACTGGACAAAATACTTGATTAAGTTACTGCTACGTAATCTCTATAAACAGCATGTTTGACTGAGTGCCAAACGCTAAATCGTCATCAGGCGATAGCTAATGGCTTCAGAGATTGCTGCTAATGCAAACCGAATACCTTCTACTGCTGCAGCTTCGCATTAAAAGCATTTAACTGGCAAAACAAGACTTTAATTTCTTTATGAGGAAGTCACATGAAATGCAGTGTGAGCACAGCGCTACTGGCTCAAAAAAACAAAACAAAAAAAAAAACAGTTTGGGGCATTTTTTTTGACAGCAGGCCAGTTTGAAATGTTTCAGGGAGCAGCAGCAGCAGCAGCAGACATCGAGCTGGAACCCTCCAAACTCTCAGCGAGATAATCCACTCCTCTCACTGGGCCTTGCTGTTCACAGACTCATGCTGTGTGCAGCATCATATCAGATCACGCCTGATCACAGAATGATGGAACCAATTATCGCCTGCCTTATTTATTAAAACATCAATAGTTTATTGCGCTGGCACCAGAATTCTCTGAGCTGCAGTTAACTTTCACCAAATGAGCCAGGGCCAAAAATGTGCACCACTGCCACTTTAAAGTATTGCTTACGTTTTCTGGACCGCGTGCAGAAGGAGTGCAGCTCTGTTTCCGCCTCTCCTTGAGTCAAAAATATCGGCCCTCTTGAGCAGCCAACTCAGCTTGTCTCCACTTTCAAGCTGAGTCTGCTCAATCTTTCACATTTCAAGGTCAATACCACTGGTCAGGCAGTCTCCCTTTATGTATTGTCCACTTGTGGCCAATTATGTTTGTAATTCACTTTGGGATTATGTCAGTTTTATGCAGCATTGTACTCGCAGGAGCGTTTTGTTACTGAGCCGTTGTTGCTGGATATTCAAGCATATTAGCCCTGAATGGAACGAAAGCTGTTTTTCATTACAAAAATTGATTTACACAATGGTGTGGTGAAATGCTTTATTGCTGTAAACAGTCTAGTCTGAGGTAAATTGATGCAAACAGTTGGGCATTCATTGCATGTAATTTGAAAACACATGATTTACCCTCAGCCATCACACTACCATACAGTTCTGTATGAAATAGGGCAAGTTGCGCACAGTTCAGCTGATATCAGTCCCACCGTGATGTTTCATGCTGCTATTGAGGCTGCTCCTGGCCTTGTTTCTTTTTCTCTTAATGCGTCAGCAACTTGTCCTGCCCACACACACGCTTGTCGAGACTCAGCTTCCTCCTTTTTGAAGGGCTTCTGTAAAAAGTGTTAGTATCAAACTCCATAACCTCCTGTGCTCTGCTGTGCCTTTCCCAATAAGACCTGCTGTAGTCAAGCACAAGGTAGTGAACCATCTTCACAGCGGACCACCTGTTACGTGCCAGACCGGGGCAGTGCATTTTCTTTCTCTCTCCCTCTCCCCTGTTTGTTATCAGTTGATTCCACAACTGATTCCACCTGAGAAGTCTGACGGGGCCTGCTGATTGGTTGGTTCGGCCCCAGATCATCCAATTACGACCCATGGCCTACATTAAAAGGGACCCAGCTACAGGACCCTCTGTCTGCTTCTCTGCTGCTCGCTCTCGGCTGTTCTGCTTGATCCAGTCTCGGCTCCCTGTTGCTTGCTTGCTGTTCTGCTGCCTTATTGCTCGACTATTATTTTGATTTCTGTTGCCTACCTTGTTTATTATCGAGACGTGTGGACCCTTGAGTACAGTTTATGTTAGCAATGGTGGAAGGTGCGGACTACAGGTGAGATTGGGGTACCCGATACACGCCATCACATAGGTAACCTTTTGTTTACACACTCTAGGTTGATGCCACCTATGTATTTTTGGTCACACCTTTTAGTAGATAAGATAGTAATGCCTTTTGTTTGTCGCTTTCAATATGGAGAAGTTTGTTAGCCAGGTCTAGTTTTGTCATATTACGTTCAACTATTCTGTACAATCCTTGGCCACTGTGTGTGCTTCAATCCGATTTTCAGTTACTTTTTGTCTTTAAAAGAATTGAAATAAATCCACGGCTCAATCATCATGTGACAAGCTCTTCGGAGAACAATCTTCTAGGGAAGAAAAATGTGTTTTGATATGATATTTTCATATTTAGGTCCCAAAAAAAACGACTCAGTGCCCCTGGTCACTCTACCCCTCTATCTCAGGGCTGTCTGTGTCAGGTCATCTCTGCCAACAGGATCATGTCCTCCCTGACATTTGAGGTAGACCTCCCCAACACAACGTTGCCGTACGCTCATCTCCCAAAACAAGGAAACAAACCAATGAAAGGGGGCCTTAACAAGCTGCTTTTGTTCTGTTTTTACTTGATCTAATCTCTAACGGGAATGTTACTGTGCTTAACTGAAGCTATAAGCCAAAACCACTAAAAGGCAGATGGATGTCTTTGCAAATCATTCTCGTAGCAGTTTGTTTTATTTAGACAGATGACTTCACTAAATTGTTATCTCTGCCCTAGCTGAAAAACTGCAAAGAAACACATTTTACAATTAAACCGCAGAGAAATTGGAAACATTACAGTGTGTGTTCTGTTATTTAAGACGGAGAGACATGAGCTGAACTATTTCCCAAATAAGTTGTGATTATAGCATGATTCTTCGGAAATGCAGTTCAGAAAAGTCTCATTATGCAACTAGTAATTGGTACTGACAGTCTGCGACGAGTGAAATTGAACTGCAGAGTAATTACAGAAATAGATTCATCATAGTTACTGTCTGTAATTATGTCCTGGCAGCTTTACTGTAATCCAGTGATGAGACAGATTGCCGGGTAGAAAATGTGCAAGAGGCTGCAGAATTATTTCCCCAAAAAATCCCACTTTGCTAAATCTAAATCCAGGTAGTGCAGTGTTATCCTGTGAATAGATGTCCATATGCAGTGAGAAAGACAGCAAATATAGACACAGGGTCTGCTGTGAAGAGCTGCAATGTGCGAAATGGGGTTTTATAATGCAGCCTTTTTTAAGGCATTTTTCAGTTTTAAAATCAGACTGATGGCTCGTACGTTCTTTTACGTCATTGCTCGTTTTTTTACAAACTGCAAAAAAAGGAGACGTTGAGGAAATACTCAGATAGCAGAGATAAAACCAAAGATGTGCTCTGTTATTTTTGTCTATTCTATTTCCTCATCTAGTATTTCCTCCCTTCTTCTTCTAAATCTCAATGAAACTGTGAGATACAGACGACTGGCAATTTAAGCGCTGACACTCGGTTCACCTTTTAAGTCCAAAAATAAAGTACAGCTAAAGCTCAAAGGCACTTTCCCAGCACTGGTGAGCTGATGTTTAAATATGGAGTCTTTATACTGAGCTATAAGAGAAAATACAAGGTGGAGGGGCTTATTTTCTAGATTTCAGCATACTGTTTCTAGTTTAAATAAAACTTAGGTTCTCATCACAGACTTAACACTGCAGTAATACATCATACAGAAAGTGTGTTTCACATAACTTAGTATAATACTGGCTCATAAATGTTTGGAGCTCCGTGCAAGGGACATGATGCATTGTATTAAACGGGAACTACTGTTTTTTTACAACCTGGACCTTATTTCTAGCATAAAATACGATTGTTTACTCACCCATATACACTCGTTCAGGAGATAATTAGATCAGCGTATATCCATATAGCAGGAGTAACTCCGGAGTTACCCGTTATCGTCATCCGATGATAACCGGTAACTCCGTACTCAACAGGGAAAAGCATTAGCATATCATAACAATATATTGGCGAAATGAACGAGTTTGGCGGCAGATAATGCGTTATTTAGAGGCTGCGTCTCGGTGCCCAAGTCACTCCCGCTATATGATTATACGCTGATCTAATTATCTCCTGAACAAGTGTATATGGGTGAGTAAACGATCGTATTTTATGCGAGAAATAAGGTTGTAAAAACAAACAGTAGTTCCCCTTTAAGAGTAGACACCAACAACAGAAATGTATCTGTTAAAAGAAATAATTTAACCTGCATCTGATACCTGGGTTTATCTCTCCATGGACTAAACTCAGTCTAAATAGATGGTTAGATTTGCACATTTCAGTTTATGTCACCGTTTTTTTTTTTTACCGCTGACTGAGGAATGTGCTGCCGACAGAATGCTTTTCTATTCCTTTCCTACAATAATGACACTGAGTGATTGCTGTACTTTTCCAAATCTCTGCTCTTCACAAGTCAGTGCGCCTGAGAAAGTAAGCACAGACTCTGTAAACTACTGTGGAATAATGTATTACTCTGCATAGCTGATCTGAAATTGGCCCATGCCAGCAATATTGGGCGGGTTTGGCAGAATCATCTTGGTTGAATAAATAAGAGATAAAAGCTTGTGCAGCACGCATTAGATGACTTACTGATTAGATAATGAAGAGTAATTCAAACTGATTTACAATCACACCATTTTCAGGATCAATTTTTTCTTCATCCATTTTATTTTAAATTGGATATTCTGTTTTGTTTTTGTTTTGTTTTGTTTTTTGGCTGCTGACTAATTACTAACTAAGGAATTTAAAAAAGGAAAGCATCCATCCACATTTGCACCAGCCCCAGTTTGAGAAAAAAAGTGAATAAGTACCGTTTGGCATTCTTGAGAGCAAAAGCCTTTAACACTGAGGCCATTACAAACACAACAAAATATCCTTTATCTACACTTTGTCCTGAAACACTGCCCTTTTACAAAGCTATTACTGAGTAAAATGAGCTGCAGATGCTCTTCTGGAATACAAAGGACTGCACTGCAGAATGGATTTGGATGTTTGAGTACTCGGATGCAAAGTGATTAACCTTTATCCTTCAACCTGTCACAGTCAGACATCATTACTGAGGACATGCTCACAAGAATAGATTGCATGAAACAAGTACATAATGTGCTCTACGTACACCCACGTTTTGTCACTTTAACTTCAGACAAACCGGTGGAATGCACTCTGACATGCTGTATTAAGCAAAAAATATAGCACCGTCAGCGGCGTCATCAATTCTAAGTTAAAGTAACTGTCACATTGTATAGCCATACATCTTTGGGATGCTTTGAACTTTCTTTTTCTAAAATCACGCCTTTTTTCTTTTCATGTTTTCCATTTTATTTGAGATGTGTACTATTTGTTACTTTAACTGTCACTATGGCACAAAGCAATCTGAAAGACTTTCAAATTCATCTCTGCTTTTCCTTCCCTGGCCCTCCACTGTTTGAACTTGGTTTACGGTAAATGACCTCCGATTTTTTTAAAGTCGACTATTAAGTCGTGTCAAAGTCAATTAGTCGCAGATGACATCACTAATAAAAACACAGTAGAAAGTAATGCTTTGCAACGATGAAATCTATATTCTTATCCTGAAAAAAAAACACATATTGTAGTGTCTCACACAAAGGAAGTTACAGAAGCTTTTTATACAAGATTAACTCTCAACTCTACCATAACTTCCATCTCTCGCATGGTGCATTCACTGACATCAAGGACAAAAAAGCACACTCTACAAACACAGCGACAATGTTAACTAAAAGAACACAACAGAACTGAACGTAAACACACGATCTTATCAATATTGTGAACTACAGATATGTATAGGCTGTATAAATCTTTATCATCAATCGCGTTTAGTAATACTCCGCAGCGTGTTGTTAGGTAGGATAGTGTAGCCGATGGCCGATCTGTCTAGGTGTAATAACTTCAGACAATGAAATTCACCAGTAAGTTGTTGATTTGCAGCCTCCTTATCTCTGTTACTGCATGGCATTTGGTGAAGTCGTTAATTGACCGCTGTCTAGAAGACCGTTCCTCTCCTAGCGTTAGCGTATGCCTTTTCAGATGAGTGTGCATTGCTGTAGTACTTTAGTTTTATTTCAGGACTGACTTACATATTTTGTATGTCACAGCTGTATGGACTCCATTTTTAGTCAAGTATTTCCACATACTTGATAAACCCCTGCTAGTTTGCTGCAAAGAGGTACTGGGCTCCTCACCTGTCTTCTAGGAGGCGTCCATGCTGTTATTGTCACATGATTGGTGACTAGTCGACATAATACAGTCATAGCACAGTAGTAAAGTCGACTAATCAACTAGTCAGCTAGTCTGTACAACCCCCAGTTTATGGTGATCTAAAGGGGATCATGTCATGACTTGTATTGCACAATATAACTGCACAACCCCATGGGAAGTCAGGGCCATGCTAATTAGGAAACTGTAGCAGCAGTTTTTCATTTTCCAACACTTGAGATGTGCTAATTATAGGCAAGCTCCATACATGTTCTTCAAGTGGCCCCTTGGTTAGACTTTCTGAACAGCATTTTATAGTTCTGTTTCATGGTTTCTATTATTACTTCTCACAAATATGTATAAAAAGGTAACTCTGCACAGCTATTTATAAAAGATGATCCTATGTCCATTTAGCACTACAGACACGACACACACACACTGTTGAATAAGGGTGTCTGTGGACATACAGACTCATAAACCAACTCTGTAATAGTATTTTAGACAGTAGTAAGTGGTGGTCAATACAACATGCTGTGATTTAAGTCACCTCCTATAGGGCTAATTCTTCCATTCTCAGAAACATATTGATATAATAAACTTCGATCGACCTCCATGTAAAGGTCTACATGGTAACTGCGCACCGTACCACATTTCCCATTTAATGAAAATCAATTTTCAATCAACCTCTGACTGCAGCTTCTCCACATTCTCGCATCTCCCATCAAAAACACACAAGAGCAGGTCAAGAAGGAAATATTTATTTTTAAAAGGGTCGTATATCCTTCAATTTTAGCTAATTCACATTAAGTATGCTGAAATGACATATAGGACATATAGGCAGAATTTAAAAATTGAGTTTTAACACTAAGACAGATTGGAATGTAGTGTTTCTGTTGACTGATGAAGTAATAAATGCAAAACATTGTACAAATCAAGTAAATTATCTAAACTTATCCCAATTATTTGACACCAAAAGCACAGCTGCTTGCAGCCAGAGTTCATGTCTCTGCACCCACAGTTTGAGATCACAAAGGCTTCTGTTCGTATTAGTATAATATGTGCAGCAGCATAACAAGGCGTACAGTTGGTCCCTTGAAAAAATAAAGCTCTGAATCTCTTTTTCAAATAAGTTTTCTTTCAGGTCAGCAAATTGAAATTCCTAGAGACTATAGAACTAGTGTAGGAAGCCTTAACGCAGATTTAACCACAGGCTGCAACTCTTGCTCTTCTGTACCACGCAATAATAAATACTGTATATTATCTTGTATATTTTACACAAACATAAAGAAGTAGCACGATATGTTTCAACAAGGACTTATTTAATGCTTCAGTGACTACTCAGTAACAATGCCCGATAAGATAAAAGAGTTTTCTTCGTGCTTTGTCCGTGATTAAATTTATCAAGGACGGTTTTAAACCCTTGTGCATCATTAGGAACATTTCTGTCCGTTTTTGCAAATTTTTCCTCTTCATGTGGCCATCATTTTGGCTGTGTTAGTGCATGTGGCACAGTTTTTTGTAACAAAGTCTCCCTCTACATAAAGTTTGAAAATAATAACAAAATAAATAAAAAATTCTAATAGATCAACAGAACACTGTGGAAAAAACATTCTGCACTCTTGAGTATAAGGACAAAATGTCCACTTCTAAAAAACTGCTATAAACACTTAACTGATTAATATTTTCTCTTAAACCACTTCAGAACTTTACAAAACTACCAAAAATTCAATCATTTTGAGGATTTTAACCGTTTAAATGCCAGTTTGATCACTTGAAGTCACTGTTGTTTTTTTTACAACAAAAAAAAAAACACAACACAATGAATTCGTTCTTTTCCATAAAACTAATGTTGGGGGGCTGGGGCATTTTTTTTTTTTAAATCAATCTTGGATATGACCAAGATAATTTAAAATATAGACTTGAATACATCAATAGTTTTTGTTTAGCATCAGATTTAAAATTTACTGTCCTCTTGAGTCATTAGTGGACAAAAATGTCCCATTGACTCCCATTATAAACACATTTTTTAATCTCACAGCCATGACACAATATAATCATTCATTCTGCAATATTAGATTTTCAGAGAAATAGTTAAATTTGCCATCGACCATTTCCCCCGTTATTCCCCACTTGGCATTACAGGGTAAGTCTCCTTGAGATTTGGAGGCTGCAAGCCTTGAATTTCTTGTGACATGACTTGAGGTTCAAGACAAAAACAACAGATAAAATACTGGAACAATATGAAAAACTGCAAAGGTCAGACCTCCCTTGGCCACTCAGCCTGCATATTGCTGCAAGACCCATTCTTAGTTCTGTCAAAACACACTTTGGCTTTGATAGTTTGCCACAAAACATTCATAAATCCTGTTACATATCACTTCAGTTCATCGATCTGCACAATTATCTCAACTACCACGTTATTTTATTTTATTTTTTTAATTTAATGCCAGAGCTTCTTGGTACACCCGAAACGAAAATGTGACACATTATTTTGGGGAATGTGCCAAGACTGTTCCTTTGACTACTTGTTTTTCTTGTCAAATAGCTTTAAAAGTAACCTCCCCAAGTGGTCTTCGACTCATGCATGCTTTTTTACATTTTAATGTGGTGAATATGGTAATGAATATTTCTTTCATCCATCAGAGTTGTTTTTCTGCCTACAGTAAGTGACTGGGCTGTAGGATTTATTTATTTATTTATTTTTTTACTGCACCCCAGGCTGGTTAAGCAATCAAGCCCTACAACAGCTGCAAAGATCCATTCAACTCACAAATATGCTGTTTACAAAAGATATTTTCATTTAGCTAGCGTTCCCTTAAGATAGATATTAAGAAAGTCATATTTTCCCCCTGTCTCAGATTCATCCATTCAGTCCTGGCATATATTATCTCACTTCATCTTTCAATAATAGTCTGATGATGCAGATAAGATGAGATTGATTGCATCAGTTGGTCTAATTTAGTTCATTTCAATGTTTGCAGGCACAAAATATATAATCTTTCTCACATTAGAATTTATTTTATTCAACAAATCAACACCATCGCCAATGGTGACATCAAAACATCTTATTAAGAATGCTTGTTCCCTTTTTTAGAGAGACAAACTTTCCTGAACAGATGCAGATAAGCTGACCTTTTCTCCAGTCTAAGGGAGACTACGTCCCTCTTAAATAAGTCACACTGTTACAGAACCTCTGAGGGTGTCATTACCTTTCACAAAAATGCATCATCTACAATTACTGAGCTGATAAACTGTTTTTACGAAGCAAAAGCTGAAAAAAAGAATAATCCTGACTTCCCTAGAGCTGTGTACAGGCATGCTGGAAGAACAAGAGCTTGAGAATACTCTTGGGTTTCTTTGACTCCTTTGGCTAAAATGTTCCTCTTCAACTCAAGTTGCCGCTAGAAGCTCTTTTCCAAGCAGTTGGTGCAGTGACAGCGCCAGCGCTTCAGGACACTCATCAACATAGAAATGATGCTGCGCTTAAAGCACATCACAGCATGGGAGGCAGGACTGAGGTACTCCTCCTCAGCTGCAAGCTACCTTGTGCATTTTTTTGAGGTCACCACCAAGGCTTCACTCCAGTAATCGGCTGGGGGCTTTGAGAAACATCAGTTCCATTGCATTGCATTTGTGAAAGGTGTTGGTACAGTGGCACGCTCAGAGGCTGCCCCGCTGCTCTGTACTGAGGAGGAAGAACAGCAATGAGAACACAAGGATCTATTCTTATTTTGTTGTGGTAACTGCCCTGGAACAAGTGGAAGGGATTCAGAAGACACCACTGACTTACTGTGGTAACAGTGAAGGACATAGCATTATAGTTAGCTTAATATAGTTGAAAGTACTGTCACTGAGGAGACTGAAACATGCAGCACACGCTTACACAGAGAAAATTATTCCACAGCTCAAAACCAATCCACATATTCTCTCTCGGACGGGCTCTACTCTGTGTACCTGTGGGCTGCTTTGTTTTGTCTGCCTGTCATGTTGGGACACCGGGCCCCCGAATGGCACAGCTATAAATATGGATAAAGCAAGGCATCAGCTCCTCTTGGAATGCAAACCATGCTTTCTAAGACACAACACTCTTGAGTTGAGGTCAAAAACCTCCCGGCTCTTTGTCACTTTAAACCGTCAGTGCCTTATTGACTTGGAAAACCGGATTATTTTGTTTTAATCTACTGCTGGTGGCACCTCAAAGGAACCATAGCATGTAAACGCATGAACAGCTGTACTAAAACATTAACCTGGCCGTGGACTTAAATTTGTACCACTTTGTTGTTGCTGTCAATGTTACCTTGTCCGGATTAAGATACCATGCTACATATTGTCTTGTGATGTGCCAGTCCTGTATTGTGTAACTTGGAAAGCTCTGCCAATCCGCTAAGTGAAAATCCGTCTGAACCCTTTTTATAATTGGCATGCAGTCGGAGCACAGGCTCAAACATTAAGTGACTACACTGATCAGGCATAACATTATGACCACCCTCCTAATATTGTGTAGGTCTCCCTTGTGCTCAGAAAAGACATGGGCCTTCTGAGGGTGTCCTGTGGTGTCTAGCAACATAATGTTGTTAGTGGGGGGCCTTTGGGTCCTATGGTTGAGGGGAGGGGCCTCTGTGGATCAGGCTTGTTCCAGTGCATCCCACAGATACTTAATCCGTATGGGATCTAGGGAATTTGGAGGCCAGGTCAACACCTTGTGCTGCTGTGTGTGTCTGTCAGGCTGCATCCTGCTGGGGATGGCTGCTGCCATCAAGGAGTGTCATTGCTATGGGGTTGGGGTGCCTGGTCTGGTCTAGGTGGGTGCTACATGTCTAAGTAACGTCCAAAAGTTTCCCAGCAGAACATTAGATTGTTACAAGATGGTCAATGTTATTCACTTCTCCTGTAAGAGGGTTTAATGTTGTGTCTGATCGGTGTATGTAAGGTCAGCATTTGAAAAGAATACTTCATATAGCAGGTTGGTAAATATCTATCCATTCATTAGCTACACACATTCTCCTGTACTGGGTCATGAGGGACTAATACAGAGATAGACAACCATGTACGCTCATAGTTACATCCATGGCCAATTTAGAATCACCAGATAACCTTACATGTACACCTTTGCTATGGAAGGAAGCCATAGCACCTGAAGAAAACACACGTAGGCATAGGGAACTCAATACAAACACTACACCAGAGCCAAACAGGTTAAAACCTAAAACCTTCATAAAATGAGCCACTGTGTCACCCTACTGGTAGATATACACATATATTGTGTATTCTACAGCAGCAAAGACACTTCTTGTGATACAATAATGGTCGCCTGGAGAATAATTGTCAATAATTTTCTGTTTAATTGATGGTTTGGCATAACTGATTGGTCTCGACCGATCTGGGGTCAAGTCTCTCATTCTGCTCTGTAACATGAATTAGGATGAACCAAGCCCAGTGAGACTGCTCACAGTGTGGCTGATGTAATGAGGGAAAATGTTTAACTGGCTGATTTGGACACGCAGGTATCGTATCACATGTTTAGCTTGGCCTTGCATGAGTGCTGAGGGAGTACTCAGAGGGAGTGTAAATGAGGGGACTTAACTCCGGAGGGGCTGCTTCGTGCTGGAAAACCCAGGGCTAATTACGTCCATGGGTTAACAAACTGCATAAAGCATCAGATGATATTTTTCCTTTGTAGCTCTCTAAGCTAATAAAAGCCTGCTGTAATCATGAATAAATCATTTCTAAACATCAGTTTTAAGCTCAAACAAGATGACATAATCTACACATGCAGTTTGCACTTTACTCTGTAATTATGAATTCATACACACGTCACATTTCTGTGCGTGATCATACCATAACTTATGACTGAGTCTGCAACATGCACAATCAGGGCTCAGATTTAAAGCGACATCACGCAACTTTTCATATCATTCTCATTCATCATTTTTTTTTTATAGTATTCTAGGTTCCTCAAATACCTGTTCCAGCACAGAGCAAGCTTTGATGTTTGGGTACAATCAGAGATCAGAGGGAAGAGCGTTTAATTTTATGTCACTACGTCACACACCACCAACTTTGGCTCTTCAGCAAGCTTTAAGGAGAAAATAGCCTCGGTATGGTCTTCTTGGGTTTATGACAAAGCAAAGAAGAGAAAAAGAGAGTGAACAAGAGGACATCTTGAATTAGCTTTTAGTCCTTGCTGATACCTTTGTGAATAAAAGGCTGCAAAATAGCTGGGCTTGCTATGTATTAAGTTGTTGCACTTGCTTGTTGTTTGGCATTAGTAAAATAGTCAACTAGTTTTCGATCTTGAGCGGGCAGAATCGTTTTAGGGTTTAGCTGTTAGCTAGACATCTCATGAAGGTCGTATAAGAGGGGAGTGTACGTTGTGACTGTAGATATCTAGCCTGGAAACTAGAGCGACGTTCCACCTTCCACAAATTTTTAATGGGGGAATTTCAGCCTGGACTTGCTCCATTTGGAATTCATTATGCCGGGTCAATCAAATAATTTGTGCAGGCTTTATGCGGTGATAGAAGAGGGAAGAGTAACAGCGACGTAGTCACACATGTCATCTGAGCGCTGTTGAGTTAATGGCTGCTGCCGGGGAAACCGGATATTAACAGCAAAATAACTTTCAAGGATGCTTTTGCTGTTCTCCCAACGGGATTTGACAAAAACTACTTTGTGTTGCTCAGCGTATGTCACATACAGAAATTCACTTTCGCTTTGACTGGTTGTAGAATTATCCAGTTGCATGCAAAGTTGTTGTCTGCCTTATCAGTTGGAACACGTCCCATAATAAAATCCAAATGGTGTGTTACCAGACAACATGGGGGGCACGGTTGCAGAAATATCCATTCTTGGTTTCTGCATACAGTGCAAGGCGCATTAGTGAAAGGAATAAGAAGTTAAGAAATCAAACACTTCCTATGACCCCATGCTGAATAGATGTAATTGAGTAGAGATCACTATGTCCATTCAAGGTAGTTAAGAATGCCAGTTTGATCACTTTAAGGCTAATTTTTGGATTGTTTGTAGAGGGGAAAAATGTTTTTGCCATTTGTGCATAGCGTTTTGTGTTGGTCTACCAGCCCTCCCTGAGAGCAATTTGTTACCTCAAGTCAGTTTTTATGGCATTCAGAAACTGTCAAAGCATGAGGAAAAAAAAAAAAAAAATCAGATCTGAGCCGAGTTCAGAGACTGTTAAAGACTATTAAGTTGTTCAGCTGACTGAGACAGGCTGTCTGTCAGAGAGTATATGTTGAAGGATTACAGCACAGCTCAGTTATGGTCCACTACAGAGTATCTTACTGCACTGGAAACACAAGCAAATAAGGAAATTCTATCAGCCAAACCTAGCAGCAGATGCAAAACTGAAAATGAATCGATTGTTTGACCACTGCTCCTGGAGAAACGGTTATTTTTACAGTAGCAGTGTTATTAGAATTAGTCCAAATCATTTTTTTTTTCTAAAGCTGCAATCAAATTTAAATCAATAGGACTGAACTCATTTCAGTTCAACAAAATAAGAAAGAACAGTCATGTCAGTGGTAATGTTCCATGTGCTGCTAGAAAATAGATACAGATTTGGTGTGCCTGCACATTATGATAGAAATCATAGAGAACAGCCTCCCTATTCCATGGAGATGTTTCTGTCTCGTAACTCCTGCTGCAGGCGGTCCAATTAAAGCTTCTCATGTTCTTGTAGTACAACAAAAGATGCTCACTATGTGCCTCAATTTAAATGATATGTGTCAGTATATTAGCTCATGTCAGGAGCAGCACCGCTGTTAGAGCCGTTCCTGAAACTTTCCCTCTTTGGCATTTGAGGGGTCACGGCTCCTGAGGAACATGTCCACAGCCCTTTTTGTCACAGCAATAAAAAATGCTTTGGTCTGCTGCTCACTGGGGAAATCAAGTCACACTACTACAGGCCCCAATTCAGGCTTATTCCTCTAATAAGGTACCTCGAAACCATCATGGGCTGGAGTTGTTCCTCAGTAGCTCCCAGTGAAATACATTTCTTCAGTGTCATTGCTTCTACCTTTATGAAACAGATGGAACAGACGCGAAAAATGTCTTTCACAACAACCCTTGAGGCGAAACACGAACGATATGCATTGAATAGCGGGGATGAAACATGCATTATGCATCCAAAAGGTAGCTTTTAGCAAGACTAAGTCCGAGACAAAATAACATCAACAGAAATTATGCAAAATGGCAGTCCACATAGGGATGTTTTAAACGGGTGCATTCTCACAAGTGAGAAGAATCTCATTATTGCGACGGAAAAAAAAAAAAAAAAAAAAAAAAAACGGAGGCTGCTCCGGCATCTCGTTAAAAGATTGAAAACAAAAAGTAATTACAGTAGGTGTGTAGGAGGATGAGAATGATTAAGGCTGGGTGGAGGAGACGCGCACTAACGAGAGTCTGAATTCAGGTGAACGCTTCGTGTGGGGAAGGGGCCAACATTTAATAAAGAAAATGCAATTACGGTGGAGAAAGTTAACAAGTCAAAGTCTTTATATTTAGATATGAAAGAGGCTAAGGCTGAGGTGCATTTAAAAATGTAAGAGCTCAGAACCATATGTGTGCAGCATAAAGTAGCTGTAGCATCCTACCACAGTAATGTGTTATAACTGCTGTATCCAAATAAGACACAAACAGAATATTTCACAGTTATGTGAATCACAACATATAAGTTAATTCTAATGAACTGAATAATTATTGTTTCTGGACGGAGCAACAGCAACTAAAACAAAAATGAGATTACTGGAAAGCACGTTTAAGTGGGTTCTGTGAATATGAAGTGAGCTAGCGGCTGTAATCTCCTGGGGTTCTTCAGAAGAGAAAAAAAAAGCAATATAACAGTTATTAATGCCAACTGATAATTTGAGGCGAAAGAGGTCTAATCATCACTTCTGAGCGATTACGGGCGTTTTCCCAGGAGGACAAGCTCTTAAGATGTTCCTCAGCGTTAAGGGCAGAATGCTCGAGTACTCAAAGACTCTGTTTCACATCTGAACAGATTAAAACGACATGGCTGTCTTTTGCTTTGTTCCACATGGTTGGTTGAGGAGCAGGGCCACACCTCAGCACGCCTTTTCAGCCCTCTCTCTCATCCCTGTCATTTTCTGTCAGTTTTTTTTTTTTTTTTAAAGATTAGCTTTTGGGCATTTTGCCTGCAGCCAACAACGAAGAGGCAGGCAGAGACAGGAAACAAGGGGAAAGAGGGAGAGGGGGAATACAGCAGCCCTGGTAGGGGTTAAATCATGGACTTTCTTTCACCCATAGAACATTTTCCTTTATCCATTCCTCTCGACCAAGCTCTCTTCACACCCCATCCAAACTCTCCTTTCCTTTCATCCTCTCTGGCCAACCTCACTCTTCATCTCTCTCACATCTCTCTTCAGGTTGTACCTCAAAAGGCCCAGTCCCTGTCCTCAAACGTCTCCTTCCTCATACACTTCGGACCCTGATCAGTCTAACCTGACCGTGCCCTCCATGTCGACTGTTAATGAAATTCGCCTGTCTCTCTTATAATAAACTCATATTTAATCATTGTTCAGTTTTTACAGCATTGCAGGATCATGTTTCTGCTTTATCAGGTGGCTCACTCAATATAACAAGTAGACATATCTGATAATGGTGCTCCTACACCGTTCAAATTAAACGAGTATTATTAGACATTAGAGTTGTAGAGCAGTGTTGCGTGAAAAACAGACGTACAGCATGACACAACCTGAATTGCTCTGAATAAGCATATGAGGGAACCATTTAGTCAATTTATGGCAGAAAAGGAATCAGCTGTTTTGACCATTAATTAATTAATTGCTTAATTGTTGTTTCTTAAATGTTGGGGAAACATAACACGGTTCACAATTCATTTAAAAAAAATACAATAATTGACTAGATTAATCCATAACGAAAAACACCAATTAGCCCAAGTGTTATTTTAGATACTGACCCATTACATTAACAAGAATACAGGTTATGAAAGTACGGTCTGCCGTACATAATCATAAAACCAGTACAGCCACCAGCAGAGCACGTTCTCAGTTCATGCAGCATATGAATTATAACATCCTGCAGGGAATACCGCTATTAACCCTTGAGTCAGATGCGAGTCATACGCTCCAGTTGCACATTAGGGCAGGAAATCGCAGGATGCAATACAATTACTACATAGGAAAGGCTGCAATGTGATCCGTCTCACGTGAACCAACTTCAATACTTGGTGATTGGAGCAGAATGTAGGACTAAAAGGCAACCCACGAGTAGTGCAGTTACAGTAAGGCAGTGTAGACAGTGTAGCCACTGCTGTTGCCAAGATGCAAAGAGCTGCTTTAACACTTGCACAACAACTCTGATGCTGAGGCCTCACCGTCACACAGCCACAATCTGACAGAAAACACAACTTATTAGAGTGAAACACACACACTAGACAGCATTGCAATGATGCCTGAGATGATTTACTATATTACTGGGAGTGAAAAATTAATCCAAACAACTTCCATGACAGCTTATTTCCAGTCACTAATCTATTCTACCTAGTATAATTTCAAATAGGGTAATAGATAAACTAATACATATAGCTAAGCTGCACAGGAAATACACTCAGGAGTGTTCACACTCAAAAGAAAGCATCACATTTGCATAACATTTCAACAAAATTGTTTAATTTCTGGGAAGGACCCTACACAGTAGCTAGAGAGGAGTGACAAATCAACTTGTCTTGACAGGCAGAGTGCAAATGTATTGGATCGGTACTCTGTATTTGCAGATAGATTTGGTTTAACTCACAGCACATACAGTGTTTTGTTGTGATTTAATTAATAGCAATTTTAAAAAATATCAGTTGTTCCTAATGGGTTATTTATTGTAAAACGGTGCGAAGGAAACGTCTTTGTTATGTCATAGTTGCTGTCTACTGGCCTTCAGACTCTCTCAGACAGAGCAGGAGATGTTAGTAATTTCTTTGCGAAGAAAGTGTCAAGCTATGCTTTAAGAGACGAGGAAAGAAAATGGCAGAAACACAGCCAGAAAACAAGCTGTGCACATGCCAACCTATTATTAACAAGCATATGCCCAGGCTGATTTGGACAAGAAAATACTGAACTATTGTCTTGACTTCAGACAATAGCCATTATAGCCTTGAATGGACAGAATTCACTGTGTGACATTATGCAGAGACGGACAAGTCTGCTGCTTTTATGCAGTTATACGATTTTATTAAAACTGAAAAAATGTAGTTTATATCATCTGAGGCAGCACTGAGCATTGGGAATTAAATAATTGTGTGTAGCAAATACATTACTTAGTCAGATTTATTAAGGGTAATTCAGTCAAAATACACATTTTATCTAGTATTTGCTCCACATACATTATTTTTTTTAACTTAATTCAGGTCACACTTACAACCTCTGAATAACTCCTGATTGTGGGCCAAGTGCAAAAAGAGAAGCAACACTGACTAAGCAAAGATACAGTACTTTAAAGTGGGGATTAAGGCTTTAGACTCCCTAGACTAATTACACCTTGCAGAAATGTGATTAGTGAAGAGCAGTCACAGTAAGCGGGGCACAGACACAGGCGTGGAGTTATAGCACGAGGAGTACGAGCAGGAGCTCAGCAGCAGGCAAAAATAAATAAAAAGATGCTTTTGGACTCACAGGCGGTCTGGCACAAAGCACTGCTGCCTGCACGGGCAGATGGACATGCAATGGACGCCGTCATAAGGCCAAACGAGGAAGCGCTTGATCCAGATAATGATCCAAAATGTTCCAGCAATGTCAGCAGCAAGAAACAGAACTCCTCGAGAGACAGACAGAGAGAGAGAGAGACAGAGAGAGCTTGCTCTTGACTTTGAGCTCCCCTTTTTGAATGGAAAGCAAAACTCCATATCATGTATTGACTTGTTTACAGGAAAAAAAAGTCACTAAAATGACATTTTTCTGAACACTTTCTGTACGTTTTTCAATGCTCCTGCATCTTTCAGACATCACCAGAAACCATTCCCAAACACTAACACAGTTTTATGATAGATAGAAGATAGAAAAAACTGTATATTTACACTGTTTCTATGACTACTCAAAACTTTATAAGATATACAAGGAAAAATCTATAGAGACCTCTGGCGTATACAGAATATCAGGGCATTCATTTTTATTTCATACATCCAACTGAACATCAGAGTCTCACTGATCATTATTTATCAGCTACTGAGGAAAGAGTCCAAAAGAAAATATCTCTGCCCACAAGGAACTGATCTTATTCATCCACCAGGTCAAACAGACACCAATTATAAACACTTTGAGGCTCTGCAATAAGTGCACCAATGTGAACAAATGCATCCGTTTAAAGTTTAATAGGGCTACACTGTAACTTGGCCACATGCACCTCCCATCCCCATGCCCTGGACAGAACTACGCATTTCTAACGGTGAGTTGCGGAGGTGACAGCTCTGCCAAAAAAAGGACGCAGATCCCTGTGTACCCAGAGGGGATTGCGCCCAAGTAGCCGCATCACTAAACACCCAGACGGGCACAACCCCCCCGAAACGCACTAAAAGCAAGAGATGAGAGCTCCACAAAGGCAGGGGGAGGCAGGAATCGGGAAGGACAGATGATCGGAGGACGAATGGATCCGCTCACACTGCAGAAATGTTTTAAAAAAAACAAGTAAAACCATCCACCTCCGCACTACACTGCAGATAAGTGAAGCTCAGCCTGCATCGCCATGTCGGGTAGAAAACGAGAGAAGGCATCCTTGTTCCACCTACCTCACTCAGCGTCTCCATCCCACTCAGACTTGTGGTACAGATGAACCGCTGGTGCCGCTTCGCTCCAGCATCCTAAAGCACTGCTGTTCCACTGGGGAGGGACGGGGGTTCGCATGACGGTGGCGCAGACTGGGGTGACGCGCCGCCTGACGGGGAGGGGCCGACCAATCAGAGCGTAATCCGACGGATCGCTCACCAATCCGCTCGAAGGGAGAAAGTGAGTGCTGCACACACATGCACTGGTGCTGTAGTAGCAAGGTAGATTGACGCTGTGGGAGAATGTCCAGTCAACTCCTGCAGACAGGTTCACACCAGACAACGCGTTTACTGTGCACGTTAAGCGGCTGAACCCACCCGACAAAGGTTGCAGGAGGTGTTTTTGTTGTTGTTCAGTTTATACATAAAAAAAAAACAACAACAACAACAGCTGGCTTCTTAAAGTTTCATGGTTTGGACTATTAGTGCAGTCAGGATTGGCAGATGTGTGCATTTTTGTGCTAAAAAGGTTAATGTGCAATAATGAATGATAGCATAAAAGAAAAATAAGATTTAGTGTGTTACTAGTGTGTTAATCCTGACCCTGTGTGTATTGTGCATGGGGTACAGTTTTGTAGTATGTGCAAACATTTGATAATCACATGTTTTATGTGTAACTTAATTTTATTCTTAACCAAGAGTAGATGTTCACATGCTAAGATGGTAATCTTTCTAAATGAAAAAAAAAATCTGTTGTCTTGCAGTTTTCAGACAGCAAACAGCAGCTTAAGCTCACAGACATCCACTCTCAAGAGAAATAAGAGGATGAGCAACCACATTTGGACAAGAGATTATTTCAGAGTGGTTCCAAAGCTCATTTGTGCTTTCTGCTGCTGCATCACGCTACATGTGTTTAAGCTGCCTCTCGGATGCCCTTTCTAAAAAAGCTCAACATCCAGGTTTTCCTTAAATGAGAACGGGAGCCTGCTCTTCTGCACCCACACCTGCGATTCTAGCTCCAAAATCCCCTCCAGGTTGAGGATATGTTGTAAAGGAGATTATACTGACAGCGTGAAGGGGATCCGCTGACCTGCCCCAGACACACACCTGACACACACCTGACACACTCCTGACACACTCCGTGGCGGTGCTTCCCCCCTTTGACTTTGATACGGATTAACTCCGGAGATACAGCAACACATTTGCATGTCACATTCACGCAGACATTTAAAGAGACAAACGAAACGGTGATATTCAACATTTTATTGCCCTTAGATCAGCAATAAAGTAAGTGAACCAGCCTGACAGCACGGCATCATCAGGTATTTTCTTGTACAAAGCAAGGTATCTAATCTAAAAAATAAAATTCTTCATTGCAAAATATTTGTGGTTCAAAATAGGATACAAATGTCCAAAACAAACATGATTATCACCAGATTCATATCACCATATTATATACTTCCGATATTATAAATAAAATAATTCCAGGATGCTTTTAGAAATGTGCACACCAGGTGCTAATAACAGGCAAATGCAAAAATGTTGGTATGTTGAAAAGTAAAAGCGCTGACAAAAATTATACAAAAGTCCATGGACCGTTTCCCTGAACTGACTGAAATGTGGTGGAAAAAATGGAGGCTGACAACAAACCGGGTCATTTTAGAGAAAAACAAATCGAGGGAACACAATCTGGGCCTTGTGGTGGCTTTTGCAGTGTGACATTCGAGAGCAGTGGGACTTGTAAGGATTTAATATCCATCTGATTTAAAATTAACTGCACCATGACTAAAAGTGAAATGTAGATTAAAATCAACCAAATTTGTGTTTCTAGCAACAATGCGCTAAACAAATAGCACCTAAACTGAGCAGAAGCTGTAAATTTAGATCTTGAGATGTAAAATACTGAATGGTACGTCAGAGCCACTGCTGATCATCAGGGAAAATAAGCAGCAATCAATTCAGAACTACACGTTTCGTGAATTCATCAGTTCAAGGCACCCTGCTTCTTTCTACACTTTGCACCTCCCTAGCACTTACTATCACAACCTGCTCTTCCTCACCCTTTACACGTACGCACACAGTTTCCTTTCATATTCTCACTTGCCGTGTTCCCTTTAAAATCACTTATCTCCATGACCTTTAACCAAACACTTCCTTAATTGTCCCTACAGGACAGTCCTTTGCTAGTATCTTATTGTACCATTCAGTCTTTTGTGCTGCTTTGGGTGTATTTGCCTAACCTCTGGGTGACTTAATTTCAAAGGACACTTCTGGGAACAGCCTTTCTGTGTTGCTGTGTGGGAGACCTAGGGGAGTTGTCAGGAGGGGGCCACTGCGGTTTAGTTAGCTGAATGTCTTCTTCAATTTTAAAGGTTTTCTTCGGGGGATCGGCCTGTGGGGGCCACACTACAGATATTTTGTTGCTGTGTGGTTTGCTTTCATCAAACGGTTTTGTCGTTTCGTTCTCACCACTTTGCATTTTGTCTGCTGAACTTATGCTGCTCATGGAATATCTCCATTCAAGTTTCTCATCTGAGGGGAAAGGTCCGCCACTTCCTGCGGGAGGCTTCTGCCCAAGTTCATTATTGTAGTTCCCTGTAGACTTGAGGAGTTGTTTGTAATGGTGTAAGCAGTAGAAATGTCCATGGAGAGAGACGTAATTTCCTAAGCTACAAAAGGGAAGAGAAGACTTTTGTTAAGATGTGCACCACATCAAGATTATTAAACTATTATACTATCATTTTACTTAAATATTTTACAGAATGTTTTCATATATAATGGATGTACATGTACAGAGAAACTGTAACGATGTCCATATCTCAACCTCTGGGAAGGGAACATATTTTAATATCCATAATTCTCCCCACATGTATTTTCATTATCTGTGCTGCTGATGTGTTTACACCCATTATAAAGTCATAAAACACTGAGGCATTTACTAATTAATACTGCAATCTTCAAAAGAGCCCCTGGCGAACATTTATTTATATGAACGACATGTTTACCTTAATTTATTTCTGCAGTGCTCGCAGCAGAAACAGGATTTATGGTACTTTTTTTTGTCCACTATCAGAGCATCCATCGGATAAGCTCTCCTCCGACATACTGTGCAGAGCTCCGACCTCGGAACGCGAACCTGTTTTAAAGAGATAACATGCAAATTATTAAATTTTCTTTTCATTTACAGAATTCTGTGGTGACTCAGAATGCAACAAGCAGATTTTTGTTAAGGTTAATCTTGAAAATGCAAGGCAGTATAGCAAGGCAGCAGTTCTCATTCGTCCTTTGGTAGTTTGTGAACTACATATAGTGATATAAACATCCGATCTGGTGAGCCATAACCAATTCAGTATTGGTTATGGGTGTTGGATGGCCTCCATTTGCACTGTGCATTAGGGGCCTTTCTTGAAAGACACCATAGCCCTCGAGCAAACGCCATCTGTTGCAGCTCTGGAACAAACCAAGTAATTGGACCTTGAGATAAATCACGGCCAAACTACTACTCAAACTAAAGTGAAAATCTGATGTTAGTACTTTGAGAACAGCGATTTTGACTTCTACATGGTTCATGACATTCCTATTGACCTCAGCAGCACTTCCTGTTAAGTGCCACTTAACCAGTGTTAGCATACAACCAGCATAGACTAGGAATAGGAAGAATTACCGTCTAAATATCAGCATGCTAGTTTTTGCACTGAGCCCATGTTCAGCCTCTCAGCTTTTTACACAAAAGCTTGCACAGTCCAAACAATACAGCAATCTGTCCTCAGTCAGTGCTGTTAGTCTCTTCTTTCATGCCATACAGTTTTTACCAGATGAGACTATCGTCTGATGTGACACAGCCTGAGATGTCGTCTCCTCGGAAACAGTGTAGCCGAGACTCTTGAACACCGTCTCGCTCTCCATCCACGTTTTGTGAAAATTCCTCAGCAACTTTTCTGTAGCATCTTCATCGCATGTTTCTGTTTCCCTCACTGCTGCAGCTTTTCTTTTAACTGCATCAGCGTAGGAAAAGGGAGCCTGTTGGGTTGACACACTCTCCGAATGCTCAGTGACAGCTGTTCTTGTTCCGGTGACCTTGTTGCCAAATTCATCCACATTTGAGAAATGTTCCGTGATTGATTTGGTTTCAGAGAAGCCCGACGGTTCTGCTGGCAGTGTTCCTACCTCGTCTCTCTGCAGAGGGAGGGGAGTGCTCTGCCTTGAGCCTCCCCTTGTCTCTTGAGGACTTTCGCGCTTTGAAGTGTCTACTGTTGTTCCACTCAGGCTTGACACAAGCTCCTCCTGATCCCCTTTCTCTTCTCCAGCTGAGGAACTTTGCTCACCCAGTTCAAAAACATTTTTAATAGCCTGGATGTCAAAAGTTGGCATTTCCTGTTCCAGGATGCCTGCTTTCTCTTTGTCACAGTCTGTGCTTTCATTGTCATCAAGGCGCTCTGTGAGCGGGATAAGCTCTTTTCTGATATATATTTTCTCTTCTTGTGATTCAAATTTGTTTACAAGACCTGACAAGTCTGCCCTGGGAAGCTCATCCATTTCTTTGTTCTTATTTTCTGCCTCACACTCCTCGGCGTCTGGGCCCAGTCGTTCGGGGATAGCAATAGGCTCCTTTCTCACATAGATCTTATTAATTTCAGCTTTTTGAGCCCCTTCAAAGAACTCTCTCTTTTCTCTGACAGATGCAGATGATAGTTCTGAAATATCTGAAGCCTCTAGAAAATCTGGGTCATTTTGACCAAATGGCATGTTGTTCTCAGGCTCACTTTGTATTTCATTAGCACTGAATGTCTGTACTGAAAGAGGAATATGAGGGTCATCATGTACTTGTGCAGAATTTACATCAGCCTGCTGAGCCTCCTCAGATAAACTATTTTTGTGCGTTTCTGCCGCACTCAACATCTCTAAAGCCTCCACAACCCTGGACTCAATTTTGATTTGCCGATGGAATGACGCAGGCGACTCCACGATCTCTGATTTCTTCTCTAGGAGCTGATGGGGGAGTAGTGGCGGTGGGGTGACGCCACGTGAGAGCTTGGCTGTTGTGTCCTTAAGGCGAGCTAAATTCTCTGCTCTGTCAAATGTTGGAGAGGGTGTAATTCTAGTGAGGCGTGATGTCGGCGTGTCACACCTACGTGGCGGCGGTGTTGGAGGTGTGGGTGGCCTCTGCAGCAGGGTGGGTGACGGTGTAACTCTCTGGGGGGAGTCAGTTCTCCGCGTGGACTCGATGGTGATAAATACTGGCGAGGGGGTACGCATCCTGAGTAAGGGCGAGGGAGCTCGAAGGTCGACAGACTTGTACTGACTCACTTCTTCTTTCTGTCTTTCACGTGAGGTCTTCCTCTTTGTCTGGTTCTCGACTTTGGCAGAACCAATGCTGATCTTGGATATTCTTGGGGATGCCGCACCAGAAACAGCTTTCTCAGAAACGGGCTCACATTCATGCTTCTCCACTGCTCCGTCTTCTAGATGCATTAGTTCAGCCTCTTCTAGTTCCCTTACGTGTGAAACTGTTTCTTCGTTCTTTTTAGCTCCACTTTCTGCGAAAGATCCTTCCGGTTCCCATTTCCTGTCTGGAACTGTATCGAGCAGACTCTTGACAGATTTCGAATCAGCCTTTTCCGAAACTGTTTGCATCTCTGTGATGTAAGACATTAAAACTTGAACCTCTTGCCTCTGAGATTCCTCTGTTTTCCCTGTTGTGGATTTAACCAGTTCATTTTGCTCTGACTTGGCTGTCACTGTAATTGGGACATCCCTACTTTCTTCTGCCGGTTCCTGTGGACTCTGCTCAGTAACTGTCACTCTTTTCTTTTGAGATTCCTTTAGATGCTTTTGAACTGCTTTTTGTTGCTGGGAATTCTCATCGTATTTGCTTTCTGTGGTAACGACTTCTCTCTTGACTTGGATGTGCTCTTCTTTTATACTTTTGTGAATTTGGCCGACTGCAATTATTTCCTGGGCTTGGTGGGTGTTATCAGATGTTGCTTTCTTGATTTCTGTGGCTTCTGTCTTCGAGTCTGCCACAGCCTCTTTACATTGACCTTGCTGTCCACCCCCTTTAGACTTTCTGGACTTCTTTTTCTTCTTTGCCGGAGTTTGAGTTTCTGGCTGACTGCCAGCAATACTCTCAATAACAGCAGATACATCAGTAGCAATTTTCTTAATCTCCTGCTTTAATTCTGTCTTTACTTCATTGACAACTTTCTCCACAGCGGCTTCCCTCACTTCCACTTTTTGTGAAACACTCTCACTGGACGTTTTCTCTGCTTGCTTTTCTTGCTTGTTATTCTTTTTCGTCTTTTGGTTCGGTTTGCCCGCTTTTCCATTTGTATTCGCAGCTGCCTTTTCTGTTTGCATCGGCTGGTTGGAGACATTTTCTTGGCTCTCGGAGGGAGAAGGATCAGTTCTGTTCTTGTCGTCACAATGCGATGATTTGGGCTCGTTTCCATTTTTGTCCGAGGTGACGTTTTCTTTTTCGGAAGACAGATCGCAAAGGTTAATAGGTAAATGCATTATTCCCGTTTCAGGTTTTACAATCTGAGCAGATATTTTGTCTCCCTTTTTATCTTCAGACTTGATTGAGCCCTTTGCTTTTTGATTTTTAGAGACTTTCCTCGTGTCAGCAGTTGTGTTTTCAGTTGCAACATCAGTAATTGAGGTCTGGACTTTGTCGGTCGTCATTGCCTGTGTGATCGCCTGTTTGGAGGAAACAGACACTATTTTCTGTGTAGTTGTGTGCATTTCTTGTCTAACAGCAGAAACGGAAGAGGTCTTTTGAACGGAGATGACCTTAGAAGCCTCACTGGAGACAATTTGTTGTTTAGCAGAAGATATCATTTCAGACCCTGCAAGCATTAGCTCGTGATGAGCACTGGCATTGCTTTGGCTGGTATTAGATATTACGACCTGCTTTGATAAATCACATAGAGAGTCTGAATGAACACTCACTGCAGTCTTTTCATGCCTCTCCTGCGTGATTTCTGAGGTGTTGCAATTTGCCTGCGCTGCGTCTGTAGTGGAAAGCATTTCAAGAGCAGCAGTAACTGAGTCATGGATGAAAGTGGGAGCTGGAGTGGTTGGGGGGGTGTATTCATCCTTCAACTTCCGGTAATTTTCTTCTGCTTTTATTAATGGTGTGGTAAATTTAGTTGTTTTCCCTCTCATGCAAGGTGGAGGAGAAGGCGGAGGAGTGAATTTAACAGGAGCAATGTAAACTTTCTTAAACGGCTGCGGGGATTCTGGCAGTGGAGGGATTTCACGTGAAGTGGTCTGTGATGTATGTGTTGTTGTTTTTAAATGGTTTTGGCTCATTTCCACCACTCTCTCAGATGTTCCCTCCACCTGTTGCGTTTTACTGAACTCCACCCTAGGCTCCAGCTTTGGGACCGGGTGCAACACGGGAGCTTTGACTTTTTTCACTGTCATCCTTTTTGCTTTCGCCGGATGGATTACCGGTGCTGGCATGCTCTCCAGCTCCTGTTGAGATGGAGGAGGTGGGAGGAAGTCCTGCTCGCTAGTGAGAGGCGGCGGCGGAGGAGGAAGGTGATCAATGTCAGTATCGGCAGAGGGAGGAGGAGGAGGACTAGGAGGAGGAGGAGGAGGAAGGTCAGCATCTGTCACCGGAGGAGGCGGAGGTGGGAGAGGCAGTTCAGGCTCTTGCGATTTTAACACATAAACATCAGTTTTCACTTTGGTTTTACCTTGTTTCATCGTACCCTTTGAGTTAGATTTGAGATTACGAAACTCTGTCTTTAATGTCTTGATGCCGTGGTTTTGGGTAATAGTTTTGTGCTCCACCACGGTTTTTGATTGCTTAGCAGATTGCTCCACAGTGCTCGTCTTTGTTCGAACAATTTCAGCTTCATTAGCGCTGGAGTTATTTTCTTTTGATGTTTCGGTCACATTTGCTGTCTTTATCTTCTGAATGCTCCTCTGTGTCTCAGCATTTAGGTTTTTAACGGGAGCCCTCTGCTTGACTCTAACTCTTCTGTACGCTCCATGCCTGACTTTGGGAGCATCACGCTGTGCTGTTTCCAGCAGTGATTTAATAGTCCCTTTAACATCACCCTTTATCACTTCCTCTTTCTCCAGCTGGCTTTGCTCCTGTGTCTCATATAAGGACCTAATTGACATCTTGACATCACCCTTTATGTCCCGCTCAAGGCTTGGGCTCCTTTGCAACCTCGGTGAAGGTGGCGTCTCCATAAACATCTGAATAGTCCCTCTTACATCTCCCTGAACATCTATTTCCTGTTGACACTTTTTTCTCTCACTGGAGGCATCGTGTAGACTTTGCATCGCTGTATGAATGTCACCCCTCACTATTTCTTCTTTTTCAACTTCCCTGACTGCTTTCTTTGTCAGCTCTAGAGATTTTAGTGTGGCCCTCACATCTCCAGGAACTAAATCCTCAACAACAGCTTCAATTTTGGATGTTGCTGATTTCTCAAGGGATCTTAGGGCCCCTCTGATATTCCCTGGTATGACTTCTGGCTTCTCCACCTCCTTGTGCTGCTTCTGAGCCCTTTCCAAACACCGCAGAGCTTTAGGTATGTTGCCTTTCACCACCTCCTCTTTCTCCACAATGACTGTCTGATTCACAGATTCAGACAACGAATTCAAAGCTGCCCTTAAATCCCCTTTGACAATCTCCTCCTTCTGGAGTCTTTCCACTGAGGTGTTTGGCTCCGACATGAAAACTTTCACAGTGTTGTGAACATCACCTGGAATAACATCCTCTACAGTGCGCTCAATTTGAGTTTGATTGCGGCCGAGGATGAGCTTTGTGCCTTTGATGTCACCTCCAACAATCTTCTCTTTTTCTGTGCCGTCAGGTGGAGTCTCATCAGGTCCTAAATGGAGCTGTTTAAGATAGTCGAGAGCCCCGGATTCAATGCATGTGGAATAAAAGTTGACATTTCCTTTTTCGCCGTCATCTACCTTTATTTTCACAGCCTGATCGGACTTGTCCAGGCTAGACAGTCTTTGAAGAGCGCTCTTTATATCCCCTTTTACAATGTCCTCCTTTTCGACGTTAACATTCTCTTGCTTGTTCAGGAGGGAGTATAATGTCATCTGTACATCCCCTTTTTCATCCTCCTGGATCAGTATTCCATGTTTCGCGGATCCGTCCTCATTGAAAAGTTTGTTTATAGCTTCTTGAATGTCACCGCGTAATATTTCCTCCCTTTCAACACCGCTGGCTCTCTCTTGGCTGAATAGCTGCTGCACAGTTGAAGTGATATTCCCCTTCTCTTCTGAATCTATCACAATCTGCTGCTCTTTTCTTTCCTGTCTATTCAATAAGTTCATCATAATAGTCTGCAGATCTCCCCTGATGACCTCCTCTCGTTGAATTTCTGGAGCCTGCTTATTCATTAGCTGGTATTTTGCCATCCTAACATCGCCAATTTCGTCACTTTCTATGAGTACTCCCTTCGACTTCACCATTTTCTGACTATAAAGTTCCTCAAGAGTTCCCTTGACACTCTTCCCCAGGATTTCAGTCCTTTCCATTTTTGTCTCATTAAAGTTGTCAAATGGTGTCGTTTCAAAGAGCCATGTTGTTGACTTTACATCCGCTTTGGGAATCTCCTCTTGTGTCGCGCTTGTGCCCTCGTCCTCATCTGCCTCTTTAATGTGGTCAAGGGGATTTTTCTCAAAAAGCCAGACTGAATTTTTAACATCTCCCTTTGCAACCTCCTCCTTCTTAACCGTTTCAATCAGGTTTTCAGAGCTCATGCTTCGAATTTTGTCAATGGACTGGGTTTCAAATCTCCACTTTGCAGTCCTGACATCACCTTTTTGTATTTCACTCACATTGACGGTTCTAACAGATCCCTGGGACAAAGAGTCGGACTCAAAACGATGCTTATTCATTATAACATTGCCCCCTTGAATGTCATCCACGGTTTTTATTACAGGCTTCTTTTCTTCGGCAATCCTATCGAGAGGTTGGGTCTCAAATTTCCACTTAGCAGACGTGACATCTCCCTTTTGCACGTCCTGTTGCGTGACAGATTTGATGATATAAACCTCATCTGTGTCCTTGATAGCATCGAGGGGTTTGGTTTCAAACAACCATCGGGTTCCCACAACATCTCCCTGTGTGACCTCCTCACTGGTGACAGTGGTGACCTCGTGGTAATGTCCCTCTTTATCCTGAATGGCGTAGAGGGGCTGGGTTTCAAACATCATGGTGTAATTCCTCACATCGCCCTTCTCCTCCTCATCGCGGACAATTTTCCGCATTTTTGTCAGCTCTGTGTCGGTCTCCGAGGAAGCCTCGTGGATTTTATCTAAGGAGTAGGTCTCAAAAATGAAACGACCTTTATCGACATCTCCTCCTTGTACATCGCTCACCGTGCGGCTGCTCATGAATTCCTCTTGGCTATCATGTATGGTATCTATGGATTGGTTTTCAAAGAGTCGTTTGCAGCTCACAACATTTCCTCTCTGTATGTCATCAGTCTGAACTCTCTTGAGCTTTTGCATTGCCTCCTCAGATGTAGAAGTCATGATATCGGATGTTTGGTTTTCAAAAATGTACTTCATCCTGGACACATCTCCAGACGAGATGTCTATTTCTGTGACACGCTTAAAGGAGCCCGCCTCCTCCTCCTCCCCTGTGAGGTTCTCTAGTTTCTCTGTCTCAAAGAGAAAGCAAGCCATTCGTACATCCTTCCCACTAATGTCCTCTTGCTTTACAGTGCATGTTTTCAGAACTGTCTCCGTCTCATCACGGATCGTATCAAGGGCTTGCGTCTCAAAGAGCCAAGTGCAGGTTTTGACATCTCCCCTACGTATTTCTTCCGATTCATTTCCGTCCTTTAACTCCGCTCTTTCATACAAGATGTCCATTGGTTTTGTCTCAAATAGCCACTTGCAAGTTTTCACATCACCCTTCATGACATCAAGGTTTTTACTTGTCCCCACAATTTCTTCATCTTCGATATTGCTGAAGTACTTAATAGCGTCAAGAGGCTGTGTTTCAAATAACCACTTTGCAGTTTTAACGTCACCAGACTCTATTTCCTGTTTGGATATGCCTTTAATAATTTGGTATTTATTAATCGTTTCATCAAACTGATCGATTGGTCGCGTTTCAAACATCCATTTGCAGGTCGTCACATCTCCTTTAACGACCTCTTCGCGGCGGACTGTTTTCACCTCATGGAAGTGTCCTGAGCTGTCCTGCATGGCATACAGAGGAGTAGACTCAAACAAGTTCTTGTTTGATTTCACAGAGCCAGATGTTACGCCCTCTATGAGAATCTTTTGAGATTCGCTCCTCGTGTTCAAATCCGTGCTCTCAAATATTTGCTTGTAGTTTGATACATCCACTTTGTCAATTTGTTCCAGGTCAATTGTTCGGATGACTTCTTTCTTCTCCTCTCCAATATTCTCCAGAGCTTCGCTTTCAAATCTCCATTTCTGATGTCTGACATCACCTTTCTCCTCATCGAGTGCTACCACTTTTTTCAGTTTTCCCACCTCTGCCAAATCCTTCAGCTCTTCCTCTGGAGCCGTTTCAAAATAATGTCTGGCTGATTTCACGTTACCTGCAATAATATCCTCTTTTGTCAGGGGGCGAGTGTTTGAATCATCTTTTAAAGTATCCATTGGCTGGGTTTCAAACACCCAGCAGTTCTTGCGAACATCTGCCCTGCAGCTTGTGCCGTCCTCCTGGGTGAGGTCGTCCGCCACATTCACAGTACGGGTGACCTCTTTCTTCTCCTCTCTTATGTTCTCCAGAGGTTGACTCTCAAAGCGCCACTTTTGATGTCTCACATCCCCTTTAATTTCTTCATTTACTCTTGCCTTTTTAAGTTTTCCAACCTCGGGGCAGTTCTTCCTGGCTGCTTGCGGGCTGCTTTCAAAAAAGTGCCTTGCAGATCTGACATTACCCCCAATAATGTCCTCAATAGACTGAGGTCTAGCGTTGGAGTCATCCTTCAGAGAGTCCATTGGCTGTGTTTCAAACACCAAGCAGTGTTTGCGCACATCGGATCCCATGATCTCTTTCTTCTCCATCTGCGAGCTTTCCCACTCACTCAGAGAATTTAACGTCTTTATCTCAAACAACCACCTTCCCCAGTCCCCCTTATTGCTGTCCTCCATGGAAAGGCTGCACACGAGTTTCAAAGAAGTCGGTTCCCTGTTTTCCATGTCCAGGGGTTGGGTATCAAAAAGCCAACGTGAGGCAATAGAGTTCTCCAGTTCACTTTCAATTTTGCGCACAGACTTGATCTCCAGCATTTGGCTTGACTGTCCCATGATGATGCATTTGAACTGAGTGTCAAATGTACTTGTTACAGTTTTCACCTCGCCATTTATTTCCTCTAACACTGACCGAAGACTCAGTAGGTGGCTCTCGTCAATGGTCTCGGTGTGCCCAAGGCTCTCCATGAATTTATTGTCAATCATGTAAATTGTAGCATTTCCATCCTCTTCTGTAAATACAACCTCCTTGGTTAAATCCTCCTCTTTATGCATTTTGTTTAGAGTATCCATGGTTTGGGTTTCAAACAGCCATGCAGCAGCACGGACATCTCCCTTGTCAAATTTGTTGAATTTGTTTTTATATTCTGTTGAGTTGGTGATTTCTGAGCCCAGCTCATCCATTGGCTTGGTCTCAAACATCCACGCCGTACGCCTCACGTCTTTCCCCCAAATCATTTCCTGTTGAGCAATCTTCTTGTGGTCCTCATCCTCGTCTGGAGCTTCATCCTTGATTGCATCCAGTGGTTTATTTTCAAACATCCAGCGCATTGCCTGCACCTCCCCTGGAAGAATCTCTTCCCATTCCCCATATTCTTCATCATTGATTTCATCAGGACTACCACCGTCATCCTCAAACATGTACTCTTGGCTCTCTATGTGGTTGTTTTCACTTTCGTCGTAATCACTGTAGTACTCTTTCTCAATATTCTTACGGACCTCAGGATGAATGTGCTTGTAAAGACGTTTTAACTCATACATACTCCTCTGTTTGTAGTAGGCCTCTTTGTTGAGTGGGAGCTTGGACGGTTTTGCCGCTTCTGGGGACTCATATGAGTGATCGCACGCTGGAAAATTCTCACTGTCTGATGGCATTTGTAGTAAGTCTGGAGGTGGGGGTGGAAGATAGTCAGAATCCTCAGCTGGTGGAGGCGGAAAGTCCTCATAATCCATCGCTGCAGCCATTGTGCCTTGTGTTGCTTCGCTGGCAGATGCTTCACACACCTCACTAGTCACGGTGGTGTTTTGAGTCACATTTGAGGACCACTTAGATCGATTGATGTCACGTCCAATCTTTGCAAGGAACAAAAATAATATTTATGTATAAATAACTATAAATCCATCACACTACTCTGTATACTCTATTAAGTATAAAAATTAGATCATAAAATATGAATAATCTGACGTTGCAGAATGAAAAAAAAAAAGTGATAATATGCTCCTTTATTTATCAGCAACAAACAAACAAATCACTGTGATGGACTGGCATTATAACTCTTAAGATTTCAAGATATAATTCTGAATTATTACATTCAGTTATTATCTGTCTACATATACAACGATCAAGCATAACATTATGACCACCACCCCTAATATTGTGTAGGTCTCCTCCTTGTGCTGTTTTTCATGTTTTTTGTGAGTTGTTCCTAAACTGTTTTTGTGTGTGTATCTGTGTCAGGCTGTATCCTGCTGGGGATGGCTGCTGCTGGGTGGGGGTGCCTGGTCTGGTCTAGGTGGGTGGTACATGTCTAAGTGTCAGATGAATGCCAGGTCCAAAAGTTTCCCAGCAGGACATTTCATTGTCACAAGATGGTCAATGTTATTTACTTCTCCTGTCAGTGGTCATAATAATGTGGCTGATCGCTGTACATGTACATAGTAATTTGATCGCTAGTGTGATTTCACCACTGGAATCAGGATCACAAGAAGAAGCAGCAGCTACTTTGACCTATTGCAGTCGACATAAGGTAATCAAATTAGCGTCCTTGTTGTGCTGTGGAAAACCACCTGAGCCGTCTGCAGCATGAAATCAGGTAAATATGACTGAACTCTTTGTTTGGCTGCACTGTTTTACGGCATTTGCTCAAGGAGCGTTTCCTGCGCCATTAAACCTCACTTGAGACTATAAAAAATCAACACTGACTGAAATCTTGAGTTTAACAGAGTTTAACACTTGAAACTAAAGCGAAGTGGGAATTATTACCTTAACTGGTTTCTGCGGAGCAGCCTCTTCTATTGTTCTTTCAAAGTGATCCCTCAGTTCCTTTGTGGTGTACCTGGGAAATTCTTCCTCTAAAAGGCAGCCCAGTCAAAACAACAAAGGCAGGGCTTAAGTCAGAACAGCAGTGATTGCCCGTGCAGAATAATAATGTTAGTATAAACCTACCTTCTTCATTTTGATGGTTTTCAAAACTGGATGCCAAGTTGTTGTCGCTGTATGATACCTGTGTGCATTTAAAATGGGAAATTGGTGTAAAAATATATAAGTCAGTCTGTAACGCTGTTAATCTCAGCACAAACTGCCCAAGACTTCTAAACAAACAGTAATTACACTAATCTATTTGATTTCAATTAGTTAAAACTTTTAGTCAACAAGGTAATCAACATGTTAAGCTCATTAGCCAGCTTTATTGCACTGCCTGCAAGAACAAGGTGATAGAAAATGTTCTGTACCATCGTTTCTTGGTTGAAATTTAGCTGCTGACTGCCTGGGATGACCTGCCCGCTGTCGCTTGAAACTGTCACCTCTGAGTTTGACGTTGCCTGTGAAGATGGAGGCAGCTGTTGTCAAACGCGGTGAAGGTGTTTACATGCCACGCATGCACACAAATGACTCCCCGTCTCATTACTGCACACCATACTCGTTCTTGGTCATCGGCGCAGATGTGAGCTTACTCCACTCCAATTTACTCCGCCAGCCGGAGCTTAATAGTACACAACTCAATACCATGCAGAGAAGATGCTGGACCAGATTGCTCACTGCAGTTTGAAATGGCAAATCACAGATGGAGGCAAGATGACATACAATGTGGTGAGCTGTTGAGAAATTATTTTGCTTTCCATTATTTTTGTTAAGTTTGTTATGGAAAGGAGCTACACTATAAGTGAAAATGGCCCGGAGGTTTTCATGGAAGCTGTTAGAAATGTAAAGTAATATCTGTGACCTAAACCCACGCACACACACACACACTCTGGTAATGGCGCAACAAGAACGTCACTGTTAACATTCAGACTCAAATCTGTGTTTTCACTTGCAAATCTCCTCATGCAGTGGGTGCAACAGAAACAAGCTCAAGTTAAAAAAAAAGTTGCCATGATTTATTATCTTTCATGCGCTTTGTGTCAGCTTGATGCAGGTATATGGCTTGTTCTATATACTCTCTACCTGCATAGACCTGTGATGAAAATGAAACTGCGTTACACTGTGTGATGTTGCAGTTTCCTGGGTCTCAAATTGCCTCCTCACACTTGCAAGTCCCCCAGGCAGGGAACAGACCTCCAACTCCTCCATGACCTAATGAAGCAGGAAATATCGTTAGCTGCCTGCACTCCTACATGCTTAATAGGGCCATCCTGTCTGGCAAGCATGCGGCGCGAGCTGCCGTCAAACATGGTGCAGCTAATGCCGCTTGTTTTATTTCACAACTGCAGAGGCACACAAAGATACATGATTATGGACAATATTTCATATTATTTATTATTTTACTTTACGTGAGTGTGAGTTTACCAAGAAAAGCCAGCAATACATTCTATTTTCCTCCACCCTCCTCTATAAGACAGGCCTGTGAGGGCAGTCTCGTGTTTCCCACTATTTATATACATATATAACCCTGGTGACCCACTTTTCAATATGCACAACTGTCATCACGTCCGCCAACAATAATAATAAACACCAACAATCATGGTGACAATACAAAAGCTCAGTGCAATGCAGCTACTGTACAACACCTGCAGCAGCAACTTGAGACTACACAACAGTAAAGCAAAAAAATAGAACTGACGATTAAAAGTTTGTTTGTAATTAGACACACTGTATGACCAGCTCTGTCAGATATTATAGCTGCATGCTGTAGACGAGACATTACATGTCCATGCACAAGGTAAAGTACCCCGCTGGGGATGGTGTTGTCTGCCCGCTTGGAGACAGCTGCCTGGTACATGACCTCGCAGTTGGGCAGTGGGATGACCTCTGAGTCCACAGAGTGAATCCAGATTCCTCTGGTTTAAATCTTTCAGGAAGTCCTGCCCTGGTTAAACCTGCACTGCCAGCAGCTAAGGCACAAGAAGCCAGCTGTTTATGAAAATACCAAGTAACTGTTTAACATACTTACTGGTGTAAATACGCGCAATTAAAGCAGCGCAAAGAACCATCTGACTGTACCACATTGTTTTAAAGAGAGATAACTATAGTACAAATATGCATTCATGTATGTTAGCATAGAAAAGTACCTCTTCACTTTGTAAGTATCCTCATAAAGACAAAGACAAATGTGAACAATGATTTACTGTTGTCGCTGCTTTAAGTGATCTCTCCAGGGACACCATTTGAATCAACTGCTCACCTTTCTCCTCACTGTCACTGTAAATGAGTTATTCAAAAGTGGGAAAACCTTCACAACTGAAGTGTTGTTGTAGTCAAAATATTCCTTCTTCACTTCAGTTATGTGCTTGGATTAGATGCGCACCTCAGGAGTTTGATAGCTCCTTCAAATAGGCACTTAGATCACACTGAGGTTCTAAGAGGGTCACGACTTAAATAAAAATGGCAGAGCCTTTAAATTGTTTTAATGACGCTCATTAAAAGCACTGCTCGCTGACTAAAAATAACTTGATTATTGCAATGCGCCGAAAAGACAGGCGAGGAGATGGACTCCTTTGACTCTTAACATGTACGGCATCCACGTCAACCAGGTGCTGATACATCAGAGTATTCACACCTCAGTTATTGTGGATATAAAATGTGCCGATGCAAATAAGAGAATGAGATTGGCATTCAGACAGTTGTAATGTTAAAAAAAAGAACAACATCAAAATCTTCACCGTGTCAGCAGATGCACCGTATTATAATTTGATTACTAACAGCACGAAGAAAAACAACTTTTTTTAAGAATAAGAGTACTAAACCAATGAAATTTTGATCTGATCGAAGTGTACTAACTTTACAGTTACTTGGGTTGCGTACAAAAAAACGTTACGAATCACAGCAGTTGGACCTATAATTCACGGCTGAATCATTTTATAACACACACTGAAGCATCATTTTTAGCTGCACATTTCTTTATGCTCCCTACTGACTGTTTCTTATTTAGTCTGGGAGGAATGGTGGACATGTTTGTGTTAACACGTTCGTCCACTAACAAAGAGGAGGTTTACACTCCTAACTCCTAACCTATTTCAGTTCTACCTTGCATGTGACAAATGTGTCAGCGCAGCACATTCAAGCTGGGGTCTCGGGCATGTAAATGACGGCAAACTAAAAAATTTGCAGCCAGAAAAAATATCCGACAACAGGCTTAGACTATCTCATGACACGTCAAGCTGGGGTGAGGAGCTCAAATAACAAGAAAGTGAAGTAATCTAGGCGCCGTCTACTTGCAAAAATAAATCATGCCTATTTTAAATGTAACTACGATGGGTCAAATTTCTTTGTGGCATACAGAGGAAAGCTGGGAGGTCAAGGTTTTCCTTTCCGAGAGCATCCAGATAACCTCCACTGAACACCTTGTGTCCTGTTCTTATTTTATGTTTCGCTATTGAGGAAATAGAGCGTAGCAGCACCTGGAGGGACGGGTCTTGGTACATCATCTTAGCGGCGGAGAATTCCATCTATTTGGAATTAGTTAACGGAACAAATCTAATCTCTCCTCAAGCTAAAATCTCAGAGCTGATTTAGTCACAGTTTGATTTATATTTTGCCCCACTTCCTGAATTTTGAGTGGAAGTGGGCTCAGCATGAGGACGGGGTTAATGAATCATAGAGTGCAATCAAGAATTCACTGCCAGCCTTCCTTGTTTTTCTCTGCAGATATCAAATAGAGGTTTTATAATGTATTGCTATATTTGCATTCAGAATTATTAGCACTTAACAAGCCCAAATCATTCACATATTTTTATTTTTTTAATAAAATTCCACTCATTGCTCATTACCTACCAGGGAAGAAGAATTATAAAAAATATGCACTCAGCAAGTAGAATCCCACAAAAAGGCCACTGCACCCCCGGCCTGCAGGGTCTGTCCAAGCCAAAAGCAAATCCCAGTCAGCGTTGGAGACCAGCTCCAGTATGTGTTCACCTCTGTCCAACGAGCAGACAGTGACAGCTGATTTTATTTTAGACCCTCCGCCCACTTGCAAAAGATGGACCTGGGGTGTTATTTTTTTAGAGAGAGTGAGGCTGCTGTTGCTCCAATGTCAAGTCTCCAGAAAGTCTATATGGAAATACTTCCTGTGACTCCTCTGCAGATGCTTGTGTACTAATAAATCAGGAGGTCACCCTGGTTTCATCATCACACCTTCCATCAGAGTGCTCTGCATACTCCCGCAGCTGCTGCCGCCTGTCATGATATGCCAAATTATGCACATACAAATCCACAACAAATACTCTGAGAATCTCATTATTCACCGCTCTTGGTAATCCCGAAGCAGCATAAAGTGGATGTCAGGCAGGTGAGAATTCAAGTGACGGTAAATGGCAGTGAAATGTGTTGGCCGTGCTCTGTGCTTTGCAGCTGGCCTGAAATGGGGTCAGTGATGTAATGCTATTTGTTGGGGGGGGTTAAAGGGGCCGTAAATATGACAAGAGACACCTCGGAGTGTGGAAGAGCTAGCCAGCTCATCTTGTTTGGAGACGGCGGCGCCAGACTGACTCTGGTATCTCATGGAAGGTGGGCCAGTGTTTGGAGACCAGACATGCATGCCAACACTGGCACAACCCCGTCCATCAACAGCATGAGCAACTCGTATTTGCATTTCCCAAAGACCACCTGCTTCATGGCAACACTCTCGCTCCCTGCACCAAACCACACCAGAAAGAAAAAAAAACCCTGATCATCTTTTGACTATTATCCTACATGTCCGAAACAAATTTTGGTCAGATCTCAAAAAGAACCAGAAAAGGACTAAGGGGAAATCTGAACACGTGAGTGTGTCTTGAGGCCTTATGTTCATTTCATGATGACCCTGATTTATTCATCTTGTGATCCATGGCAGAGTGAAGTCATGCGGTGAGGGTGAAAGGAAAGATATAAAGAGTCCTCTCTCCCACGCACATGCACACAGAAATCTCAGGCGATATGAAGTGATTTCCGTAGGATACCATAGGACATTACATATTAACACTCAAGCAGAAAAGGCAACAATGGGGAATACTAAGCTAAATGTTTTAAACAACTGCATCTGTCCCAATTTAGTTGGCTGTAGCGTGGCTCAAGTCTGTTTCTATGTCTCCAGAATAAATAGTTAAAACGTGTCCATGCAGCGCAGCAGACACTGTAAACAGATTGTGATTAACGTATGTGTATTTTTAAATATGGTGCTGGAGGCTATGCAGTGTGCAAAGAGAGAATTTTGCTTCATTTACTGTCCTTTATCTTGTATGTGGAATGGCATATCACAGGATGAGGCTGGGAATATCTACATACATCGATCAGCCACAACATTAAAACCGATGGCAGGAGAAGCAAATAACACTGACCATCTTGTGACAATACAATGTTCTGCTGAGAAACATTTGGACCTGGCACCCACCCACCTAGACCAGACCAGGCAACCTCACCCCATAGCAATGACACTCCTTGATGGCAGCAGCCATCCCCAGCAGGATGCAGCCTGACACAGACACACACACGAAAACGGTTTAGGAACAACTCAAAAACAGCGCAAGGTGTTGACCTGGCCTCCAAATTCACTAGATCCCAAACTGATTAAATATCTTTGGGATGATCCACAGAGGCCCCCTCCCCTCAACCCATAGGATCCAAAGGCCCCCACTAACAACATTCTGTTGCAAGACACCATTATTGTTGGTCAGCACCAACAATAAAAATTTTCAGGCTGTTACATGGGAATGTGAATACAACAAAAATAGAATGATTTACATTCCTTAAAAACTCGGAACTGGGTAAGAAAAATGCTCGATAACTTCCATCAACATGCCCTTAAGCAAGGCACTAAACCTCTGGCTGGTTCCTGCCAAGAAATGGTTCCTTGCCAGGCCAACAGTAAGTGCTTGTTGGAGTGTCTTTAAGTGTGAATTTGCAAACCTCTCCGCTCTAGCAACAACTCACCCAGTCTGTTGCTGTAAATATCTCTGAGCTCTTTGTCACAGAGCCTGATTAAATAAGTGAGAAGCCCAGAGGAGAAGTCCTCTGAGCTGTTTACGTTACAAAATTTAATTAGCATCCTGGAGAACGACAGAAAAATGCCACATTCACAAAGGCTGACTGACAGTCGCGGCTGATCTACTCTGTGACGGCAATACTGAAAACAAATGCGGTTTTGATGTTGGAGACAATCTGAAGATTATAAAGACATAATATCCCAGCCTAATGACGGCTCTGTGCATCCACTAACGATGCTATTCTTTAAACAAATGCATGTGTGATAGCAAATTTAACACCCACAAATGCGTAATTGTTGACAAACCCCATCAAATACAAGCACATGGATCTTTCTCAACTGACATTAATTGTTATGCAAATTCTCAAATGGAATCAGTGATCTTAGGGACGTGAAGAAATTAGCCACAGCTAATCAAAATATGTCATAATCATCAAAAATTTACTACAGTAACTGTGAATAAATCAGAACAGTGACTTATAACAGCAGTCAGACATCTCCTGTTTCAACACCTCTCTAATTCACAGCTTTCTATGGTGCATCTAAATGATTTTATCTGCACTATATGGTTGCATCCATAACTTGGACAACTTGTCAAATATTTCATTCTTTTTGTAAATTCTGCTGGAATATTGCCAGCAGTGTTTTCATTTTGACTCTCTCCTCAGCAGGGTGTTGCTGCAGCTCACATCAGTGAGCACTGCATGCAGACCACAGGCAGATAGCACCATGGGGTGCATGACAATGAGCCACATCTCGGCCAGATGCCATTAGAAGTGAGGCTATGAATCACAAGAATTGTTACGCTCACACAGATAAAAAAAATAAAATAAATACATTTTTAAAAAAGGCAGATTTTGCTTCTTTTAGCTGCATTCACTTTCAGAGTGATAAATGAGAATTCCCCCAAGACGATCAAGTCAGGAATTATTTACAACTGTATCCATCTTGCTCAAAGTCATAGAACTATATTATTTTGCAATTCCGTTTGACTCAGACGTTACTCTATGAATTTTTTATGTCTTTGACTTTTGATCTCAAATGGAGAGGTATAATATTGACACTCTCTTTAAATAATGGCCCAAGCCATTCATTCAGGTTTTTCAGAAAACAAACAAAAAACAGAACCTAATGCTAAATATGATATTTAACTATACTACAGCAGTATAATCACATGATCTGTTTGACTGAGGATGTAGGTGATTTTTACCAGAGGTGTCCGGCATCACGAGGAGAAGATTTAGTCAAAAAATAATTTGTCAAAAATAAATGCCATTATTTTAGGAAGGTGACGAAATGTACAACTGAGAAGACGATTGTAGATCCTAAACTCCAACAAGCCCAGCAGATGATGTTACGTATATTTTAAGAAATGGCTTGAGCTCCGACGTGTCTGTACACTGTGGCGTCATGCAGAGTAGCAGCAGCTTCTTTAAACTCCTCACAGTCGCTGCACATAGAGAGGATCACTTTCTGCTTCTGGCCTGCCAGCACCGATGGAAGCCACACAGCTGGCCAGAAACATCAGTTGAAAAAAGAAACGACTGGTCTGTGTGGAGAGGTTCATGAAATAAAATGAAGGATGGAAAACAATATTTATGCTTTCAATCATCAACCAACTGAATGAAAAGAGTTCAGTTTTAGAGAGCTAACATAATGTAACGCTGTGTGACACACTTCGTTGATTGATGCTAACTCCATTACCGTAGACAGAGAGAGCCTAATATGAAAGGACGCTATTAGTTCATTATCAGGGAGGCTATTATCTTTGACAAGCTCCTGTGGACCACAGAAAACATCATAAGACTCAATTTGCACCGAGCGCAATGTAAAACCATCAGCCTCAACACTTACAGACTCAATGAAACAAATGTGCCAACAACAACCAACGCTAAAGTTTCTCAAAACCTGCTGCCTGTCTTCTGTCATTAAACTTTTGTCCACAGTTGGCAGGTCTGTGAGACTGCACTGTAAAACCAATGGGATGGGAATGCCATTAGCTGCACAGATTTTTAGACATAAACCAGTGTGTACGACAAATGATGTTGGAACGCCAAGCCTGGAACTAGACAGAAGTTCCACAAAGATTTTTTGGGGTGAATTTCAGTCTGGGTTCGCTCCATTCAGAATTTATTATGCCCAGTGAAAATCTGCAAGGCCAATCTCATCATTTGGGCAGGAAGAGTAATATCAGTGTAGCCACACACGTCTTCTGCATTTTGTTTAGCTGATTTCATTTACGAAAAGATAACACTTCTGAGTTTACTGCAGAGGTGTATGAATAAGTATACAGTATGTTACTGGGTTGAAGTAAATGAAGATGGAGCTCAACATAAATTTAAGATTTCATATCAGCTTAAAATGCAGTGGCACCTCTAGAAAACCATCAAGACGGACCTCTTTTACAGCAAAACATTGGTCTGGAACTGGTTCATAAGGAACTGGTTATGCTCCAACAGAGATCTGCTCGGCTTTATGTCGTACATGTCACCTGAGAGTTATGGAGTAGAATTTCTTTTCAACCAAATAACTCTGATTGTTTGTAGAACTATCCAATTATGTGAGTTTTGTTTTTTTTGTTTGTTTGTTTTTTGTCTGAATTGGTTGGAACAAGTGCCATAAACTCACATTCTGTTAAGACTTAGAGTTTGCAATTTACCAAACATAACACAGGGACCTGCATACGTTCACATCTGAAAAGATGAAGCTTTGTGGCTGAAATAACTAGCACATTAATATAAAAGCAGAAGCGCACTGACTTTCTCCTTGTACTTTACTGGTATTAACATTACTATTTCGCAACTTGAATGTTTTTTGGTGCCATACAATCATTAGATAAATGCTTTTCACGCACAATGAAAACACAAACTTACTATAACAGCTATAACCAGCGATAAGTGAAATGTTTCTAAGAAGCAGAGTTGGATGAGCTTTATATAGAAACATAGCTTTGAAAGTTGCAGAGAGAGGTTGACATATCATAACTACTACAAACCTAATTATGTTTCTCAGATAATTATATGCATCCATCTTTATCTTTATATGTAAATGCCGTTAGGTGGGATCTTAGGAGGGAAAGACAGCGATGAGGATATACCAGTTAGCTGCTAATCGGCACCATAGGGTTCACACACCTCCACTTTGGTTTTCAAATTGTTTGCAAATTAAATTTAGACCCTGAAGGGGCCTCTCCAGCTGCTTCTTTGGAAAATTAGGTAGAAGTCTGAAATCGAGGCGGTGCCTTTCCTCTGCTTGGAACCTGCAGCAAGGAACAATGTCACACAAAGCTTAGCCCTCACATCAAAACACTCAAAGGGCTGAAATCCAATTCTTGCAAGAGAGAAAATGCTAAACAGGCATCCGAGACACAAGAAACTAATCTGAAAGCAGAGAACCTCGGGAGGCTTCTTCCAGCAGATCAAAATAAGTCTTTCCTAACCGTCTTCAAAATATCTACGCTCACTTTCAAATTGACACTGTGATCTCATATCTCCCCCCACTACCACTCGCGCAAAATAATGTAGGTGTTGTTGCTCGGGGCATAAATAGAGAAAATCTTTGGTATCTGTCATGCCAACATGCCTGTTTTTGACATTTTAGTGTTGCCGTGCACAGATTAGATGTTCATTTTGGACCTGAAGTAGTTTACAGTATTTAGAAGGCAGTTAAAGCTTCCCAGAATCTATGTTTGTCCCAGATATATTTAGTTTGGTGTTGGGTCACTGGCTGCTGTAGAAAGGTGGTTTCCAGCGTGGTCACTGAATTGCTAAATACGAGCAGCGCACTCACAGTTGAAAATGAAGAGCTCCAGTCGAGATGTGGCAAAAAAAAGTGAATGCAGTTGGGTGTTGCGGTGCATTATTAACCTGCTCTTTGAAAACATCCCCTGTACAACACAATCACAGTATTTAAATCAAGTCATTTCATGTCGGCCAAATTAGAAGCGGTTTAGTTGTGTCGGTAATGTGCTGCAGTGGCTGAGAGAAAAAGAGAGAAGCCCTTAAAGGTTACAAACTAATTTTAACATTCATATATGTGTACAGAATAAAAGCCTAATTCCAGTTAAACTTTAAAGCCATTAAATTATGAACGGTGTCGTCAATTTCCTCATGATATTTGTGCAGAGAAAGTCAGTATTTTATGCCATTCAACATTTAACATCTAACCGCAGTTCTACCCATTTTAATTTGAACTAAAAATGCTTGCTTGACAAGCTGATATTCACTCTAATTTTAGCTCTGTTTTGGTCTTTAATATGTTAACCCCTGAGGGTAAAAATCTGACTTGTGAGCTTCTAAAAGCACAGAGAGCTTTAGAGCTTTTTTTGCTGAAAACATTTGCACGATAAGAATGATGAGAGTGAATGAAGAGAAACGAACAGGAGCCTTGTGGGAGCTGCAAGATGCTAAAAAGCTGGATGGAGCTGCAGAGTCACACAAAGTAATTTCACCCTTTGTTATTGTGAAATGTTGAGGTAGTCGTTGCAACACACTCAAACTGCAATCTACCTTTAAAAAAAAATGGACAACAGATATAATATTGGGAACTCACACACTTTGCACGGTGAAAAGAAACATGAGCTCCGAGAGTTTAAAGATTTGTCCCAATAGACTTCTAGTTTTTATTGTTTACTGGACATCATAGAGCCAGACTAAGCTGCAAGAGTTTGCGCATCACAAGACAGCAAGACAGAGGGATTTCTGTAAAAGCTCCAATCACTGACTCCCGGCCGTCCAAAGCTGGCCTTTAGGAAAAAGGCTCAGTGGTGAATAGTGATGGAAAGAATAGAAGCAGCTCATGTGCGAATCGCTTGCGGAGGAAAGTCTGATTTATAGAGAAGCTCTCTCCTCTTTTGTGTACTCACCGTTTCACGAGTAATTGACTACGTGTTCTTTGTGCTCTCCTTTATGCGCTGTTTTCTTTTTGGAGATCTTTCTTTGAATTTAGTTGTTGTAAAGGGCAATCAGTTTACAATTCAACACTACGCTTGATTCAGTCTTTCTCACTGTACTGAAGAACAGCCAAATTGCCAGTTCTGGAGAAAATGCATCGATATAGTGCATCTTGGTGGCTACTAAGAAAAAAACTAAACTTAAAACAAAACAAACAAAAAAGAAACAGCCCGAACACATCAAACTGCATAAGCTGGCTTTCAAACTCCCCAAATGCTGCTGTGTTACTCCAGCTGCCCAATCATTCTCCATTTCTCACATGCTGACATCGGAGTAATTCACACATTCATTAAAAAAAAAAACACTGAATACACTGATGTGTTCGCATCAAAGACCTCGCTCTGTTTATTTTACAGAAGCAAGAGTTTCGCCTCCAGCCAGCTTTCAGATGTTTCAACACTGAGAACTGAAAAGAACTGTTTCAGATTATCAGTGGGGTGGGGCCAGTTTTGGGCCACTGTGCACTGTTTGTGGGCATCCCGACGATTGTGTCCTTGTGTTTTTGAATCAGCTGGCTTTTGTGTGTGTGTATGTTAAAAACAAAAAGCAGCATGGTTGTTTTTTCCTCAAGCTGAAAAATTACATACACAGACTTCAGACTTCAGTCTGTGTACAGCAAATCTGATAGGACTCCCAGACAGGTGCAGTTCAGGGTCTTTTGGCTGACTGCCAATCGATATGACGCTTGCTTGGGGAAAAAAAATCCATTACTGAATAGCACAGCAATGAAATCTGTTACACAGAATTATTCAGTCGAACAGCAGGACCTGAAGTCCCACGGCAGCATCACAAGGTCAGTGCTACATATTTCAGTCAGTACGGATGTCATTATGGAGAATGTTGAGAGCAGCTTCTTAGATGAAACCTAAGGGGCAGGATTAAGAAAAGTTGGACTCAACTCGACATTCATTCAACATTTAATTAACACTTATTATCAACACTAAAAATAAAGCCAGAAAATTTCACTTCATTGATGCCTTAATGTGTCGACCTGGCCTCCAAATCAAGTATCTGGAATGCACTGGTACAAGCCTGATCCACAGAGGACCCTCCCCTCAACCCATAGGACCCAGAGGCCCCCACTAACAACATTCTGTTGCCAGACACCACAGGACACCCTCAGAAGACACATGTCCATTCTCTGATGAGTCACAACTGTTTTGGAGGCACAAGGGAGACCTAGACAATATTAGGAAGGTGGTCATAATGTTATGCCTGATCGGTGTATATTTGGTACAAAGAGACTGCATGTTTGGCCCTCCCTCCTTCTGAAGGTTAACATGTGACTGGAATCCATCAAGGCGTTTTAAATATTTCAACAGTGTTGCCGAATTGGGGCAATGAGACTGGAATTTAATGACCTCCATCCATAAACCAAGGGAAAGCTTCAGTCACCAAAGAATAGTCACTGACAGTTGTTAGCAGTAATATAAAGAAACTGACTTTCTGGATAAATATTAACCTTTCATTCAGAGGTGCATAAAAAATATAACTCTCAGCCGTTGAGCTAAACAGGATCGTATTAAACAAAAGATAGACATCTAAGGGAAGCACGAAATATTTTCCCATAAGACCATTTACAGTGATTAAAATCACACAATATTACAGCAAGTGTGCTGCTCTCCATACATCCCACCACTATCTAAGCACTTTAACTTTCTTTTCTTTTTATTTCCTCCATTGATCTCTCATGGGGAAATTCTTTCTCTGCACTGAACCCATCCATTTGTTCACAAAGCAGTGTGAACACTCAGAGCGGTGGAGAATCAGGTGCTTGCTCAAGGCATCGACATAGGGGGATGCAAACCTGTGACCATACGGTCCCAAAGCCGCTTCTCATTATTCCACAGCTTCACTGTGCACAGAAAACTACCAATATATAAACACACTTGCTTAAATCTGTGGCGTTCCTGCACACGTCATTAAAATGGAATGGCAGGTATGTTTTTCCTATGACGTGAGACTGTGCATGGCTCCTAACTGCTTCCACCCACTGCTGTCCGTCAATTAGGGTATCAGGTTTCTGCAGAATAATGAGCTGAAACTTTTAACACCGATCTCACAAGACTTCGTTTCCTGTGAAGCTCGGTGTAACCAACGAGATGAAGAGAAGGAAGGAAAAGAAGGCAGCTGGCTGAAAGATCTTCACACGAATGTCTGACAAATCATTCATGTCAAGGAAACAACAACTGAGCTGCATAAATGTCGACACGGTGTGGCAGCACGGCGTTCGTTCCAGTTGATCCACCTGCAAGTGTCCGGATGCCTTTCACAAACAATTTTTGTGCAATAAGATGAGACAATGACACAACCAATTTGCGAGAAACAAAAAAAAGCATCACCAACATTCATAGCAACAGGGTATATATTTAGCCCCTGCTTGTCCTATGACACAGTCAAGCCTGACACCCAACCTCGGCACCAATAGCCACTGCGGAAACTCAAAAAGAACCTAAAAATAACTGTCTCAAGTGACAAAAGACTGAGCGCCATGACTCAAAGAAGGATGACCTACATTCATGTTATAACAAATTTGCCGAAATCTCCAATTGGATATACAGGAGGTCATTTACTATTGGTAAATGATGTATAATAAAAAAGCTACTCCTTAGAAGTATGACTTGCCCTAAAACTTCAGTCATCCACATGAGGAGATGCTTTTTCTTTGACAGTGTTGATCTCTTCTCATCTTCCCTGAGTCCTGTCACTTCCCTGTCACACTCGTCAGTCAGAAATCTATTTACACAGCACTGTTGCATTTCATTCCGGTCATCTCTCTGTTGCGAGGCGAAAGCAGCACTCCAGCATTTGCCTGAATCCCACTTAAGTCGTCATGCTCTGACTTGGTATGCCGCCCCACGCTCATAAGAGGCAACAGTCTTGGACACTCCAGAACTGAGCGGATTACGTATTTTCTCAACAAAAGGGCGAAGTTACAGCTGGGGAGTGAAGTGGCTACAGACAGCAGTGATGCTATTAAGAAGTAAAAAAAAAAAAAAAAGTTTTATAAATTAAGTTTATAAAAATTAGCCCTTAAAAATCCATAAATGCACATTATAATCAAAACACTATAAATTATTGGCGAATATTGCATGTTGTACTATGTGCACTGTTTTGATTGTGATTGTGTCTATTTTTAGCTACTTTATGTCCATTTAAATTGCAAATACATTCCAGTAACATTTCAATAAATTGTCCAAAAGGCTTTCAGATGCCTTGAACAGTGTTTGTGTGATGTAGCTATGCTTCAAAGATCTACAAAATTACACTCATTTACATCTTAACTACAGCTACCAGGTGGAACGGGTTTGTGCAAATACATGGAAAGTTTTTTTTTCCATTCAGGCACTCATAAAAGAAGAATAGCAATGACATTGGACAGAGTTAATTCATTTTTTTTTTTTTTTTATTTAAAAAAAAAAGAGCATAAATGATCAAATACGGCCATACAATACGTTCCTAAATGTTCTATGGACGTAATGAATAGCAAAAGTCAAAGTTTGATTTAATTATGTGTCCTTTCCTGCTACGGGCTGATATATTTCAAATGAAAAAACAGGTTTCAGATTTCCACTTGCTTTAGTCTGAACACATTATTAGGTGATAAAATACTGCCGTCTGAAGGCACTTTCTGTAATCATGTTAAAGCATAAATATATTCATATATGGTAATATAACTGCAATTCATGCAGGTTGGACGAAAAAAATGCAATCACCCTTTAAAATGGTGGGAATGTAATAATCAAGTGTGCGTTGCTTGTCTGACACTGACTGGAATTTAAATTTAGTTCTTCTGGAAATGCTTTGAGTAAGTACAGTGTTAAATTAAAGGACTTAAATGGTCATTTTAGGTGATTACATACTTAGGAGAGCATACCTGTGAAAGTTATATCCCATTTCTGGTAATAGTTTCACCCAAATTTTACATCTTGGATTTTTAATCGTTTAATCATTCAACTGGTAGACTTGAGTTGCAGCTCATATACAACCATTTGGCTCACATTAATTAATAGGGCAGTCATGAGACTTAATGTAGCATTAAACTGTGTCATACAAGTGAGCATCAGAGACATAATGGAATATAGGTGTAGCCAGTAGAGTGAGGAAAGCTTTGGTTCTGCTCTGCTGCGTTTGGGGCAAAATCAAAGACAGATACAGATAGATTTTTCTCCCCACATCAATTACCAAACTGCCTATAGTGATTTATGCCGAAGTGAAACTGTTTACTAAACACAAGTGCCCATTATGCAAAATGTATCATGCTTAATTAATCTTTGTTGCAGTGTGAGAGTGTCTCGTGGCGGAACCACATTAAATCCAACGTCACATTAGCCAGGACTGAAGGAGGTCTCAAGAAAGATTAATAATAGAGTCAGGAAGATTTGGAGCAGTCATAATCCATATTTTGTTTACGTTGCTTTAAAAGCACACATTTTATTTTGGATTTACTGCCTTTCAGTCATTCATATTTTCCATTCTTCTTGTTGTGGTAGAGTGCAGTCAGCAGTTTAAAGCGAAGCCTAAGCAGGGGGGTTGTAACTGCCATTTAATGGGGAAAAAAGGTGAAACTGAGTCATCCAGTGGAGGGGAACAGAAGAAAGTTCAATAAAGTGTCTGCTAATGAGTTCTGTGTGTGGTCCTGCCAGCCATCTTGTGGTAAAATGCAGTTACTACAACTTAAATGAGGTTGACAGGACGGTTTCAGGGCCTTGAGGGCTTGGTGTCTGTATCTGCATTATTGGTGCTGAATGTAAAGAGACAGCTGCACCGTAATTGCAAAAATAAGAGAGAAGTCTCATTTGTGAAGATGTGAGAATCAGAATAAAGAGAATTTATCCCTGAGGGAGTAAACGCCACTCAGTATGATTCCAATAGCTGTGCATCAAACCTAAACACACTTTGGTTCGTGCTGATCCCACAACCTCAACATCAACCACATATGAAATTGCAGGATTCAAAATATATATATTTTTTTTAATATAATTTTTTTATTGAAGGGCTGGAAGGCCTCATCAAGTGTAATATCTCATGCCTGTTGCTCCTACAGTAGAGTCTGAATGCAAATGATCCACATACATAAAGCCAGCCACTCTGCTGAAACAATAATTCACTGCTCCGAAAGCCCCACGCGGTGTAACGTTCATCCACTACTTCTGGTCCCATTATTTATGCAAAAGAAATGCTGGCTGCCAGATGAGCTGGGAGATGTGAAAAATGTCAATCTGGGAGGCTAATATTCTACATGCCCCATTTGACATACATACTTCTTTTCCAACTAGATGAGGATTTAGAACTGTGCGCACCCTCATTTGTAATAGTTGTCATGGATACCCTGTCATTCAAATTCGTCAGCAGTTTGCGGTGCTGGACTATGACATGTCTGGCTCCCAAACGCTGCTAATCATGCATTTCTGCACTCCGCCAGAATGTCCTCTTCAATTAAAACCACCCATGTTGGACTGAATATGCTCATTGTTCGTCTCACTGGGGGTAATTACTGGGGGACAGTAGCAGGCAATGAGAAGTTACCACTGTTCATACTTTAACAATCATGTTAGCAGCGGGACATTCATCAGACTCATGCTTTGGTTTTGCCAAAAATAGTAGAGATTAAAAAAACAACTACTCCACATTTGTGCTCCCAGGGCTGCTTCTCCTAGAGGCCCTCTTAGGATTCCCCACAAGATACTCAGGCTCAATTTCTTTTTGGCCCCTATCCCCTATCCATCTCGGTTTGCATGTTTGCAATACGAGTCCATTATAATAAGGCCTGTCAGATGGCATTGAATTCTCAATCAGTGTGGACTTATCAGTCTCAAGCTACCCGTACACAGAACATCATGTGCTTGCAAATAAAGAAAACATCTTTATTATTACAGGTTTGGCTGCTTTTGCAACTACTATCTTGGTCATTTTTTTTTTCCCACTGGCGGATTTAGACAAAACCAGAATAGTTAGTGTAGCATTCAGTCATTTTTACCCGATGGAAAAATCTGCCGGCAAAAAAAACAGAAACAAAACAAAACTCAAAACAGTAAAGGTATGTTCCTACAAACCAAAACAAGGATCTCAGAGACACTACAACATTCGGTAGAGCTGAAACAGATTCATAGTTTCATGATACGTCGCTAAAAAACAAGTATTTCACTTAACATTTTATCCATTGTTAATATTGGAATGTACTGCTTATCTCACAATGCATCCTATAGCTCATTTATTCTTCAGCTCATGTTTATGAGTACTTGATTAACATAGATGTCATCCACAGACAAAAAGCACATAATATAGTTCAACAGGTGATTGTGAATGCATGCTTCCTACTAATGGTTGAGCGTGGCGACTCTTTACCTGTTTGAGTACGCTCTGCTATTAACGTGGAGTGGCTGTCCTCAGCTGTGAAAGTGACTTCATACAGAGTGGTTCTCTGCAGTGAAGTGCCAATGAAGGGGAATCGATTTGCAAACTAGTTCAAATTCATTATTTGAGGGGGGAAATAACTGCAAACGTTTCAGTTACACAATAAAAGAGAGAAATCGCTGAGCTGATATTTGGCTTCAAACGTTGACCTGCCCACCTTAAAAGGAATTTAATTTAAATGGCTTATTGCACAGGTCAATTTCTCTGACAACATCAGTAAAGGTTAGCCGCGTCCAGGCTACTTTACTGCTAATGTGTGGTATTAGTACTGCCATAGCAACAAATCCAACACTGAATGACTGCATGGTATTGGTTTTGTTGTACTATTATAAGGCTTGGGCGGCATGTAATTTATCACTGTACCTCCCATCAAATGACCCGACATCATTATCAGCAATCACAAACCTGGATGGATTCACATGCAAACATAAACAGAACATTAATTACACTCACAGCAAGTGAAAGTGGAGTTGAGGGTGTTCCAGCACTGAAGTTTCTTTAATCCAGATGTGTTTAAAGTTCTCCCTCCGAATGACTGATCGATCAGCAGGTTAGCTGGAGAGGGAATGGAGAGCGATTGTTACTCACTCTAGTCCATCTCTTGATTGAATTTCCACTGTGGTGCAATTGTATCACCAGGTACTCTGACTGCAGGAGGGAGTGGACACAGGTCACCACGCTCGACAAGGTTCAACTTTCTTTGCAGCCTTAGGGGCCTCTATCAGCAGCTCTATAAAGGCAGAGAATTGGCAAGCTGAGCTCTGCAGAGCTCTCTAAAGAAAGGCACACTTAGGGATTCTGGTAGCATGAATATCAGACTTTCACTCACACGTAAACAGCCCAATAAGCACACCCGTGTACACATTATCATTTCCCGGTAACAGAGAATAAATCAAACGATGCCAGAAGTATTTTCCATGAATTTATGCATTTTCTTAAAACAGTTTCAAAAGATTTTTGTGGATGCTCGGAAGAAAAAAAAAGAAAAAAAGAGTATGTGAGAAAAATATTCATGATAGATCTGTCCTCTAAGACGAGATGAATGAAGGACACTGGATACCCTCTGCTAACCTGAGAGGAATGCATAATTCAGAACGGGTCAGAGCAGAGTGTCACATGTAACCTGATTCTTTGTCCATTTACAGCCATCAGGTTACACTGGAGCTTTCATCAGATAGTGCATCACTTTCCTTCACTGTAAAACTGCACTTTACAGCAACAATAAAACATTTTTAATGTCCTGCTCACAAGGGGCAACAGTGTTTGACACATTTAAATTCCAAACTAAAATGCAGAAACACCTTTCACATTATTAGTACATTTCCGTTTTCTTGTGCTAGCTGCTGACATACTGGGGTACATGGCAACACCACGTCCTCATTAGGGCTTATGAGGATGCCAAAACAGAGTCATGCTGAAATGTAATTGCACTTGGGAGCATTAAAGCTTCAAAATACATTTACATACATCAAACACATCCTGAAATAAAGTCACTTAACGTTAGTTTGAGTGTCACATCTCCAATTTACTGACAGTTATTAGTTTTTTCTAATCATATAATACATTAAAGGATACTATTTCACAAATAATGATGCAATTTTTGGTGTAGCTCTATACTAGAATTTGATTAGCTTGGTTTATACATACACTTACTAACAATAATTTTACTAGAGAAGTACTACACGATGAAAGAAGGAAACAATCACACGTAAGGCTGCAGCTCTTATCAACTCTGTCAATTAATATAGCAAGCGATCACTTAATTCTAACTGTACAAACCCAGTGTGTCACATTGAGTTCCAACTGCACTGCAGAGGTTGTCATTTTTCATTAATTTTTTTATTTTTTAACACATCAAAGACCTGGCGATTTAACAGGGGGGCACAGACTTTAAAATGTTAGCCTGCAGCAAAGACAAAACAACCACAAGTTGATATATTCAGCTGACACATTCATTTAGGTCCAACAACTTACACAAACCTAGAGGGTATTTAGGACTCAGCAGCACAGACACTGAGGAAATACAGTAAATATTTCAGTTTGAGAAGCTGGAACCAGTTACATTCCTGGGCATTTTCACTTAAAAAAAAAAAATCTCACACATTAATAATGAAAAACTTCAACTTTTGACCCGAACTGAATATTTGCTTGCCATAAAAACCAAGAGTTTGTGCCCAAGCGATGCACATGATGAGCCCAGTAAATAAGAAAATCCTAACTGGGTGCTTAGTAATTCGTATAGTGTTACTTACAGTATGTGTATGTTTTCCTGAATACTAAAGCTAAAGGCCCAAGACTGCAACTAGTCTCTTTTTACTTAATAATGCTTCCTTGGCAAGGATTGTGCAGTAACAATAGCAGCTTACATGCTTGATAGAAAAAAGTGTTGCATAGCAAGGGATGAGGAAGATGAGAAGGAGATGAGGAGGAGAGGATAAATGTGGAGGTTGTTGAATCCAGGCTAGTTTCTGAGAGACTCAGGGCGGGCCCTCTGTCTGAGTTTAATGGCGATGCACAGACTCGTGAATGTACTCATTGCACACAGTTCTGTTTGAAGGTAATGTGGCATTTCAGAGGGTGATTTTGATTTTTACACAGCAGACACATTTTGCATTTTCTCTCTCAAGGGTTGCAAGAATCCAATATGAGCTCCTGAGCACCATCTGCTGTTCTTTTGGAGAAAATACATGCTAATCCTGTGCAATCAGGTCAGTGTTAATTCAGACATCTGGGGAAGTAGGAGAGTAAATGAGATAATGGGCTGACAGGACAGGATCAGAGAAGAGTGCCGGTGGGGATGAGAACCTCCATGTATGAAGAGCAGTCAAAGCGCGACCTTTTCATTCAAAATAGAAAAAGCATGTGTAAATAATAAATGGAATCACAGCTGAATTGCTTTTAGCTGCTTCATTTTTAGGCTCCTGCTATTTTGCATCACTCTCACACCTTCAATAAAGAGAAGCCATGTCACTAATAATGCCTGGGATCTTTAAACAAGTCAAAATGTCTCTTTTTAAAAAAGCCTATATACATGTATGCGGCATTTGACAGTAGTAGAAGGGGAGGTGTGGCTATATAAAGGGAACAAATCCAGTAATTAAGTCTGAACATGGGGCGAGAGCATAATTCCCTCTTGTCTTCTACTCAGCAGACTCCAATACAGCCATACCCTTCCACACTTCCCGTAAAGCCATTTAACATGATGTAGTTTACTAGGCTAATCCACAGTACTAGACAATAGCATGAGCCGTATACTTAGCATGTTATCTCAGAAGTCACCATGTTACAGGTTCTGCAGTTACCATGGTCGTTACAATACTGTGGTTTGTCCAACACTAATTTATCACGTGTCATTGCACTACAGTAGGATATTAATATTTGGTGGGTACCATAATAGGTATAATGTCATTGCAGAAGTCTGTATGTATGATGAGACATTTGAGAGGGACACCAACCTAAGTAGGCCTATTTAGTATACAAAGAACTGTGCATGCTTGTAAATATAAAAATATATCTACAAAAGCACTGTTTTACTAAATTGCAGTTAATGTGAGATCACACATTAGCTGAAAGCACGAGGTCAGAGAAGTGTTGGAGAGGTTTAAATTACTGTATTTTAATCTTCTACTTCACACAGAAATCACATCCAGCTTATAAAATATAACACATTCTTATAAACTGTTGAGCTTTATTTAAATCAATGCAATTGTTATACTTAGTATATATATACTAAATATAAAGACTGACTCGTATTTACACCGATCAGGCGTAACATTATGAAAGGACAAGTAAATAACACTGACTATCTTGTGACAATTCAATATTCCGCTGGGAAACTTTTGGACCTGGGCACTTATTCCTAATGATTCTGAGAATCCTCTCAGAGAGCTCCTAACTTAACCTAAAGGTTCCTAGCAAGGAGTCTTAGGAGTGATTCCAGGACATCAGAGAACTCTGAGCAAGGAATGGACAGAAATTCTTATCTTGAGGAGGTGTGATTGATCCCGTTGCTAGGTATGAGTCATCATTTCAAAAGGTGTGATTGGTTGATCCTAAAAGCTATAAAAATACACTTTTGGTGATAATGGGCATAGAATGAACCGTCAGATCAAAAGACTTATAATAATAATAGAATAATAATAGAATCTAATCTTTATGAAGACTGTGTAATTATAAATAATATTTTACATAAAAATAAATAAGTACTAAGCTATACTTTAAAATGATCCTACAAAATGTGTGAAAACTCATGCCCACTTGCACACATAGTTCTATTTATTTGCTTACATTCATTTACCATGCTGGTCATTTTTGTACTTCATCTATTTGGTATTAACGAGGGTAAAATGGCTGGCTTTCATCAGTTTCTGTGATTGCTAACCAGCCGATATGAAGCAGTGTTGGTTGACATTCAAATCTTCCACAAACCGAACAGCAATGGAGAAGAAAAGAAGTAGGAAACCCAACTGGACAGAGTAACAGTGTTTGCTTCTGGCTCAATTGGTCAATGAGAATAAAAGTGTTTTGAGAGGCAGATTTGGCCCAAATGTCACAATACAAGCCAAAAGGCAGGCACGGGAAAATATAGCACAACAGATAAATGCCTTGTTTCCGCCATCTTCTCTTCTGCTTAAGAAATTCCTAAGCCTCTTAAAACTCCTCCTCCCTGCTCTTAACAGATCTCACCTTAGTAGCGCTCTTAAGAGCTAAGATTCTTTAGGAAAACATTTTATCTATACTAGGATCTACTCTCAACTTTGAGGGGAATCTAAGAATTTTCTTAGAATTTGGTCACTAGGAGCAACTCTTTGAGAATCTTTAGGAATACGGCCCCTGGCCTCCAAATTCACTAGATCCCAAACTGATCAAGTAGGCCCCTCCCCTCAACCCATAGGACCCAAAGGCCCCCACTAACAACATTCTGTTGCCAGACACCACAGGACACCCTCAGAAGACCCATGTCCATTCTCTGATGAGTCACAACTGTTTTGGATGCACAAGGGAGACCTACACAATATTAGGAAGGTGGTTATAATGTTATGCTTGATCGGTGTATAGGTGTATTGTCTGTGTATATACGTATATGTGGTGCTAAAATGTGTAGCAGCTGTAGTTCGATATAATGGCCACAAGATGGCAGTGTGCTCCCCAGATGTGTTTTACGTTCCACACGCAGAGGAGTCATGTTGAGGCCACTGAATACTTTATCCATTTTAATAGGACATAAAAAGTGTCTCCTTTTTACCATGTGGCTGATTTAACTAGCCCAGAAGGGACTAATTCCATTTCAAATGCACTGCACTGTGTTTTTTTTTTTTGTGTTTTTTTTGCCAAGGCTTTTATAAGCCTCTTAACTTCATCAGTTTCGTTAACACGATTGAAGACTACAATTGTTTCCTAGAGAGCGCAGTAACACGATACATTTAGGAAGGAGGTTACACAAATGTCGCGGTAGTATCGGGGCACGGGAGGTCACGTGACTGCTGGATTGAGGAAGCAGGTGCAGGTGTGCTAATTAGGCAGCTGACACAGGTGCGTTCATTGTCCTGGCCTCATTCACTGTTTGTTCTGTAGTTCAGTATGACACTGTAATAGCTAGGAGTCCAAAGCAGGGATGCATAGGCCTATATGTTCTAATTAGTTTAATGTGGACTTGGTTTCGATTTTTAAGATTTTATTTATTCGTGTCTTTCATTTTTAGACAATAAATCAACTATAGCTACAGTAACTGACGGTAGGAAAACTTCATGGCTGCCTCGCCGTGCATTTGTGTAGGCCTACTTGTATAACTTCAGTCAAATTAAATTAAAGCAGTTTACAAAGTTAAGTGTATAAATTACTTACTGCTATAGTGGAGATATTAAAAATACTTTTTTTTTTTCTTGTAGGAAACTGACTAAAAAAATGTAAATGCAGCTCTTCCTATTAATCACAAACCTACCTTCCCTGACCACAGTGATCGCACATGATGATACAGAGGGGTTTGCGTTGAGGCTCCAGTGGGCTGGCAGACAGGCAGCAGCGCTCTGCGGCTCATTCCTGCTTTAGAAACCCATGATTGGACAGAGGAAGTCACGTTGTCCGCGAAGCTGTCAGGTCTGATGCTGCACCATTGTTCCCCGAGCAGCCGGAAGGAGTGCTTGTTTAAGCACTGCTGTATGCGACAGTTGTGCCGGTTTGTCCACTACTGCTCGGGAATCCGGTACCGGTTTTAATGCTCTCACATTGCAGGAGGATTTGCGCAGAGGAGAAACCGTGGCATGGTTTAGTGGAAAAACTGAGAAGTCCACTGAGAGAGAGAGAGGGAGAGAGAGTGGGGGCGTCATTGACTGGCTGGATACTGATGATTGTAACGAAATGAATGGTGAGTATGACGACTAATCATAGGTGATAGGCCTGCATTTTAAGACGTGCACATTGGATTAAAAAAAGACAGGTTTACTGCCTTTACTCTGCAGCTCAAATGAAATTGTTCATACATTTGCTTGCTGTTTATCATCTCAGTAAGCTGGGACCCATCCCTGAATGGTCCATTTGTAAAACTACTCTGGCCTTTGGACATCAAACAAATTTTCTTGTTCTGTCAGAACTATTATAATGTTTACTGCTTAAAGAATTTGTGCACGAATGGTGCACAATGTACACAGAGCTCATATACTTTGTGCATTGTTTTAGAGGGCATACATGTGTCATACATAAACTCTTAAGTCAGCGGGTTGACCTCTCATTCAGGCCACTCTGGTTAGAGAGCAGTTCCCTGCAGAAGAGGTTATGGAGCCAGAGAGGCTTTTCCCCTCCTTCCTCCCCAGGGAAACCCCCATCTCCAGCTATAAAAGAGTGGTTCACAAAGAGGTTTAGATAAAAGCTCTGTCAATCATTCACATGTCAGTGAAGAAATGGCAAAGTTCCCCCAACAAATTGGAGAAACAGAATAATAATCTTGTTATGGCACTTTGTATCTCCTCAGGTAAATATTGTCATATTTCTTTAAATACTTGTCATGCAGACAGTTTGTTTTTCACTGGCTGCAGAAATTAATAATTATCTTCTTTATCCCTCCCAGAACACAAGTGAGTCGTTCCAGTGCAACATAATTAGCTAAAGGTAAGGCCAAATCTTGATTTTGTGCTCTCTAATATCATTCTGCCAGTCTTCACATCCCATTAACAAATTGGATTCATGCCTGTGCGACGTTCAAAGCTCACAACTGTTGCTACGCTGCCACAAAAGAACCTCTGATAACAAGATATGATGTGATGTTGATGTAGACAACAGTGTTTAGTCAATACAGACAGCTGCGCTATTCTCACCGGATTATACTAGAGAGATGCCTCTGATATTGCATTCATGAAAAGAGGTCTTGATCTCTTCTAGAATATGTTATGTTTCATGTTTTTGTCTCTAAATGAATCGTCAGTGCAACAAAAATAAGAGAAAAGACATTAACTGATTATCAAGGCATTAAAAACCTGATGGGTGAGCATTTTATTGCTGCCTATCAATCCATCTTCTGCCATAAAGATGTATCCTCACGTGAACTATCTGGTTTTATACACATTTGGCTTGAATATGACGGGATCATTATCCAGCACTGCCGCCTTTGTTGTTCCTCTGCCGATCTCTATTGTCGGGAAAAAAGGCAGTCCAACAGTTCTTGCTGTGTGCAAGCATGCACTCCCAACATGCAACCACGTGCACAAAATCATACAACCATTTCCATATTTCTGTTTGAGATTTGCAAGGTGAAGGGTTGGGCTGTTAATGTTTGCGCTCTCCTTGTGACTGTGTGTTGTTCCTCCTCAATCCATCTGCTTCCTCAATCCATCAGCAGCCAGTCCTCGGAGGAGCAGAATTTAATTAGTACACGTGGCACAGAGTTAAGGGACACTGAAACATTAAGTAGATGTATTTACTTGTGAAAAGCTGCATCATTAAGCTGGCTTATTTGAATAAGTGAGCCAGCCATGCTGGTATTACATAGTGTAGCACAGATGGCTAAAGCTTGATAACAGTAAATGTAGTCCATTAAAGAGTCGCAGGAAAGGTGTTATGGCTTAACAGCACTGCAGGAGCCTGGTGTGGGTGAGTTGTCTGCACACAAAGGTTCACATGCACGGATAAATCTATTTAGTTTTCCTTTTATGTGGGAACAACAAGAGTTTGTGGCTTTAAGCTTGAGGTTCAGAGAGATTTACTGAGTTGGATTAAAGGTCAGATCAGAAGTTGTTGCGCAGGTGACTTGTTGGTTTCTTTGTGTTGTGCCAAAGAATATAACAATGTGTTTTTTTTTTATTATTGTTTAGTCGAATGGGTCGTGTGATCTCTTAATTTCTGGATGTGTTAGGTCATGGACATTTTTTTCTATTTTTCAAAATAGCTAAAATGCAAGAAAAAGAACATAATTCAAAGATCAGAAAGACATTCTTTATCCCAAAGAGGCTGCTACAGTGCATTAAAAATGTGAAACGGTAAACAATATTTACATTATTAAAAACTTAATTTGCAATTTAAAGTATCTCTCTCGAAGATCTGTTATGATGTCTGTGGCGGCACCAAAGGCAATGAGCAGTAATTGCAGGTGTGTTTTTAAAAACACTTCCCATGGTTACTGCACTTCAGATGGAACTAGTGTGATTGTGTGACATGGGAAGTTGTGTTCACTAAATTATTTTCATTGAAGCGGTAACATCAGCCGTAAGCCACCATGGGGTACAAACTAGGATAGCTTGATGTAGAAAACATAAAGACTGAATGAAAAGATACGGCTGTCAGGAATGTGACTAAATTTCAACATATTAATGTACCGTTGTGCTCCGTCATTTCTAGAAACGTCAGCAAATGCATCACAACTTGGGAACTCAGACCTCATAACTACATTTGAAGGCAGCCATACTAATGTTTATTGGTACCCAGGTATGCCAACCTCTACGGTGATGGTGATTTAATAGACTCTTATTTAAAGAAATCTTTGTCAGGCATTTTAAGGACAGTTTTGACCACTGAGAAATAGGATATGAAAGGGATAAACATTTTCCCTTTAGTGGTAAATACATTTTTGTCTAGTTGTTGATAATTACTTATCGGATAAGACTAATAGGTGTGTAAATTCCTACAGCATCATCTACAGGCAGTATTTTCTGGCTTTATATATGGACTGTCTTTGTTATGATTGTTACACACACTACTGTATCAAAAAAAAAAAGAGTAATTCTTCCTTCCACATTACATATTCAATGTGTTTTTCATTAACTGTCACTGAACATGTTTATTGACGCGTCTCCTCACAAACGCCGAATTAAAATAGCAGCATCGGTGACGTATACGGTGGGATTGGACTGTGAACTAATATCAACCTTTTAGATTACATAGCAGCTTTGTGTGTCTCAGCAGGGTTCATGCTTCCAATTTAGAAGCTTTTGATGTGATTCTTTTTGTGTCTTTGGCTCCTTCCTGGCTGAGCGGTGCCGGAGCTTTCACGGTTCAAGATTGTGCTCTCTTGAGATGTTGCCATGACACCTATTTGGAATCTTTTGTCTGTCGCCAGCTAATCAAATGTCAAGGAAAAAAAGAAAAAGAAAAAAAAAGTATTTTTCTGGCTCATTGAGTATTATTTGTCAGCTCATGGTAAACCATTAGATAAATGCTTCTTACAGCCGTTTAGACGGAAATTGGGTTATTCTGTAATTGTTTTCAAATATTTTGTATGCTAAGAAGTTCTAATTACACATTATTTTATGTTGTATGGCTATGTGTTAACTATTCAGAGCTGCCAGTTTTAATGTAAAAGAAGTAATGTAGCTTAAGAGTTCATATTTAAATTAATAAATGTAGTCCATATATAAGGTCTGGATTGATTTGCCTGAAAGCCTATTTTCCTGGTCAGCCTCTTTTTGGAAGAGGCAGCAATCAACATTAAACACATTATTATTTTCTTTTACCAAAAGCATGCCAGTAATGAACATTACATGTTTTAAATGCGAGCTTGGCAGGTCTCACAGTCTGGTGATAGACTTTGTAACTGGCAGATGTTTGATCTTTTTAATTTCTACACAACGCAGATGAGTTAATCTCTCTTCTTTTTAATAACGTAAAGGTAATTAAAAAGAAACAAAATGGCTATTAAAAGTAATATCCTGGCTTTTGTTAAACCATCCAAGTATAAAATGAAAATGAATTATTCTTATGAAGGGTGCTATAAACTGTCACGTTTTGCTGCCACGATTTCCATCCTAAAGTAGCATGATTGTCACAGAATTGCCTAATTCTGATAATTTCAATTATTCATTGCATAACACTTATTTTATATAGAAGTAATGTGAATATAAAATAATTCAGTGGACTTTAAAACCAACACCTTCCATAACACGTTAATAATAATAATTTCCCCACATACTATAATCACATGTAGTGCTGGCCTACTTCACAATTTCAGATGACTGTGTGAATGTTTTGCATATAAAAAATTATTCACAATCTCAACATGATGCTGCCTATATATAAATGATAAGGCTCGTCTGCAGAATATGAACTCCACATCCCACAGCTTCCCCAGCCTGTGCGAGAGATAAAAGCGGCCCCAGCTCTATGAAATGCTTTGGCAGCTCTGTTTCTGCCAGCAAACCGGCTTTTGCGAACTTTCAGGTGGCATGGGAAAATATAGTCATAAATAAAAGAGAGAACCATGAATAATTTAGGTGAGCATTGTGATTGACATGGGGGTGAGAGTACCTGATTATGCCTCCGCGGTGTGAGACGTGAATTGCAGCAAATCAAAACATCAGTCTGAATGTGGAGCCTTCCTCGTTCGTACTTGTCTGGCTGCGATGTATTTTGATCGCTGCTTGTAACAACAAAGAGGACTGATGCTGGATGAAAAGATTACACTTTAAGCTTGTAGTCGTGTTTCATTAAAATACTGCTAATGCCGTTTGGTGTGAAAGATTAAAAATTAAATAAGTTCACAAGCTCACAGCTCTCAACAAGTTGTTGCCAGAGTATTGTCATCAGCAATTACAGTTACAATTGCTCGTCATTCATGAGACTGGCAGTTATCTCCATTGCTGTAATTTACTAAGCAGTGGAACTGGTGCATATACATATAAGTGTGTAGTGTTGGAGCGGTGGTCACCCTTTTATCTCCACCCATGTGGTTAATCAGGAGCCATGCTTCCTCTATTGTTCGAAGAGGAAGAAGAACAAATCAATTCCCGTACTATAGCTGCAGAAGAGGGGCTGCAGCAGGCATCACCAGGCTGCAGCTCCTCCGTGTGCTGAGTGCTGAACAGTGGGCTACACCCCCCTCCCCCTCCTCCTTTTTCTTTCACCCCCCCCCCCCCCCACCCCCACTTTCATGTGTGTGGAGCAGATCTGTCTGCAGCCTCCAGGCAAGTGCAAGTTAACAAATGTACAGAGCGCATGTGAAGCCTCATTTGCATAAATCTGTAGATGGTGCAACATTTCCTTAAATGGATTCCTTTGTGTTTAATTGAGGATTTTTTTCCTTGTCCATATACACATACTCTATAATTCTCCCAAGATGATGGAGAATAAAGAGGACTGCGCTGTACTTGACAGTTCATGTTATTTATTTCAGGGATCCATCCATGTGACTTTGTTGTTTTCTTTCACCACTCTGCTGGTAAAGTGTAACGGCAGGCCAGGAGCAAATTTATCAGCCTAATTCATACGCAGACTTTATGAATGATGACGTCGTTTTCAGCTGCTGCCTTTCAACCATTTCAACCATCCATTGCATCAATTTATGTTTTGTGTGTGGTCTGTGTCCTCCAGAGACCGAATGCAAGTGGATATCTTGACGAAAGATCACTGAAAATGATGGTAGCACATACAGATTAGTCCCCCTTGACCTCACAAAACACATCCTACGGAGGCCTTTTTATGTATAATTTAGGAGTCTTGCCTCACCCTTTCTACAAAACAGTGTCAGTGAATACGTGAGCATTGTGTTTATGTTCTCTCTCAGTGGCAGGGATCCTCCACTGACATCATCTGTAGCTGCATAATCATCCAGGCCACAGCCTCTCCTCAGGGGAGTCCAGCTGAGACCTTGTCTCTCTTTCTCTCCCTCTCTCTGCCTCTGTCTATTTATCTCTCTCTCGCTCTTTCTGCCAAGCTTTCTCTCTCCCCTTCAAGGTAGCCGTTTATGGCTGAGCATGACATCAGTGATGGATGAGTCCGAGCATAACCTCAGACTGGCTGCACGGCCAAGGATCTTTTGTGGTTTCAGGGTTTGTCTTTGCTCTGTGTTCCCATCAACTGGTTCAACTGGACTGGAAAGTAAGAATGGGTTACTCAGTTTACTGCAATGAAAAAATGTTTCTCTTGTTGCAAAAAAGAAATGATAAAATATCTGCCAAGCCATCTGGGCTTTATAAATGTGTACTTCGTCACTGTGGAAACACTACTAGTCTGTGATGCTACCAGCCATATTGAATGACATGGGGTTTGGGCAGACACAGATGGAATAAGACACAGACAGAATGACCCCGCCTATGTGATAATACTCATGAACTACATTTTCTAAGAATAATTAATGTATACATACTATGCATATATAGCCACTGTATAATCTCCTAACAGTTGTTTCTGGCTGCCAGTTCAATATTTATTGTCCTTTTTAGTCTTCAGCAACTCCTAAGAAAAAAGGGGGAAAAAAAGCTGGGTTCTTGAGCTTGCTAAATGCTTTACGTTCTCCACTGATAACTGTTTACTTTGGCTCTGTGTTATTTCCCAGTAGGCAGGTGGCATGCACTAGGCTTACTTGAGTCAAGCCTCCAGCTACTGAGTGTCACGGACGTCTCCAAATAGCACTCGATGTAATTAGAATTTGATCCATTGATTTCGGTAAAACTTCTAAAAGTCTGGAAAAGCCATCTCAATACTCATTTATGCCACTGATGTGCGTGGGGAGCCAGCAGAGAGTTGGCTTGCTCAGCCAGAGGAAATCTCTCTGCAGGCCCAAAAACATAAAAGCTCGCTAAAGCCTAAAAAGCTTGTCAGCGTATGCGCCCACTGAGCAGTTCTTATAGTACTGAATGGTGCATGATGTTGGAACCAAGATTTGAGTTTTGTTGAGATAGCTGATTATAATAGCATGAGGCTCAAATCATACAGTCTACCAGTCATAAAACAGCTTTAAAAGGAGCTTAAAGCTGCTGATTCTGGGTATTGTGTAGCGTTGTTCTATTATTATGTCTTGATGTTTTTGAGGCTGAGCCTGATGCCAATTTTTTTTTTATCTAATAGTCTACTAGCTTGCTCATTATAGACATAGAATATTGAATCTGACATACTAACTACATGCCGTCTACGTGAGCTAATGACAGTGGTGAAATCCAGTCAATGTCTATGATTTTGGAAGGCTCAGACGTTTGTACTGTAAGTAGTTCAGGCCTCTGAGCCACATAGCAGAGGAGGACACTGGGTCTGGCAAAGGCACGCTTGCATAGATGACGTGGTGTAGTATCTGTCAGCTTAGGAGGAGAGAGAAACTGCTAACTACTGGTGGGTATGTAATGCGCCTCCGATAAGCTTCTATTTACTTACCGTATTCATGACCTAGCCACTGGGTCTTTGGTGGCTTTGGAAATGCAGAAAGTTTGTACTGCTGATCTTGCTCTGAATGACGGCAGATGGCATTATGATCCGTGTACTGCAGTGTCCAGCTGATGCACGCCTGATGGAGACCCTTGGTCGCGAACCTCATAGGTTGAAAAACCTGCCATCTGCTCTGTATGGTATCTGAACATGCTGGGAGATAGCTGAGATGGGTAACGACTGTGATGAAGGTGATAAACAAGGTGGGTGCAGTGATTCATCCTTGCTTCACGCTAGTTTCCATTAAGGGTTGTGATTCATGGCCACTGCTGTTAAAGAGTTGCTGATATGTTGTCTTGAAGCCAGACAGTTGAAAGCCAAGTATTTTAGTGAGAATACTGAAGGCTTTACATAATCATTGCATTTTAACACATGCGCCCCCTGGCCCTGTGTCACCGATGCTGTCTGAAGGACCCGGGCTAAAAAAAAAACAACATCTCGTCTATTTGCTCAATTTAAACAACATGAGTCATACCTGAATTTAGTTATTTGTTACAGTAGAAGTGTTTTTGCAAATGCCCTCAATTACAGAACGGCTAGACAAATGAAACTGGATTATATCTAAGCCTCTCTTTGTTCATTTCTGCTTGCTGTCTTAAATTTCCTTCATTGAGATAAGAAAGCCTCTTGAAGTCAGAGCAAATATAGGTCACCATCACTGGCGCAATGGTGTAACAAATGCCATCTCTCCAGCTTATGTTTTGCATTTTTATGTAATAGGGCAGCATATACGTGTGATGCTCATGGGTAAACCATTAAAGGAATGCAGATAAGGTAGTCTAATAACACGTTTCATCAAAGGTACCGAAGAAAATTATCTTAAGAAAAACCAGGATGTACAAAACTACTGAAAATAGTGTATGTGTATATGATGATTGTACACACCGTAGCTTATGGTTACCTGTGTTAATAATGATCTGTAAAAACAACCACATCCGGTGGGACTGTTTGTTGTTTGATCCTATTTTAATGTAAAGGTTAAAGCACTAAACACAATGTGGAGGTAGAAAATGCACTTCAATTACATGTAATGCAGATGGCATGGAGGCCTTAATGTTTTTGGATCATACTACGAAACGGTATGTGTAACAGAATTATTCCATGATTTTTGTAGGGCTTGTATAACAGCTGGTTCGTGGGTTAATGTTGTTTTATCAAATGTATTAAATCTGCTGGGTTAAAATATTGGACGTGGTTTAGTGTGGCAGGCAGACTTTAGCCAATATATCTGATTTAGTAACAGTTACATAAACATAAGGTGAAAATGTCATATCATTTTCAATTTCCAGTGCAGACGGTTAAATAAAAAAGTTATGTGTTTAAGGCAGGTAGCCTAGAACTAGAAGCCACATATCTAGCAGATATATTTCAGTGTTGCTCATGTTCCCACCTGTTAGTATGATTATTGTCATTGATTTTTTTTTTTCATTGGCTTTTGGCAGAGATAGACATATACACTGAAAAAAAAAAAATGTAATGCACAGTTTTATCATTGTAAATTCTTTAGATTGTGTCAGAGATTGATAAAACATTTAGAAGAATTGCATTTTTTAACTTGTATGAGGCTGAACAGGTCCCCCTGTTTTTGTGTAGCACTTGTATCTTTTTAATGCTGCACTTGTGTCAAAGTGCTTGCCTTTGTCGGCCCTTCTGATTCAGCCATTATAGCTTGCTGTGATCTTTGAGTGCTCAGCAGAGTATGTCAGAGTACAGTCAAGACTCTTCCTGTGGCTTCCTGTGTGCCTTTGGCCTTTTCAATGGCCTATATCATTCTAAAAGGGGTATGAATCCTTAACCAAGATACTATTATTCTTACCACTACTGTAACTATTAGTACCTCTACTAAATTTACCAATGTAGCATATCATCTAGAAGCTGAAATTCCTTCACAGCAATATAACATCACCACAACACGATGGAGTGACATTAAGAACAATAAACATTAATTTGTAAATGCTTTGCAGGAGCTACTGTAATGTTTTCTATTAAAATCTGTGTTGAAAATGCATGGTGACCTTTCAAAGGGACAGGACCAGCTGAGCTTATTTCTGCTTTCTAATATGTTTCAATGGCTTCATGATGATAAAGTATACGAGAGAGAGGTGGCGTGAGGACGAGGCAGCAGAGATGGAAGAGTGCAGTGCTGTCTAGCCGGGGGTTCACTGAGGACAGTATGCAGAACACTGCGGGGACAAATTTGTTTTTGTTGTATCGAAGAAAGAAATACTTAGAACATAAAAGCTGTCAATAAATGGATTTAAATCATTTCCAGATTTTTAGAGCTATATAAAATACAAATGTGAGGACTTTTTAATGTTGGTAATGAAAAAAACAATGCTTTCCATCATGAATCTGTCTGCGTCCTGACATTTTGTTTTCAGAAACACCATTCTCTCCTAGTCCATTGTATGCAGTGTTTGTGCTTAGAAATTGCCATTTGTTGGTAATGAATGACTGTAATACTGCAGTGACTGTCGGGGGGGAAAAAAGCCTCCAGGTTTATAGCCATCCTGTAAGAGGAACTGCAGGACCTTTTATGTTGACATATGATCCAATTGAGTGCAAGAATGATATCACAGCTCTCTGGCTGCACAAGCTGAGGCCCCACTAACTCTTCAACAGAACTTCCTGACATAGGAAGCATCCGGAGCACATTTACCACAGTGCTGACAAATCTTATTTCCTGTGGATGAGGTAGTTTATGTTATTTACAGCTCATCCTCTTACAGGTACAGGTTATCTTTACATCACGGTTTCTGTGCAAATAATGTCATTTTTGCTTTCTTTTTCGTGATGTATTCCATCCCCCTTCTCATTGTGTTGTTCTTGGCATCAGATGTTTCTCCTTTTCCTTTTCTTTGCCCCACTCTCTCTCCTCTCCACCTCTACTCTCGCTCACCCCACCCCTTCCTCATTCTCTCTCCACTTCACTATTCCCCTGTGAATGCCTTCCTTTCTGCATTTCTGTTATACCCCCTTGCACACATTTCCCCACTGCCCTGCAACACACCTCCCCTTATCAATTTCTTGAACATTTTCTCTTTCTTCGTTATTTTTTTTCTCACCTTCTCCCCTCCCCTCCCCGCCCTCCTCCCTCCCTCCCTCCCCTCCCCTCCCCAGCTCTTGTTGGTAAAAATATCTGCAGACAGCAGGAGCAGAGGCACGCCTGACTCTCTCTCAGACATCCCACCCATGTGATCTCACAGGCTGCCTCTGCTCTGCTCCACTCTGCTCCAGTCAGGCTTCTGCCTTTCAGCCGGCTGCAGCTAATGAGCCTTTGTGTGGCCAGAGAGAGAAAGAGAGAAAGAGAGACAGGAGGGAGAGAGCAACACAGTGACAGAGAGGGAGTTAAAGTGAGAAAGACTGTCGTCTTGCAACAATAAAGCATATGGTACCGACAGTGTAGTCAGAGCTGGAAAATTACTTGTCTCTGTCACACTCCTGCACCCTTTTTTTTCCTCATGCCCGTGCAGCTCAGGGGTCGCTACAAGTCAGTGGACTGAACCAAAATGGGAGTCTCTTCATTCATCATTGTTCACCTTTTTTGAGTAGCCACATTTGTGACTGTGGCTAAACTGCTGTGAGAAGAGGTGAAAGGAGTCACACTCTGCTAGTGGATACAGGTCAGTTGTTCCTGTGAGGGCCAGCACACACGCAGAAGTGCAATGTGGCCACTGTAGGATTGATGTGTCATGACTTGCTCCAGATGCCATAGGCTTGTTGGCATCAGATGGAATGAGCGTTTTTAGCCCCGTGTTGTCAGGTCAGTTTATTGCGTTGCACCTCGTGAATGATGCAGGGAGAAATACTTGTATTGCAAGTGTGCTACAGTGCTGCGAGCACGGATGATTAAGGATAAGAGTTGGTGTCCACAGTTGATGTGTGTGCACACAGAGGCAAACACAGGGAGGGGCTTTCCAAGCTGGCTTTTGCTGCATTATTTTCTCTGGGATTTTCTCCCTTGTACCATAGTGCATGCTGCCCAGCCATGATTAGTGGTAAGGCAGCAGTGAATACAAAGAAAGAGTTGTTGGAGAGGAGTAACGCTCTTTTTTTATTTAGCCTTGATGAAAGAGGTTTACCCCAGATTACCCCTGGCTCTGGTTTGTGATGTCATGCGCACCCAGTGTCAAGACTGTAACTTTTCATGCTGTCATTAACAGAATGCAGATGAGCCACTAATGCATTCACATGTGGAAGAAACAGAATTTGCTTGGATATTAACTTAATTTGCTCTGTAACACTGGAAACACAGCCATATGTGAAAGCACTAGTTGTGAGAGTACATTAGAATCTCCATGGAAACCACTTTTGGTCTCAAAGCCTAGTGCAGCATCAGCGAAGGGCTAAGCATACGAATAGGTTTTCAACAATGGTATCTAATTAGGACCCTCGCTAGGAAATGAACTAAAATTGCACGGGTCATTTTTTTTTTTTTTTTTTTTTTTTTGGTGGAAATTTCCACTCCTGTTTACCAACAAATGAAGTGGTTTAGAGGAAAAAATGGTTTTGATGTGAGATCAGGAGCTCCTGTTGCTACCACACAATCACACAAGACAGGGTTAAATAATGTGTTCCTCCTTGTCATGCCATCATGTCATGCTCATTTACATTAGAGGTCAGTGAGCTTTAGTTTCTCGTCAGCTATCTTAGACGGTTCAGGATACAGCCTCTTGTTTCTTTTCCAAATTAATATAAAAATCTTTTCAGTGAGGTTACTCCTGACTGACTCCTCTCTTCGTCACTTTCTCCCAGATGAAGGAAGCCTCACATTCCTCAGTTGTAGGTAGAGCTGTTGACTCTGGAGCTTCTCCAAATGCTGCTAGTGCCGTGTCACTGCGCTGAACGAGCACAGCCTCCTGGGAACAATGACCCTCTTGCTGGCAGTGCAAGTCCTCTCTGGGTTGCACCTATTTCTCAGGCAGCGTGTCTCTCAGGCAGCATTTGCATCTGTAATGACTTGATAGCGGAGCCCAGATGAAACACTGTGGCTGTCTGTGAATGGAACTCCCCCACAAGCTGCTCTGGCAGATAGACAGAGTGGGACTGGGTGAAGATGCACGCTGTCTTTACTGATTCCAGGTTCCAAGAGAGAAAGCAGTGAGGGGAGGAAAAAAAAAAAAAGCTGCCAGTCATAGCAATGCTTGCTGTTTCTCTGCAGCTCTCTTCTTTTACTGGTCTTATTTTGAAATGTGACGTTCTAGCTGCTGCTAATAAAACACGGGGACACGGTGCTCTGCAATTAGAGAGTAATTGGCAATGTTTTTAACCATGTCTGATGAGTACTGTTTAACATAAAGCAAGACCTCCTAATATTACACATTGAAGAGCGATGGCAGGATATTATTCAAGTGGCAAAGGCTGTGTTTCAAACCAGTTTCAAAGTAATAGTGTTACTTTCAGTGTATTTGACTGATGAGCTTGTGTTTGTGTGTTTCCCTAATTGCATCATCAGTCGGTGGAGTTAATGGACGCTCTCAGCTGACACTGAAATGATCTGGAACACTTACAACAAGTGCTGACCAGAAACATTTAGCTGGACCTACATGCAAATTCAAGGTTTCATTTTTGTCAGGAACGGTGCACAGCATTACTGTAGAACCGCTGTTATAAAAATGTACCAAAGCGCTATGATAGCTGTCACTGTAAGGTTGGCAGCAGTGGTTCATTTTTTTAATTTTTTTGCTATTTTTACAAACCTTCCTGAAGCATGACCATCGACTGCATTTGTAGAAGATTACACAAGCAATTATAGCCTTTCACGGTATAGATTTTATTCTGCTCTGCGGCGGCTGCGGTTGCATTCACCGGAGCCATTTCCATTCGTCCTCGGTAGGAAGCAACTGACTTAACAGAAGCTCATTACAGACGTGCAGGATGTCAGTCACGGTTGTGTCAACAGCGGCATCACCTATCCCTCCTTTAACAGCACGGTCTGTCTACGTATCACTTCATGTGGATCTTGCCGTCGCGCTCGTAGCACTGCGAGGAGATCTGTGTGTGTTTGCCTAAAAACACACTTCCACTGTTATGCATGCCAGAATTTGTAGCATTAGCTGCAGGCTGGTTCTAATTCACATAAACTGCCACATAATAAATTTTATGTTTTACGTGTGTGGCAGCAAATACAGTCTTACAAACTAAACAATACTGTACATCATACATACTGTATGTATTGTACATAATTTCACCCCGACAGGTAGCATTGCACGACAAGTTGGTTCTGTTTATGTATTTCTTCAGCCTCTCAATCAGAGACAGTGAAATGAACTTCCTGTAAGGCAGATGTAGTTTGTAATTAGCAGCTTTCTCATTCCTTCTCTGCTTCTTTGTGCTAAGGTGATCAATTGCCCAGGGAACGCCTGGGAGCTGGGGCGGGAGCGGGAGAGATTCTGTGTGTGTGTGTGTGAGTGAAAGTGGCGGTGGCGGTGGCGGTGGAGGAGTCTGGTTTGCTCGCTTATTTAGTGAGTTAAGGATTATGAAGGCCTTAAACTGGATATTAAATAATGCGCGGCCCCTCTGCTGTCTTTCGGTTTCAGGTGCAGATGCGGCAGGCCATGAGCGGAATACTGAAGAGGAAATTTGAGGAGGTGGAAGCCTCCTCCTCCCCGTGCTCTTCCGTGCGGGAGTCTGACGATGAGGTCTCCTGCAGCGAGAGTGGGGATAGCAGCGACAGTGTCAACCCCTCCGCCTCGGGCCCTTTCACCCGTGAGTGCCTGTGTTTTTATTTTTGTATTTTTATTTTTTCTTCACGCGTCGTACTCTGTGTGGCAAATGTGTGCCATTGACGGCAAGATTAGTTCATCATTTCATCTCAAGGAAACAAAGCTAAGGCACTGAAAGGGATTTTTATTTTTTTAGACTAACACTCAGAGGCGGCCTGATTTTGCAGCTTACATTGATTGGAGGATGCAGGTCAAAGAAAACAAATCTGCGCGTCTTTTGATAAGGGAGTATAATATGAATATACAGTCGTGGCTGTGCATTAGAGAGGAGTGGAGGCTGAGCGATGCAAAGGGTCTAGTGGTGTAATAAAGGGTAAGCATGCACTGGCTGTCTACCTCATTAGGATCAGCATCAGCATACAGGCCCAGGGAGATGAATGAGCTGGTGCAGTCTCAAGATGTGTGTAACACTCCTGGACTGGACTGTACATGCAAATGTGCTACTCAACAATGGAGCAACTAAATACAGAAAAGCTGCATCAAATGGATTTACCTTTTTGATAAAATAGACTAAACTGGAGCCACTACTACAGATCTAGTGTACGTTTACAACAATACCATCTGGTATTATGTGAAGCTCCTGTTTTGTGAGATACAAATATCCTAAAACGAGGCACGTTACTGAAAGACTCCGCAGCCACTGAACAGACTGAGAATTAAAGAATACAGTCGTAATAGAATCTAAACCAGTCACAAAAGACGTATCTCCTCTGCTGGTTCTAAAGGGAACTGAAGTCATTTCTAATAAAGGACACAGTGCATTTCTGAATCGTTGTGTTTAAGAGATGAGAGTGAATTTGAATGAAGTAGATTAGACAGTGGTAGCTATTACTCCTTTGGGGATTTTGAAAGCATTCAGAAGAAAAAAACATCTGAAAGAGCAAAAGAAAGGAGTCATATTTGAATAGCGTGTGTGTTGGGGTGAATCTGACGGTTGGGCTACTTGGCATTTGATTTTTCAAAATTTAAAATACTTAAACCAAGTAAACCGAATTGTTTTTAACGAAACTCAAGGCACTGTCAGCATTAAATTAGCGTTTTCACAGTGCAGTATTCTTGCCTGTGTGAATGACATGCAGACTGGTCATGGGGCCCCCTTCCCTGTAGAGACCCAAGTATGGTGCTGCGTCCCTAGAGACTTTGTGTGGCCCCTGTGTCAGCTGCAGGCGCTCGGAGCTGGAGGCTTGAGAAGGTCAGCGAACGGTGACGAGGGAGCCGAGCACTGGGAAGGCTGCTCTCCTGTGAAGTGACACGTGCACGCGGTGATTGATTGTCTCGGCAGACAGATGAAACAATTAAGTTCTGAGTGGCTTTACTTTCCTGTGGTGTTGGCGAGTGAATGGAAAATAACTGTTATGTGATATTTTTGTGTGCCTGTTTTGGTTTTCTGGAGCGTCTGAGAAACATTCAGGACTTGAAACCTCTAAAAAGTAAATGGCAGCTTGTGTGAAAAAAAATACTAATAGATATATTTTTAAAGGCTTTCTGGTAGAAAGCTGATTATAAAGGACTTAACATCCGTTAATTGTTTCGACACCTACAACAAGATTTCTTTTGTACAAACTGAAACACGGCTCTATTCAGTAGCCTCAGCCTGACAGCTCTACATCTGTAATGAAATGCATTGTCCCTCCTGCATGGGGTGGAGAGCTGTTGGAACCAGATGGTTTCTATTTGTCCTGTCTGTTTGGTAGAGGGGGTGAACGCTGGGAACACTGCCTCTGTGAACCAGCACTCTTCATCTCTGGGCCAGGCAGGAGGATTATTTATGCTCCAGCGTTGCCCTCGTCTTTGCACCTCCCCCGTGTAGAGCTCTCCATAAAGAGACACATTGAGGACTTGCATGCCAAGCAGAGACGTGTCGTAAACCTTAGCTAAAAATCGTTGCTAAATTCAGAATTTGTAGAAGGCTGTTGCTTCTACATGCAGCTGCCAAGAATTATTTCCCTCATATTTAAGGCATTTCAGGACGATACTCCCTGAATGTGCCACAGTTGCTATAAAATGTTATTTTTCCCTGAGCATGCTCTACACAGATATCATAGTGTCCTACTCCAGCATATAAGAGCACTGAAACAATAAAAAATCTAATTTGTCATGTGGTACTTTAATTCTTTCTACATGCAGATTAATGAACTGCCAAAAACACTTGACATCAAAAATGACAACTAGGGCTTTTTAAAATAAAAAGCATTTTCACTTTCCTTTGCAGCTGACTCGATTTTGAAGAGAGAGAAACGCCTGCGGACGAGGAGGGTGCATTTTGAAAATGTTACCGTGTACTACTTCAGCCGGCGGCAGGGCTTCACCAGCGTGCCCAGCCAGGGAGGCAGCACGCTGGGCATGTCCAACAGGCACAGCTGGGTCAGGCAGTACTCCCTGGGTGAATTTGCTCTGGAGCAGGAGCGGATCCACAGAGACATGCTCAAAGACCACTTAAAGGAGGAGAAACTCAACTCAATCAAGCTCAAGGTAAAAGCTTTGGAATAATTTCATGAAAAAAAATAAAAATAAATCATACTTGTACATTTTATTCAAAGGATTTTCTCTGAAAGATGACTTGTTTTGATGAGTTATTGCCATCAGCTCTCATTATGCATGTTATGTAAAGTGCTTGGACGTGTTTTCGTCCTGTTTTCAGCTGACCAAGAACGGCACGGTGGAGTCTGAGGAGGCCAGCACGCTCACGGCTGAGGACATCTCTGATGATGACATTGATCTGGACAACACGGAGGTAGATGAGTACTTCTTCTTGCAGCCTCTTACCACTAAGAAGCGTCGCGCCCTGCTGCGCTCCTCCGGGGTGAAGAAGATTGATGTGGAGGAGAAGCACGAACTTCGGGCCATTCGCATGTCCAGAGAGGACTGCGGCTGTGATTGCAGAATTTTCTGTGACCCTGAGACGTGTGCCTGCAGCATCGCGGGGATCAAGTGCCAGGTGAATTAACTCAAAGAAGTCCTTAAATGTTGTGCTAAAACCCGTCACGTCACACTGCATATGGAAAATGAGTTTCTTATTGAATGTTGTGTTTTTCTTAGGTGGACCGTATGTCGTTCCCATGTGGCTGCTCAAAAGAGGGTTGCAGCAATTCAACTGGAAGAGTGGAGTTTAATCCCATCCGCGTTCGAACCCATTTCTTGCACACTATAATGAAGCTCGAGCTGGAGAAGAGTCGGGAGCAGCAGCAGCCATCCCCGACCAACGGTTACCACGGTGAAGCCAACGACCTGGGGGGCGGAAACCCTTTCGCTCAGTCGCAGCACAGGTTGGAGTACTCTCTGTCAGATGCTGTTCCACAGGCGGCCAGCATGCACCTGCAAGCCGCGGACGAGATGGAGGAGACCCTAGACGAGGATGATGAGGAAGAAGAGGAGGAGGAGGAGGAAGACGAGGAGAATGAAGATGAGGATGAGGAGGACAGTAGCAGCGTTTGCAGCGGGCTGTCAGACTCCAGCACCCAGAGCTTAGCTAACAGCGACTCTGAGGACGACGAGGTGGATGACGAGGACGAAGACAAGTCTGAGAATTTTGAGGATGACATGACGACCCCATCGGTTTCTCAAACTGAAGTGGTTCCCTTGTCCTCTGTGCTGTGTTACAGTGATGCTTCCGTAACACATGACAACCACATAAATGGAAACACTTACTTAATGAACTCCTCTTCAGCTGAGTACTATCAGCTGGGGAGCTCCAGTGCCGTCTCTAATGGCCAAACCGGTCAACCCAGTGAACCCTACGGGGAAGCTCTAGCATTCCAAGATCTGTCCAGCACGACCAACGGCAACGTGTCCCAGGGACCGTTCAACGTGACCGCTGAGCAGTACACAGACTACTCCAGTCAGGCTGAGGAACAATACACAGCCAATCACCATTTTTCTGTGACCAGTGCTTCTCCGGCCCCCTCTTTGACCTGCTATACACCAGACCAGAAGAAGAAGGTGGTGTCCAAAGCGGCATTTGTGGAACCGCCCGAGAACCAGACCCAGTTTCAAGACTACCTGAACAATAACAATCGGGGTTCCTACAGCGGTCACAGCTCCTGTATGACTCCCGAACAGCCGCCGCAAGAGTCCAGTCTTAATGGACACTCTGACCTGACCTTACTAGCAAACAATACTAAAAATCTCCCTTTACCAGACCCCTGCCCTGAGGTCGCAGCCATTTAGTGGGCCTCGTCTTTCAAGTGTTCTTTCATCATTATGTCTTTACTTGAGCCTGACCAAGTGGTATTTCAAGGGAACATGATCATGGCCTTTTTTGCATAAAGTCATTTATAGCGGCGTCAAACATTTTCATCTGTAACTGTAAAGCCATAGGTTGGTAATGGTTTCTGAGGAAACCATTCATTCTTGACGATTTCTCCATGCTGCAGTGTGTACTTAACTGCAAAACGGAGCAGGTAAAAAAAAAAAAAAACAACAACATATGAAAATAATTTATGTCACGCTGTGCTATGTATCCTGTAATTTCAGATGTAAAGTTCTAGTTTTAAACAGATATTGTACTGTAGATGGAACTTTTCTATGTCTACCGTATGTGTCAAATGTGCAAAAAAAATGTTTATCGTCAGGTTATTTATTGTTTCTGAATTATGTGTAGGCTTATATATTGTAAATGTTTTGATAATACGCATGCTGTTTTTGGGAATCTCAGTGACATTTGGGACGAAAATTGCCATTGTTTTATATATAATATATATATAAAAATGTGTTGTAAACATGATGTACATTTCTCTTCTTCTTTTTATCATAATTATATGTTTTTCTATGGTTTTGAAAAGCATGGGGAAAAAAGCCTGAATTCTTCTTTGTATGTTTGGAATACAATAACAGTGACGCGTCGAAATCAATTCACGGCCTTTTGCACTTACGTGTAGGAGTGCAGTGGCATGCAGTTGGTTTTACATGATGACCGCTTGTTTCCCCCCCTGCATTTACTCTTAGAAACATGATCAGTCACTACTTAAGATTTATTAGCATATCTCCAGAAATAAGTAGATCTATGATGCATCATAGACAACACAACACGTTTATTATTAAATCAGAATAATTAGCTTAATTTTAAGTGGAACCAGACCTGTAGGCAAAAGTATGACCCCAAAAATTTCTGATTTGAAACGCAGTCTAAGCTACAGTCTACTATCTAACAGCTGAGATATTTATTTATGTGGATTGCATAAAGATGATTTATTCTATTGGAGCGTTAAGTGCAATAGATTTTGTTTTTAACTGGCTTTTCTCCTCTAGAGAAAATCTGGACAAGTGGACTGAGATAGCCTTTTAAAGTTCCCATGAAACGGCTAACGATGTGCTTTTCGTTTCCGCATAATTATGCTTTTCCATTCTACACCGGACACATAATTTGTTTACAACCACCAGTGTAGGATGAGTCATCAACATTTACTTTTTCCAGGAAATGACACACCTACAAAACAGGCATACAGGTGATTCGTAAAATGCTATAAAAACACTTGCACGTTGAATTCGATTTCATGGCAACTTTAAGTGAATATCCCAGTACTTAATATTTGTATTTTAAGAACCACAGAGTTCATAAAAAGTATGCTACAGTATGCTTTAGTATTTGTATATGGAGTAAAGTGGTTCAAGGTTGACAATCAAAGCTTGATGAATCTACTTATCAGTGTCAAAAAGCCAGACGATATGACTCTTGAGTCATTTGAGCCATCAGAAATCACTGAACAGACAGATACGAAAACATTAATTACCAAAAATCTGTAAATAAGACATATTTGTAAAATCACCGACAACAAGGGAACTGAAGTGACAGCCGAACAATGGGGGACAGCAATAACTTAGTGAATAGTACTAATGCATTGCTGAATTGTTTACCTTCAGCTCTTTGCTCCTGCATGAATACAGATATTTGTCCCTCTCCCGAGCTTGCAAATATCTGCAACTTCATTGTAATCAGACGGTTCAGCGCTAGAGTTTTGGTGGAACTAAGGAAGTGTACGGACTATTTTCATGCAACCAGTGGCATCGACACAGCCTTTAGTGCAGATGAAATGTGCCAAAGCGTACAGTGTGACGAGGCCACATGCAATGGCATTGCATCCATTTAGGCATCCTGTGTTTGTTTTTATTTTCCAGTATTTCTTATGAATGATATATTGAAATGTGTATTTATTGTGGTTTACTAAAAGTCTGTATTGAGTAAATTGCTTCACTATCTTAAAATAGTCTTTTGTTTCATGCTGGTTGTGAGTTGTAAAGCTTCATGTGCCTGATTTATTTAATTCTATTTCATATTCTGTGAAATGCATATGTTTTGCACAAAATGGTACCATTTTTTTTCGATGTGTTTGGTTTCAAACTGTAGATAGAGCCAATTTCATTTTCAGATGTTTCATTTTGAAATAAATTTTATTAAAATTTCTTTTGTGACCTAAATCACTAATGACATAATCTCATGTTTATGAACACATCTGGTCACAGCATTGTGCTGGTTACTGAAACGCAAGTGTGCACATTAGTCAACGTTTTAAAGTTGAGTCATTTCTGAGTGCAAAGCGCCCTCTGCAGGCCGCAGGGGGAAATGAAACAAAAGTGGTTCTCAGTGGCTCCCATATAAATTTATTGAGCTCAAAATAACACCATCTTTACACCAAGGCACTCATTACGATTTCCAACGAAGGAAAACATTCGATCTGTTCTTCACCCAGAGACAAATTAATTAACAATATTCCACATCCGTCTAAACACTAGTGCCTGCACCAGAAATTCACCTGTGGACTCCTGCTTAGATGTGGAGGGAGAGTTTCAGGCATTTGAGTTCCTTGTGGGCAATAATTTTAAATTGAAAGTTCCCTTTTAAAACCACCACAACATACATTTAAAAAAATATATAAAGGAAATGAAGAGATTTTAAGAATAATACAACGTAAACTGTGTTTGTACTACCTGTGCATAATTCAGATTTAAGATCCAACTCGCTTTCCCTCAACATAAAAAAAGACCCAAACTGGTATTCAGTCATTTTTCCTTCTTGATGTCTCCTCATATTGGAAAAGTTTGACGAAAAAAAAATAAAAAAAATACTTCAGGAAATAATTTAAGTGTATCTACTACCCTCTTAATCACAGTATTGTAAAAGCGCAAGTTCTGCATCGACAGAAAAGTAAAGTTGGATTGAAGGCACTGTGTGGTAGTGAATAAAAGATTTTTCATTCTAGGACATGTATTTAAAAGGGACAATACAAGAAAGAATTCTTGAGTGTTTCAGGTCTTCATTGCCCTTTCTTTGGTGTACGACATTAGGGTTTTGTTTGTGTGTGTGTTTTCAGCTTAATGTACAAGGCTACTCTGTTTTGTTGTTCATATACAGTATATCCTCACTAAAAAATATTCTTTGTTGGCTTTAAATGGCCAATACTGCACGTTTTGGTTGTCAAGACTTGGAGTGGTGAAAACATCTCTAACACAAAAGAGGCACTTGTCAACACTGTCCCTTAGACTACCCTGCTCAGCTCCAGCAGTGACAACCTGTGGTTTCTTCCAAAGTCCACATTTCCAGCAGCAGCAGAACTTCAGTTCCTCTATGTATAAAAATAAATTAAAACTCAGTGTGATCATTAATCTAAAAAACAAACGAATGAACAAAAAAAACAACTGCATACAGTATAGTATACTTGTGTTCTAGTACGCCGACGCAGACACAGTGGCTATTTGTAAAGTGGTATTCTGCTCACTCAGACAAAGGCCCAGTGCTGGTATCTGTCTGAGGGGTTGCAGGGTGCCAGAGAAGGATGCTCGTGACGGGCACTCAGACACATGTTCCACCCTGGCATGTAGAATAACTGGTTCTATATCAAGAGGAGAGAAACCATTACTTTCGCGGACAAATGAAAGATGAAGCATGCACCTGTTATCACGAATTTGAAAGACCAAACTCACATCCTTCAGTTCCCACTTTTGCTCTGCTCCGACGAACGTGTTCCTGCCTTTATACTGGCAGTCGACCAGCTTCACCGACGCCACTGCCCCGTGCAAACACAGCTCCTTCTGAATGTTGTGTCTAATTTCGTAATGCGTGGAGTACTCAAAATACTGGAGCACAGAAAACATAAGAGTACGCGGTTAAAGACTGATTTTGTCCTGTTTTTTTTTGCCAACAAGAGAGAGAAGGTGCGTCTCCTTTACTGACCTGGTTTCCTCCTAAACCGTGACATGGGTACATGATCAGCTGTTTCCCTCCCTCATTGTTCTCTCCAGCATCCAGACACGAATCCTTGGCCACATTTTTCACCTACAGAAAATGAGAAGGGAAGGAGAAAGCGGCGAGAGGAAACAAAATGAAAAACTAACATCCAGTGCAAGCTGTTCAAACAACTTTAGCCTCTGGAGGGCTTTCAGTGGTGTTAAATTGGAACTGCTCGATACCCTCTGGAGATCCTAAGTGGAAACCCACAGCGGCTAGACAGAGCTGTGAGGTTTGGAAAGAGGAGAGCTGGTGTGGTGGTGAGGTGTGTGATCGTACCGAGCCAAAGCGCAGTGGGTTGAGATCGGGCATGAAGACTTCTGGATAAACGTTGTTCAAATACCAGGAGAAGCTCTTGCACTGCAGCCGTGCTCGGAGGTCCACGCGTTTGGAGATGTCTCCAAAAGTCCTCTGTTGCAGCAATGACAGACAGGGAGGCAAAGCATTTTCTCCACTTATTCAAAGCACTTGGCAAATATGCTGGATGTGAATTTGACTAAACTACAAAAGATTTGGGTCAGCCTTTTTTTTTTTTTTTTTTGAATATGCTCTTTTATGACGGGAAGAATGGAAAGAAGTCTTTTAAAATTCTACTTTTATGAATGAGAGCAGCAAAAAATGTGTTGCTAATATTAAACCAAGAATCGTAGTGCTGTACTTTGACACAGTATGCTGGTGTTAGTATTGTAGTATTTACCATGTTCACCAGTTTGGCAAGTTAGAATGCTAATATTTGCTAATTAACACTAAACTAGAACAACTGCATGGCCGAGACTGGCTGGAAAGTAATTACTTTGGCAGTTATGTGATTATAAGCCAGTAGACCCAGTGGTAGAGCTCATACTGAAGTAATCAGAATACTTTAATAATCCTTCAAGGAAACTGAATAATTTGAATTATTACAATTCATCTTGAGGGTGATGGGTTTGCACAAAGTAAACACAGAGGCCAGTATCTAGGTTATGACATTTGATGCTCGTTGCGGAATCACACTAACAATCAAATCTCTACATACATGTACACTGATCGGCCACAACATTAACACCGCTGAGGAGGAAAAGCGTTGACCATCTTGTGACAATACAATGTTCTGCTGGGAAACGTTTGGACCTGGCATTCATGTGGATGTTACTTAGACATGTACCACCCACCTAGACCAGACCAGGCACCCCCACCCCATAGCAATGACACTCCTTCATGGCAGCGGCCACCCCCAGCAGGATGCAGCCTGACACAGGCACGCAACTCAAAAAACACGAAAAACAGCACAAGGTGTTGATCAAGTATCTGTGGGATGATCCACAGAGGCCCCTCCCCTCAACCCTTAGGACCCAAAGGCCCCCACTAACAACACCCTGTTGCCAGACGCCACAGGACACCCTCAGAAGGCCCATGTCCATTCTCTGATGAGTCACAACTGTTTTGGAGGCACAAGGGAGACCTAGACAATATTAGGAAGGTGGTCATAATGTTACGCCTGATGGGTGTACAAGTTAATTGCAAAAATAATAGTAAAAACATAAAACAAATTTAAAAAAAAATAACCTCAAAAGAAAAAAGTTCATCCCTGCTTTGATTATCACAACCACATTTCTGAAACTGGTGACTCTGTCCCAGCGCTTGGATGGCTCATTTGTTAAATTAGTTACAGACAAGCATTTGATCGCCGTTCCTTTCAAACTGAAGTGTGACAGCACATTTAAAAGGATTTGCGGGCACCTTATGCTCTTAAATAATGAGGGTCCTCTCTGTAATGACGAGGATGCTGCTCACACCAGAGCACGCTGATAGGTACCGCGGCGAATTCTGTGAAGCCGTCGATGACAGTGTGTCTGTTTGAAGGCAGCGGGAGAGGTCTGGCCTGCTCTGTGAGATATAGCCCAGAGGGAAATGTTTATGGCACCTACGGGACCACATGTTGAGAAGTGCTGCGAGACTGTGTCATTTACCAGAGCCGACTTCCTCTAGGCCCCCTTTTTCTCTGCCGGTTAACAGCTTTCATCCCCTAATAGCTGATCCCTTTCCTCCCCATTTCAAAGCACGTCTTTCAATTCCACAGAGCTCGCGTATCGAGAATTACAATACTGAAATGTTATGGCTCTCCTGGTGAGTGCAACACTGTGCTTTCCCCTGGAGATCCTGTTAAGGAAGTCTTGATCAGACTTAATGCTTGTTGCATGCAGCCAGATTTGCTCTAACTTGTCCTAAGCGGGGATAATGAGTGGCCTTAAAGACGGCTACAAGAGAAGTAGAAAACAATGCTAAAGAGCAATCTGATGCTCTGAATTCAACACTTGAAAGAACCACAAGACAGACGAGAACAATTTCAGAGGTGCATCAGACGCGGTACATACGTCTTTTGAAATCTGTGCAGCTTGCTGGTTGCGGCGATAGAAGATCTCCTTGTAGTCATCCATCCAGACCTCAGCCAGCCGCACCTGGTTGCGAGCAATAACCTGCGTGCCCTTGGGAAAGGTGTGGGGGCTTTTGGTGCGGAAAACATGACCAACGATGGAGCAAGGGAGGATCTCCAGCTGTCCGCCGCACTGCCACACCTGCAGGTTAATGGGCGGCAACAGAAGCGTAATGACACGTGGTTAGACACGCCCATGGCAAACGCAGGGAATATCAAATGGCGTCTCACCCTAAATGACATCTCAATATTCTCGCCACCCCAGATTTCCATTTCTTCATCATAGCTTCCGATATGGTAGAAGTAGTCCTTTGAGATGGAGAAGAGCCCGCCAGCAAATGTGGGAGTCCTGAGGATAAATTCCATTGCAGGTTTTAAAAGCTTGACACCATAATTAGCTGATATTCCATCTTCAAGCACAATTATTTTGCTTACTTAATAGGATATGTTTCATCCTTCCTCCTGCGTTTCTCCTGGTCTGGTAGACTCTCCCAGCCAAAAGAAAGACCCCAGTCAAAGTTGCCCCGATTGTGGTTCTGGCCATATGGCGACGGTTTCATAAACTCAAACGTATTGAGGTCGATAGTGGTTATATCAGGACTCACTACTGCAGTGTAGTTCTCGGCTATCCTTGCCAGCAGAGGCTCCAGCCATCCATTAAAGCATTCACCTGTTAATAAATGCAAATAGGACACTGCATCACAGCTCATTTCTCAACAACAGCCACTGGCATGTCTTAGCTTTCAGAAGAGCAAATATCATAAAACTGGGAGGGTGTGGCAAATGGTTTTAACGTGTCAGTGACATCAGGCTTGTTCACTAACAATGGGCGTCCAGAAAGGTGAGCGTGTCACCGGTGGCCACGGAGGCACCCAGAAGCCGAGCAGTTATGAGCCCTTTCCTCTCTCGCTGGCGGACCACTCGCACAATGTTCAGCCGCTTCAAATACTCATCCAGCTCATCCTTCAGCACATCTGAAAGTATGGGATATCCATTAGACAGAGACACAGGGGAAGTCTAAAGACACTTTTGCTAGAAATCAAGGACTCAGATAAACAAAAGAGGACAAAGCTGCCCTTCCAACTTCAACAGGACTGGCTCTCAGGAGATCTGTTGTACAGCAGAGCTCTATCTGTGGCCAGTTCCCAACAAATCATGGAGTTTTATGTGTCAGGTGGACTGCATTCCCATAAACCTCTGCCCTCTCCAGCATTTTCTCTCCTCCCTAATCTATTTACGAGAGTTAACTCTGACTCATCTCTAAGCACAACCACTGCTAATTCCTCTTAGGAAAGTATTCACTAGCAGCCCCTTCGCTTCCTGTTGTAACCCACTTCATGGGCCACAGACGTTGCAGGGAGCTCCTCTCTGCATGTATCGTGGCACACAAAGAGCTGCCCACCCAACATGCTGCATGAAATCAAACCCAAAAGTGAGCAGGGCGGTCCTGAAGGACCCTATTGAGTTTTACCATCCACGCTGGCGTCGTCCACCAGGATGATCTCCTTGAGGAGAATAGCAGGGGAGGTGTGCAGGACACTGTATACTGTTCTTAGCAGAGTGCTCCAAGCCTCATTGTGAAACACAATTATCACGCTGGTGGTCGGCAAGGGGGGGCACCGCTTGAAGGTTTGCTCAATACATCTGAATCAAGAAGGGAAAAGAGCACAAAGATCTGACTATCCTGTGTAGTTCCTGAGCAGCACAATAGTCTAGTCATTACATCTGCAGGCTTTCCCTTGTGGGGAGTCCATTTCAGCTGTGACACTGCATGTGTGGCGGCCTTTGAAATACCTGCCATATTAGAGTGGGAGAGACTTTGAGACTTCAGCCAGTACATGGACGAGCATAATGTCTGTGCTGTGTCCTGACTATATACTGACGTGTACTTGGACGACCATGCACTTGGATGTACTGTAATTTGCCAAACAAAACTGTGCTTCTCCCCAAATATGGCCACAATAATTGGGCAGGCATGCTGAAACAAAGTCTCAGTCAGAGCAATCATCTCTGAGGTTTCTTTTCCTTGGTCTCAAAAAGAAAATATGACAAATCTGTTTGGGTTACATGGTCAGAGTTGCACCACTTCACCTACATTACAATAATATACACGTGTGTGTTTCAGAGTGCCACTTTAACCTGTGTTTTAGACCAAGACATCAATTGATGCAGTAACAGTGAGTAATGCTTACAGCACTAAATCTGCACTGGCATCCACTAGGTGGTGCAATTACATATATATTTTTAAATCAAAATCATATTGAATATTGAAAGTATAGAGACTGTACATACTCTGGTGGCCTTGTGTCTGCACCCAGGTCTCTGCTTAAAGAGATGCGGTCACTTGCATATAAGTTAAAGCAGTGTTTCTCTTCACCCCTCTCCTTCTCCTTCTGCTCTTCGGGGCTCAGTGAGTCTGTGTTGTAAGGTTTCCCAGCAGCTCCTGGGGCTCTGGGGCTCTGGGGCGGCCTCTCCAGAGCTGGCCTGAGCTCAGCAGCGGTGTAGTGACCCGGCAGACAGGACACGCCGTCCGCTTTGTCCTGCTGGCGCACGGGGGCTCTGATCTGCATCTTTGGCATCACATCTCTGAAGTTATTGACAGCTCCCATCACCATGCCCAGCATGGAATCCCGCTTCACTGCCATCTCCTTCAGCCACGGGTCCTCCGGTTGGTTTTGGCTCCCCACTTCCCATTGTATCAAGAACACAAACGTGACAAAGACAAGGGCAACTATCACCAGTTTAAGTGGGTGCAATCGCCTTCGGAGCACTCTGCGAAGAACTGTCATTCTTCTTGAATGGAGAGAAGGCTGACTTAGGACTGAGGCTCAGCTGTAAAAAACAAAAATATTCTAATGTTTAATGATGATTAAAACCCAATATTGAAGTGATTATAAAATTTGAGACACTTAGGTTTAAGAAAAAAACACAAGGGACACTGTTATACTTTGCTCTCTAGGTCACTACATTCAAAAATATATTGTAACGTATAATAAAAGTTTGCGGAAGTTCTCAGGGAAGTTTAAAGCCCTCTGCTGCAATCTATAAATCACATATTTCAAATCGCCTTTTGAAATCAGCAGACAACCTCGATTCCGGATTCCTTCAGAGAAAAGACCACGTACCATGAGTCGCTGAACTACAGGTTAAAGTTGACAAAGTCCTTTGAATTAATCGAATGGCACCCTGCTTCAACTGGATACCGTCTGTTCGTTGCTCGAACTCCAAAAGCAACTTTTCGCGGAGGCAAAAAAAATAAATACATAAAGAATAAAAAAAAAAAAAAAAAAAAAAGATTTGCTCGGTACTCCGATCGCACTAAGCTTCCGTCTCGTTGGATCCAGGTGTGCTCCTCACAGGTAGAGGACGGTGACGCGCTGCTGCGCTTGCGCAGACGAGAGTTAGGAGGAGACTCCTGCGCGTCAAAATTACACATCCACAGTCAAAAGCCATACCTGGAACATGAATGAGAAGAAGCGGCCATTACGATTATGTGACGATACTAACATAAATTCAGAACATTTAAAAAGTTGAAAAAAAAAAAAAAATAATAATCCCTTCTGAATTAAACTCTTGGTAAACAGGTTCTGCGGTTAGTTCGCCGTGTAGGCTGTTGGAGAGTGTTCTCTCAGGAGTTGCTCAGCCAATAATGGTGTCATTAATAGGATTTGTTCAACTGGTCATTCACTGGGACAGTTGCTGGGTTACAAATGAAGCAGGAACGCGACATACCCCACCACATCTAATCAGGTCTCTGAGAGAAAAAAAAATCACATCCTCCACATAAACTTATGAACACAAATGAAAAACCCACATGGTCCAATTTGGAATTTGGAAACGTTACGCGTCCTTCCAGCGAACAGGCGGATAATTAATGTGAGCTTTCGTTTTCAGTGATAAAAGTTGTAAGAGCTGACACTCACCACCGCCGCACTCCGCGGATCGTCTAATCCTTGAAATGTCCCGGGTTTCCAACAACGGACGGTGCTCATGAAGAGTTGGATGCGTTCATGGATCAGAGACGTGGACTCTTTACCCGCAGGGAGCCTGCTCTGGTGCCCGGTTTGAAGTCTCCCTGCCTTTGACTCGCACAGTGACTCCATCTGTAGCGACTGAGTGTTACACCGCTTCCTACCCACGGCAGGCATCCACTTTATTATGCCCATTAAAATGCTTACTGTGTCCGACATTTAGTTCCAGCCACGCTTGTAACTGTTTGTATGTGTGGATAGTGATGTTGTAAACCGTCTTTTCAGAATGTGTGTTCATCCGCAACCAGGAGGGTGTATTTACACATCAATTAAAAAAAAAAAGAAAAAAAAAAAAAGACAGAATAATCACCACAGTTGATAGTATCTAAATATCTTTATTTTTCAAAAGAGAGTACATTTATAAGAGCCGTCAAAAGAGACAATGATTTTAATATTAATCATTAATTAACATTAACCAGACAAAAAATGATAAAGAAGGATATTTCCATTTCTTAATAAATAAATTTTGAATGTTCTTCTGCAAGAGCTCCTCTTTATTCTCAAAAAAAAAAAAAACTCTTGAAAGGCGTTTAGCGTCTGGCTTTGTGAGGAAAGAAAGAAAAAAATGCTTAAAATTATGCAGGTGCCTCAATGTTTTCTCTGCGGATTGCCAGGAACCACTATTCATATGCTCAAAAAAATGTACATAGCAATGTGTTGGAGGGGATTCCCCAAGAAATCAGAGCAATGACTGCACATTTTTAACTTGTCAGGAAAATCCAAACAATAACCCATTCCATTACGGAAGAATTCATACTGCATCTCTCTCGCTCGCAAAAACCCGGGTCCTACGCTAAGATCTCAGAGCTGCACGAGCTTTGTCCAAGATGTCCTTTCTTATTCTTGGATAATTTGGATGAGCAGCCAGAACCTGAGGACGGAAATGAAGGGGATTAACAGGATAGAGACACATCGTAGATAGTAAATGGCAAACATCTGCAGGCGTCTCACCTTGTGACACACATCTATGGCGTCAACATGCCTCTTTGCTTTTAAATAGTTGAAAGCGAGCTTGTATCCTGAGATAAAAGCAGAGTTTACATGTCAGATAAACAATTCTCTTCAGTCCTTATAAAATGAGTTGATATGTGATTTGGGTTGACATACCAATGGTCGGGTTAGTCCGATTTCCATATTTCCAGGCCATTTCATAGTGGAGTGCTGCATCACGGAATGACTGCTCCTTTTCCATTATGTATCCCCGATATTCATAAGCTTTACAGCATGACTGGAAAAAGAAAACAAAAATCTGTTAGCATCTGCACGCTACAAAAAATAATATGTGTATGTGTGAATATACTGAACTGTTTTGAGTTCATATTTCAGCCACTAAAATATTTTCTGGCTGACCTTGTTATGATTGAGGCATCTCTCTAACAGGTCAACGGCCATGTCGTACTTCCCGGAGTGGATGTAGATGTCTGCCAGTAGCAGCCAGCTCTTCTCAAACTCATCGGCGTCAATGATGCTCCAGTTCATCTTAGCGATGCGCTTGAGCTGGTTCCGGGCTCGAGGAGTTTGTTTCAGCATCATGTAAGCTGTTGCCATGGCCAACAGTGCTGGCACGTGGTCTTTCTGAATTGAACCAAAGGATTCTGGTGAGTCAGGAAGAATCTGACAATGCCACTCTACCATTTCTTTTGTGTACACCAAAACCATACAAACACAAAGCTTAACTATGAGCGATGATACACGCTGATCTCAATATATTCAATTTCAGCGTGGTACAGTGCCTTTTAGAACCAAATGCTATTGCTGATATTAAGGGACAGAGAAGTAATGCACAGCTCCTAGTGTGGGCAAATTTGCACAAGAGAGAGTGATGTAACTTGTGTGCACCATCTGGAGTTTACTTACCTCATTGTTTGCAATCTCTGTGAAAACAGCGAGGGCTTTCTCTACATTGGCCTTCTGTTTGGTCGCCAGAAAGCAGTAGTTCTCCAGGATGCGGAGCTGTATGTGTCCGCCTGCCGTCTGTGGCTTTAACTCCTTAAGCAGCTTCTCGGCTGTTAGTACCGCAAGCTGCTCTGACTCCTGCTTCTCTGTGGAGTTCCTGAAGAGTGACAAAGTATGAGTACAGCATTAGAGGCAAGTCTGTGAGATGTGAGTTTTCAAGTAAAGAACCTAAAGTCCACTCACCCAATTTCACCTTCTAAGGTCTCAAATGCTTCTCCTCCTATTATGTCATTGTCTGGGTTTAGATAGATTTCTATCATGTTATACACTGCGTTTTGGCCCCAGTCGTTGTCTTTCCGTGCCATGTTAAAGTGTCCAAGAGCCTCATTAGGTTCTCCCGTGTACCTGAGCAGGAAACACAAGTTTAGTCAATAATCTTGAAACAAGTATCCCTATAATCTTGGCCAGAGGCTCTGTCAACTTACCAAAGATAAAGCCCTCTGCAGTAGTTAAAGCCAGCGTCAAATTTAGTTCTGGTAGAATGTTTTTCTGCCATCTCAAGAAATTTAGGGACCTCTTCCAACTTCCCGGCCCTCCTCAACAAGTCAATAAGACGTGACAGAGTCGGGTAGTTGTCTGAAAACAACAGGCAATAAAATAATCAACATTTACATTCATTATTAAAAATGGAGAAATGTGGCCAAAAAACTGCACCTGGCTTGTGCTCCAGGAGTTGCTGAAAATGGAAAACTGCTTGTTTATATTCGTGCTTCCTAAACATAATGTCGGCCATCATCTAGGGACAAGCAAATTTAAGAAATTAGTTTGTCATATTTGTTTGAAAAAAAAAAAAGGTGAGAATTGTTTTAGCGGAATTAAACAAACCAGAGTTGCGTCTTCATTAAACTGGTCATTCTTCAAAATGATGCTGCATTGCTCCTGGCATGCATCAGCCTCGTCTAGGGTCAGGTACAACCGTGCCAGCTCCAGCATCACCTAGGAACGAGGAGGGAATTCATTTGACTGAAGATGATATGACAGCATTCTTGGTACAATGATGCAGATAGTAGATAAATCAGACCTTCTACTTAAATCAAACGATCAACATCTAAGATCAGAACATTTTGAAAACACAGGGATGAGACTCAAAAAGACACAGATGCTTGTTAACCGCAGCTGCAGTAAGTACACAGAACGTTTTTGATTCGGCTGCACGGACCTTGCGATCTGTCTCACAATACACAAGAGCTTCTTTGTAGAATTTGACTGCTCTCTCATAGCCCCTCTGACTTGTGTAGTGTTTGGCTATCTCAGCACAGATCTCAGCGGCAAGTTGCCTCTGCATGGGGACAGCGTCAGGCTGCTCCAACTGCACCCGCTTCAGCACCTTGGCCTGCACATCTCGCGCCTATAAACAAGCAAATACACTTCCCAGTTACACAAATAACAACATTTCTATTTTAAAAAAAATGCAGAAGAAGACTAATTTCATGTTACCACATGTCTGTTTTTAGGGAAACTAGTAAGTAGTGTTCAGAAATAAGAAACGTATTTGACAAAAAAAACAACGTGAACAGATGTTCCAATAGTGAAAAAACTCAAACATCTTACTCTCTGCAGGGAAAGCAAAGCGTCCTCATTTTTGTCAACTTTATTTTGGATCTTTGCCAACAGCACAAGATAACGGCAATCATCTGAGAGTGCAGGAAGTTCATTCACTGGGTAGAAAAAATGTAAAAACAGAGCAACACAATCAACAACAATCAGTAAATAACTTTCTCAAAAACATAGTAGGGAGTTGATATGATTTTGGTCCACAAATCCAAGCAGTGTTGGATTACCGCGGTTAGTATTTGCAAATATTTAATTTGCATCAAGTTGTATATACTGTAACATCCGTTCTGTAACCATGCAAACTGTTACTCGGACACGCTATCTTATGATCTTATTTACTGTGGCGTTCTCTGTGTATGAAATACCGAGTCGTTTTCAGTACCTGGCTCGTGGGCCAGAGCTTCATGGAGGACTCTTTCACAGCGCTCATACTGCTTCATCTTCATCAGGAGCTCAGCCAGGTCATAGCGCAGGAAGCTCTGCTGCTCAGTCTTCAGGGCTGCTTCATAGTAATTTATAGCCTGCGTCACAGCAATGTTGGGTTAACACGAGCTTCTCTGCGTGGCAACTGCGTCATCTTTAAAAAACAGTACGACGCAAACCTTGACGTAATTATGAGTCTTGACCAGAGCTTTCCCAATCTTGCTGGCTAATGCACCATCTTTGGGGTTTTTCTTCAGAGCTTGCTCATAAACCTCAATGGCCTTTTCTGGCTGAGGAAAAACACACATGATGAAATGTTGCGTCACAGTTTGTTTCAAGTTTTTGTAAATATTATAAATAGTTGTGGACATGTGGTAAACAGACAGACGTCTGTTTCATGCTTTAAAGTAAGAGCTGCTGGGGAGGCAGGAAGAAGATAAAATGTTTTACCTATCTGGCCTATCATCCCAACCAAAGTATGTGTCAACATGACTCACATCCGGAGAACTGGGCTGCTGTCTATAAAATCATGCAGGTTATACTACCTACTTGTCTTTGATTTAATGATTTATCTGAAACCGACTCCACTATCTGCAGTCTGCCATTAGCAAGAACTATAGGATGAAACTCTTTTAGTTTAACCTGAATATATCCCGCTCCTGTTAACCAGTGTTTCAAAACTGCAGGTCCAGCAGATATTTCCTCTCCAAGTAGAGAGATGAGACGACTAAATAATCACTTCCTGTGCTGCTCGTCATCCCTTGTGAACTGCTGTGAAGGTTTTAAAATGCTAAATTATTTAAATAAATAATTTATAACTCCATGAAGAGAGGAAGTACATTTCCGTACTTAATGTTGAGTGAGAGTGCTGAGAACCGTCTCTGAGATGCATGCTTTCTGATTAGAAAAACCAGGGTCATTGTGCAGCTGTAACAATGTTATGGTAAACATAGGTCTTTTTTCAGGTTCCAACTTAAAATTTATTTCCACTTAGGAGAGTTTTGCCCTTTCAGTCAAAGTATATTTTCTAGATTTTCCATGATTCACACAAACTACATCCACTGTGTTTTACCATGCTGCTTTCATGCAGCAAATTGGGGAGTGCAAGGATGTCCTGTTCCTTTGAGACACCAATCAAGATAAGAGCTTGGTGCAGGCCTTCAATACAGAACATCAAAAAACAATATCTAAAAACTTCAAGGCTCCTTCACATGAACAGCAAAAACGGGAATGCGGACGCATAATAAAACTCAGTGATTGCATTATGTGTTTTCATTATTCCTTCAGTTTAGCAATTTTATAACAGATTTCAATAGCTTTTCTGAAATAAAAAGGTGATTTGGTAGGATAATAAACTTGAAACAAATGGTACCTTGAAAGCCATACTAAGACTGCCAAATCAAACAAACAAGTCGGAAAAGGAAAATATGTCACAGCTGAATCACATCTTCCACCTACTTCTTGAATGTTCATGTAGGCATCGCCGAGTAAGAGATATGTGTGAGTGCTGGGCAGCTTCTCCACCATTTCTCTGCAGAAAAAGACGGTATCAGATCACATATGGTGTACTTCATTATGCAGACATATGTCTCTGCTAGTCTGTGGTTCAGTCATACTTTACCAAGCTGTCAATGAGAAGTAGCATCAGAGACCAGAGGAAGACTCGAGGCAACTGGAGTACATTTCCTCTCAAGTGCATGAATGGCTTCGGTTAAGCTTTTATTTAATTTATTTTCAGCTTGTGGTCTCCTAAGTTCTGCTACAGATTTAACTGCAAAACATGTGGGTGCACTATGGCAGGATATTCTCGCGTTGTGTATTTATTCAACTTTCAGCCATTTCTGTTCAGATAAACATTTGCAGTGCATCAGGTTTCGGAACAAATTCATATTTTCAGCTAGTCGCGTTGATTTCAGAATGCTTTTTTGTTCATTTAAATCCACATTTACTGCTCACCTGTAACAGCTTGCATACAGACGTTTCTCTTTTCTGTGGTTCAGATATATGTCTGCCATTTTCTCTTTGGCTTGGATGTAATAGGGCTGCTCGGGGGTAATGTTTCTGAGCATATTCAGTGCCAGCTCGGTATCTCCACGCAGCAGAGCCAGGTCCGCGTTAGCAATAGTGACACGCAGCTCCTCGGGCGTTCCAGAGAACTCATTGATGGCATCCTGCATCACCTTTGCTGCTTCATGCTGAAATATTAAATCCATTTGTAAGTTTATACTCCTCCAGGTTGGATATACAGTGTTTGGGAACCTAAATGAACGAGAAAAGGTATCATGTTCTAGTCTTGTTGAGTCAAGTTTCGCTATTTTACCTGCTCTCCATTGAGCCACAGGGCCTCAGCTAATTCCAAGAACAAAGAGACACAGTCAGCAGAGCTCAGTTCAGTCTTCTTGTTCTTGGACTTGGATGACGATCCAGCTCTGCGGACACCTGGAAGACTCATGGCCATCTGCAAAGTCTGAATAGCCTCCGTGAGCTCACCCGTTTTCTTCTTAGCCTGAGCATTGATCAGGTGATACAGTGGATGGTCTCGAATCTGGATTGGACAACAAGTCATCAGTTTTCAAGTCATCAGACCAAGTCCCCCTGTGGACAAACCTCTGACAGAGTTCTTGATTCAAGCGTAAAATAACATTCACCACAGGATGTCAGTCTGACTCAGCTGAACTCTCACTGCAGACACTGATTCTGTACTGCACTTTGTCTCAAACCAGTGCAGTTTGAAATGAGCCTAAACCTGTCTATGTAATCTTCTGTGGAGTATATTTCCTGGATAGAACTTCCTTTTATCCACATCTTCTGCTATATTGCAACAATACATATAACTAATACTCAATGTTACTGATGCAGAGCAGCCTTCTCAATTCGCCACAATTTCCAGTGGGCAAAATAAGAAAGCATAAAATCTTAATAGATTTGAAAATATACTGTCATGTTGATGGTGTTTTTACCTCAAAGTTATGGCTGAGGCAGAGTTCAAGAGACTGGGAACACAACGTCACATTACCCTGCAACAGATGGATCTGTGCCATTAGCAGATGAGCATCTGCGTGAGAAGGACACTGTTCCAGGCAGTGGTTCAGACTGCTCTGAGCAGCGTCAATGTCACCTGAATGAACATAGAAGCAAAGCTGTTAAAAATGCCATGCACAGAAAAAAAAAATGCATTTGCTTCTTTAATCTAAATATCTGTCAGTACTCACCAGACTGATATCTGACTTTGGCTAGCAGGAAGACTGCCTGAAGGAGACCTGGCACAATCTTGACCACAGTGTCCAGCAATGTGGCACAGTGCTGGAGCTGAGGTGCAGGAGGCTGACCCTGGGCAGGAGGCTAAAACAAGCAGAGCGCAAGTGTTATTTAATGGGGATTTTATGACCAGTTTTAAAACAAGAAGGTAAAGTACACATCAAGAAATCTGTAAAATATAAAACACTGTCAATAGTAGAAATAAATACATAACTGACTGAGGTTCTCCTGCACTGCCCAGATTTAAGGCCCACAGTTTACATAAATATCTGAAGAACAAACAGACACCCTGCCATTGATGATTCCTCAAGTTATACCTTAGCAGGACACAGTGCAAGATACTCTTTGACAATCTCCAATAGGAAGTCAGGATTCAGCTTCTCTAGGTATTCCACCCCCAGAGGCAGACCCTGCAGCGAGGAGAAGTGTGTGTCCACGGCATCGTTCAGCAGGTTGGTCACTTCTTCTTGGGACCGGTGCTTTTTCGCTCCCAGCACAGCACGAAGATACAGAAGTTCCTATTAAGATAAAACAAAAAAAGAATGGAATGAACTAATAGAAGAAGAAGAAGAAAAATTATATCTTAAAAATAGGGTACAGTGAAGTAGAAGTGAGGAAGTGCATTCTTCACCAGATCTACTAGAAGAACCATCAACAAAACAAAATGTCACGCAGGATGAAAATCTGAATGTGTGAATGAATGAAAATACTAGAGACACACATGAGCAGAAGCTCTTGCCTAATGATAGATTATGATAAGCCTTCTCCTCTAGTATATTCCTATTAAAAGATGTTACCCCTGATTTTCCAATAGATTGCTGGATCTCTGTAAGAAACTCCAACTGTTGTTCTGCATCGTCAAGATGTCCCTCTATAAGCTGGCATCGAATTATACCTGCATTGTGGGGAAAAAAAATATTATGTCTGAAGGTTTCTTGAAAAAATATGTATAGACCCAAAATATAATCATTTGAAACATGTTACCAGTCAAAGCTGAAACACTAGTCTGATCCCTGTTGGTAATAGCGGTCTTGTACCACTTCATAGCCTCTTTGATTCTGCCCTGAAGCGCCATCTGGTAGCCTAACTCTGTGGCTAAATCAGAGTCTCCTGATGCCAAAGAAAAGGCTCTTTCCACCATTCTGAATGTCTGCTCAATTACTTTCTCATTCCGTCCACACTGTAAGAAAAGAAAAACAGGAAACACTGTAATTCTGGGCAAGTCAAAAAAACTCTTCAGAATTAAAGAGGACAGGTGTTAGGAATTTAGAAAGAATACTGAAAATTGTCTTACAACACGAGTGAAGGCTAAAGACATTCTGTAGTAAAGTTCAGGGTTGTGTGGCTCCAGAATATCCAAACTGCTGGTGAGGTTTGACAGCTGTTTTACCGACTGCATAAGGAGATTTAAAAACATAACTGATGAGTACAATGCTACAGCTCCATCATGAATGTATTTATTAACAATTTTGTTTGGATTTGTGATTATTTTTTAGATTTCTTATGAATTCAAAGTATGAGCATGTGTAAATGTGCAAACTTTACCTCTGTAACATCGCCGTCTCTACATAAAGAATGTAGTGCTAACATCCGTAGTGCCTCCAGGTTATTTTTATCTTTCTGTAAAAGCCTGAAACATGACACAAGGAGCTGTGAATAAAGTCCATCTCCTACACTTCATCAGCTTGGATTTCTCGTATTGATACTAATAGAATATCTGATACTGCTGCAGCACTGTGTTGAGCTGCCAGACAAATAACATTAAAACTAAAAGGAACTCTGAAGGCAGCCGAAGGATGTAAAGAATACTGTTTGCTGCATCCACCCCTCCCACTTCTCAGCATCACAGTGAGGGCACCACAGAGGTTCTGAACTTGGTGCAACCTAAGTAAACGCTCTTCCTCCTGTTCATGCAACGCCTTGGAATTGTACGTGATTGCACCACTCTGGCTCAAAGGCCTGTTTATGCTGTCAGGCGCTGGCTGGGGTCCAGAAGGGCCAGCACAAACAATTGCTTAGTCAGTATGCACTGGTTTGAGGCATCACATTGGTGTTTCATTTGCACTTGAATGCTGGGCCATTTGTAAAGGCAGACTGTGTTTTTTTTTCTCAAATGCCTGGTGGTGATTAGGAATGGTTTCATACTTTCTGATCACAGAAAACATTGTTTCCTTTAAGTTTATTGAATCCGGGGAAGTGAACTCAAATAGCGTTGGATAAAGAGAAACAAAAACTACCTGTGTGCTGCATCAGTGGTTTGCTCCCAGTCTTGAAGGGTCAGCAACAGTTTCATTTTCTTGATAAGAGCCGGTATGAAGCCAGGGAAACTCGCAATGACTTGATTAACCATCTCCAATGCTCCAGAGTAGTTCTGACGATACTCATAGTATTGTGCCTAGAACAAAAAAAAACATCACTGGAGGAGTACGTCTTGTGCAGATTTTAATAAAAGCAAATTACTAACACTAAGAATGAATCATCCAAAATAACTGTACAATACTTGTGAATTAAATAGGAGAACTAAACTGTAAAGATATATCACCACTGCGATACCTAGAGACACAAGAAGAACTCTAGGATCTGTAGAAAATATGAAAAATGATAGCATCATAACATCTTCAGCTGTGGCAACACAGAGCTGTATTTCCCATGTCACCTTTCCCATCAGGGCGAAAACATCTGATCTTTCTTTCAGTCCCTCGTCAAAGTACTTTCCAGCCTTCCTGGCGTGCGCGTCTTTACCCGATGTCACATCTATCCAGGCCTTCAGGATTATCCCCTGAAAATATCGGTCCACACTCTTATCATTACACTCACTTCAAGACTTTTCATGCAGACAACAGAGATGCATTTTTCAATTACCTGACAAAAAATACAAATCTCACCTCTCTAGAGCCATTGGAGAGTTTGATCATTCTCTCTGTGTACTCCCTTGCCTTATCATTTCGGCCCAATAGCCAGAGAAAGGTGCCAGCATGGTACAGACTCTTGGGAGGAGCACTTTTACGATCCTCTTTGACCTTTGAATCGAGTTCTTGAATAATTTCTCTGTCTGTGATTAGAAAGAAAACGTGTGTCATATCCATTAAAAGAGTCTGAGCATGCATGGCATGGATAAATGGAGTCTGACGGCTTACCTGGGTTTGTTTTCTTTTTCTCCGCGTAGACAAGGGCCATTAACGTGCACAGAGACAAATCACGGTTGTCTCTCAGTGTGTCAAATTCTGCCGTGGCTTCTTGAATTTGATCTAAAATAAGATAATAGCAGAAGTGGGTGCATTAAAAGACGACAATAGTCTTAAAAGAAAAGTGCATTGCATTTGATCGAGTATAAGCTCACCTTGCATAAGGGTACCGTATGCGTGGAAGAAACTGTAGATAGGATCATTGCTGAATTTCCTTTGAGCAGTAGCTGCGGCGGTCACAGCGTGACTGAAGTACTTTTCATAGCAGTAGTACTTGATAAAAGCCTGCAAGAAAACATTATCATGCGCTTAATGAACGCAACGCAGTGCGGAAACATAATTTAAAAGAGACGTTTAGAGCCACAATATCAGTTAGCCGGTTAGCTTAACGTCAACAAGGACAGGAGATATATTTCGTCGTCGCGGCGAAAACCACTACTGTTAGCTAAACGTTTCAGACGCTTTAAACTCACAACTCGTTCTCTCTATTTAGAGGTAACTAGCATACTTCTTTGCACTATTTTCGCGTCTCCGTATCCTTCGCTTTCGTCTGGAGCCCGGGGTACTCTGTTATTAATCATGCTCGCTTACCAGTACTGTCTCTTCATCCTCCATTTTGGCTGAAACACTTTCTACAAGCTGACCTGAATAAAAAAACAAAAAAAAACTGTCGATATTTCCCTGTCTATGCAGAAATTATGGAAAAGGGCGATTTTATTGTAGTTTTTGCTGTCTTTTCGCCATCTTGCACTAACTCCTTTAGCGTTGCCTGGTAACTTAGGAACCGATTTTTCAGTGAGCATTGATTTTCCCTGAGTATTTACTCTCAGGTCATACCTCCCTTCCGGACTTGTGTGTTACTGATCTTTTCGAATTAATATCAGATTAAAAGCATAACATGGTTGATACAATTTTAAGATCTTCACAATGTGCGCTTGTTTAAGTCTGCAAGGCAAATGAGTGGCAAAAATAGTATTATTACTCAGTCTGGTTTGATGCCTGACAGACTAACCTCAGGGAAAAGCACACTAAATTTACGCTGACTTTACGCTTGTGACCCTTTCTTACCTCTAGGCGGCGCACTCATCCTTTTAATATAATTTAATTGTGTTCTGCCTCTCTAATAATAAGAGTATTAGCCGAATAATCATAATAATAACGGATTAGCCGATGATGTACAATTAAAAATGATAGCAATAGCATGTCAAATTAAATATGAATAAATAATTATAATAATAATTACACAATAAAATAAATGTGAGGACGTTGTTTGTCAAAACATATAGCACAACTGTGACATTTTAAATGTGCAATCTTAATTTTTTTTTCAATAAATCAATACCCACCACCCCCATCCCTGATGCATCTGAAGCAAGGAGAAGAAAAAATTGCATGTCAAAGGTTAAAATAAGTTTAGCATACTTTGAATAAATGCAAATGATGTGAGCCCAGTGGCTTACATTGCGCTCACGTGGACTGGATTGCTGTGGTTGGAATTTTGTCAGGCTTGCCTTCTGTTTCCTACACAATTTACCACCAGCTGACAAAAGACTTTTAAAGATCCAACCAGCGCCATAACTTTTTGTCGTTGTTGTGTGATAGAAGTGATATTATCTCAACAAAACAGCAAATTCCCGGTCATTAACACGTCTTTACGTAGTTTACTGCATGCAGTGGAAACATATTTCTATCCAGCCAATAGTAATTGGTCACCCAATGTTATGCAACCCCGTGCATTGACTGTGAGGTATGATGTCTACAGTGTCCATGGCAGGAGCAGCCACGGGTGCAACTGTTCCATGAGAGACCTTTCCATGCCTTGTCAGATACTGTTTAGCACTAACTCTGGCACATAATCATTACTCTCTACAGCACACATCAATGGAAGAGTAAATCAGGTTGCTATCGAGCTCTGTGTATGTGCAGCAATGGGGAATGCCTGTGTGTCCTACCACACCATTGTGCTTACAGTTTTGAACTCATATTGTCAGAGTTTATTTTCTTTACGAGAATATACACACGATAAACAATACTCACGTATGAATACTTGTTACTTCTTTGTCCATTTTTATTATGAAATAAATTAGATTTCAGATAACACTAATAGTGTTAGACAATTGAGGTGTTGTATGCTACTTAGGAAAGAGCAATAAATACTGCATGTGTTGTTGCACTTTCAAAGAATGCATCTAAAAAACCTATTAGAGGAAGACAGTGGAATATGGACCCTCTGGGATATACTGCTATAGCATTCTAATGGCTATATCCATTGTGGTCTGCACAGACCATTATTGATCAAAGCGCCATGCCCAATAATACAAGCGGCTCACTTGCTAATGAACACTTTTATTTCTTTTTCCATATGTGCTTCAATTAAAAGAAAAGTTAAATTTCACTGCTTTGCACTTTAGTTCACAAATGTCTACATAAAATCTATCTTTGTAAACATACAATGGATATTATATTATATTGATTGTCAGGGTTTTCATTTTATTTTATTTTATTTTTGCTGTATATCTGAAGAGACAAAACGGAAGGCAAAGTTGAGCAGTCTTGTTTTTCTACTTGAGAAGATGTTGTCTTAAAGCTGCTGTACGTGTTTTGAGTTGGGAGTGGTTCACTTGAAACGCTATGTGTGTGTCTGTGTATGTGTGTGTGCGATTTAGGAGCTGAGACCAAAAGGGTGTGTGTGTGCGTTCATTCGTTTGTCTGTCAGGCTGTGTGTCTGTCTATTAGCACATCGGGAAGGCAGGAGGGAACTCACCACTCTCTAATCTAATGGGATTTTCATCCCATCTACGTACAGAAAATAAAATTACAGAGCTGTTATGGGTAGCATTCTCAGATTTCTCTCTGAATGTTTTTTTTTTTTTTCCAACTGTGCTCCTCCATGCATACCAGTGGCGAGATCCCTAGCCAAAGACATCCTTTCACATAAAACATGTTCACATATAACTGCCCTGCCTGTGAGACTCCAGGGGTGGGGACGGCAGACTATCTTCCGACCTTCCACCCTAATGCAGTCTAACAAAGGGGTTTGATGTCATGTTGCCGGGCAACTGGCGAGGAGAATCTGCAGAATCACTCTTGATTTACTGGCCATTAAAATAGGTAATCTGTATCCCACTTGTTGCCGTCAGTGAAGCTGTGTGCTGGTTTACAGTCATATACTATACTTCATAATATATTATAAATCCATGGGTCAAAAGATGTTTTTTGGCAGAGAATCTTCACATTTACCATCTAAATAATTGCCAGCTTGATTCTGTGATAATGCCTTGAGTCTTGAGAGCACGCTGGCAGCCATTCATTCAACTCGGCTGCTCTGATGACTGGCCTTTTGAAAAAAACAACACGTGAGCCATAAAGTACTATGAGCGGGTGTGGCAATAATCACATCATCGTTGTTAGACAGAATGGCAGGAATAATCAGTACTTTGCCATCAGCCTGTTGTTTACTGCCCTGAAGGTTTCAGGAGCCACAGCAGGCAAAAGTAGTGTTGGACTATAATGAATATTTGGATTGGTATTAATAATTAATAAAATGTTCCACCCACTTAAGATGCTAATAGTTTCCGGCAGAAGCCACAAAGCGCACTCAGAAACCAGATTCCAGCTTCTTGCCCAGATGCTTGCTGAAACACACTGATCACCGAAATCTTAATTCATAAATACATTTACAGCTTACTACTGGGCCCCAAGTGAGTATTTTGAATATGTTTAAGAAAAATGTACGTACATACTTTGTGAAAGCCATACATTCAGAAGTCTACACTCGTCATTCAATATCCTAAGAGGTTCAAGATATCTGTAGAACCATTTACTTTTTGAGTGCGTATTCGAATTTGCACATGAACTGTACACAGGCAACAATTTACAAGTTCTGAAATGACACTAATGCTTATTACAGTAAACGCTGATGCTTAATGCCTCTGAATCATTTCTGTGGTTAGCACTTTAGATGCATTTCTCAAAGTCAAAAACCCAGCTGATAATTGCTCATCGGCTTCATTCAGCAATCAACATGAGTCCTTTCCTGTTTGATGTGGTCGCGTTGAGGCTCACATAAAACCGAAGCCGAAGAAGAGCGCTGGCTCCTTAAATTGTGCATCTAGGGAATCTTGACACAAAGAAATTAACTCTTAGATGTGCTTTTCAAATAACACTATTAGAAACTATAACACTTAACCCAAAGAAATGTGTTTTAAAAAGGCAACTGAGGCAAAAAGGATCTCAGTAAGACACATATTAATCTCACTTTAGTATATAGCATCATCAGACATGTTCAGACAAAAGAGAGATAGTGTAAGTGCAAAAGTTTTTAATGAGTGTATACCTACACTGTGTGCATACTAATGCATTTCATTCATTCATTCGTTCATTCATTCATTCATTCATTCATTCATTCATTCATCCATTCATTCATCTTCTGTAACCGCTTGTCCTGTGAAGGGTCGCGGGGTCTGCTGGAGCCTATCCCAGCTGTCATCGGGCAAGAGGCGGGGTACACCCCGGTCAGGTCGCTGGTCTATCGCAGGGCTGAGTTTCTCATACGTTAAGATTTGGGAAACTGGGTAAATTAGACAAACTGATTCATCCTTACAAAAAAAAACAAAAAAACATGCAAAACCAAACATATTCATGAGGTCATTAAGAAGCATGTGGTAAAACGAACCCATCATGATATTAATCATTCCAGTGTGGAAGTCTCAACGGTATGCAGCTCAGCAGAAAATAAATAAGAATAGCAATACATGCTCTATGTGACATTTGTACCACGGACGTATAAGACTTGCTCTCTCTGTGCACTGCCCTTCTTATTTCATTATTTCATTCATTATACAAACCACTGTGGACTAAGTAAAGCAGACTCCAATAAGTCCTCAAAGATAGTAAACAGTATAAAAAAAGCGAAAATACCGTTTCAGTGCATCACATTTAGTGTTTGAAGAAATATTGGGGCTGAATTTAGTATTTGTAAAATAAAACAGACAGAATATTTTTTTTTCACAAATGTAACAGCAGATTTGAAAAAAACACAACAACGGGTGCAAATGATAAATATAAGCAAAGTCAACAAAGCACAAAGCAGAGAGTATTAAACTGGACCTTACATGCATGCCATTGTCGATGGTAAAATAAATGAATGTTGTAGGCGTACTTGACATACATGTAATCTTTATTAATTTAGCTTTTCAGAGAAATGGGTTATAGCAGTGTCTTGCATGCTATGTATTTATACACTACAAGCATTATGCATATAAATGATGTTAATGTAACCAAAAAATGATTTCATTATGAATAAAGTATGGTTTAAATATTGAACATTTTAATTACATGCAAAATGTAATTACTTTAATGGAATAGTACTTTTGTAACATAGAACAACAGATGTAAATGTGACACAGTTCAGGGTGGATGCCATGGGAAGTGAATGAACCAATGAGAGTAACACAATATTATAAAATGTAAACAGAAGTAGGAATTAGCCAAGGGCACATGAGATGTGCCATGCCAAATCCTTGAGATCATTCAGAATATTCTGAGCCATCTTTCATCCATCTTAGATATTTATCATGATAAAGATTGAGAAGTAAACTGTGAAAACAGTTTACAAAGCACACTGAACATAAAAGATCAACTATCCAATTGCCAGTCATCATTTTTAAACAAAAATATGCAGTTAAAAGTTAGAAAAAAATGCTCATACGAGGAACATCATATAACATAACAAGGAATCTAACACAGGGCTTTGTCTTATTAAGACAAATGACAAACCATATTGCATTTTTTTTATTTTTTTTTTTACAGTTTTTCCCCTCACAGAAACTGCTGGATGTATAATGTACCTGTTTGCCCGAATATAGCAAAACATGGCTATTATAGGCTACTTGGTTTTATATCACAGGCAATCAACATGAATTCTTTCACACATTCCATGAGTTAACATGATAAAACAGGATGGACTGGGAGACAGCATGGTAAATCTAGCATGCATAGTCATGGAGCAACATTCATGCAGGTCTACAGGTTTAATCTCTGATTAACTGCAACTCTAACACTGTTTCTTGGATTTGTCAAACATTCTAAGTGCTATGAGTTGGCAAGACTAGCCTTAAAGGACCACTGTGTAGAATTTAAAGGCATCTAGTGGTGAAGTTGCAGATTGCAACCATCTGAATTCCCTTCCCTGACCCTTCTCAAGCGGGAAGGAGGACCTGCGGTGACCGTACGGTGTTAATGTATCACTATATATAAGAGAACCCGCTCCCTATGTAGATATGAATTAAGGAAAACACGTCCACTTATAGTTATATATTATAACTTATATACTAATATATTATATTATACAATGGTTATACACTAATAAAAACATAATTATGAATATTGTATTCCATTTTTGCAAATAGAGTCCCCTAAATTCTACACACATGACCTTAAAAGCAGCACTGCTCATTGTCAAGACTTTACCCGAAGGAACAACACCCTTTTGAAGAGTAAAAAATGTATAAAAAGTCAATTATTCAAACAAAGATTTGTTAAATAATATTAAATGGTTGATTCCTTTCCTAATTAGGTTAAATAATACAACAATCAGTGATATAACAATAATTCAAGACACTGGATAGCAGAACTAGCTGCAATAGAAGTTAAAGCATTAACTATTGTGTCTTTCAGAACACTTTGAATGATGTTACCCATCCCTTTGCTCCTGAACACATCCAAAAGGGTCCAGCTGTAGCCCCAATGGACTACTTTTCCATTTTAGGGACCAACCTCTAGACTCAAGTAAGCACAGTCTGTTTGGCGTAGTAGGTATCCACACAAAGAGAGGGAGTCCAGTGGATGTCGCAATCACTTTTAAAGGTTGTAAACATTTTATCATTATTTAAAATGTCTTCGTTGCATCGCCAACATTCTTCTATTTGTCTTGCTCTCTGACATCTTTGCTCACAACTTCCTTTTCACTTTCATCTTTTTCGTATTTGTGTCTTCCATTCGGTGTCACACTATTACAGGAAGGCTCAGAAGGTGTCAGTTCATGTCCATCAGCACCAGAAAATTCTTTAAGGTTGTCTGTTGCAGGATCTTTTTTGTCAATGGGCTTTTCATCTGTTTCATTGTCAGTGGTGGATGGGTCAGAGGGCCTAATGCCTTTTTCCGGACAATTTCTTACATAATGTCTGTATGCTCTCTGGATGACAGCAGCTGAGATAGCCTCCTGTTTGCGACGAAGGGTAGTGGTGATGGGTTCGTAGGACACTTTTGAAGGATTGGATGCCATGAAGCGCTCCTCCATCTGTTCCCTTAGAATGTCCATCTCCCCACCCTCACCTAAAACACGTTTTGTGAATGCAAACAGTACGTCCAAGCAGTGAATTCGTTCACCACTCACCATGGGTAGATCCATAGAGATCAGTTCGAGCCTATTAGGCTTGGCAATGCGTAAAGGTGGTTCCAGAGAATCTGCAAAATCTGAAAGCTTATTGTACTCCACGAATTGTGTTGCACGAGGATCAAACCTTTCCCAAACCTCATAAAACATTTCAAAATCATCCTCACTTAGCGGGTCGGCACTCTCCTCAGTGGCCACACCGAAGTTTTCCAGGATGACTGCAATGTACATGTTCACCACAATAAGGAAACAGATGATGATGTAGCTCACAAAGAAGGCAATTCCCACACCAGGACTTCCACAGTTCCCCTTAACGTTACTTCCAGGATTCTGTATGGTTGCGCTACAATCACCTGTCTCTTCTGAGTTGAGAATGGGATATAGCAGGCCGTCCCACCCTGCTGAGGTGGTGATCTGGAACAAACAGATCATGCTGTTGCCAAATGTCTCAAAATTGAAAAGGTCATCAATACCCCTTTCCCTCTTGACGTAAGCAAATTTGGACATGCCAAAGATGGCATAGATAAACATCACCAAGAACAGCAAGAGGCCAATGTTGAACAAAGCAGGAAGGGACATCATCAAAGCAAATAACAGAGTGCGGATTCCTTTGGCACTTTTAATTAGGCGGAGAACACGGCCAATCCGAGCCAGTCGGATGACTCTGAACAAGGTTGGTGAAACAAAATATTTCTCTATCAAGTCTGAGAGAAACAAACCTAAGGAAGGAAAGAAAAAGAGATTGCAAACAGTAAAGGACAATGGTACACTGACAAAATGAACAATTTGAGAGAAACAATAAACTGAGGTGAGTCTTACCAATGATTGACAGTATGACGACAATGAAGTCAAATATATTCCAGCCGTTTGTGAAAAAGTACTGGCGAAGCGAAATCATCTTCAACAAACACTCTGCAGTGAAGATGATGATGAATACTGCATTAACCCAGTAGAGGGTTAGGGACCTCTGGGAATTCTTGTTTTCCTCTAACTGGTCGTTGGCAGTTTCCACCATCATGGCTACCATATTAAGCCATATTAGCAACATGATCACAATATCAAATGCTTGTTTTGTGGTGAAGTCAAAGATGTATCCTTGAATCTTGTTCTGAAATGAAGAGACACAGGGAAGGAGCAAAAACGTAATTGGTTAGATTTATATTTCAAATGAGAAGCAGTGGTGACGTCATGATTGTAGTTACATACAGATGGTCTTGGGATAGGTTTTTGTGGTTTCTTTGACCCCAGTTTTTTCATGGCATTGTAGTATTTCTTCTGTTCTTCAGTCATAAAAATGTCCTGACCTCCAAAGTAAAGAACGCATATGTGGTATGTTAAATCACTGCAAAGTGCTGGAAGTGAAAATATCAAAAGTTGTTCGTGCAGATTTAATACTTATCTTTTTCTTTTGCTGATTGAAATTGTCTATGATGACGCCAATGAAGAGATTGAGTGTGAAGAAGGCTCCAAATATGATGAAAACAACAAAATACAAGTACATCATCAGGTTTATCTCATATTCTGGTTGTTGTTCGGGCTATAATAGAGAAAGAAAACAGAAAGAAGAGACAGAAAAGGCACATTAAATTTAGAATATGGTTCATTTGGAAACTGGTGCTAGGAGCAAGCATGATTTGACATTACTTCCTTAATCCAGTTACAGCACGGCCAAAAAACAGCAATCTGATTTCATGCTGACCACAGCCAAAATAATTTCCCGAGTAACACCTGGGCATAGCAATGTAAGTTGATTACATCTGATTGATCTAACAGCTTGTAGTTGCAGTTACTCCCTTGAGTCTTGACACATTGCTTTCAAAAAAATGGGATGTGAGGTCACAATGACGCTTGACAACCAAATTATAATCTTGTCATGTTTGACCAAGTGAGCACTTGAGCTACATTTAAAGAAAATATCTTCACTATCGGCCACATGGGCGCACATACTGTGCACATGGACACCCAGAAACATGACATACATGGTAATTACCTCATTTTGAGAGTCCACTGCAGCATACATGATGTCCATCCAGCCCTTGAATGTGGCCTGTATAGTAATAAAAACAGTAAATAGCACCTCTACAGCGTAAAAATGCACACATTATTATATAAGTCGGTTACTTACCACTTGCAACAGTGCAACATATCCCATGCCGACATTGTCAAAGTTGATTCTGACATTCTTCCAGGCAGTGTCGTTTCCCGAAATGGAACCGTGTTCCAAACAGTCATTCTTGTTTTTCACCAGTGATGCGGGAAGAGTCTCATCTGTGGTTTTGTTGACACATTTGTAGAACCTCCCTGAAAAGAAGTTGACTCCCATGATGCTGAAGATGAGCCAGAAGATGAGACACACCAGTAGCACATTGAAGATTGACGGAATGGCTCCCAGCAGGGCGTTGACAACCACCTGAACACCAACACAGATACTTTCAGTTCAGTTCAATTCAGGCTGAAATCACAGATTTTAGACCTGATACACAACACTGCATACTTGCAACGGTAAAACCAGGAAAACACAAGAGTGAATGTTTCTGCATGAGTTCATCTCAACTACTGCATGACTAATACTAAAGCAGAAATACAACTGCACGGTGAGGGTGGGAAAAGAATTAGGAGAGGAGGCGGGAGACCTAAAATACACTATTTTCTAAGATAATTTAAGGGGGTTAATACATTTTAAACAAACATTGCAACAGGACACCTTGTAGAGGAAGGAAGATGCCACAAAACTGGCTTACTGTAAACAATAAAACAATAAAGAAATCATGTTAAAAAAAACGCAGCAAACAATATCCAAAACAGTGAAATCATAATGGAAGCTAATGCATGTGAAAAGCCGTGCATGCAAATGAGGGAATTCACTGGCTACCACGTGAGGAAAGACCATCATCATGACAGTGCTGCAAATTTAGACCACCACAATATGAAAGCAACTAATCAATACATGCCACACTGTTCACAGCAGCCAAAACCTGCCCCTTCAGTTACATAAGTTATCAACCCCTGATTACATCCTGCTTGCATGGCCTAGAAAAATATTGCATAAGATGTATCATTTTATTTTAGTGTTATTTAAAACAATTTTGTGAAATGCACTTGTTTGCTTATATAAAGTCCAGCAACCAACAGCAGTTAAGTTTACTAATTAAATGAAATGAACGTTAAAACTTGTTAAATCTGCACAAAACCAATTTAGATTCTCATTCTTCATTTCTCCCCTGTGTAATCCTCAATAATTTATTCAGCAGTTTGTAAAATGGTGGTAATTGGAGATTTAAACGCTAATCATCATCATTTTGAGTGATCACTAAAAGTTGTAATGTTCCACAGCTACACAATATAAAACAGTAAATTCCATTTTTTCGAGGCAACCAATGGACATTCAAGGATGATGCATTTCTCACTTATGGAACACAACAGGATTTTTGCCCTTTCTTTTCGTCTATGCTAATATTTTTTTTGTCACCAGACCAGTCTATCTAATTCTCATACAACTTTAAGAAAATGTGCCAAAAATGTCAAACTATTCATTATTCATTTGTTTGATCAAAATTGTGTATCACTGGTGTACAATTATTTAGTAATTTAAAAGAAAGTAATTGACATAATTCTCTTTGGTTAAGCTAACCAGGAGGACAAATAATAGGAGAAATATGGTCAGGGAAGGAGAGGAATGCGTCATTTACATGCAACACATTTTGGAGTCGAAGACAAACATATACAGTAGAGTTTTGTTCTTCACCAGCCCTCACATCGCCCGTGTTCTGCACCAGTGCAGTGAGTTGATTGTAGTCAGTGTACTATTGACTCTTACCCTCATGCCCTCGAATCGTGACAGGGCTCTCAGGGGCCTCAGAGCTCGCAGGGTTCTCAGAGACTTGATGGCACCAAGGTCAGAAACCTTTAAGGCGTTGGCTACCAGACTGACCAGAGAAACCTGGAACACATGCACACACAGGTCAGGTAAGCAGGGAACCGACATTAGGCATTCAGAAGGAGCGATACTTATTGCAGTATGATTTCTGTTCTTTCTCTGCATCTCATCTGTCAAACTAACAAACAAAACAACAAAGAATCGTTCACTGAGGTAATTTGACCTACATCAACAATGAGGAAGTCCAACCAGCACCAGGCATTTGTGAAGTACTTTGCAAATCCGTACGCCACCCACTTCAGCAACATCTCCAGAATGAAGATGTAGGTGAAAATTTTGTCTGCAAACTCCAGCACTATTTTAATGGTCTTTCTCTGCTCAATGTAGACGTCTTCAAATGCCTGATGAGACGACAAAGAAGCGAGATATTAACTGTACATCCAACGATGTAACCAAACAAATGCAGCAATGCCAAACATGCACAGCAATGACGGTAGTGACTTACAAGAGCTCCGCTGCTAAGCAGGATCATGAAGATGATGAAACTCTCAAACCAGTTGTGCTCCACTATTCGATAACAGGTTTTTCGTAGCACCCACCACATCTTCCACCAGCCCACATCCACATTTACTTGACAACACGGGAACCTTTGCACACAGCCTGAGAGGAGACGAAGGGGACGTGGTGTTTTAGCCGCGTAATACCAGATTAAAATCAAGGCTGTAGTATGTTACAGTTACGTGGTAGAAATATTCACCAGCAGGAAAGCAGGCATCAGGTTCCATAGCTTCTTCTAATTCAAAGTCTATAGAGCCTCCTCCCTCTGCAGCAGGTAGACCATCCACTGTGCTGCCCTCAGAGGAGCTGAACTGCCCATCATCTTCTATGATCTGCAGATGAAACCGAGATTGTACAACGCAAAACTAGTGTTAGGTAGGCAAATAAAATCAAGTCATGGTTAATGCAATACTGTGTAGTTGCCCTGTGGTCGTTGCTGTAGAATCACTTCACAAGAATCACTGACATGCATTCAGAACAAGTTTGAATCAAATGTCTGATGGCTAGCGTTAAGCACATGCACCACTGTTTTCAGACTGAACAAATATGTTCAAATGTTCACACGAAACCACATCTGCGTGTTCTCTTTATAAGAGCAAAACAACAACAAACAATACCCTCCCTTCCCTTTTTTATCTCGACAGCAAAAGGAAATTGCTATTGTTATATGGCCTCCTCATCGACTCCATTTTATTATACAGAGATAGGAGCATGAAAATGGCAAGCGGCAGGCGTCTGTCTGCGTGCCCAACATGACAACTGTTTGCTTAGCTAATTAGAGCGAGATGTCTCTATAGGTCAGCTCAAAATTTAAAATATAAAAACATTAAATATCTAAAATCATTGGTAATTTGCAGTGTTTACAGTGCCTCCAGAGTGGCCACTCTTTTAGGCTGTTGTTGTATGGCTTTCTGCAGGGTGTGTCTTCTAATAGCTGGTATGAGAACAGCTTTAATGTCTTCCTGGAGAATGCTGGAGCACTTGGCTGCCCTGGGACCACCTAATGCAGTGCAGGGAATGATGTAAGCATGTTACTTCAATATAGTCTATGCACTATAGCTAGTGTGAGGATGGCTTGTGCTTCAGTCTCGTCATTCTGTTTCTGTGAGAAGAACTTTGTGTAACATTTCATCAAAATCAAGGGTCAGCTGTGGTACACGGGGGTTACGGATTGTAACCCCGAATCTACGAGTGTTACCCACAGTCACCCACTGAGAGCTGTTGAGTTTATCCTTTGACACCTGCACAGCTTCCCTAGGTTTAGTGATTAGTGAGAGCTTCTACCACCTCTCCCCAACAGCTTGAATGAGTCCTTCCCTCCTCTGAGATAAACAATGCCACATGTAAAGTAGCTCTCCTAAGAGGAACCTCTGACAACAGTACACCAGGACAGCAGTCAGATATGGTGTACTGTTAAGAAACAGTCAACATGCATAGCTTGTGCCATACTGGGCCTAGGCACAGGTGGCTGGTGGTGGAAACACCCCTGAGTTATCCTCATGTGAATAATCCCAGGGTCACATGGGGGCAACGTCTGGTTTAATAATAATAATAATAAATAATAATAATACATTTTATTTAAAAGCGCTTTTCAAGATACTCAAAGACACTTCACATAAAAAGGACATCAAATTAGCAAAACAATGTGAAATATAACATCAAAAACACAATAAACTGAGCTAAACATTAAAAGCAATTTTAAAAAGGTGTGTTTTTGTCAGAGATTTGAAGGGACCAAGGACTAGTATGTGGAGGGGCAGGGTATCTAATTGTTAACTGTCTGATTACTGGACAAACCTAACTCGACCACTGGAGTCACAGCCACACAGACTGACTGCTAGATTGCTGGAGAAAACTTCAAGACTGTGCACGCGCAAAGGACTGAACCCAGAAGCACCAGCGACATATGTTACGTTTAGTTTCCTTTGAAATATTTTGAATTATGTTTACCCGAATTAGCAGAAAGTATTTCTATGCATGTGCTATCTCTCATAATTTCTCTCATAATCTCTCTTATAAAGTACTTTATTGGGATCACCTCTTCAGCCTATTGCAATCCAAAAGAAGAGCTCTGTGATTCATATTACTCAGCATTTTAACATTTTTGTTTAAAAGCTGAGGTTGCTGTGCTTATATTGAAATGAATTATACTGAAAAGTGTTCCTAATATTTTGTTTATACGTATAGCTGAAAGAATCTTTAGATAACGATGATAAGTTGTCTGCCTAAAAGTTATTAGAATGTAATTTGAATTGAACTGAATTCGGATAAATACAAGTAACAAGTACAAATAGGAACAATAACATTGCACCAGTATACAGTATATAGTCAGTGTGTTTCTTTTTTATTTCTTTTACACAGAGGGATTAAGCACCCCAGCACTTAGACCAACAGGGCACATTATGTAATCAGTTTACTTATATTTTCCTGGCTATATGGCCTCTCCTTTTTATCATGTTATGTCATGGGGGATCTTTAAGGGAAACATCATAAAACTGTAGACTATAGGCTAAAAGCTTAACCTCCTTCACTCAACAACAGCCATTATTTTAGACAAAGACTTTTGTGATCCATTGCGTCGTCATAAAAAAAAAAAGGTATAATTTTAACAGACCAACCCACACCACCATCCTTACCACATGGCATCCTGCTGCTTCAGATGAGGCACTGCTAAAGTCCTCCGTGTTGAGATTTTCAAAGTCAGACTCTCCCACAGCAATAGGAACAGTGACAGTCAGACTAGGATTGTTGATGAAAGACATTATGGAATCATCACTCTTGCTGCTGACTATGTACTTGTCTCCAGCTTTATCCACTCCACTCACATCGCCATTGCCATTCTTAGGAAAGTCTTTGATGGTATGGTTGGGGATCAGGGGGATACCATTCGGCCCTATAGGTTTGTGCTCATCCAGAGATTTATCCTCGCCCTTCCTTTTCTTATTATCCCTGAGACAGACACTGTTGCAACTGTTTCGAATCAAAGACTTGACAAAGGCGATGCCCTGATGAATCCGTCCAATGGCAATCTTCAAATTGTTATCATCTTCCCCCGGCACTGCTGCTAGGTTGTCGGCACTGAATGAACTCAGCAGCAGGGCAAGGAACAGGTTCAGCACCTATCAGACGATGACATTAATTAATGTAATTTAATGTTTACCGATCTTTGTGCTATTGTATAACAACAAAACATTATGTAACTGTAAATACATAATCAATCTTTACATTAAACAGTTAGATTTAAAACAGTTGAATGAGTTGTACAAATGAATTGACTGTAAAAGATATAATGTACCACAAGGTTTCCAATAACCATGGCCATCATGTAGACAATGATGCACAAGGCAGGCCCAGACACCTCCATACAATCCCACATGGTCTCAATCCACTCTCCACAGAGTATTCGGAACACAATGAGGAATGAATGGAAGAAGTCACTCATGTGCCAACGAGGCAGACTGCAGTCGTCTGAGATTTTACACACACAGTCCTTGTAATTTTTTCCAAACAGCTGCATGCCCACCACAGCAAAGATGAAGACAATAATGGCCAGCACCAGAGTCAGGTTGCCCAAAGCCCCAACTGAATTACCAATTATTTTGATCAGTGTGTTAAGAGTGGGCCAAGATTTAGCCAACTTGAATACTCTCAGCTGTAAAAGAAGAAGGAAAAAAACTGTCATTTAACATGTCCCTACAGTGAAAATGTATTGAACCCATGACATACAGTGGCAAGAATAAGTATGTTAACCCTTGGGGATTTTCTCCATTCCACCACCTACAATAGGCTTAAGCTAATAAAATACAAGCAAGAGTAATTTGCCTCATACTAGTGAAAAAAAGCAAATGATTGATTTTGTTATCTTTAGTTTGTTATGATTTACAAATTGGTCAAATCTCCTTTGGTTTGACAAGAACAAAAGGTAAGGAGACATATTGATTGTGTTTACAATCACTTCAGTATTGTGAGATTCATTCCTGTTTTGATCATATTCGAGATTCTGCATTTAGGAACACAGAGAAATGTGGTTATTAATATCACCATAAAACAATCAATGAAAGTGTCCCAGTGCCTAATTACGTGGATGGTTTAGGGCAGCCGCCTGTGATGTTTATAGCATAAACTGACAATGACAATGAATGAAAAATACTCACACCAAGCTTTTTCCAACCTACACCATGACTACTTGAACTATGTATTGAATCTGGACAAAACTGAGGTGTCTTACTATATTTCAGTACAAATTTATACATAAATAAAGGCAGATAATTCCAAGGGTTCACTTACTTTTTCTTGCCAGTGTGCATGTTTGTCCAGACTTACCAATCTGCATGGTCCGCCAACCTTACTTTTGACACAAAGATCCAACAAGCTTAAACCGACAATGATTGAGTCAAAAATATTCCAGCCCTTCTGAAAGTAATAGTATGGGTCCAAAGCAATGATCTTGAGGACCATTTCAGCCGTGAAGATGCTAGTGAATACCTTCACATAAAAAAGTACCATTAATAACAATGATATACGTGTATATATATATATATATATATATATTTCTTTGTACTCTACAGTCAACTTACCAGATTGCCCACACGCATTATTTCCTGGAAAACCGGGACCATTGGATAATGTTCCATGGCCATGAACAGTGTGTTAAGTACAATGCAGATGGTGATGAGTAGGTCCACAAAAGGGTCCATCACAATTATCTTTACTACCCTCTTGAATTTCATCCATGCTGGACAAAATTCCCAGATGAGAAATCTTTGGGCAAAATCATTCCAGAAAGGAGGACACTTCTGCCTTGACTCTTCGAGCTCTGATGGCAAAACAGGAAAATATTTTAGAGAAAGTGTCATTAGTCTTTTTGACATCCAAGATACAAACAAGAGTTCACATTTGTGCCATTCATAGAATACATACCCTCCATTGTGTTGGTTATGACACTAGCTATACTCTGAGCTCTCTGTCTGGTCATTGGGCCCTCAAGGAAGTCCATACAATCCTGGTATGGTCCATCACTGCCCTGTCTGTACTCTGTGTCAGTAGTGTCATCCTGGTGATAAAAACATTGGTACAGATGCAACTGTCTTAAACAAAATTTGTTACTGGGCATAAACAACAAATGATCAGTATCTACAAATGTAAATTAAAATGTCAGTATCTTAATAATGTTAATGTCACAGTAATACCTCGTTAAAAAAGAAATAATAAGCAAAGGAAATGGTGCACTCAAACACTGCATCTTTCCATGACCATCTCCAATAAGAGTATCTGATGACAGCTTTGTGATAACTTGGTTTAATGTGGGAATTAAAGAGTCAAAGGCCAAGGTTCTTGCGTCTACGAAGTGGGGTAGAAAGAAGGGTCAAATACATCACAAAAGATTTGCTAATTGCTTATCATGCCAGCCTGGATAGCTTGCAGGAACTAACTAAATGGCTGCCCAGAACAAAAAAAGTCAAAAACCTCTGTCAAACTTTGGAAAAGGGTGAGCAATACAGTCAAGTATTACAAATGACATAAAGTTGATGATAAAATATGCACTGTGTGTGTGTCAGACAGGAAAAAAAGCGAAACCAAAAGACAGAAACAGAAACACAGCCAATACTACAGTAGAGCTGTGAGCAAATAAAATAGGGCCAGACAACCTGAGCTGGACAATCTTTTCTTACATTGTCTCCAGTTGAGGCCATATCTACCATCACTTTAGGCAGATGGAGCCCCACAGGCGATGATGGGAGTGAACTCCTACCAACCAGAGACACAACCCCATTACAGTCCACAGAGCTGTGTCTGATCCCTCTGGGTTGAAGTAGGAGATGAGGCAAGAAGCTGCACTGGCTCATACTACTGCTGCGTCGATCACACCGCTGGGGAAGAAACAAAGAGTCCCTCGGACTCAGGGTGTCCTCAAAAATGCTGTTCTCATCATCTGCAAACTCATTTTCTGATCCTGGATTCTGCCCTTGGCTTTGGAAACTGAAAAGGCTGGTCCTGCTGTTCCGTCTGGATGAGAAGAGGGGTCCACGAAAACTCAGAAAAGACTAGGAGAGAAAGATATTCTCCAGTGGATACATGATACATGGTGATCATAAAGAGGAAAGAATGGCGATGACAATGATCTTCAGATGCACACAAAAAAGATAATTCTGTGGTGAGAAGCGAATGCACGAAACCACGTCTGTGGTTTCTGTAAGGAAACTGCTAAATAAAAAAATACATAGCAGCGATGAAAGCGAATTAAGGTGATGGTCATGGTGATAATCAGGATGATGCAGGAGAAGAAGGTGATGACTGTGATGCAGGTGGTGACGATGGTATTCATGAAGACAATGTGACAATAAGCAAGGTAAGAAGGAAATCGTTGATGACGACTGACAATGACAAGAACATAGGTTGATAAAGATAAAGAAGAAGAAGATGACGATGATGATGATGATGATGATGATGACAGTGATACAGATGACATTGAAAATTAATTAATAAGTTGGTGTGACAGTTGAGAAAAAGAGCTGCACTGGGATTAATAACATGGCATGGAAATTATCACAAAATATGGGTTGAAGTGTCAGTCTAAGATCTGCATTGCAAGTAAAACATTGGGAATCACATTATCAGTTCATTTACTTCTCCTGCTTGTCAGTAATTTTGAGCTCTTAAAGACCTTTACTGCACATATCTGCCACTCAAACCACACATCTGTCATTACAGACTATAGCGTTGAATTATTCTTAAAAAAAAAATCTATAATATTAGGATTTGTTTTAAAGATTCTGTGGCCACTGAGCAGTCATGGATTGGCTGCTGTCTGACAGAGTCTAGTCTTAACATGAATTTTCAACAAAAAATCTTGCAGGTTTACTGAAAACTACAGAGTAAGTCAATGTAATCGGGAGTAAATGTAGAAAATCCCAAAGACTGGTCCATAGTTAGCCGTGAATAATTTTCATAAGGCAAACTATGCTACTATACCTGGTGTGCAGATGAGCATTTCATGTCATAGTTGAGCAGGTTTGCCTCCACAGAGAGGCGAAAGCTAGCCCTCCTTAAACTGTCCTGTGACTCGGATTTAGGTAACTTCTCCTCAGCTCCTTTCTCCCCCTTTTTTTTTCTTCTCCTATTGCATCTCTCTTTGGCACTTTTTGAGCTGAGCTTGGACCGGTCAGAAGAACTCTCCTTGCCACCACCTTTGTCACTGACCTCCTGACCCTCTGCTGCGGCTGCAGCTATCGTTGCCTGGAAGAGAAACCAACCAATAATTGTTATGATCACATACACAACCAGTGTTGGAAGTAATGCGTTACAAAAGTAATGTAATTATTGTAATGTATTGCTTTTTGCTGTAACGCAGTAATGTAAGGCATTCCAAAAAAAAAACAGCAGTAAACATTCTATATAGTAATAGCACAGAATTGCATGACTAGTAGTAGATAGGAAATTAGAGGGCAAGAGCTCTGTGCCAGAGAAAAGAAAGTGGAGGATGTGAGAGAGGAGAGAGAAGAAAGAAGGAGAACATGTGTTTGGTGCATCGTCCCCCAGCAGCCTAGGCCTATAGCAGCATAACTAAGGGATGGTTTAGTCCAGCCCTAACTATAAGCTTGATTAAAAAGGAAAGTCTTAAGCCTGACCTTAAAAATAGAGAGAGTGTCTGCCTCCCAAACTGGGAGCTGGTTCCACAGGAGAGGAGCCTGATAGCTGAAAGCTCTGCCTCCCATTCTACTTTTTGAAATTCTAGGAACCACAAGTAGGCCTGCACTTTCAGACCGAAGTGATCTGTTGGGATGATATGGTACAATGAGGTCTTTAAGATATGATGGAGCTAGGCCTTTAAGGGCCTTGTATGTAAGGAGGAGGATTTTAAATTCTATTCTAGACTTTAAAGGGAGCCAGTGAAGAGAAGCTAAAACTGGAGTAATATGATATCTCTTGCTAATTCCTGTCAATGCTCTTGCTGTGGCATTTTGAATCAATTGGAGGCTTTTTAAAGAGCTATTTGGACAGCCAGACAGTAATGAATTACAGTAATCCAGTCTGGACGACACAAATGCATGAACTAGTTTTTCAGCATCACTCTGAGACAGGATGTTCCTAATTTTGACAATATTACGCAGGTGAAAGAAGGCAGTCCTGGTTACTTGCTTTATGTGACATTTAAAGGACATATCCTCGTCAAATATAACACCAAGGTTTTTCACAGTAGTACTGGAGGCCAAGGTAATGCCATCCAAAGACACCACGTGATTGGATAATGAATCTCTGAGATGCTTAGGACCAAATACAATAACTTCTGCTTTGTCTGAGTTTGAGAGTAGGAAATTACAGGTCATCCAAGCCTTTATGTCTTTAAGGTATGCTTGGAGTTTAACCAGCTGATAAGTTTCATCTGGTTTCATTGATAAATATAGCTGGGTGTCGTCTGCATAGCAATGAAAGTTTATGCCATGTTTTCTAATAATCTTGCCTAATGGCAACATGTATAACGTGAAGAGTATTGGTCCTAGCACAGAACCCTGAGGAACTCCGTAACTTACTTTTGTATATATAGAAGAATCATTGTTGACATGAACAAACTGGAATCTGTCAGACAGATAGGATTCAAACCAGTCTAATGCAGTTCCTTTAATCTTTATCTCACTTTCAAGTCTCTGTAGTAAAATATTATGATCAATAGTGTCAAATGCAGCACTAAGATCTAGCAGAACAAGTACAGAGACAAGTCCACTGTCTGAAGCCATGAGGAGATCATTGGTAACTTTAACCAAAGCTATTTCTGTACTATGATGAACTCTAAAACCTGACTGAAACTCTTCAAACAGACCATTCCTGTTTAAGTGGTCACACAACTGATTAGCAACAACTTTTTCTAGAATTTTGGAAATATAAGGAAGGTTGGAGATATAGTTGGCTAAAACATCTGGATCTAGAGTGGCTTTCTTGAGTAAGGGCTTAATTACAGCAATCTTAAAAGACTGAGGCACATATCCTGTTAATAAAGATAAATTTATCTGGTTCAATATGGAGGTGTTAATTAATGGAAAAACTTCTTTGAGCAATTTAGTTGCGATTGGATCTAGAAGACAAGTTGATGGTTTAGATGATGTAATTGATCAGCAGAGGAGAAAAATTCTGCGCAAATTGTAAAACGTTTCTTCCTGTACGGCTGAAGCAGGCTCGACGTTGGACAGTACATTTTCGAAATGGACATACTCTCATTATTTTCAGTTTGTTAGAGACAAAGATATGAGGAGCATAGTAGTTAAGTGCACTTTATGTGCGAAACCAAAAGATTTATCTACGTCGCGAAATAGCACAAGTAATCCAACAAAACATTTTGAGCGGTGCCACACTAACATTAAGTTAGTGAAAAGAAAGCAAACTGAAGACGAAAGCAGAGACAAAGCAGTTAAAGGTCTGTTTTAACTAAACTCAGGCAATGATTGTTCCTTGTATTGCATTACGAGCCATCACTGCATTACGAGCCATCACTGCGCGCCTATTACATTCTTCTGTTGTTAGCCTTAAGCCTAGGAGCATAATAAGATACATTTAAAATAAGTATATATATATTTCCAGTTCTTTTGGTGAAAGTAACTTAAAAGTAATGCAGCAGTAGTGTAATGCCTTACAATTCAGAGTAATTCGTTACATTATAACGAATTACTCTGAAATGACAGTAACAAGTAATACATAATGTATTACGTTTTTGAAGTAACTTGCTCAACACTGTACACAACATGGAATTCACTGAATTACTCTATCTCTTGTTTATCATTGGACTTTTTGAAACATGGTAAATCTACTGTCAAGAAAATCATCCTGACGGCAAGGATTCTTTGATCACAAGAGACCCACGTTAAGGGTCTGTAGTGTCTTATGTGGAAGAATGCAGAGCATTAGATAAGTAGAGCATATGCAGAGCATAGTTCATAGGATGTCAATTCATAATCATTCACTTTATAATGATTACTATAATAATGCTAAAATATCATCATAGAAAGAAGAAAGAGTGCCTGTGATACAACACTTTGAAATTAAATTCAAATTTGGCCATGGTAGAGAATATCTTACTTATCATGTATACACTTATACATTAGGGGATGTACCAACTAGTTGATAAGTCCACTCTACTGCTGAGCCATGATGCTTTAAGCAGGAAGTCGGCTAATCGCGACAATAACAACACAGACGCCTCGGAGAAGAGAGGTGAAGAACCCAGTGGGCCATTGCAGCAAACTAGCAGCGGTTCATCTAGTGTGTTGAAATACTTCACTAAAGATGAAGCCCATAGTCTACCGTGACATTCAGAATATGTAAGTCAGTCCTGAATGCAACAAAAGTACTACTGCAATACACACTCATCTGAAAAGGCATCCACTAACGCTAGCAGAGGAGCGGTCTAAATCCTATCAGCGGCAGTCAGTTAACAACTTCACCTGCGGTAACAGAGAGAATGAGGCTGCAGATCAACAATTTGATGGTGAATTTCTTTATCTAAAGTTATTAGACCTTTAGCTACTATACACGGAAAAAGATACTGAGATATACCACTTTTTTTTCTCTTATGATTTATATAGGATATACATATCTGCAGCGCACAGTATTGATAAGCTCATGTGTCTATGTTCAGTTCTGTTGTTGTTGTTTTTTTTGAGGAGCGTATTAGAAGTGTCAGACTGACGGTGTTTATGGTGTAGATGGTGTGCAGCTTTAGTTACATCGCAGAAAAGCCTCCAAATAACACAAAATAAGCTATAGCTTATTTTGTGTCAGATGGTACAGTATGTATTCAGGTCAAGAATATAGATTTAATTGTTGCAAAGCATTACTTTCTACTGTGTTTTTATGTGTGACGTCATTGACTAGTTGACATCGACTCGACTTTAACCACATATTAGTCAACTTAAAAAAAAAAACAAGTAATTAAACTTATATACTCTCTGGTTTCTGGGTTTCAATATTGAGTAAAAAGTGTGCTCTTCCTGAAAAACAATTGCATTTATAGTTTAAAATACAATGCATCCTAACCACCTGGAACCTGTGTTTGTTAGGAATCACTGTACCTGTGCCTCCTCTTGCTGCCGTTTCAGCTGCTCAAGCATGGCTTGATACTCCTCCTCCTTCTCCTGAGCTTCTTTTATGGTGGCTTGGCTCTGCTCCTCATAGGCCATAGCTACTACAGCCAAGATCAGGTTGATCAGGTAGAAGGAGCCCAGGAATATCACCAGTACAAAAAATATCATGTAGGCCTTCCCAGATACCCGCAAAGTCTGGAGGGAAAATAAACAAAGTTACGGTATACTTAAACTAACTTAATATACTGATAAGTATTTATTTTCATTTCTTATTAAAGTCACGTTACTTTTCTTACATCCTTGGGTTTTTGTAAATCATTTGGTAAACTTTCAATCTTATCTTTATACTACCTATACTGTATATGTACCATATACTGTATGCAGTGCATAAAAATGTGGGATATCGTGTGAACAAAAACAAAAGTTCTTTGGATTTGTTGTTCTTCCAGGAACCAGTAACATCACTGATTCTTACAAAAGATTAGATTTCTAGTCTTCACCTCTAGGAATCTGGTCAAGAGGCTGCTCAAAATCTGCTGCCTACTTGTACAGCAATTACTAAAGTAATTACTATTTTTTTTTTTTCCAGAAGGTAAGAAAAAAGACAACCACCTTCCTCTTTGTAAGATAACTTAATGGTGAGGAGGCAGGTTCTCACCATCTGGACCCAGGGTTATTGCCACAGCTTTTAGAGCCAGCATCTTCCAAAAGAACAGCCTGTTTTTATGCTACAGTACTTAGCAGACTTTTGAATTATTTTTTTCTCATCCAGTCAAACGATAACTCCCTTTAAGTGATACTGAAAAACAATACAAAGTGAGTTACTCATGCATCCGCAAATGATTAAAGAACTAAAAGCTGGGAGTTTGCCTACTGACAGAACACTGACCCGGACATAAGGACAAAAAGAAAAGAGAGAAGAAGTCCCTACTCTACTGAACAGCTGAAAGCTCAGGTAAATTAGTTGATAGCTCCAGTCACTGTTAACTTCATGCAGTGTTAAGAAGATTTGTTCAAGGCAGCTCTGTTGTATTTCTGTTTGCCTTTCCTGTTGTAAGTACAAAGGGAAGAACAGCCTATTCATTGGACACCCATCTGGCTTTTTACTGCTATTCAGGCTATGTTTGCTTGAGCGACAATGGGACTCACCTTTTACCCTCTGACCAAGATGCACCTGCTTTGCATTTAGATGTTTGTTCAAACAAGTTGCTCTGAATATTCTCTTTAATACCAGTATTGTAAAGGAAGACTGCTTGTCCCTCTTTAACATGGCAAGCCCCGCCTGCTTGTGTACTTAGAGAAGCAGTCATCCTAAATACAGCATCCTGAACCACACATGAGGTTGAACATTTCATCAGCCTGCGACCAAAAAAGGGCCACTGACTAACCAACCGTTCAAAGGTGCCTTGGGTCTGGTGCCTTTCCCAGATTCACTCATCTCTCTCTCCAAGCAACTACCAAACACATTATATTACTAATTTCTATCCAGACAACATTCATTACAGTCACGCTTCTTTTAGCATCTTTATGGAAAGCCAAAGTCCAGTTTTCCTTTACTTCCACTGCTTACCTGCTGGTAAAGGTTCTCCCAGTAATCTTGTGTCATCAGTCTAAACAGAGCAAGGAAGGCCCAACCAAATGAGTCAAAGCTGGTGTAGCCATAGTCTGGGTTCTCCCCCGCTCTGATGCAAACGAACCCCTCTGGACACAGCCTGCAGGAAATGGAGAGTCTGTTAGACCCTCCCAACACTCAGGCCATACACTACATAAAGATCGCATTATTCAAGGATTTTATTCATTCTATATTGTATTCAGTTTTCTAGTTGCCGGGGGGCAATGTGCTTACCCTGCTCCACTGCCGTTTCCGCAAAGCAACGGATCTCGTTTGCCTGGCTGGTAATAATGATTATCTGATAGGGAAAGAAGGAAAAAGCCGTTTGAACATGTGTTGGGAGGACTGTGGTGGTCAGCAGCAGTCAACACCAAAAACAACTAAATCGTAATTCTAATAGGTAGAGCTCTAAAATATAATGTAATCCACTACAACTGTACTGCAATAAATCAGAAATAATCTCTGTGAGCCTTGCATAGTGTCACAGCAGCCACAACATTGAATAGGTTCCCCTTTCGAGGTGTGGATGCCACTCGACCTCTTAAGGCTTGCTGTGGTATCCGGTACCAAGATGATAGCAGCATATCCTTTGAGTCCTTCAAATTGCCTCCATTGATCATATTTCTTCAGCACATGGATTGAGATCTGGGAATTTGGAAGCTAAGACAACACCTTGAAGTACTGTAGTTGTTTTGTAACTCAAACCAATCTTTAACCAATTTTGCTTCGCGGCAGGACGTATCATCCTGCTGAAAGAGGCCACTGCCATCAGGGAATACTGTTTTCACAAAAGGGTATCTTATGCACAAAAAGCACAATTCCTCAGACCAGACCAGGCCACCTTTTTCCATTGCTCCACGATCCAGTTCTGGTGCTCTCGTGCCCATTGTTGGCACTTTCTGCAGTGGACAGGGCTCAGCATCAGCACCCTGATGCATTGTGTGTTTTGACACCTTTCTATCAGAACCAGTGTTAACGTTTTCAGCAATTTGAGCTAGCACAGCTTGTTTTTTGGCTCCCATGACCCTGTCACCGGTTCACCGCTTTTTCTCCTTGGAACACACAACAATAGCAGCTGTTTTGGAGATGCTCTGACTTGATAATGATTCGAGTATTTGAGTATACTCAGTATTTCAGGACATTCAATTGGAAAGACAAGTGTGTGTCAAGTGACAAGTCTCAGTTAGAAAAGTTTTCATGTAATTGTATACTTGGCTAGTCAACCTTTTTGGGCAGCCCTCTGTCATTTCAACATGAGTTCATGCACAAAAGAGTTCCCAAATGGCTTAGATTTGAGAGCTTTGAACATATACTTGGTACGCTAAGATCAGTTAAATGTACTCAGTCAGAAGTGGGGTACATTCTAACAAAGAGGTGCACAGGAAAACCAGAAAAGCAAAAACAGCCTAGTACATTGAGGAGCACATATCTGGACTGAAATGCTTTTGTATGACAATCAGTACTCTATGACATACACCGATCAGACCACCTTCCGAATATTGTGTAGGTCTCCTTTGTGCCTCCAGAACTGACTCGTCAGAGAATGGACATGGGCCTTCTGAGGGTGTCCTGTGGTGTCTAGCAACAGAATGTTGTTAGTGGGGGCCTTTGGGTCCTATGGGTTGAGGGGAGGGGCCTCTGTGGATCAGGCTTGTTCCAGTGCATTCCACAAATACTTGATCGGTTTGATTTTTGAGTTGTTCCTAAACCGTTTTTGTGTGTGTGCCTGTGTCAGGCTGCATCCTGCTGGGGATGGCTGCCGCCATCAAGGAGTGTTATTGCTATGGGGTGAGGGTGCCTGGTCTGGTCTGGGTGGCTGGTACATGCACATGTACATACATACACAACATCCACACGAATGTTCAAATGTTTCCCAGTAGAACAAGATGATGTCATTTACTTCATTAATTCACCTGGATTTAATGTTATGCCTGATCGGTATATGTCAAATATGTTTTTTTTCCCCAAACAAAATCAACCTTGTCGCAATTCAAGCAGACGGAAAGAAAATCAAATACTCACTTTTATCCAAAACATAGGCATTCCAGCTGATATTGTCTGGTTTGCTCGCGTCATCGGTGAAGTTACGTACGCACTTCTGCTGTAGATGGCCCATAAAAAGCTGTAACCCTACTAGGGCAAAGACGCTCAAGCAGAAGACTGTGAGGATCATCACATCAGTAAGCTTCTTCACGGACTGGAACAATGCACCAACGATGGTCTTCAAGCCTGCCACACACAAAGTTACTCATTATACTAAGTAGTCCTTTTAGAGACAATTTAATTTTAGCAGCATGCATATGCAAACAGCCTGCGTTCAAGCATATAACATCACATGAAGCTTCAGGTAAATGTTCAGTAAGTAAGATCTGTTCCCTAATGCTCTGTTCCCCTCTGGAAAAGTTGGGCTGTCGCTCTATTTCCTTATCTCTCCATTTTCCCACACTGTCAAAATCAGTCAGTCCCTCCTCAATTGGCACGTCACTACTTCCATCCAATGACCCATTTGCCTGCCTTCTCCCAGCCAATCATTCCCTTGTCCCTATATTTTAAAGCCACTGTCATTCTGTCACACCCTCCTCCTCCCCACTGCCACCTCTCCGTGTGGTCTTCCTAGAGGTCTCTATCAGCCAACTGCCAACTTCTTCTCCACCACCACCAGTGTCGAGACTCAGGGGGTTCATGTCCCTACCTACCTGCATCGTCTGAGATTCAGTTCTATGACACCGTCAAAGTCTCGGAGTCGAACCGCCAAACTACATGTTCATGTTTCCTCAATAAATTTTCATTCTTCACCTACTTGATCTCTCCTTACTGAACTGTAAATCACTGTGAAGGCAGTATGATGCATGAGCTTGAGCATGAGCATGCTTCCAATGGCATCATTTATTCTGAAGGGTTTTAGGATATACTTTCTGCTTAGGTTCAGCAAGATAAAGCAAAGGTGATTGGTCGGACAGTGCTTTACAATACACATGGGCATTGACACAAAACAAATCAGAAGAAACTGATTAAGTCACCTGATCTTAACCTGACTGAGGATGCATTTCACTTGCTGATGACAAAACTAATGGAAGAAAGACCCGCGAACAAAAATCAACTGAAGAGAGCTGTCACAAAGGCCTGGTAACGCAACTCAAAAGAGGAAAGTGAAACTCATCACTCATTCATGTAGCCTCTTCGGTTCTAAAGGAGTGTTGGGGAGTTGGGGTTTGAATAGGAATATATGTGGGTGTTACTGGCCTGCAACTCACATGACAAGGCTCTGTTAACAACCAGCTACTTACCTGTAATTGGAGGAATCTCTTTTGATCCTATAACCCTTCCCTGACGAATGGTACTCTAACGACCCATTTTGTTTATGATTATGTTAATCTGTCCAAACACTTTTGAAAAATGTGTTAGCACCCAAACACATATGGACTTAACTATGTCTTTATTTTTCAGTGCATTCTTCTTTCTTGTCAAAACCTGGCCCCTACATTAAGTGGATATAAGACTGAGCCATGCTTTATGTGCAAGGCTTTATGTAACAGTTCAACCCAAGACAAACCTTAATAGGCATATATAGTGCAAGAGCATATTCATGCTTTATGTTTTTCTACTGTCATCTCGAGAACATAAGATGAACATTTGAATGTATGTTATATAAAACCTGTGAAAAATACAGGACAGGGAGGTGGACAGATGGGCCCAGAGTTGCAGGAGCGTTGATAATTGCAGTGGGAAGATTTAAGGGTGCCAGAAAAACGGGCGTTTGTTTGTACTGCTTACCTGGGATGACTGAAATGGCTTTGAATGCTCTAAGCACTCTGAATGTGCGCAGAGCTGAAAAATTGCCAAGGGGTACGAACTCCGTTACATACCTAGAGGAAACAGAGAATAATTCTTAGGCAATTGACAATACATGAAACGCAGATTGATGCAAAGTACTAACATTTTGGTCCATAAAACATCTGGTGAAGAAATAGTACGAAGTTGGGCATGCACATTGATGAAGGTAAAGATATTAATACAATAGGGTTGGTGTTGTTGTCTTATCATCACAAATCCTTTGAAAAGACCAACATGCTATCATGCACTGTCTCTATTTTCGAAGCCTGTTATAGAGTATTCCTTGAAGCATTAGAGAGCCATCAACAAATAGTGCCTGTCCAGGTTTCACTTTAATTCACAAAAGTAGTGTACTTACGCCATAACAATGACACAGAAATCCAGCCAGTTCCAGGGATCTCTTAGAAATGTGAACTTCCCGATACAGAACCCTCGAGCTAAAACTTTAACCAGGAATTCACAGGTATAGATTGCAGTAAATGTGTACCTGTTGGAAAAAGAAATATATTTTACACTGAATGGGATCCATTTCTGATAGTGTGCATATCTGAACCAATGTGCAATTCATGGAAAACTTACTCGACATTCTTTGCCCACTCCGGCGGTCGACTTAGTGTCATAAATACACAGTTGGTGATGATAGTGCACATGATCACCGTGCTGAACAACTTACAGGCAGTCGTCAAGGAAGCTACTTATTTTGTTATAATCATATCTCAGACAAAGCAGCAAAAAAGCCATGCAGGGTGAATAATATGGGCTCAATGTAAGCACAATTTATAATAATAATATCTTGATGAAAGGATATCAGTGTACCAAGATGGAGATTGATATTCTTCTAAGAATGTTGAAGGGGCTCAGGAGGTACAAGGCAGGAGCGGCATTGAAGCGAAAAATGAACTTTCCTTTGTTTAATACTATGAAAGTCTGACAGAAAAGGAGAGATATAGATATGATACCAGAATATAATGTGAGGCAGATCCAGACTTACGACTCATGTGATGACAACTGATCAATGCCTTGTTATGCCTTAACCCTGAAGCTTGACATGAAGCAAACCTACTGTCTGATTAGCGTAGAAGGGATCCAGGTCCTCCAGGGGTGTCGACACCATTCCTTTTGGAATGTCCCCATACAGAAGAGGGAGCGATTTGCCCGCCTCCAGGTCACGGCTGGGTTTGGGCTTATTGTCATTGTTGCGTTTTTTCTTCTCTCCCTTGGGCTTCTTGGCTTTCTCCTCAGAAATCCGTTTCTCGATGGCACTGAGGGACTCAACAGTAAAGTGGCGGAAGCTGTCTGGACATGGTGGTACAAGCAGCTCTGCCATATTTTCATCCTGCACCTTCAGAGCAAGCAGCTAGCCTCCAACATGAGAAAGGCCTGTGTAGGGTCAGAACAGAGAAGAAGCTGTAGACGTTGGGAACAGTTTAAAAGTTGATTTACAAAAAATGTAACTGAACAATTCCACCTCTGGATAGTGAACTGTATTTCAGATAATACATGTCTACTGATCACCAGCTTGAACAGTAATAAATGGAGAGGACAGGTCAGAGACCATCAGCTTGGGAAGCAGCAAGCTATAATGAGCCTAGAGACGGCTGTCACATAACGCATAAATTCCTTCCAGCTATGGTAAAATTAGATCTAATTATCTTCTCGTCTGTAGATAAAATTAAGATTTGACATGACAGTGATCAATTCCAGGTGAGATTCTTGCACCCCTCCACCATCCCTCATAATGGAAAGAGTCTGCTTTCCCCTCAGAGCCTGAGCACTGGGAGGAAAAGATCCATCCTACTAATAGCACTGGTATGATGTGTTAGGAAGACCTACGCAGTATTAAATATGAATGCACTACAGACTGCATTGCAACTCTCTGGGTTCCCTGCCACAGAGAACTTCTGCCTAATCTGAATGCTGCAGTGTAATAGAATACTCCCACACGTTGCTGTGATCGATAACATGCAAGAAATCAATCACAACACACTGGTCAATCAACTGTTCTCAGCACTGAGTTGTGCACGTGTGACGTAAGTGCAACAACAAAGGGAGCACCAACTACTAAAAAAAAAAAAAACAAGCTTTGAGTTTCTGAGTTTCATATCTCTACACAGGGCTTTAATACCTACTATCGTAGGAGTACACAGTAGGGCATTTTTGCTTTTGAAGGCAATGGAGACAGTTGAATGGAGACAAAAATATGGTAGCTATGTATTTTCTACGTAAATCATTTTGTTATCATACAATATATGAAACAAAAACAAGCATTAACATTGTCTAAAGACTCCTTTTGGTTTTGTACTGAGAGATGGCCATTCACACATGTCTGTCAGTGTCAACACTAAACAGACAGATGGGCAAGGACTGGGCTGCTGAGCTAGTCAAATGGAGCGCATAAGCCTTTGCAAATCCAAAGTAATGGTTGCGAGTTCTGTTCTCAAGCTTTACTTAAACTTGGAGATATGTTGAGGGAGAGGCCTAATTTACAATGTATTGTCGCTGTGCAAAGATACAAATAAATGACATAGGCAAACAAATTAGTCAAATAATACATCCTTTATGTAAAAGGTTTGCTATAGTGATGGTCATGGACAGCACATCTCCAACATAAAACACACTACAGTAATGAGAAATGTGCTTTCTAACGTCATATTCCACAAAGTGAATCATTAAGAACCTTTTTCTGATTTATTTTTCCAGTCACATTTCACAAGAAATATTCTTCAATGTTTTATTTTTTATAACATTAGTGGACAGTGTAAGTAGTTTAGTGCAAGTTATGTCATGGATTTTACTGGCTTTCCTTTTGATAATTGGTGAGTGGATAATACTGTTAATGTCGCAACATCTCTGCTGTTGCTCTCATGTGTTAAATATATAATTAAATGTGAGTATATAACGTACCGTCATAGGTTATTGTCTTTTTTATGTGCGTAATATAGGATCAGTTGGTACAGAACATTTTTATTTCTTCCGTACCAAGTACTTCTGATGTGCAATGACCTTAAATGAGAGTCAACACAAACATGTTTAACTATATATTATATACACCGATCAGCCACAACATTAAAACCACTGGCAGGAGAACTGAATAACAATGACAATCTTGTGACAATTCAATGTTCTGCAGGGAAACTTTTGGACCTGGCATTAATATGGATGTTTCTTAGACATGTACCACCCACCTAGACACACACACCAAAACGGTTTAGGAACAACTCAAAGAAATCATGAAAAATGGCACAAGGTGTTGACCTGACCTCCAAATTCCCTAGATCCCAAACTGATCAAGAATTTGTGGAATGCACTGGAACAAACCTGATCCACAGAGGCCCCTCCCCTCAACCCATAGGACCCAAAGGCCCCCACTAACAACATTCAGTTGCTAGACACCACATGACACCCTCAGAAGGCCCATGTCCATTCTCTGACGAGTCACAACTGTTTTTCAGGCACAAGAGAGAACTGCACAATACTAGGAAGGTGGTCATAATGTTATGCCTGATCGGTGTATACGGAGAAATACACTGTAGCTTTTATTAAAAGGAACAGATAAACAACGGAGAAATAACAGTAATATTTAAAGATTTAAACCTTGAGTTTATGTTCACATGATGGGGTCACACTGCAGTGACCTCTACAGAGGTATGCATCATTCTGTCAGTGGGTTCCCAACCCATTGCAGACAACTCGAGATATAAGTTGCCACTTTGAGGCTTCAAACAGGCCCACTTCAATTTATCTGCAACCTGTCTGCATCATGACCTTGTGTGCACTAACCTCACATAGACACATTTGCTCCCACCAACTTTCACTGGAACAATCAGTTTGTTATTTACACCATACATGTACATACAGCAGCTGTGACCGGATGATGAGCTCCAAGTGATGACTGATCTTGGCTTTAGGCACCGTGGTCCACCCACAAATGTATATTAAACACTCACATGGTGTCAGACGGAAGCTAGCATCAATATTTAATGTCTATTACCTATTTCACAGCTTAAATTCACTGACCTCAAAGTGCCACTTGTTGTTGGAGTCGGAGATGCTCTTTGTCAGATTGTAACTCGATTCTATGCTTTCAAATAAAACCAATGTCTGCAATGATATTTTGACAAAATTACTGAAACCACAATTCCACTGACATTGAATTAAGCTAAGTATCATTCTGGCAAATAAGCTAAAGCAAGCCATGATAAAGTGTGTTTTCCCCGCGCGTTTTCATCAGGGTGCTGCCTCTGCCTTCAGAATGTATCCTCATTTTTAAACCGATTACAGCGGGCGGACTTCAAACCACTCGGCGAGCCACAAGCATGATAAATAAAGACACAAAGGTCAAAAAAGGGCATGCCATATTTTTTTTTTCTAGGGAATTGGATTATACGCAAATGTCTGTATATGCTGAAAATGCAGAACAACAGCGTGATAGGATGGGGTTTTAAGATGCCGGTTCACTTTGACTATTGTAAAAAAATAAATTATTGTAGCTGTTATTGTAACTATGGGGAAAAAAGTGTATTCATTCACAATGAACTGCTATGGGTTACATTGGCCTAAGCAAAGGGCAGCACTAGGCAGCATAGTCTTTTGGGAGCTAGGCAGTTAATGTAGAGCCCGTGTGGGTGTTCTATAACATCACTAAAACTAATTTTTTTGTCAATCCACCACACCTAGGGGTGAGCTTTAGAACTGTAATGATAGGGATTCGAGTGATTTGAAGTATGACTTTCATAAGTAATAACAGGCCCATTCATCTCAAACATACAGAGAGTGATAACAGTTCAGCATCTGTGGGCTCCTGAGGGACCAACACACTCACAGCTCTTAAGTGCTCACAAGTAATGCTTGCTGATGCCTCTCACAGGCTACACAATCAGGATTCGGTCCTGTCAATTCAGGGCGTTGGCAAACTAGCTGATGACAAGCGGCCAGTTGTCTGGAATAAAATCTTCCTTTTTTTTTCTTTTTTTTTTTTTTAATGTACAATCAGCCAGGCTACACTGCCCGCACACAGGCTGAGTACAACGCAAACAGGACAATCTAATTGACAGCAATCTAATAATGATGTTGACAGTGGGGCAAGCAGGAAGTCATTTAAGATGGAGTGTGGGCTAATAATTGCTGCCATGTCCATTAACTTCTGTAATATATTGTGGACCACAAATTGCACTCTACTCTTTGTCCAAATCAACTACAAGAGATCAATCATGTTTTTTCCATACCGGCATCTCACCACTATTAGTGTCATAAAGAGTGATATTTAATAATATGTGATATGCAAAGACTGCATCATAGTGCCAAGGTAGAAACACCTCAGAAACGGTTCTTAACAATATAAAAGGACATTATGTTAATGAAATGTAAACCACCAAGATAGATAGATAGATAGATAGATAGATAAGCTACTAATAAATGAAATAAACAGGTCCCTCAACAAGTCATTTACATCAGTAAATGAACTTTTCAGTCAATTCCACAACAAAAGTGCACAGCACACAACTCACCGTCAGTTTTCCATCCTCGACAGGTGAACACCACAGGGGAAAAATGTCGTGCGAGACCTTGAAGAGTGTATGAAATGTTGTTTCAAACAAAAATAAAGTCAGTCCGATTGCGATCTTTTAGGATGATCTTAGCTCCGGACTGGTTATTCCCATGGCTTCAACAGCAAACCCCCGAGAGAAAGAGTGAGAGAGAGACAGACACAGAGAGTGAGAGAGGGAGCGAGAGAGAGAGAGAGAGAGAGAGAGAGAGAGAGAGAGAGAGAGACTCTGTCCACTCCTTCTTGTAATGCTATTCTTCCGGATGTTCCTGGGTACCAAGTGAGGGCAGAGGTGCCACAATGGATATTCAGATAATACTGTGGTGAATACTGCCGTGCGTAATTGTCGGGAACAAGATGTTGCAATGGCGTTTATCGGAAACTAAAGTTTGCAAAGTGAACCTCTTCTGCGTGTGTAGGGAGTGCGTTTGTGTGTAATGGGAGAGACGCAGTGGTGGAACTGAGTTTGTAAAATCCTAAACGTCTGGTCAAGCGCTCAAATACAACACCAGCTACCCTAATTGCACAAAGAAACCTAAATAACAAATCAAACTGCAACATAAGCAAATTAAAGTATCAAGCATATCTGTGAAGGCTTCTAACGTTTTACGTATGATTCCTTCGGTAAAGTTGGGTTAATGGCTGGACCGTGAGCCAGACCTTACACACTGAAGTCTAGTGCCCCCTGGCGGATGCAGACTGCACTAAGAGAGAAATTTAGAAATTGGTCCAAAGGTTTCCAGAGCAGAAATAGAGCCCAATTAAATGTCTTCCATGGGTTTATAAGAGTTGTATGCATACAATATATATTTAATATATTAATAATATACAGGAATAAAATAAAATACATAATAAATCAGTCTATGATAATTTAGAAGAAGGTGTTGTTAGTGGGGGCCTTTGGGTCCTATAGGTTTAGGGGAGGGGCATCTGTGGATCATCCCACAGATACTTGATCGGTTTGAGATGTAGTGAATTTGGAGGCCAGGTCAACACCTTGTGCTGTTTTTCATGTTTTTTTTTGTTGTTGTTGTTTTTTTTGAGTTGTTCCTAAACCGTTTTTGTGTGTGTGCCTGTGTCAGGCTGCATCCTGCTAGGGATGGCTGCTGCCATCAAGTAGTGTCATTACTATGGGGTGGGGGTGCCTGGTCTGGTCTAGGTGGGTGATACATGTCTGAGTAGCATCCACATGAATGCCAGGTCCAAAAGTTTCCCTGCAGAATTGTCACAGGATGGTCAATGTTATTCACTTCTCCAGTGAGTGGTTTAAATGTTGTGGCCGACTGAACATGAATAAGGAACTATTTTTTGTAAATCAATAACAAACGGCGATGAACCATTATTTTAGGTTTAAAATAAATCTTGAATACAAAACAAAAGTGATGCTAGAAATTTGGCACTGGTGTTCATGCCATATATAAATAAATAACATAATACAATGCTCCTATTTAGTTTTGTGACAACTAGCCTAGCACAGAACCAAATATAATCAGTAGAACTTTATTTTTTTTTTTATTCTGATACTATCTTTGTGTTTCCTCCTGAAAAACATGAACCTGTGTATCTTTGGCCTAAACTGATGAAACTTGAATGTGTTCAGGGCTTTCATTGTGAAAACAGAGACTATTCTCTTTTTTATGCTGTAGTAATTTTCTCATTTCTTATTCTTGTGTACTTTCCAAAGGAGAACAAAGGGGGGTTTTAGAGGGTGAGCTTTACCGTATAATCCGTTTATAAATCCGTTAATTCCACATTTCCTTGCATGTTTTCATAGATTTCGTGCATCAGGTGTCAAAGTGCAACTTACTGTATAGCTCAGAAGTTAGTTGAATTAACATACGTCTGGCTCAGTGTCAAAATCTACAGCCTATACGTTTCAGAAAGTCGGTACTTATTACAGCACCGATGGACTCCCATAGACAGCAATACACAGACGATTCAGTGAAGGTGATGAAGGTCTCCGACCGCACCGGGGCGCTGTTGAGTCTTTTTTTTGTTTTTAGGCTTCGGTTGAGAAACTGTGTCAGATGTTATTAGAAACTTTGCCTAATTCTGTCACACATGTGTGAGAGTTAAACACCGAAGAGACAGAAGGGACGAACAGGAAGCGAATCGAATCAGCAGGTGCTTTAAAAAAATGGCTCAGCAGGTAGGTGTGAAGTGATGCTGCCAGTGTAGTTTATAACCTGATCAAATTTATGTTGTTTTTAGTTTTGTTTCTGATATTTTTCTTTTTTTCCCCCAGCCAAACAATGAAGAAGGGACCACACTAATTCCACCACAGAAATCTGCCAGGGACTCAAGAAGTTCGATGATGTCTGCATCTTTTAATTTTATTAATTCCATCATAGGATCGGGAATAATAGGTAAATATTGACCCCCCACCATGCAGGCAGCATGCATTAAAGAGTCTGAAACGTAAATGATCTCAATTGCACGCAATCGGTTGAATGCGTTTCATCACATTATCATACTTAATTATGAGTTTATTCCGTGAAATAATCAGTCTCGACTGCTGATATTTGCGTGCAACAAGGAGAAGCTTTCATACCGTTCAAGCTCTGCGGCGGTATCATATGACTAGCGCCTGGTGCCCCCACCTTTCTTGCATTTAACTCCTTGGTCTTTAAAAAAACTGCCAGACTCATTCTGCATCACTCTACAACATGACTGCTAAAGAGCCAAGACCCATGTTTTGCATGAGCAGTCAGAAATAATCAGTGTTAAAATGGATTTTTCTACAAATTTGCTCCATGACTTTTGTCTGACATACCATCAGATTAAAAGCAATTTGCACCTTGGAATGTGGAAAGGAAATTGTCTGCCTAGTAAACATAGGTAGTGCAAGATTTATATTGTTATAATTTATCTCTTAAATAATTTCAGTGATTTGTTCTAAAAGCTTTTCTGTAATTTTATTCGAATTAGAAGGTATGTGCAGAAACATTTCCTCCATTTATCGTTGTGTTTCCTTCAGCTCTGCAGAAAAAAAAAAAAAAATCCTTATAGGTCCACATGAAGAAAGAAGCAGGCGAATGAATCTTAGCTATTTAGCAATGTAGATTCAGATTCTGTCACTCCCCTCTAGATATATTAGGGATTATCACGGTGCAAGATTACATCTGAAAGGCATTTTAGGTCCAGTCAATGTGAAACTGAAACATGTAACGTCAAAGTGTTGGCTCTTGGTGTTATATAGACACTGAATGTTTTTGCTTTGCCAGAACTGTCAAGCTTGCATTCTATTTTCAGCGTGAAGTTGCCTTTATTTCGTGTCTTAGTTCTGCTACTTTTGAACTCTGCAGACTCTGAGATGTTTCTTTTGAAAATTGTTCAGCCGCATCCGTATGCTTTTATCAAACCAGGTTTACCATTTGCACTGAACCAGGCGGGGCTCCCGTTTGGCCTTCTTCTTTTGGTAGTTGTTGGATTCATCACAGGTGGGTGCATAGGGGAGGAAGAATGTGATAAATTGATGTATTCAATAACATCCAAGCAATCGAAACTAATAAATGATTCTGTTTCATGGTAGACTACTCTATCATCCTGCTAATTAAAGGAGGAAACCTGTCAGGGACGAACAGTTATCAGTCTCTGGTGCAAAGCACATTTGGTTTGCCCGGGTTTCTAATTTTATCTGCACTGCAGTTCTTGTATCCTTTTATTGGTAAGTTCATAAGTAACCCAACTTTGAGTACTTAATCACGCTGTTTTAGTAAGTTCTATCTAATTTTCTGTGTGGTCTGCAATCTAATACTTTAAGTAATCATTGTAATCTTTCCATTTCTTTTTACAGCTGACTTTTAGTAGAAATTATCCTGCAAATTAATTTGAATAGTAATATAATCTAATTCGACTTTCCTCCCCACCAGCTATGATCAGCTACAACATCACAACCGGTGACACACTGACCAAAGTGTTTGAGAGAATACCAGGAGGTATGTTCCTCTTCTGAAACAATTCAGTTTCACTCCTAAATGCACTGTACGTATGATATTCAGATTATGGGAAGACACTGAGAGCAGAGTAACTTTCAAAGGTTAGATATGCACTGAAATACATGTCTAGAATCGAAATACTGGGTGACACCAAGTTCAAAATTGGGGCCTCATTTTGTTGCCATATGAGGTTAAAAATGTTCTTACAGAGGAGATCTCTTTTTTATCGCTCCATCAATTTTGGCCACGTTAGGCATAAAATCTTAAATTTTACAACATAGATTGGAATAAAATTGGAAAGTTTCCTGTAAGTACTTTCATTTATTTATATGAATATACAAATTAGGTATCATTTAATAACAAAAGCGCACAATTGAACATATTTCCAATAGAAAGGATGTGGCAAAATATAATTTAAATGTGTATTTTGGATGTTTTCCTTCCACGAGAAGACATGGAAGACATGGAAGCAAAATAGACCACAATCTGGAAACTGACCTGTGCATGGCGATACAGTTTTTCACCTGCAGTGTCAACTCTAAATAACATTTATGTGCTGTCGTCTGTTTTGTATTGTGTCTGTAGTTGGTCCAGATCACTTGCTTGCAGAGCGCCACTTTGTGATCTTGCTATCAACCATCCTGTTCACGCTGCCTCTCTCGCTTTACCAAAACATAGAGAAACTGGGCAAGGTAGGACCGGTTATTATGCAGCCGTCATTTTCATTTGGTGATTTCAAAGCTGCCTATAAAACATGCGCATGTGTTACCAGGTGTCCTTCGTGTCAATGGTGCTGACACTTATCATCCTCATCATTGTAATCATCAAAGCAGCTACCCTTGGACCCCAAATGTATGAATGAATATCCTGCAGTTTCCAAACCCACAGGGGATTTTAACCTTCATGCTGTTGGTGTTCTATTTTGTCTTACAAACATGCAGCTCTGTGTTTCTTGATGACTGAATATGATTGTCCCCCTCTAGCCCCCCCACACAGGATGCATGGGCATTTGCAAAGTGGAATGCAATTCAGGCCGTTGGTGTGATGTCTTTTGGTGAGTTTGCCTGCTGCACGGAGCTGGTGATGGAGATGCCGAACATCTTTTAACGACTTCAGGTGGCTGTTTTCAAGAAACAAGCACAGATGAACCGACTGCATGTTTAGTACTAAAGGGCTCGCAGACAAGATGATGGTAGTAAAAGTCAAACATCTAGCCGGACTGAGACGCAAAATAAGCTTGATAACATTAGACTTGAATTCATTATTAGGCCAGACGCATGATTCCAACAGGATGATTATGTTGCCGTGTGACTACTATTGAGAGGCGAAGCCATGTGGAACCTTATTTTGGAAAAGATACGTGCGGCAGTCAGTGGTGCGAGGCTACATTTTTTGATCCTGTTTGAATTGTGCAATGAATTAGACATAAAGTGTTGGTCAGTTTGAGTGATTATGTTGCAAATATAAAAACGGACGCCACCTTTCACCTCATTCTCTCAGAGTGAGGGACAAAGTATTAAAACTCATCTTGATAAAGTTATGTACGCATTAATTTCATGACCACTTTCACGGTCCTATCGCTTTAAACTATCAGTTTTAAGACTTCGCTTGCAACATTATCTTTTAAATTAACAAACATGAAGTGTGGCACAGTTCAAACAGGATATAAAAAAGTGTCTTTCACCACTGACTACCAGACATATTTTCCTTGGCTTAGTGGGCCTCTAGAAGAGTTTTATATGCCAACTAAATATGTGTCTGTCACTTTGTTTTGGAGTTGTTCTGCACTCCTGTGACAAAAAATGCATTAATGCACCTTTCATTTATTACAATCAAATTGATCACTACCTAAGCCCACAGCTTTGATGTCAAGACATGGAATAAGAAAACTCGTTTGGCATACTGTCTTGTATTGCTAAATTGTGTGCAAATAACAACACAACACATCTGTCGTTGTCTGAGACCTTTATCCTCTCCAATCCTCTTTGACGGTAATTGCTCCTACTGTGTGCATGCCTTGCAGTGCTGTTTTGCCTGAACTAAGACAGACGGAGCTTGCAGTCACGAATTTGACTAAGACCTGAAACAGTAACAGTATTTGATCTCTGTGTCTCTTCAGCCTTCATATGCCACCACAACAGCTTTCTCATCTATGGTTCCCTGGAGCAGCCCACGGTAGCTAAATGGTCTCAGGTCACCCACGTCTCTGTATGCTCAGCGCTGATAATCAGCGCTGTATTTGCTGCGGCTGGCTATGCAACCTTCACTGGCTACACACAAGGTATCAGTACCTCGAGATGCATCGTAGCAACTTGTGTATTCCTTTTATCTATTTTCAGCGTTGAAGTAATGTTTTAATCATCCATACTGTTCCACTTTTTAGGAGACATATTTGAGAACTACTGCAGAGATGATAACCTGGCAACATTTGGTCGCTTCTGTTTTGGCCTCAGCATAATAACCACGTTTCCACTGGAGTGTTTCGTTACACGAGAGGTAAATGGAATGCTTTTTGATGAGCAAAATTGAAAAGTTAAATGTCTAAATATGAGTGAAAGGAGTTTGGTTAGTTGGTTTTCTTATTCTCGTGTCTTTTCTCAGGTGGTATCCAACGTCATTTGCAGTCGGGAGCTTTCCAAAGCCGAACACGTGGCCGTAACTTTGCTCATAGTTGCACTCTGCACTGCCATGTCTTTGGCCTACGACTGCTTGGGAGTTGTCTTGGAGCTGAATGTAAGTCCACTTCTGTACACTAATACACATGCATTCAATTAGGCATGCTAATTCAGTGTTTGCTTTGCCTTCTCCCATCCAGGGTGCTCTGAGCGCCACGCCTCTGATCTTCATCATCCCGTCAGTGTGCTACCTCAAACTCTCCTCTGGCCGCTGGTTCCAGGGGGGAAACCTGATACCCTGCGTGCTGATTTTAATAGGTTTCTTTGTCATGGTCACCGGTTTGACCATGACTATACTCTACCCTAATGACTGTTCACACGGCGTGGAGATGTTCTACTGTGCAGACGCCAATACTTCCAGCACTGCAGCACCCGTATGAAAAAGGAGCATGTGTTTTTACATTATATGGCAGAATATATGTATCTGGATACATCCATACCCTTGATCTATGTTCCTCTTTGTCTTTTTGTCATTGGGATATTTGTCTACCTAAGCTTCGGTAAGAGTTTAGACAGTTTGGGTGGAGCTCTTCCTTCATCATAATTGTGCTTTGGTGCACAAAACAACCTTCAAAAAGTTCTGTGAAAAACCCTAAATCACATCAAAGCCCCTGTACATATGAAGGTAAGGGTGACCCAGCAGAAATATCTAACTTGGGAACAAATATCTTCTTCCACAGTCCATTTATTTTATAGAAAGTCTTCCAGTGAATGTGGAGAGTGTGTTGTTAAGGTGTCCACATACTTATGGTCATATATTTTGGAACGAGTAGCCTGTCTTGATATAGCAGTGTGTTAATACTGCGGATTATTGAGGGAAGAAGTCGTTTCTGTATCCAGCCACTTGGTGTCACTGTAGACAAATATAACTTTTATTAAAAGGAAGCACAAAACAACAACTCGCGTGTTTTTTGAGTTGACGGTCCACAGGTTATCACACACACCAAATGAATGGGCTCGATTGTGCAGTTTTTCACTGCCTGTTTGTGTTGGGCCGTCGCGTTGAACGCGAACTTGAGTGATGTTGTGCGCAAAGTCCAAAACAAGACCCCGAAGGGAAGGTTTAACTGGCTCGGAGAAACGCCCCACTTTTACAGCTCAGCGTTGCGATGCAGCGTCTCTGATGTACAGAGAAAAGTTGGCACAGTTGTGCACGGTATCTGGAGGGAAATGGTTCATATGTGACTGTATACAGCACAGAGGGAAGCCAGGAAAGGACAAACGACACTGGAGTGGTTTGCGCGTTAAGGCGCAAAACGCACTTCTAAGGGGAAATATGGATCATTTATCCAAACAAATGCTGTTCGTAGTCGCCTGCAACTAGGGTTACCTTAATGAAGACTGATGGAAGTTGGCAACCGCTTCGAAAACCAGCTGCGTTCATGGTAAGGAACAGCTTCAAGAAAAACACCGAATCGCTATCTCCAGTAAGAAGAAGAAGAAGAAGGAGGAAAAAACGGTTCATAGGAGTGAAAAGCTGATGACCTCATGTGGGATTCGCCCATATTTCAGCATTTGCCCGTTTGCATCACTTGAAAGCAGCAGATTAGACGAGCCTTTCTGGTATGTTAGTTTTTTTTTGCTGAGAATGAACTGTGCGTTTTGTTTGTGTTTGACTAGTCCGAGGGATTTCGTTAAACCAATGAAGGATGATCACGGATCCCAGTCTAATCCACGGAGCTCTGGTCTGAGGTAGGTATTATTTAGTGCCTTTTTTTATTTTTTATTAAACTTCATTTAGGTAGCTTTTTTTGTGATGGCAGCTAACTTGGCATTTATTTAACTGAGTCAAAACATTTGTTCTGTTGAAAATAAAAGCACGAAACAAAAGTAGGAAAGCAGACACAAAGGCATGGGAATGTATTTGTTTTTTCTCCATTGTGCACAAAATACAAATCAACAAATCCACCCTGTGGATGTGGGCAGCTGGCAGCAACAACAATAACAACTGGCAGCACCCAACCAGCTGTTTCCTTAAGTCATGAGCGTAGTTCTGCCTTTGTACAGCAATGCATCTGCACAAGTAACTGTCAAGTAACATTCCTATCACTCAGTGCATCTCAGCGAAGACACAGTTGTTGCAGACGCTGCGACCTTTGAACTCTCCTCATTTCCTGCTTTCTGCGTTGTACTGAGAATTTCCCTTGACCATATGTAGAGGTCATGGGAACTATTTTGAAGGCAGAACACTCACCCCCCATGTCTCTGTGGTGAGGCTGATGATTTTTTTATTTTTCTTGTGGAAAGTGTGCACTGGCAGGGCCCGAAACTGATATTCTATAAAGTACTGATTCGTCACGTCCTCTCGTCAAAGAAAGTCGCAGTAAAGAAGTGCTGCGAGTATGTGACATGATGGAATTTCCCATCAGTTTTGGTTCACGGACTTGGAGATGATGTCAGCTGCTTTTATTCCCGTGGTTGGAATCATTAAAACGGGAGAGAGTGAGTTTCCAGAGCTTTTTTTTTTTTTTTACAGTCACTCTTTTGGCATTCAAAGAGCGATCTGCAGAGATTTTTAGATTTAAATTAGAGGTGAGATGGAGAATTTGAGCATGTGGTAGTTTCCAATCCAGCACTCCACGAAGGCCTTACTAAAGTTTCCAGTCCTGCCCTGCATACTGTAAGTTCCCACTGGTAAAAATAGTATGCACATTATATAGATTTGGTAAGGAAAAAAAAAAAAACACCTTCTTGGTGTGACTTTCATATTTCAGAAGTATTGTGTAACCTGAGAATGCAGTCACACTCCCTGGCAACGGGGAGCAGCAGACTACCTAAATCTCCCAGTGGTTTGACTATTATTTGGAAAAGTAAACCACACTCTTCCATAAGCTGTTGAGGTGTGTGGGGGGAAGACATATGCTCCCTGTCTTATTCCTGGCGTAATACGTTTGGGGTGAATAAACCTGCTGTTTCTCACTTTTTCAAATGCAGTCGTATGTGAAGATTTTATGTGACCCCCCCCCAAAAGACACGCCACATTTGTTATACAAACACTGACCCTGCCAGAATCACCGTGCCGGCTGATTTCAAGCAGGGGTGTCGCTAGCACACGCATACATCACTTAGCATTGGGTAGGCTAAACAACATTACAAAAGGGTGGTTCTTTCTTCCTGTGTTATTGTTCTGTTTAATTTTGAGAAGCTGTTTTTGCTGTAATACTTGTAATTACTGTCATTGTATGACACTGCTAATTGTACACCAGGACGCACAGTCATGCATTCCTCGCTTCCTGCAACGGTGCACGGCTTGGGGCCGGCGCTTCTAATTGGATACACCTTAAACTATGATCTCATGCGGCTGGCTTTCCTCAGGGCAGAATGTGGAATTAGTTAAGGTATTGTGAATCCCCACAGCTGTTTCCAGACGTGCAGGCGGTCCAAGGGCACAGCTGCTCACATGAGTGTATACGGGTAAAAATGATGGCAAGACTGATGCATCGAACTGAGATATTCGAAGAATGTGAGCTTGTGGAGTTGAAACGAAGTGACCAGGTACCAGAGCCGCAGGGCCTCAGATATAGGCTCAAATGTATCACAGTGTTTTCTCCTTGAAATTATCCCTGGAGACGGAACAAGGCTGACTTCATTTAGGAAAATGTATAATCTGGTCTATAGCCCACAGTCCTCTGTGTTCAAAATCAAGATAAAGGGTGTCATTCAAAGATATCCACCCACTAGACGGAATAAAGAAAGAGGGACGTCAGCATTAAGAGGCAGCAAGCTTGCCCTGGCAATGAGCTAGTCTGAATACTGGGATGTTTAATCTCATGGATGCTTTCTGCCTCAAAAGGCTAAACAAGACAAAATGGCTAACATCCAAGGAACAGGGAATAATGGGTTGTCTTTGTTACCACATTGAAGCCAACGCACTGGCCGTAAATACCAGCGAATATTACGGTTTGTAAGTTGTCGTACCTAATTTTTATCACTTAAGCCGACACTGTGTTTAAATTGATGATCTCCGCAGCTACTTGCTTAAATAGATTTACTGCACAGATCCCGACTGTACACTAGATAAACAGACTGGAAGACTTGGCCCCTCTTTGTTTCTGTCATGCACTTTTCCAGGGCATAACAGTTGGATGCCTCCCACTCTCAGACTGAGTAGCATTCAGAATGACCTCGCATGAATCGTCCCTTTGTGCACTCTCAATAGAAACTTTTACGTATCTCCAATAACAGTCAGACATTTTCTGCGACAAAGGGACAAATTGCCCTGATTCGCTTGACCCTCATTATCAGTGTTTGTCTTGTTTAGATGAGATATTTGTTGAAAAAATGCTACTGATTGCCTCGGTTGAGTTCAGATTGACCGCCCATGTGACACAATATAAATCCAATCTTAAACATGTGTTAGTAGAACAAGGGGCAGGTATTAAAGGTGAAACACATACCTGCACAACCTGACATGGTTCTCTAGGTGGCACTGTCATTATGCAAAAGTTTGCAATGTCGTATCCACCCAGATCTTTGTGCACATGGGTCCTCGCACCACTGGCTGCTATGTTGGATTTTGCATAATATCAGGCTGGTAATTATCTGATGTGCTATAGGGAAACTTATCTCTTTACATACAGTAAGGGAAGCTAATGAACCATGGCGTGACAAAAGCGAAGAGCAGCCAGCAGTGAGGACATTCTCGGTGACAGCAAGCATTGGTAAGTAAAGGAAATTGAGCTAATTTTGATTAATGATTAAGACAACTTGTCTGTTCCAGCTGTATTTCCTTACATGCAGTGCTGCTGGTGCTGCTTTTGTCGAAACCGCATTTAGACACAAGAATTCGGTTCATCTTGAGGAGTTATTTCTGGTGATAAATAGGCCACTCGTGAGATCATATATGTGAAAATGGGTGTAACCTTTCCAGATCTCTGGATCCGTTCGACCCTGAATCTGTTGCTATTAGTGATTAAATGAATGTGCCTTGTTTTTGTTTTTTTTTGTTTTTTTTGCGTGAGGAATCTTGCTCTTCACTTTCACTTCAGAAACCTCTTTTCATGTGATCGGGACACGATGAACATCCTGGTGTGCCTTTTGAAAGATGCCCTGCTGCAGACAATGCAGCATTGTTTCAGATGAAAGGACACAGTGTGACAGTTATAATTATGACTCAAGGAAAAGCTTTCTTTTTCTTTAAGGTATTTTATCTAAATGTTGGTCTCTCTTAAAAAACATTTGGTCGCTGTAGTGATAATTACTGCTCCTTATCTGGGCAGTTTCAGTAAATGGGACTGCTATGTGCATCTGGGAAAGAATTCCTGAAGATCCAGACAGCTTTCATATTGAGATTTAGACATTTATTTGTGCATAAACAAACTGAAACGCGCATTGTGTTCTCCGCTTTATGTTTTCCACGCAGTTTTGCTCATTGCGCAGCCATCGGTTGCTTATGGTGCAATGTTTAGAGTGAAAATATTTGAGCTGCATGGAGATAAGGTGAGGGTAATGTAGCATAGCAGTCCCCAGTTCACTGACTGGAACGATGTCGAGAAATCACAGTGAATGAACTCAGATCTCAGCATCTACTGACCCGCCAGCTTGCCCTGGATCTGCTGTGGTATTTTACAACATACACAAGAGTGAGCATCACAGGAGAAAAACTGCTAAAAATGAGACGGATCCTGTCAACATTCTGCTGTTAGAAGCGAATAACGTCACAAGTTTGGGCCTTAAATATTTATCAGAATTCTGCATAATGACGCTCAGGACACCCTGGTAGTTTGAGTTTGACCAGAATCCGCAGTGGGAACGAGTTTGTGTTTTGCCTGCAAAAATAAACTGTACACACAGGAGGTGGGAAGTTCTCATAGGGTCCCTGCGCTCTTTTTCTTCCTAATCTCTTTCCATCCCACACTGCTTATGCAGTAATGGCCTTTCCAGACCCTCTTTTTAAAAAAAAGCTTGTGTTTACTGTGAGTGACCTCTCACCAAATTACCAGCTGTGGCTCTGGCGCTGTGTTTTGTCTGTCTTTCCTTAGGAACTCCCTCCACCACCGAGGTGCCTCTGAAACGTTTTATTTAAGCAGTGAAATCTGACACAAGAAGAGCATATAGACTGTAACTTAAAGGCAAATCTGTGCGGGGGAGGGAAGAGGTGTAGGTGGTGCGTATGGGTGAGTGCAGTTTTGCTGATGGGGACAGAGGGGGAGAGAATTCAGATAAGGTAAGAGTCTAAAGAGAGATAAGAAGAAGTGGTTGGGATTAAGGGGAGCTGAAAGACAAAAGTGGGTTGGTGCAGGAGGTGACTTCCCAAAGCCTCAAGTAGCAGGTAACAGATGGTGGTATACCAGGATTGCAGTGGGAGGGGATAAATTCTCAAGTCAAATCAGATTTAAGTCCAGAGTGGTGGCAACTTCCAGACAATAAGAAGGGAGTCTGGGGAAGAAGCTGATTTTATCAATAGGCTCGCCTAGAACTCCTTGCAGCCATCTGCAGAGGTGACACTCCTGTTGGCCCTGTGTAATGAAATATTTCAGTGGCAGCTAAATTGTGAGTGAACCCCAACTTTTATCAGGCTGCCTCTAGGAGATGGGGGAGAAAACAGAGCGATGAGGAGGGAGGAAGTTGCTGTGCAGGGAGTGGCAATAAAAATAAAAGATAAAAATACATAAATAAATTAACACAGATACACTATATTACCAAAAGTATTCGCTCACCCATTCAAATGATCAGAATCAGGTGTTCTAATCACTTGGCCTGGCCCCAGGTGTATAAATTCAAGCACTCAGGCATGCAGACTGTGAAACAAGACATTTGTGAAAGAATGGGCCGCTCTTAGGAGCTCAGTGAATTCCAGCGTGGAACTGTCATAGGATGCCACTTGTGCAACAAATCCAGTCGTGAAATTTCCTCGCTCCTAAATATTCCACAGTCAACTGTCAGCTCTATTATAACAAAATGGAAGCGTTTGGGAAAAACAGCAACTCAGCCACGAAGTGGTAGGCCACGTAAAGTGACGGAGAGGGGTCAGCGGATGCTGAAGCGCATAGTGCAAAGAGGTCGCCGACTTTCTGCACAGTCAATTGCTACAGAGCTACAAACTTCATGTGACCTTCAGATTAGCCCAAGTACAGTACGCAGAGAGCTTCATGGAATGGGTTTCCATGGCCGAGCAGCTGCAGCCAAGCCACACATCACCAAGTGCAATGCAAGGCGTCGGATGCAATGGTGTAAAGCACGCCGCCACTGGCCTCTAGAGCAGTGGAGACGCGTTCTCTGGAGTGATGAATCACGCTTTTCCATCTGGCAATCTGATGGACGAGTCTGGGTTTGGAGGTTGCCAGGAGAACGGTACATTTCAGATTGCATTGTGCCAACTGTGAAATTTGGTGGAGGAGGAATTATGGTATGGGGTTGTTTTTCAGGAGCTGGGCTTGGCCCCTTAGTTCCAGTGAAAGGAACATTGAATGCTTCAGGATACCAAAACATTTTGGACAATTCCATGCTCCCAACCTTGTGGGAACAGTTTGGAGCGGGCCCCTTCCTCTTCCAACATGACTGTGCACCAGTGCACAAAGCAAGGTCCATAAAGACGTGGATGACAGAGTCTGGTGTGGATGAACTTGACTGGCCTGCACAGAGTCCTGACCTGAACCCGATAGAACACCTTTGGGATGAATTAGAGCGGAGACTGAGAGCCAGGCCTTCTCGACCAACATCAGTGTGTGACCTCACCAATGCGCTTTTGGAAGAATGGTCAAAAATTCCTATAAACACTCTCCTCAACCTTGTGGACAGTCTTCCCAGAAGAGTTGAAGCTGTAATAGCTGCAAAAGGTGGACCGACATCATATTGAATTCTATGAGTTAGGAATGGGATGGCACTTCAGTTCATAGAATGAGTAAAGGCAGGTGAGCGAATACTTTTGGTAATATAGTGTACATGTTAATGGCAGGGAAGAAAGATTAGCCGAGTCATGACGCTGGTCAGAACTGAGATTTCCACATTTGACAAAGAATATCCAAATAGATCATATTGTCTGACTGCTGAACTCCAGCCCTGCCTGCTCTCCTCTCACCACTCGACCTTCTTATCATCTGATGGTATTTAACGGTGGTGTTTGTGGAATGGGTTGCTCTTACGTCAGTGAAAGTCTCCGACTTCTGATAAAAAAAAAAAATAAAAAAAAAAACTGGCAATGAGCAGTTATTTCACAATGGAAAGTCAAATTTATTGCTTCTGTACCAGACAGGGACTAGGCAGTACCTTCCACATTGCGTCAAGTGTGCACCAGATGTGCTGACAACAACATTCATACGGCAGGTTATACTCGTACAGGATGGAAACTAGAGACTGATTGAAGTTACAGTTAAATTGATTAAAATTGCAATAGTCTAATGTTTCTTGCAAATTCTGATGCAGTTACTATCAAATGATCTGCTCATTTTTGAGAGTCGGATCATGTTGATTAAATTAACAATAAAAAGCAAGAAAAAAAACTTTATTGACTTCAGTGCGTTGCATAAGTTCACTTTTGTGTTAAGCTGTTAGCAAATGTTCATAAAGTGAAGAAAACGAAAGTAGGTAATCCATCACAATCATCACTAACAAACTGTTAGGAAATACATGTTGGCTCAAACCTCCCTCCCTGTCGTTAGTCTTTTGCTCAGCCGACAAGTTGTCTAACGTGACTGTGGAGTGAGTCAGTTCAGCAGAAGTAAGGTGTGGTTTTGAACAGTTGGCACTGTTTTTCATAATGAAAAGCAAACACAAGAGAACTACCTGATTAAATTATGGTGTGGTGAGAACTCCAAGATGGCTTTTAACCCTGTGAGAACATCAATAAGTGAACAACGAGCCCCTGTTGGTTTACTCTGATAATTACATCATCTCATTCCCGATTAAAACACATGATCACTCGGCATATTTACTCAAGTCTTTGTCTACTACATGCTGCAGTATGTGCGTGTGTCAGTGAACTGTTGCAGGCCCCACCCTCAGGTTCATGCCTGCAAAGGGAGGCAAAGCTGCTTACCTTTCTGCTCATGACCGCGGGGGGAGTGCTACCAACGCACTGTACGCTGGAGCTCTCAGACGTACAGCGAGAGGGCCGCCGGGATTAAGGCAGAGGAGACAAGTTTCTGATGTCACGGCTCTGGGCGTGACATTTAGGTGGGCCCTTTGAAGGTGCACTGTTAAGAGTTCAGTCTGTTTGCAAACTCATGGGAGATACACTGCAAAATGGAGATTATGTGAGCGGGAGCATTAGTTAAAAAGGTAAGAGCGTGGCTTGAACTGCTGGCACTGTGAGAGGAAAAGCAGGTCTGTCACCTGCTCTGTAAATTCCTAGTAATTGTTGTTTGGTCTATAGTTTTATCTGAGCAGCACAGCACTGTTGGCACTAAGTCCTTTGAAGGTATTGGGGGAAACCTTGAAATACGTTTGCGTGATGTTTATTTTTTTTTAGCATTTTGCAACAGTCTATGTGTTCAGACTTGAAGGTGAAGGTGTGTTGAACATGCACCTCTGTGGCATGTTTGAACTTGCACAGTTGACTGTATAGTTATCGAATAAGCTTCAGCTAGCAGCCTTGTGTGGTGTTTTGGTCACTGGAGCGTTGAATTGTTGTTCGTGTTTCTTAAAATAATCAGGGTGTTGACCGAAAGTGTGACTGCATAGAAGGGCTTCTAGGGAAAAAAGAAAAAAAAAAAAGAAGTTTGTTTCTTTGTACTTGAACCCACATTTCCCCAAGGGGCCATCCCGCTCCATAGCAGCTGTGAGCATACCACAGAAGACATTTTTACTAATCCTTCACTTTCTCAGAACCTCGAAGCAAGGTTGCGTTTCTAACAAAGTTTTGGTCTGGTTTCAGTGAGCCTGGCCGTGGTTACATTTGATACAGGGATGTTAACTGGGAGAAAGAAATATACAGAAGTGGTGAAAATGCTTCTGGTAGAAGTAATGCCACCTGGAACAAAGTATGAAGGAATGCAGGGAATTTGGATATTTCTTTGTTCGGCAGTCAGACTCCTGCTGATATTCAGATTATTTTCTTGATTACTTATAGCCGCCATGTATTTCCACCATTCTTCAGATGCCACTTCTCTCTCCATCTCTCGCTGTCACTCTGACGTTTGATACACATATGCACCAGAGGATTTAAACTAACATTTGGACATTATTCTGTGATTTTTTTTATCTTTTAGTTTGGTTTGTAGTGGGTGTGTTGCTAAAACCCAGTCAGATATTATTTTACAAGTTTCCCCATCTTAGGTTATCTTACACAGCTTAACTTGTTTACAGGTTACAAACTTTTTCAGTGTATATTGCACATCTAATCTTTTCCAAAAGATATGTGGTAGAAGAGAACCATCTAACCTTATTTCATTCTGTCTGTTGTTAGTGTTGCACATATAAAATTCACAAATCAGCTGATTGGTGCAGCTAAACAAAGAGAGGCAGTTTAACACACGTAGCACTCTGCCATGTGTTATTTATTTCTCGTCGCACATATTTGAGTTCGTATGTTTCCACTGTGCAAGTTCACAAGATTATCTCATGACAAAATGTAACACATGGCCCATTGACAACAGGCCTATTATTTCCGGGTAGTCTGTGATCGTGTCTGTCAAGCGTGTTCTCTCATATTGAATGGGCTTGTTTGTGAGCGTCGGACCTCCCAGGGAAACCCTGTGAATGAGGCATCAGCACAGTCAAGCTTCAACATGTCTCGTCTCATTCAGCAAGACAACAACACCGGCCAGTAGAGCTAAAACAAACAAGGCTTCGTGTCTGTGTCTGTCACCTGCTGGAGGTGTCTTGATAAAAATCGCTGATGACACAGCTGTATAAACTCAGCTGACCCTGAACCTGAGGCGTAGCTGTTGTGTATTTTTCCACGCTAATTTATTAATTGCTTCCATTTGGGACAGTCCCAGTCAGATATCACATGGTTAGTGTTTTTTCTTTTCTTTTCCGTTGAACGCTGCATATCGGTCTTGCGCAGCTCAAGTTTTATAGCATTTTAAAAATGTGCGGAGAAAGGAAAAGTTTAGACACAGTGCAAAAGGACTGCCAAACAAAAAGTCAGCCATGAAATCAGGACTTTGTACTGTACTCCGTAGAGAGCACGGTGTAAATGGCTGTTTTAGTCTTTCTATTGACATGTGCAGGAAATTATTTCATTTCTAGTTAAATGCGGTGGTCCCATTCCAACACTGCAGGTCATTGTTCATCGAAACATCCTTTCCTTACTCCTCTGCATCCTGCAATATCTGGTTTGGGTTTTGAATACATAAATGTTAAAAGGTCATTCAGATTAAAGAACAATCACAGATTAGTAGGATTTCATACAAAAACACAAGCAAATGCAGGTTGTGATACCCGACATGGAAAGTGTTCATGTCAGATTTATAGATATCGAAGATATTTACTCACAACATTACGCTTGCCATCAGCAGACTACAAACTAAACTTTGGACTGCATTGATTTGTCCATTTATATCCAACAACTGGTGACAAAAAATGGTTTCCAGAATGGTATGGGGTAAATGTTAGAGCGCTTAATACGGTAATTCCTTTGTAAGATGTAATTTTCTCAACTTGAGGAACAACATTTTGGCCATTGGTATCGCTGGAACTTTGAATCTAAACGGGTCCGTACGTCCTCAAGGTTATGATGAGGATCCATCTAATGTGCAGCCCTTTCTTTCGATCTTCTTATATCTGCTTTTTACGAGCCAGCATGTCACTGGAACAGGTTCTGTGAGATTTACTCAGCGGAAATTATGACAGGCAAACGGGAGCATTTACAGGAATCCAGTGCAGTTAAATTCAAGTAGCACCAACTCTAAACCAAAACAGACACACGCAGCCCTGAAAATGCATGTATCAAGATAACCTGACCTGATAATGTTGTTTTGCCTAAGTGGAGTCAAAGTTGTAGACCATGCTGTTTACAAGATAGTGATGCAGCTGATCACATCTTCTTAGAAGTGACCGGGTTCAATAATTGACAGAGCCAGACAAACAGCCGGCTGCCGACATATTAGTTTAGATGCTAAAGATGTGAATGTACATTTGGTCGGACGAGATAGCTAATTAGTTGTTGCAGTGAGATCATGCACAAAATATTCCAATGAATATTTGCGTGTACTCCTAAGGTCCTCCAACTCCAACTCCTAAGCTGTTTCAATGTTTTCAGTCTTGACGGACCAGAATGACCTCCTTGTTTCTAGTCCTTCGATCACCTAATGGAAAACCTGCTTTTGGGATTCTACTGTGTTAATAATAGCCCATAATTATGATACTATCCCGTCTATTAAAAACAATTTACACAGTATATAAAATGTCTACAGATAAAATAAGATCATTGTATCAGTCCTTCTTTAAATTACCGTAATAACACGAATATTGGATTTAGTGACAAACAAGCAGCAGCCTGTGCATCTACAGGGATATTCAACATAACGCTGTTGAAATAAATCATCAAAATCATCAAAAAGTGGCCCTAATGTAAAGTTTTATTAGTGAACGACACAAAGGGGAGGCTTTGGGAAGGGGAGGGAGAGATGCTTTCAGGAGAAATAGTAAAAACACACACACAAGCAGAATGTTGTTTGAAGCGTGCAGAAATATTTCCGATAAGTTATGAGACCATGACGAAGCAAATTAGACCCTGGCGGGCCGCCGTGGTATTCACATTGTATGGGAAAGCCTGGGCCGTAAACAAGGCAAGGCGGTGTGTGCCTCAACAAGCCCAGTTGTGACGCATATTCCAAAATTCGCTGTATTCATGTCCAAAGAATGCACATATAACCTGAATAATATCGACTTATTATACCACATATATGTTTTACTTCTGAATAATCGTGCAACATGTGTGTGCATTTAAATGTCATACCAGCTAATACTTTAGAAAAAAAAGTTGACATTTAAAGCAAGATGTGGATTCGTTTGGAAAATGATCCAATATGAGCACGTGCATCCAATTAATTCATGCTACTGTACTGACTGAATGCAAGCAGGAGTGTGCACGTCTCAAGTTGGTACCACAGATCAGTAATCCAATGCCGGCCTTAAAGTTAAAAGTCTTCATATAACCAAGTAGACGTTTACATGTGCTGAATCGAAATGACCTGCAAAAACTGGTTCTTTTATGCAGATCAAGTGCAACTCAGTGTTTACAGTGAGTACTGCAAGAGGAAAACTGTTACGTGGCTAACTGAACCGACATATAAAGCTAACATTAGCCTCATGTGTTAGCATTAGACTGCTTGTATTTGACTCACAGACCGGAGAGGAAAAGTGGTACTGAACATGTTCAACATACTGTGTCTGGCAAATTATTGGGGATAGATAGATGGCATGCTTGGTTGTACAGCCTTGCAGCAGCAGGAAAGTGTGCTTAAATATTTAATATGACATTTTCTAAGTATTAATGTTGCACATCACAATCCCTCCACATCAGACTAGCCATTACTTCCCAGAAGGGTAAGAAGGACTTTGTACACAATCTAATGGATTACATTATGGATTTAGGAATAGCTGGTACAACACAAGTTGATCTGTGTGACGTGAACAGTGGGGCTTTGTTGTTCAGTTTACCTGGCATTTGTTACTGTCTCACCCACACCAGAAAGAAATAAGCAGAAAATGAACTGTTCACAGCTCGGGCTTTAACATTGAGGCAATTTTATTTATTTTTTTGCTGAAAGATGAACAGACAAAAATACTGTTGTGTTCCACGTGTGTCGTCCTCTTCTACTGCCTTAAGTCTGGCTGACGTACGATCATATGATGCACTGAAACGGGACACATGGATTTTATAGCCTGCTGTGTAGTTGCATAAGGATTTAGCAGACAATGATGCTATGAATACTGCTCATTATCCACTAGAAAACCACGTGATGTGATGTCGGTTTTGGGAAATAATGCGATTTCATTTTTTTTTATTATTATTAGCGACAATAACTTGATTTAGTTTTCCTATTCCATTAAGTCATATTTGTGTTTAGCTGTACATATGAGAAGTATTAAGTATCACTGGTGAATTGAATAGTAGAAAATGGCAGAAAAATACATTATGTTGTAAACCTTGAATGATTCGATTGCCACTGTAAAAATAGTGGATTGAAATATTAGCTCCTTAAACTTGTGAACGCAGCTGGGTCACTATTTTCAAACTTTGTAGAAGTTATGGATCTCGTTAATTTTGTATTATTTAGTATAATTATTGTGTTGGTAGTACACCAATATAGAAATTCAAAGCATTATCAATTTTTTATTTCTATTTTTTATTTTTTTTTTCCAGTTTGCACACTTTAAAACTGTAACTGAGATTCAGACATGCAGCTTATCTTTTGAAATACAATTTCCACATGAGATGATTTCCCTACAGTACATATTACAATACACCGTACATACAGTTCATGGGGCAAGTGTATTTTATGTTGATTTCATAGTGGGAAGCATCCACAGAGTATCGTAACCTATCATCAAAACATAAGTATTTGTCTAAGTGTGTATGTGTGTTTACACATGTCATAGTGTTTAAGGGCATCCGCCCCCATAGCAAGGCTAATAATCCTTTGCGAGACGTGCCTCAGTGGAGCCTGTGACCTTGCATTGCTGGGATTCCTCTGTTTGAATAAGCAGTGCACCCCACGTGAGACTTTGCGAGCTGTAATTCAGAGCACTGTGTCTGCAACAACCTTTTTTTTTTTTCTGGTCTATATGTCTCAGAAGTTAGTGATTCTCAGGCTCACCGAATGCCTTGAGGAGCATGCAACCTGTGATAAAAAACAAAACGTGTTACAGCTTACCTCTAGACCTTAAGGCTCTTTTAGAGTACTGCGGGACATATACGGCGTAATTTACGCACACAGTATGCGTCAATGCGAGCCATTTATACGTGTGTGCTTGTCAGTCTGGCTCGCTCTGTAAAAATGCCACCCAAACAAACGCTAGTCAACGCTGTGTCCTTTTTGCCAGTCAGGTTCATTTTTGTTTCAACTTCCTGCTTCACTTTCAACAATGACGACTGAAACTTGTCATACAAATGTTTGTATCTCCGGACCTCCTCAGTTAACCTTTGCTCGATGAGTTCCATCTTTATTGATCCAAAACAATCAATTGAACCCAAGTGAACCAATCACGGCTTTTGCGGTCTGCAGCGCTGTGGCGCATAGTCACATTTCTGTGGAGGTGCACGTCAGCTACGGCGCTAGTGTCAGCGTATGCTCTGCGCTGTCGCCGTAGCTTCTGCGTCAACCACCTATTATAATGATCGCCGTGGTGAAGACAAAATAGATTTATAGTCCAAATCATTTGATTATGGCGTAATTATGTGAAATACTATGAGTCATAGATTTCCTATGTGTGTCTGACCAGCAGTGATTTTTTTTTGTTTTTCAGCTTACAGTACCTTATCAGTCTGTAACTCTCACATGACTGTTACTGTTCTCTCATACTCTTTATTGACACAGTTTGCAGGAATGTCAAGCCTAGACAAACATTCAAAACACACACTTTAAAACTGCAGTGTGCTTCTCTTAGTGACTCTGGGAAAAGAAAAAGTCCTAGTTATACCAAGTGACTAGATTCTTCATTAAAAAGAACACATGCTACGCTATAAATCTGCTTTTTTTCCCACCTGGTAGGTTAAAGCACAGTTCTAAAATGTTCTCTACTTTGCATCTCTCACATGTCTGTCCATTCACAGCCGTTTCTTCAGACTCCTTGAGTAAATCTGCCCTCTTGGTTGTCTTGTGACTAGTTTGCAGAGTGGACTCGAACTCTTTCATCTAGTCTCTGCCCCACTGCTTTCAGAAACCCGGGGAAGAAAGGATTCCTTTCATGGTGTCTGGTGCACTTTGATTAGAATATTGTCAGAGACAGAAATCATTTTATTGATGTTTTTTTTTAAACTGCACCAATGAGCCAAAATGAGCAGAAACATGAATAGGAATAGTCAGACTTTTAACTAATGGAATAATTTGCACTCTCTTCTCCAACAACAGGGTGTCGACCAAAAGCAAAGCGCCATCCCCGCCAGGACTAAAGAAGCTGGATTCCCCAGGTTTCTCCCAGTGGTACCCAGGAAACCCTCATTTAACCATGGACCAAAAGGAAAACCTCATTGATAAAGAGCTCTCTCTGACTGTGGTCCTGCCCGGTGGAGTGGAAAAGAACACTGTGGTTCACGGAAGGTACATTTACAGTGTAGGCCGCTGTGTCTAAATCAGTGCTTCACGATCACGATGGTTGAAATCACACGTTTAAATATAAAGGGTGATTACATCTGCGCTGCATTTTGTTCACAGTGAACACTTTAAAGTACTACATCATGAGACCGGTGCTGGATGAAGTCATCACATGACGTTCAGTTTTTGTCCGCCTGAGTCAGATGGGTGGAGTAGCTGAATGTTGTGGTTTTAGTTAAAATGCACACTTGGAGCAAAATTAATTGCATCTTTTTATTGTTGTTCTCTCGTCACACGGCCCAGATAGACAAGTTTTCCCTCACACCGAGTGAATTATCTCAGTTTTGCGTGCCACGGTGCAATAATGACCCCATGCAGAATAACTTAAACTTGGACTGTACCAGCTAATCAGATCAACATGTGTCAACATACCTCCATGTCAATCTAGAGCAAGGTCTGTGTGTCCTTGTGGGAGTCAGCTCCCTCCCTCACACGGCTCTGACTTTCCATCAGAGCGGTTTACTTAAGATATCGCTATCTTTCTCACAACGCTCACTGTTTATAAACAATCTTACTGCCGTGTCTTTTGCACCTTGGCCTCTTGAGGAAATTACTTAGCCACAATGAGAAGATTAAATTTACCCATTTTTCTCAGTCTAAACCTGCTTAGAGCGCCTACGCAACAGAGTTGGCACTTGAGCTTTAAATTTAAGTTGTGAGAGCTGTGTTGAGCTCCATGGAACTGCTGCGGCTTCTGTAAATTATATGATATTTCTGCTGTTTCCACATATTCATGCAATTTAATTAGTTCATTTGCTAATCTGGGATTTTGTTTCCCATTTGGCAATTAGTGATTCCTTTATAGGTCAAATCAAAAATCAAAAATTGGAATCGGGAATATGAAGGACTCATGCTTTTATACTGATCACTATAACCTGAGTATCTTTTTTTACACTGTTGCTCAGACATTATAAGACACAGAATTAGTCTCCTTGACCTCAGGGAAACTAGGATTGACATATTTCTTTGTATTTTTCCATTTAATATACATTTCGTGAATAAAATTATTAAGCAGCAAACAATTAAATATCCTAAAAAAGCATGGATATATTGCTAAATCATGTCAAATCAGTTTGTATTTCTGTTTTGTTTTAAGATTGCTTCTATAACAATGCTGTCCTATTGTGATATTGCACTTTGCAGAAACAGAATCTGCCACGCATCTTCCTTTGATCCTGAAAAAGTCGTGTTTCTTGTTCTTTCCAGCAAAGCCTTGATGGATCTGCTCGTCACACTTTGCGCGAAGTATCACCTGAACCCATCGAGCTACACCTTGGAGCTGGTCACTGCCAACAGGAACAACGTCAAGCTCAAACCCAACGCTCTCATAGGGACTCTGGGTGCAGAGAAAATCATAATTAAACCTAAAGGCGAGGATAAAAACAAGAAGGCGGGTCCCCAGATGCCCGAGGTACATGGCACACAGAAGACATTACGCCTTCACGCGTATGATGAACAAACGGATATGATTAAAGTTGCACATGTCTTTTGTCTTCTCCAGGCGACTGTTCGGATGGTGATAAACTACAAACAGACCCAGAAAACTATATTACGGGTAAATCCTCGAGTTCCCCTTTCTGAGCTCTTACCAGCAATCTGTGAAAAATGTGAATTTGACACGGAGACTACAGTCCTGTTGAGAGATGTCCAATCACTGGCCCCTTTGGACTTGTCCAGTTCTCTGAATGATTATGCAATACGGGAGGTTTATGCAAGAGACACAAAGGGTGAGTAATAACTGACGCAAAGATCAACCACACTGTGTCTCACCAGCTTGTTTGTTGAATCATTGTTGTATGCGACATGCTCCGCATTAAAGTTCGTGATTTTTTGGCTTTGCAGGAGAATCGCCTTCTCCCCTGTATCCAGATTCACCAACTTCTGCAGGTAGCTCAGTTTGTGAACTGTATGACTGATATCAACAGCTGTCATCTTTCTGGATGAATGTTTTCTTACAACATTTTGTTGCTTTTCAGGAACAGTCACACCGGGCAAAGATAAAAATCAGAAAGAGAAAGAAAATAAAGGCCTCTTCGGCAAGTTTAGAAAAAGCAAGAAAAAATCTGACCAGGTAAGTAAAAAAACAGTTACTGTTACTGCTGCACAGTAGGAGCTGTGTATTAATATCTAATGAGCTCCATCAGGAAATAGATCTGAATGTTTCTCTTGAGGTTGTTCGTTTACTTTGGTAACCCATTAGTTAATGTTCACTGTGCTGTTTGGAAACTGGCCCCTTATCAAGTTCTGATTGGTTGTTTGTTCTTTAAAGCCGACAACGGCCAGTGCCCCAGCTTCTCCCGTGCTTGTGAGCAAGCCTCGACCACTGAGTATGGCCCTACCTAGCTCCAATTCGTCTCCACTCGGCTCCCCGACGATCCCCACTGACGTGCCAAAGAAGAGACGCGCGCCTCCACCTCCGACCCTCGTGTCTCCGAGCTCCCCTTCAGACCTGAGCCCCAGCCAGAGACCCAACTCCGAAATGAGCGCTCAAATGGACAGCGATCAGGTGAGCGGGCTGTTAGAAGCTCTGGTGCCTCTGTAATGGTGTTGTAATGGCAGAATGACAAGTACGTAATTCGTTTGCTTCTGTGCATTGATCATATAAATCTTGTTGTGTAGATGGGTGGTTTGAGTCGTGGGTCCTCAGCCGAGTCTTCACTGAAGAGAACCAAACGCAAGGCTCCTCTTCCCCCCATGTCTCCCAGCACTGTTGTCCAAGAACCTGTTTCTCTGGAGGAAAATTTACAAGGTTTGTCTTTGTTTACTCTTCTGTCTGTTTATAAGTGAGTTGGCAGTTTTAGGTTTATTTCTATCATGCATTTAGATTTTGGCTTAAACTACTTTGCTTTGGTGTAAAATCAAATTTGTGACATTGTGGCAGGTTTTTGGCACGGCTCAGGGTCAAAAGTCTTTTAAAACACAGCAGCCTGAGTGTAGGGTACAGGTTTTATTTCATGTCGCTCTTGTGCCTCCTAGCGGTCGTCGTTGAAAAGTGCAACATTTTAAGCAGCTTTCTTAGGAGACATGGTCAGAGCAGATGATAGGCATTTATTTATCTACAAATGTTAACTTGTCTGTTTAATCCTATAGATTTAGTTTCATTTGTGACTAAGAACTTGAGAACACTGGTTCTGCATGCATGTTCTCTAAGCTGCACATTTCCTTCTTATAGTGGCTTTCACTTGTGCTTTGCCTTTTTTACTTTTCAGTACGTAGATTTTTTTTCTGATTTCTGACATCCGTGAAATGACTTTGTTAAAAAAAACACTATCAAATATATATAAATATATTTAGAAGACATATAAAAAAAGCGCATCCAAATTTGTGTACGTTCTGAATTCTTCTGCGATTTCTTCTTTCTTGTAGAGTATATTTAACTTGCGTTGCCATTCTTTCCTGTCATTGTGCAGACACACTACACCCTCACTGTATTGTCCTGCCGGGGAAACTCCACCCGTCCTGTATAAATTTAAAGCAAAAACAAAAAATATTTTTACATATTTTTAACTCCGATTTGGTTAAAACCAAAAAAATAGGAACATAGACGCTTCCTTTGTATTGATAAGTTTATAAAGACATGAACAATATTAGTCTAGATTTTCAGGCACATTGAGATCTGCATCCATCTGGGGTGAGTAGAAAGTTGTTTGTGATGCTCATATGAAACCGAATTAAAAAATTCTGATTCATATAAATGCGATAACTGCTTTCCTATAAAGTGTATCCCTAAAGAATGCAGTTTTCAGTCATGTCCGATTGCCTTTTTTTACATGCTTATGCTTTGTTGTTAGAAAATCTTACATCTCCTTTGTTCCCCACATTCCCTTCACTAGAGCCATGTATCCCCCCGGGAGCTCAGTGAATGCAGAATGCGTAAACAGACATTTTTTTTTTTTAACATATACACCATCCTTTCATCCACTCATTGCTCCTCATTTTTCCAACGCAAACTTCACAGGGAAAGATCACCTCCCCTGCTCTTTCTCTAACGGCCTAATGTGGCTCGGCAGATAGGCGAGATCAGAGGTAGAGAACAGTAAGCTTTGTTTAAGCAGCCTTGAAATTCCTCTCGCTCAGCGCTCCTCTGTGATGTGCTTCCTTCTAGTGCTAAATTAAGAACCAGAGAAGGGAGAATGACAAAAGATCGTTCAGTGGAATTTATTCATCAGAGCCTTATAAACTGGGAAAATGTGTACCCAGGAGTAATTAGATAGTCATACTAAGAATTGTCTGTACTTCACAGCCAATACGTGCCCTTGGCAAAACTGTGTTATAAAAAGGATTTAGAAAGGATACGTCACTGATCAGAGTGTACGGTTTTCGACTGATCATCTGTCTTTACGATGTTTTCCAGCGGGTGCGGCTGCTAACACACTGGAAGAAATTGTGGAGCAGGAGGAGACGGCTGCATCTCTGAAATCTACCCAGGGAGAGGACAGCAGCCTCAACTTGTCACCTGATGTTTCACTGCACTCCCCGTCCCCGGATATTGAGATACACAGCGCAAAGTCAGTGGAGGGCAGTGGGGAAGATCAGTCTCTTGATCTGTCCTCAGATGGCAAGTACGAACTCTAGTAATACTACACTGAGATGTGTTTTTTTTTTTTCTTGCATTAGCACCAGCGGTAATTTTTAACTACTTGTGTTTGCTTCTTTTTTACAGTCATCTGCAGAGCACAGTGCAAGATTCTGCAGCTCAGAAGAAAACTGATGGCACAGACTCATCTGAACTGCCAGATACTAGTGGGTGTACAATTGAATTATTCATATCTCTGATGCAGATATTTTCCACATACCTGTTGATTAATTTCTTAATTTTTGTGACTATGCCATGTTTATTAGCTTGTCTTTTTTCTTTTTAAAGGGGGTCAAGGTGCATATTGTATGACAAATGTTTCCATTCCTTTACAGGCAGTGGCCCATTTCAAGTTGAAAATGCAAGCCCACATCCCGCCTGTGAAGGGTCTACAACTGACAGTGTGGAAAGTGACTGCAGTACTGTACCTAGCAGCCTCCCTCTGGCTATGATGCAGGATGCGGAGGCACAGGCCTCTGTTGAAGCAAACACTGAAACCCCCTGGGAGCTGACAGACAGGTTGGAGAGTTCACCGGCCACCAGCACATCACGCCCCACTGGAGAGGATGCTCAAGTGCAAACAGATTTCACACAGCCCCCCGCGTCTCCACAACAACACATGGACACAGTTCCGTCAGCAGCGAGCGCGCCTGCCTTCGAATCAGCGGGGAAGAAAGATATGGCCACTTTGACAGAGGAGCTCGAACCCCCTGAACTCATACACGCCTCGTCCCACACCTCAGAGACCTCATCATGCCAGGACTCACCACCAAGTGCCCCAGCTGCAACAAAAGCACCAGTGTATGCTGCAGGCTCTGAGCCAAAACCAAAGCCTTCCAACGAGCTGACGAGGGACTACATCCCCAAGGTGGGGATGACGACGTATACTATCGTGCCACAGAAATCTCTGGAGAAACTGAGATATTTTGAAGTTGCACTGACACTGGAGACGCCTCCTGAAGCTCCACAAGAGGGACTTAATATTGATTCTCCTCAGTTAGATGAGAGCAAAGGACAGACGGGACAGAGTGAGGTCTCAAAAGAAAAAAGTGAGCTGCACTCTACTTTATCCAGGGAAGACTTACTGACTAGCACTACTACTACTAATACTAATACTACTACTACTCAGCGCACTGTTAATGGAGGTATACCTGAACCTACTACTCCTTCTTCAGCAAGTTTACATAACACAGACAAGATCTCATCTTTGGCTAATGAGGCGTCTCAAGCAGGTTCACCAGTAGAGGTCAAGGAGATGAAAATTCCGCCCGCAACTAAACCTAAGCCTGGTTCTTTCCGCTTGGCACAGCACAAAAAAACACCTGGGTATTACGTAACTTCAGCAGCAGAGAAACGTCTTGGTGCCAGTCCTGTCTCTGGCCTTAGGGAGGCCCAAGGAAGTGCAGAAAGAGCAAACTTACCACCTCCTCCTCCGCCACCACCTCCATTGCAGTGTGAGGAGGAGACAGCAGAGGCCACTAAAGATCAGCTGAGCCCTAAACCCTTTGACAATAATGTCGGCCTCGCGCGAATGACAAGGCAGAGCAGTTTGCAGAGCAGAGAGCCAAGCGGAGGGTTAAGTTTGGAAAAATTAAGAAGCTTTGCGGCTCCCAGGCCCTATTCTCCCGCAACCCCGTCCCGCTTCGCCCAGGCTGTGTCCTCTGCTGTGAAAAGGAGCCAGTCCTTATCCCACAGGCCAAAGTCACCTCCCTCGACTGTGTCACCACCTGTCTCTCCAATTACAAGTCACTCACCAGTCACAGAGTCAAAAGGATTATCCAATCTCAAGGTTAGTTCTGATCATGTTGCATGCTGATATTAAAATATCTAAGGGAAAATAAAAGCAACAAAAGTAACCGTTTTCTATTTGTGAGAACACAGTTTTTAGTGCTACCTTTTCGGCTTACATATATATGATATATTAATCCTTGTGTAGAAGACTGCAGCGTTGATGAAAGCACCTTTTTGATTTTCCTTTAAAGGAGTTGTACAAAAGTTTGCAAGAGTGGGACTGTGATGCCTCTCTTATTGACTACATTGTTTAGCAAGTACTTTTTGTTTTGGTGTTGTATCAGCCATTTACGCTGTGACCACTGGAGATCCTCCTGAACATTATGAGTTTAATAAGCAGTGAAATAGTTCCTGTGACCCCTTTGACTTGAATTAGCCTGGGGTTTAATACAAACTAGCTGTTTTCCCAGGCCCTTTAAAGGGCTCCAGGTTCTTTTTACCTATCCGAATGTTTATCCTCTAATTTGAAATTGAAGATCCAAAAGGTTGTGGCGTATCAGTTTGTAATTTATTTCAGAAAAACAGGCAGCAAGATGAGGTCACTGAGACAAACAGGAGAGGAGGGGCTCGATCCACTGACAGCGAATAACTATACAGTCTCAACCACTGTCCTGTTTTTCGTTTTAATTAAGGCACTGTGCACAGAACGATAAAGGCTGCATATGGCATATTCAATTTTTTGGGGATGATCAGCAGAACCAGGCCGTGGTCTCCAGTCTCTACAGAGTGAATGTAGAATTAGATTCCCCAGTGTAAATATTTCTGGGCTAACTTTCAGATACAATTTAAAAAAAAAAAAGTCAGTTCTGATTTTATACACTACCTGGTACTTTGACTCAGCCCAGATTTTCATGGTGCACTTCTGATTGATTCATTCAAAGATGAATGTCACTTTACTCCAGGGGCATCACGGCCATTTTCACTTTTTAATATTATGTAGTATAGGGACAGTCTTTTTCTTTACCAACAAGTCCCTCCTGAAGCTCACATCTCGGCCTTTAGGAATACTGTAAAATACACGGCAGTCTTTTGCTTCTTTATGTTGTCTGGCATAGTAAATCTCCAGTGTTTGCACTGTGTCTGCTCTTTAACATCACAGGACTGTGAAAATAGAGAGGTGGAAAGTGGCGGCTCCACTCTGCAGGGAGAGGATGGTGAAGCGCCATCTTTTAACGACATAGTTCAGTCGGACAGAGAGAGCAGTCTGTAGCAGTGCCTTAAATCCGCTGACAGTATACCACCTACAGTAAGTAAAATCCAATATCTGCAACATATCATTTGTCTGTGTCCACACCACATGCATGAAACATTGCACTTTTTTCTTTCAGGAGGAGATAATCCTGTCTACCTTGAGTTCTTCAGAGCCCTTTATGCCATGACACAGAAGGAGAAACTGTCCTTTGTTTTGCCTCTTTTGGTAGTCTTCAACAACATACATACAATGATGTAAATTTGATAAATAATTAGCTGTTGCCACATTGTGGTTCATTTTCTCCATCATTAAGTAATATCCATGGCTGACATTAATGCTTCTTGTTTGTTTTGTGTGATGACTATCTTGCATTCAATGCATTACTGTTGTGAGCGATGAATGACGACACACGAGTACAATCCTATAAATTATTAGACAGATCACCAGAGTTGTAATATTATCGGGTTTATTAAGAAAATGTATTATCTAAATAATACTGGATGTGAGGGACAGATCAGGTCTGACCTATGTTAAATGCTTCTTAGATTATACATCAGATCTATATTTAAGTATTTTGATAAAGATATATCCAGAAATACACTGATGTGTACACATACACCTGATGTTCTTGTCAAACAGTGTTGTTATGAATAAAGCCTTTATCAAGTCATTATTATGTTTGCTTACGTTTGTGCGTAAATGATGCAGTTTATCCTGCATGTGCTGCTGAAATCGGATCCCGCTAAATACAGGTTGTCGTTCACAACTGGTAAAACGGGATCTCGGTTGGTGACTCAGAGCACGTTGCAGTGGAGCACCTGTGCTACACGTGTGAACGCTGTGGGATTCGTTCGTCTCTGCAGCAGCGACATGAGCACCTGGTTGCAAGAATCGAATTGGAAACTCCACCCGAGGAGGCATTGATTAAGGTAAACAGTTTTAAAGTGGCGTCGGTTCAAGCTGTTGTTCCTGTGTGCAGGGCGGTGTGCGCGCCACTTTGCGCAAAGCGTTTTACAAGTCTTATGTTTGTCGAAACGAAAATGAGTCATGTGTCTTGAGTTATCTGCGATTATTTCTAAGTTCAGTTGGTTATGGAATAGGTTAGACACCGACATGAACATTTGGAAGACGCCAAGGTCGTGCGTTCTCGTGGTAGGACGGCATGGCGTGCAAAGGCTACCAATGCATTTACTTTATCTTGTAAAATTAAAACTTACAAATCGGTTGTCGCATATCTCTGTGTTAGAAGTATTTCGCTACAGACTCAATAGTTTCAACCCAACTACTGAATTCGAGAGTTTTTTTCTTGCTGTTCGTGCACGCTTCTTGTTCAAAAGTCAAAATTTAAAAGACTATTCTTTCTGACACTATTTTGTAATCCATAAATACATCCATTCATCATTTATCTAAGGTAGTTTTGGGGTATGGCAAACACAAACAGAAAAACAAAACATAAAACTGAGTGCCTTGAACTAACAGCCTGTACAAGAGTATCAGTTCTGTGAGAAAATGACTAAGACAGTACATCACTGCACAGACATTTTCTTTACCAGTTACAATATTTCACCGATTTGACCTGCACAGCCAAGATCAAAAAGGCACATTTGTTCTGCATCTCAGAGCTCGTATGTTTGGGACAGTTCCTGTTCGTCCGCAACTTCCACTAACGCTATTCGTTCAGATGCACTGTCCTAAAGTCCTAAAGAGAGGTTTGACATGCAGCCAACACACTTGTAATTAGGGCAAATCAAGCAGTGTTCCAGCCTAGGCTCTGGGCTATGGCTGCCTGACAAAATGCTGGTTTTAACACGAAGCAGCATTGTTACATCGAAGTGCAGATTTGTCTGGTGATCGGCTGTTTCTTGTAAAAGGCATGCTGACGGCAGGGAAATAAAGTTTGTAACTGTCAAACTTATTGGAACATGTCCATCTGTAATGTGATGAACTCCACCAGTGGTATCCACAATACATTATCTTTAATGGAATGGTGAAAAGCAGCTCCCAAATGGGCGAAGATGAAGATATCGAGCTCAGAGAAAAAGTTAAGCATTGCTTCTTTGCACAAAGGGAGTCTGCGCATATGTTATGGAGGTATCTATGTCCTTGTATACAAAATCTGGTGCTGTTTTTACTCACAGTGGTGTAGGTGTACTCATTGATGTAATTGGGAACTCAGCAGACATTTTGACACAAACAAACACACAACACATAATAAGCCAAAAATTACTCGCAGCAGCAGAAGTGCAGCAGGATATTGATCCAGATGACTCCCGAGACCAGACAAACTGATAGACGGCCATTCCTAGGTGCTTTCAAGCTGTTCTTGCAAATGCTTTTTTAGGGTCACCATGATGGCATGCAAAAATGCAGCCCAGACTATGCAGGGCTATATCACTGTGACAAATGCTATAGGCGGCACACAGGAGAGTTTTAATTGAGAGAGAGGGACACAGGTCGTCCAGCATGGTCTAAATTCCGTGGTAGAAACTTTTTCGTTCTATCATTTTCACATGCAGCGTTGGACTGTTTCCTTTGTCTAGTGCAGCTGCTTGTCATATTTACTCGCCTACTGAGGTAAACCCCATCTGTTAATTTGTGAGGTGCTGCTTTAACCCTACGCTGACCGTCAGCCTGTATCTTCATCAGCCTGTCCTCCCCTGCTCAGACCCTGTTATAAATTACCTTTCAGAACACTGTTATCATCCCCAACCATCCCCCACATGGAGCCTGTCACTGAATGACACACAGCCAATCTGCTAGTCTGGCTACTCTTTACAGCCACAGGCCTTCTACAGTGTACTAAGTTTAAAGTACAATCCCTGTGCGAAGTCCATGACAAAAGAACAGTTGGTTTTATAGTACTTGTAGCCCTCCTGGGCTCCTTTTGTCTAAGAGTGCTTTGTGTACACATTTCCTGTTTTCCAGTTTGCAAAGGCAAATATAACAAAAAGAAACTAAATCCAGGGAAATCATCAATGTTAGCAGAAAGACTTTAGGAGGCTGAACAAATTAGTTGATTATTAATACACTAACGGGTCAGAGCAAGGATGGCAGTCATTGTGTTAAAAATATCTTTATTGTGGTGGATCATGTTTGGGTAGGAGGGATCATTTTGCCCCACTGGGCCAGCCCTGTGGGCAGCAGATGAGCCAGAGAGACTTGTGTGTGTGTGCGTGTGTGTGTATGTGTGTTCTCTGCTGAGCTGTAAGCAGAGGAGCGTCGGCAGCCAGCTTGCTCCAACTGCGCTCTGCACACACTCCAGTCCCACAGCTTGTCTCTTCTGTCTGCTCCAGATGATGCCTTGGATTTAGCCGGCCCACATGAGTGATATGAATAAGACACTGGACGACATACACACTTCTGGAAGCCTCGGAGAGAGAGCAGAGATTTTTCAGAGTGGCAAGGGTAATGTGAGTGGCTTTCCCAGCCCAGCCCTCATCCCTTTGCAAGATCCCCTACTAACACCAAATGCTCAGAAGACCAGGATTAAGCTCTGCAAGGGAAACAGGTAGGGCTTGTTTTCTTTACACTTTCTGTGAATCACGAAAGTCTGTTGGTAAGATTCTTGTTAAATAAACTTGCACGGAAACTGAAAGTAGTGTTTTCTACTCTGCACAGTGTGAGCTGCACTGCAGAAGAGCAGCAATGTCTTTGTATTTGCAGGAGGGAGACACAGGGGTCTGTTTGAAAGCTCTGGCTGGGCCCAAGACACACCTGTGAAAGAAGTGTAATATGTTATTTCGGCAGTGCATTTAGTGACTTCCATCCAATCAAGATCCTGTTATTTGGGGGATAAGCCTGTTAACTTAGTATTACTTTAATAAAGACCAATAAAGAAATTGTCTGTCAGAGAACAGCACCTCTAGTCTGCAAGCATGCTGAAGTCTGACTATGTCTTAACTTGATGTTAGATTTTTTTTATATATATATACATATTTTAAATGCATTTGGGTTTTAAGAACAAAGCATTCATCCTGGTTATTGCCAATTTCTGATGAGGATGAGATGGCCTTCAGGAGTTGCGGTCACATTCTGACATTGTAACGCGATCACAACTCATTATATAACTGACTTCCTCCATCAGTTTTTCTAACTGTCCAAGCACTGTCTGTTTACTATAGTAGTAAAAGCAGAGGTGGCTCACATGTGTGTTATCTGCCCATCTTATCAAAAGTCTTTTAGTGAGTGGGTGTGTCACCAGGTAGTTGAGAGTATGAGGGTTTCATGGAGCACAAGCTGCAAAGGAATCATAACAATGAAACAGTCTGGACTGACTCTTATAGGAAAAATAGGGAGACAAAGAAAAATTGCAATATGACAAACTATTTGTTTGATTCAACTCCTCCCAGAAGTGCTTATGGAGATGCCTCTTTATCATCGAAAACTTTCGAAAATTCAGCCTGAATACTTGTCACTTTTGAGAACTAAGGAATATCGTGCGCTATTTGAAAATAAGATTCGCTTGGCTCATTTTATGCAATGCACTGTGTTTGTTTTTTGTCCTCCAGGAGCCATAAAGAGGGAGAGGAGTCCTTCTTTTCCCCTGTTCCAAACCCCTTTCCTGAGCTCCTCCCCTCAGCCCTATCCCCCCTCGTCTCTGAATGTTTGTTACCATGGACCAAAAGCAGTGCAACTCAGGTGAGTGTCCCACTTACAGTACTTGAGACAAAAATACAAACCAAAAGTATTATAACCTTTTTCATATGCACCCCATAGCGTAGATAGTACAGGAACAAGTGTCGAACAACAACCCCCAGATATTTTTGACTAAAACAGTTCCACAGTGTTTGGTTTGTGATTTGTCTGAAACTTCAGGACACATGGACGGTCCAACCGGTTATACGAGTATGGAAATTAGCAGCAGCGATACAAATGCTGTGTCAGCATGCTCAGACAATCCACATACAACATGTTGTTACTTTGCGAGACCAGATTTCTGGCCTGCATTTGCAGTGGCAATTAAACAAATAAATACAAATAAAAGAAGACTGGCAATGCAGCTCAGGTGTAGATGTTAAAATTTCATAATAACTTTATGGTTGGCCCAAGCAATACCTGGCCTAGACAGCAATATTGTTTGATTTAGCACAGGGTGTGTGATTATTATGCACTAAATGTTGGAAAGTACCTCTTGGTGCAGGAAGACTGCAGAAGTACTCAAAACTGTTCTTGCTCATAGCAAGCTGCTTTTGATTTTCTTGGTGAAATGACTCGCGTCAATTGCAACTAGCCCACTAGCTTGTTAATGCAGTCAGTTGCAATCATTTTTTTCCAGGTGACTAGCTGGAAAATAATTATTACATAAAGGTTCCGTTAAGTACATTATAATCCAGTTAATATGTTAATGCCGTGCAAAGGAGCTTTTGGAAGTTACCATTTTAGGTAGAAAGACAGTTAGCTGGGCATGCTAGAATTTGCAGCTTAATTAGATCAAACTAATTCACAGCTTAATGCATTCTTTTTACTTTTTCTCTGGTTGGATCAGTGATTTAAAAAGACTTCGACTTCTTCTAGGCAGGTTTAGACATCACCGCTCTCAACAATCAGAGGAGAAATCATTGTCTGGGATTTTGAAAAAGCACTCTGTGTTCACCATTCACAACCATTTTCTCCGCCAAACTTGTCCAGCCCTGCTTTTGTTTACATCCACCTGACAAGTTTGAGATTAGAGAAAAGCACATCTGCGATGTTGCTCCTTAAGTGCGTGAAGCAGCACGATTTCTGAATCAGTTAGAATTTGAAAGCCCATGTCGTCTGAGCCCTGCGGTATGCACCACGGCCACGCCCCCTCTGCATATGTAAAGAAACCAAAGCTTTAGGTGACCGTCTTTGTAGTTATGATTGTGATATGGCTGAACAATGATTGCTTGGGGGTGGGGTTTGGTGACTGGTTTGTTTAAACATTGTGCTTTTTTTTTGTAACTAGTTAGAGCTTTGTTGTTAATGCCTTACTGTAAAAGTGCTCTACAGCTATTGGTGCTTCTCAAGCTTATAATGATTGTGACAATAGATCAGTCTACAACTTGCTCTGATATAATCAATAATTGTTTACTTTTTGCTTCTACACAGAAAAAAAAAGTACATTTACCCTATGTAGTTGATTTATACCATTATACAAAAAATCTTGAAAAAGAGCACACAAATGGGTCAGCTTCAAATGTGCATCGGTTTGAAAATATATATGATATACAGCAATCAGGCATAACATTATGACCACTGACAGGAGAAGTAAATAACACTGACCATCTTGTAACGATGCAATGTTCTGCTGGGAAACTTTTGGACCTGGCATTCGCAATGACACTCCTTGATGGCAGCAGCCATCCCCAGCAGGATGCAGCCTGACACAGGCACACACACAAAAATGCTTTAGGGACAACTCAAAAAAACATGAAAAACAGGCACAAGGTGTTGCCCTGGCCTCCAAATTCACTAGATCCCAAACTGATCAAGTATCTGTGAGATGCACTTGAACAAACCTGATCCACAGAGGCCCCTCCCCTGAACCCATAGGACCCTAAGAACCCCGCTAGAAACATTCTGTTGCCACACACCACAGGACACCCTCAGAAGGCCCATGTCCATTCTCTCCTGAGTCAGAACTGATTTGGAGACACAAGGGAGACCTATACAATATTAGAAAGGTGGTCATAATGTTATGCCCGGTCGATGTATATATGATATTCTTCTGTGCATTCTCTTGGTAGACAGTAGTCTACCATAGTTTTCAACCACTAAATAGTTCTTGGATATGGGTTCCTATTCCATAAGCTTCAAGTTTTATAGTATCTTTCTGGTGTGTCTGTGTGTTTTCTTTTTTTTTATTAAGTCGTGTGGGATAAACTCCCACACGTGGAATACTAAAGTTTATTGGAAATCTTGAAATTACAGAGCTTCTTCGACCCCTGTGTCCCCTGTGTTGCTGAGAATTAAAAATTCGTCCAGAAAGTGGTTAGATTTTTTTCAAGCTCCCATTGTCCTCAGTAGTGTATGAACTAGTGTAGCTAATCAAATTGGTGTATTTGTTCCTCTGAATGCTATGTGGAAATATTGCTTGATTTTCCGTCTGCCAAGTGTGTCCACTTGATATAGAAAGTCTCAAATGAGCCTTTCTAGCTTAGTCCCTCTGACACAAATCAAGTTTTCCCATCAGAAAACGACAGTGATTGCTGCGCTCTCACCAGTCCATTGTGAAGACAGGTCAGGGGTTTGCGCTGATTTGGTGTTTTGAGAATAGGAATCAAGTTTCTCAGTGATGCATCAAAATGCCACTTAGTTGACTTCACTCTAAATCAACATGGCCTCGTTGTAAACACATCTTAAAATGATCTTCTCATTACCAAGGCCTGGGACTGCACCTCATGGACCTGGCAGCCACTCTGTCTTTACAGCAGCGTTCTTGGGAAGACAAAGGGAGTATGTCATCCCTAACAGCTGCTTTTATGTCAAGGCCCTTGTGGCACAAGGTTATGACCTATTTTCTGAGGCGCTCAAGAAACCAATGACGGCAGCAGCGTTCGTCCCTTCGCCCACTGTTCGGTCTTTTCCATAAAGAAAAACTGTCCGCTGAGCTTCCCAGCGTGTCTTTTGGGGTAGAAATTTTCTCATCAGTAGTAATTATCTGAAAATGACATTATTCCTCTACATACAGGTTTAGATTATAAAAGGAGCAGGCATGGATGATGATTTCAATGTGGCAAGGACTTTACTTAACATTGCTTTGTTTTACACAGATTTTGGCCGCTATTTCCCTTTTAAAAACCTTCTTTATGTCAGCCCACAGATAGTTTTGTGTGTGCAGTGGCATTTGGGTCATTTGCTTAACAAAACCTCAAGTCCTTAATACTCTTTATACCAGTGAGATACTAGATTTTTTTTCTCCACAATAGCCTATGGAGATGTACATTTCTAAATGCATACTGACAGTAGGTACGTTTAGATGGAAATGCATCATTACATGTACGACTGTGATTGTTTGGACAGAGCGCATTTCATGGTGAACAAATTGGGCGTCCTATGCTGCCTCAGCTGTTTCAGACATGCAGCTGTGACAGTACAGATTCCTTTGTGCAATCCTTTAATCCTCCTGCACTTTTGAGCGCGACCTCGGGAAAAGTGCCCAGGGCTCGGCATTCAAGGCTGTCACTGCGGACGCAAGCGCCAAAAATTTACCATGGCACGATGACGCCGTAAATATTTGTATTGATTGCGAAAGCTGTCGTGCTACGCCTTGTAGCCAGTTCCACGCTGAAGATGTTACAGCTGACCCTCGTCCGCGTCGCTGGATGGATAAGACGACTGCACACCGAGATTCGGCTGTCACGTCCAACTTAAAACATTGCATTTATTAATTTTTTTACCCTTTTCTGGAATCTGTCTTTATTCTTTATGACAAATAGCTGAATGCTGTCTTCCTCCGTGGCACAGCTCCACCCCATACAGCAAGCCTACTCATTATCCTTCATGGATCCCTGCAATTATTAGACTGAGTCAGAGCCTAAAATATTACTTGCTACTCTCCCTTGCCACTAAAGTAACACAGTTTATCAAAATTAACAATATGTTTATTTTGAATAATTTCATCATTCGTGTCGTTTTTGTTTTGTTTCCAGAATGCATTTGTTAGTATTTCCAACCTATTGTGTTGGGAACAAATCCTGTTAGAACAGTTTCATTTTCAATCCTAGAATTGAATCTAACACAGTCCAGTCGCAGACAATAGCCCCATGAATGAATGCATGGCCGCAAAAGTTGCAAAAGGCTTAAATGCAGGTGGAAGTCCAGTAGCTTGCAGGTTTATATCATCTTGCACCACATAGAGTCCTGATAAAGTAGACGAGGCCAAAGACGGTGTTTGTCTCGGCTATTATCTGCCTACTAGCACAACCCAGAACCTTCTTTAATACCATAAGTCAGCTTTTAAACCTCCTCCCACGAATACAGGGGCCTCTACACCAGCTGACTGTGATTCAGTTTTTAACTAAATCACTGAAACGATTGATCTTTTCAGGTCACTCCTCCTGTGTTTGGCATAGATCTCCTCTTTGGCTAAATCGTCTTCGACCAGTATCACTGCATGAGCTTAAAACAACTGTTATGAGACATTCATTGTGTTCCAGTGATGTTATTCTTGCAAGAAGTAATAGATTCAAACTACTTGCCAATATAAATAGCCCCCTCTCCTCTTGATTTGTACCAAATTCTTTTGAGATTTAACCATTTCTAAAGGGATTCCACACACTTAAAATGTTGCTGGACAATTTCAAAGCATTGCATTTAAAAAAAAAAAAAAAAAAAAACATAGAAAAGATCATTTCTAGGCATTTGATAAAATGTTGTCTGTATTCAGCATGGCCGTGAAACGGCTCTCCTTAGAGTTACCAGTGTTTTATTTGTAGGGGATTTATTTAGCTGCGCAAACAGAGTTTAAACATGGAATACCGCAAGAATTAATGTTTGGCCCTGTTCTTTTTATGTTGTACATGTTGCCCATGGGACATATCATCCGTTGTTGTTATTATTACTGTGGGCAGTGGAAGCTGGCTTTGAGTAGAACAAGTGGAAAAAGTGGCATATCTTCACAATACCAAGGCAAAACAAACTGTTTTTGGTGAAGATAGCTGCCACTGTCCCGACCGGCTGGGAATATGGTGGACAGTCATTCTTGGAGTCCTATCAGAAAACACATGGACAGTCAGCATCCAGAGGCTGTTAAGTGTTCTACATTGTCTGTACTACTCTTTGTTGTGTCCTGCTCATATGTCCAATACCCTATATGGTAATAATCAAGTATTATCCTCGAATTCCCACTCTTTCTTAATGTCTTTTTTCAGAATCAGCTTTATTGGCCAAGTATGTGTGCACATACAAGGAATTTGACTCTGGTAACTTTTGCTCTCTTGTACAAAAACACAGAACTTAAATAAGCGTAAAAAATAGAAGTGTAAAAAATATATCTTCATCTCTACACATAAAATAAAAAAATGAAGAATAAGAACAGATACGTACAAAGCACATCCCAAAGATTCTCAATGGGGTTAAGGTCTGGACTCTGTGGTGGCCAGTCCATGTGTGAAAATGATGTGTCATGCTCCCTGAACCACTCTTTCTCAGTTTGAGCCCCATGAATCCTGGCATTTACATCTTGGAATATGCCCGTGCCATCAAGGAAGAAAAAATCCATTGATAGAATAACCTGGTCATTCAGTATATTCAGGTAGTCAGCTGACCTCATTCTTTGGGCACATAATGTTGCTGAACCTAGACCTGAGCAACTGCAGCAACCCCAGATCATAGCACTGCCCCCACAGGCTTGTACAGTAGACACTAGGCATGATGGGTGCATCACTTCATCTGCCTCTCTTCTTACCCTGATGCGCCCATCACCCTGGAACAGGGTAAATCTGGACTCATGACCTTCTTCCATTGCTCCAGAGTCCAATCTTTATTCTCCCTAGAAAATTGAAGCCTTTTTTCCCAGACAGCCTCACTGATTAGTGGTTTTCTTAAGCCTACACATCTGTTCAGTCCCAATCCCTTGAGTTCCCTTCATATTGTACGTGTGGAAATGCTCTTACTTTCACTATTAAACATAGCCCTGAGTTCTACTGTTGTTTTTCTTTGATTTGATTTCACCAAACGTTTAAGTGATCGCCGATCACAATCAATCAGGATTTTTTTTCCAACCACATTGCTTCCTCACAGACAATGGTTCCCTACTATCCTTCCAGTTTTTAATAATGCGTTGGACAGTTCTTAACCCAGTTTCAGTAGTTTCTGTAATCTCCTTAGATGTTTTCTCTGCTTGATGCATGCCAATGATTTGACCCTTCTCAAACAGACTAACATCTTTTCCACGATTTCAACATGGTTGTTTAAGAAATGAGAAGCTACTCATTGCATCAGTTGGGGTTAAATAACTTGTTGCCAGCTGAAAGATAATCGCCCGTGCAGTAATTATCCAATAGGAGGCTTGTACCTATTTGCTTAGTTTAATCCAGGTGGTGACTTTTTTTTTTTTTTTTTGGCCAGGCAGTGTATGTACTGCATTCCAAGTTACACAATAGCCACAGAAAGGCAGTAGACATGCTTTTCTTTTTAAATGTTTTCTCTGAGTTTCTTGCATTGGTTGAATAATAACACAGCAATTCATTATAATGTAGCAGGTAAATTGAGAACTGGAGGAATAAAACTCTGAAGAGTCATGCTCAGTAATCCAAACACATAGCGTTCATTCCTTGTGCCTCACAGAGAGTCTGTGTTATATATAGGAAGTCATATATAGGCATTACGTGCACTCCATGCCTCTCTATTATTCCTTTCAAACCAACAGTCATATGGGATAAAATCATCTTCCTAGTTGGTCCGAATGTTTCACCACACATTAATTAGCCTTTTACAAGCCTGATCTTATCTGGGCTTGCTTTGGTTCATAACTAATAACTACAGCACAGTATAAGTAGAAATATTATGGGATTAACTCTGCAGTAGACAATGGAAGAGACTGTTTCATCTGTTTGCATCTTGTTGCATGAGTAGCAACTCGGATACCGACGCCTGGGAACATGCAACGAAGTACATTTAGTCAATAATGGAGAATTTCAAGAAATTAAAGCTGTAGTGCAGGACTTTCATATATGTATGAATATTGGTCATATTCAAGCTTTTCGCAAACTAGTTCATATGATGATAATTATTTCAATTTGCACCAGGTAAATCTTTCTGCATTTACAGTTTTAAATCGGTTGTCCGAAGTGACATTCCCGCCCCGGTTCACAAGATCCTTTTTATGCCAACCAGCAATAATTGACAGCGTGAGCTGAAGAAGGGAACAACTGTAGTGACAGAAGCGGAGTAGCCCACAGCTACAAGGAGTATGGTGGAGAAATTACCATTTCAAATGGAATCTGGGACTTCCCTGCCTCTGGTGGTCAGGGAGATTCAAACTGAGACTATGAAGTTTCCAAGACAGCCTTCTGATACTCCAGATAAAAATAGAAACTCTCTGTTCAGGGGAAGAGTTACAGTCGATGGTGAGGACAAACGAGGATAAGCACTGGTGTGGCTTTTCCTTGTTGGAGATTGCTGAAAATAGAGAGTGAATGATTTAAGGCTGTAGTCATACATCACCAGTTTTTGTGTAATTACTCTTACTGCCAGAAGGGGGCAAAATGGTTTGGCACCATAGCTTTAAGTTCTGTATTTGAATCCTGTGCTACTTTACACTTTGTAAAGATTGGGAATTTTAGGACTGTTGATGTAATCATGGGTTCTGGTGATGTGGTAGCCAGTGTAACATATTTTTCTTTAAGAGCACGCTTTAATATTCACTTCCTTTTGGTAGTTGCTGTTCTTTAAGTTTCTGAACTAAAGCTCACACGTTATGTAATGTTCCTGGAAGGAAAGGACTTATGTCACCCTTGTTTATTTATTATAAATATGTTGCTTCCTCCCAATCGTCATGCTGTTGTTAGAATATACCTGTTGCCTGGTAGGAGGTGCTTCTTTAAAGACTAAATTTAGGGAACAAAAGTGTTTAAACAATACTGGCTATGTCCTTGTTCTACAAGATTGGCACTGATAGGTATCTCTGGATGTTTTTAGAAAGGTAATCAGTAAATCATCTTGCCCACAGGCAAACCTGCACTGTATGCCTGCATGTGCCCCTGCACCGCTGGTTGCCGTCTTATACTCTGACAGTGCCTGCAAGGGGGTCTTGATTGAATCAGCTGTGGTCAAGGACAATGTGTCTAGAGCTGGCTTTGTTATGGGAGTTGTGGAGACTCTGTTATCATCCTGGCTCCATTAATTCCAATTCATTTTAGCTGTGTGATAACTAGCAGCGTCTGCTTGTCTGTGCTCTCACAAGTCAGCGTACTGTGTTTCCAGATAAACATGAAGCCTGTTGTGGGAGGTTCTTCTTTTCCTGCCTGTTCTCATGACTTGAATGAGAGCACAGTGACTTGCACAGCGTTAAACCTCCATATTCAGTGTTGTGAAGATAAATATAATGGCATAAGCTAAGAAGAATACGTAAAATAAACATAGACTTGTGCAGATTTTAAAATCCAATGTGGTGGCTGACAAGGAATTGAGACTTTTTTCAATATAGCGGCTTTATTTCTGGGACTTCATTGTCTTTAATTGTGTGGGGCATCCTTCTAGCTTTGAGAGTGAGCCAAAATATTCATGTAAGGGCAGCTTTTTCACCATAAAAAAAGCATAAACTGTATGTAATCAAGATAAAACTGAACAAACACACGATCTAAAAAAATTAATAACGTTTGCATACATATAAACAGTATTACCAAAGCAGGATCGAATGAGTTTGTATGTGTGTGGTTTGCATTCAACAAGGAATTTCAGGCTCACTGAAGTCTTTTTAAATGATTTATTACATGATTAATGCAATGCTAAATTGAAATGGATGTATAACAATAAAGTTTCATATATTATTGAAAGTTGGGTGCATTGTTGCGTGTTGCAGAGGCTAGCCATTCAAATGTGCAACTGACCTACATTTGGCATTGATCTCTAATTTTTAAATGGGTGTCATGTAAAGACTGCATACTGGTATTCACCAGCTCTCTTTGTCTAGTCTGACAGTAAAACAGATGTGGGCTATGAACTCTGACTATGGGAATGGAGCTATTTTGGCTGTCTAATGTTTGCTTACTCCTCTCCCTGCCTCCCTCTCTCCCTCTCCTCTCAACTCTTCTCAATGTTACAGCAGTGCCAAAGCACTGTATGAGTATTGACACAAGTTGCAGTATATTCAAAATACAAACCCAGAGGTTTTGTAAATGTAACATTTTCAAATAATGGCAAATATTTGTGCACAGAATCGGCAGCCTCGGTAATGCTGCAGTATAAACTTGAAGTTTATCTTAATAATGAGCTTTAGTCCTCATGACCCATGCCTGTTCTGTTTCAAACGCGAGCAGCCAACTCAGACATGCAGACACTAACATATGGAATCAAAGAAAAGCAAGTAAGTACTTATAACATATAATTCTAACAGCACTGAAACAAGCAAGTAAAATCCCACAAACAAACTATTTAAATTACAGGCATATGTTTCAGCAGGCAATGCTACTACTACTGCCAATGATAACGATGTCCATCACCATCATCATAGTGAAATAATTAATAAATAAATGACATTTTGAAAACTAATGTCAAATGAGAGACAAAATAAAACATCTAACAGAGCGGCATTGATGTGACTGCATTTATAGTTCATTTGTTGAACTTTATGTTTTGGCTAATATTGTTCTCGTCTCAGTATTAAGTGTGACTAAGAGTCGTTGTGTTGCGTCTAGGCTACAAAGTCAGTAAAACCAATAATGTTACTTTCTGGGAACTCTTCAGCAGTTATTTTTTATACATTTTACATTATCACTAGACATAAATTGTTACATTGATCATAAGTAATTTGTCCCTTTTCAAAAAGAGAGAAAATAAACACTTTTCCATTCCCAAGGACAAAGGAGGAGTTTGTAATGTGGGGAGGCAACATGACTTTGTTTCTCACACTTGCACTCTGAAGGATCTCATTGTAACCGGTTTTCCACTGTATCCAATAGGGTTACCATACAGAAAAGTACTATATTATATTTAAAAAAAAAATAAAAATCATTATTATCATTACAACTATAATTTGGACACGATCAATAATTTCACTTGCTATGTGTGGATATTCTTCTCGTAATTAATTCCTCACCTACAGCAAAAGCATGAATTTCCATGCCAGAAGAGTCACCTTGCCTGCCATCACACCTCTTTGTCTGCAGAAGCGGGTATGGAATCTTACATGGATTTCCTCTGTGCTATCTCTTAAACTTTTAATGCTCTTTCCTCGATGTCGGTGAAGCGCTGCCTTCTGTTCATGTTCGCTGTCCTAAATTTAAGTTGTTTTTCAGACAGCGCTGGAAGAGATCCAACCTCATGTGAGCACTATGTAAGGGCTCGCTATGTTAAAAACCTTCCGGTAATTTTACGCCAGAATACTTTGCTTGTGCTATATTGTGCTATATGGTACTATATTTACACTGGGTTCTAAAAATATGCTGTTTTACTATTATAAACAATGTTATTGAGCTTATTAATCCCCATATGGTTTTTATTTTTCGTTTATTATATTATGTGCTCACCATCCAGGACTTTGTAATGAATGAATTAATTAATTACGCATCAATAATAGATGTCATTTGAAAGTTTTCAAGGTTTATTACTCACCAGAACCTGGAAATATGCTTAAAGAGCCATTCACTTTAATTAGCAGAACAAGTGCGGAATGAGGGAAGCCCATATAATAAGTTAGAACATCAGACAGTGTTTTTATGAATGCTCTGCGGTGCAGTGCTTTACACTGGGAGGATATACACAGTTATAAAGCTCTGACCTATTTCAAAAAGATCCCAATTCTTTCTATGGATTAATAAATCGCTTGCTTTTTTTCTTACAATGGCTTGCTCTAACGATTTAATTAGCCACACCAAGGCTGCAAAGTTCTGATATTTCCATCTAAATAGCCTCCGAATCATCTGAATGAAAACTGGTGTAAAACATGTTTTACTTCCCTTTTTGATAACACACACCAGCAGTCCTGCAGTAGACCAAGCTGTAAAGCAACTGCCTTTACAGCACGCTTATCAGTGTTGCCTGATAACATTTGTCTGTCGTTGGAGTTCATCGCCTCATTGCTGCCACTATTCGAATGCACTGATCTGGCTACATCCTTTCCGAGCGATCCAATTAAAAAAAATGTGTTTTAGCCCTTGGAGTATGAATAACTTAAGTATAAAAGCCGACTGGCGTATCGGTAACGCAGCTGGCAGTGCATATGTTAACAGCAGACATAAACAGCACCTCATCTGGCCATTAAGGGACGTCCTGAAAATGTCAGTTTTTCCAGTGTTATTACAGCAAGGAACTGGGAGGACGGTGAGGACAGTTCCTAGTGGTTTTCTTGCACAGACGAGGCTGGAGGCCAGCCCCTCACCGCCACTCAATGATAGAGCTACAGCTGCGGGAGTGCACTTCAAGGTTCAACCAGAGGAGGCTAATTGGCAAAATGGCTCACTCTGTCCCCGTCCTTGAGATAAGAAGGTCTAATAGAGGAGTTTATGTTCACTGAGACTATATTTAGTGCTGCATACACAGCATCTGGATTTATTTTGCCTTGTCCAGACAGTTTTCTTTGCATCTCATTGAAAGGTCTTCGCAATACAGGACATTATGTTCTGTTGCTCTGTCCCCAGCTTCAGCCCTCACCTCCGGGATGCAGCTCTCCCAAGTCAGCGATCTAGTTGGCTTCATGCTGTGTTGAATGTGGCTAGTATTTGGATAGGGATTGAACCTGTCCAATAAATTTGTGGATCATTATGTTTAAAACAGCTTAGCGCTTATTTATATGTACTCACGGTGTTTGTGTAGTTTTAGAGGATAATGCCTACTTGTTGTGTCATGAACTGTTGCTTTTAAACTGTTTCCGGACAAAGCAGAACTTGTAGCGCCAACCAGTTTTAACAGTTTAGTTTGTATAATTTTCCCAGAAGCTTGAAAAGGGAAGGTGAGGATATCTTACTGCAATGTGGATTCTTATCTTTTAGACGGCACTAAATTCAGCACACGGGGCCTCTAAACTACCTTAAAAATGTATCAAACACAACTAGCTTGTCTCAAACCAAGCATACGGGGTGCTTTATAACTATCTTCCCTTGACTAAATAAGCACTACAAATACAGCCCGTTGATGCAACTTCTATAAAAAAGTCACTGCTTCACTGTAGATGCACTTTTGTACCACCGTTCTGTTAAAGGATTATGACTGACGCCGCCCCATACTTTTAATGTAACTCTGCCGGGCAATTTGCTATTTAACTAGTTAAAATGAGGAAAGGTAGAATTCTCCACAACTAGGAAGTTTCACTGGATTGACAAAAGCCAAGGAGGACATGTATGCTTCCCAGATGAAAGCATGTGTACACTGGAAGCGTGGTTACCTGCTGATGAATGCAGCTCTGTGTTCACCGATAAAGTCGTCATCAGCTGCTGCAGCAGGCCATCTTACCTGGCCTTTCATTAGAAACTCTTAACCAATAATTAACAGTACCCTCTGCTCAAGGTTTTCCATTATTCTGAGTGAAAATTTAGGTGTAACGTTACAGTAATTAGTTTGAAGAATTCAAACAAATTGTATTAGTTGCTGATATTGTAATTAAAATTTAATTTAATGAATGCATGTTTACAAATCAAATGTGTGTATATAAAAAAAATCCTGTTAACATAGCCGTCCATCTTCCTTACATTCTGCATCATATCTGTTGAGGACTTGGTTTTCAATGATGTTTGATTAGAAATAAAAAGAACTCTATTTTGATGCCAAAATAAAATTGGTGATAATTGTGAAAACAAAATCAAAAAGGATCCTAAAACTGATTTGTGTGCTTGGATGTACTACACAAACACAACTCAGCATGATCCCGGGATGGTGTGTTTCTGCTGACATATCATATTTGGCATGACAGCGACAAAGGGGTTTTATTCATTTATTTATATATTTTCGTCTCGGCAGGCCATTGATTCTACACCCCAGAATACGATTCTCCTTGGCTTTCTTTTACAGAAGTTTTCGTGAAGGTTTTCTTCTCATTTGCTCTTGTGAAATAGCCTTAAAATAAGTTGTTACTTTGGATGCTATTCTGAGCGTTTAAATGGATTCTTTCCGTGTCTTTTTTGCTAAGCAATGCAAATGTAAAGTACATCTAGAAAAAGCTAATACTCTACCAAGGGTTCCTTGCCTCCTGACAAACCCAACCCTGTTCCTGGTGAAATGTGACACCCGAATGATTTGATTTGGCAGACTCTCAGGAAGCCACATCCTTGAAACAACTCGGCTGAAGCCCATGAGTCATCGCCAGCAGTGCAGTGAATATGTATCTTTCTTTCTTTCAGGATTGATTTATTTTAAATGAATATGATTTAGCACATTATTATGCACTGTTGAGTACATTGGACACTAGATGACAGATATCTTAAACGCAGGCCCTTGTCTTTGTTAGACATCTGCAAACAAAGATGTCTCTCTTGTTAGGCTCCACGTGGGCTGATTGGACACTAAATGGTTTACACTAAGAGGTGATGTCATAGCCAGAGGCACCCATTTGCTGATGGCTCCTTGAGGGCTCAAACCTCAGCCCCGCTCAAGAGGTCTGACCTCTTTTCTCTTCACAAAAGCAGTCAGGCTCCTCTTGCCAAGCTTTAAGCGACCAACAGACCTCGCTGAGAGAAAAGAAAAAAGACAGATTTGGTCTTTGCCGCACCTCCCTCCCTTTTCTGGACCCGCCTGTGTCAACTTTAGACTGAGTTGACCCAGCTACCATTACATTTAACCAGCACCTTTGTAATTGCTCTCTAGGATCTTGCAGGGCATTATGTAGCAGATCTGCTTGCCTTGGGTGCTTGAATGTGAATAGAAAGGGGGTTGGAGCCATGTGACTCTCTCTCCACCCCCTAGTGAAAGAGCAGATTGATCTCTGGCTTCTTGACTCATAGTGGTGGGGAAAGGAGGCAGGTGATGTGGTAAGAAGCCCCAGTGATACAGATATGAGTCAGGAAAGAGGCAGTTTTGTCTAATTAGTTCATTTCAGCTTCACTGCAGTCCAGAGGGAGAGGGAGAGAGCGACTCGTTGCTTCACAGCTGACACTTGCTGTGCTGCCTGATGCGTGTTTTTATGTTCCTCACAAAAGCTCTCCTTTGCAATGCTGTGTACTCAGCCATGTTTTGGCTATAGAGCTTGCCCAAACTCAGTACTGTGCTTGGCTCCAAACCGACAGGTAAGTTCCTCTTTTAGACAAATTAATTAGTTTCATGTCTCAGTGTGGTGGTGCAAGATTTCTGTGCCGTCTCTCCGCAGGCTCCAGCCTTTACGTCCTGGCACATGCTTTGCAAATTGTTCTGCACAAAAAAAACCCAAAATATATATATATTATATTGCTGCTGTAGAGAACATGAGCTATCTGCCGTTTGTGGGTCAAACTGATTCCCTCAAGCTAAAAATTTTGCTTGTACTTCTTAAACATCCAGTAAAAGACAGTGTCCCAGTCTGCACTTTTCAATCACGGTTAAAGTGATTATTAATTTAATGCTTCTATTTCAGGTAATTAAAGTTTATAGTGAAGATAATACCAGCAAAGCTGTAGAGGTTCCCACTGACATCACCGCCCGGGACATATGCCAGCTGTTCGTCTTGAAGAATCACTGCATTGATGACCACAGCTGGACTCTTTTCGAACACCTCTCCCTTCTGGGAATAGGTACGATTTCACTTTCTGCAAGTGTAGCTGGTGCACACTGAGAATGTAAAATGCTCATCTCACAGGCATAGTTCTATCTTATCAGTAGATAAGTGCAGTGCATCAAAGAATCAAAGCTGCACATTTTGATCAACAAAATTCTTGCAATGATTGTTTTGCATAATGTCATTAAAAGTTCAGTTTACATATAAATCAGTTTACAGCGTTTTTGTGTTCCTTTAACTGAACACTTCCTGACTATCCAACATAAATATAAGGCCTGGGTCAAGGCTAGTTAGTTATAAAGTATAATGTATAAATATTTACGTGTACCCTACTGTATATACTCTATACTATTTATGTATTCAGCCCTTTTGGCATTTTGTGTAAATACTGGGAGGTCAACATGTTTAATCAGCATTACCTGGCACCAACAACTATTAAAAGTTTCAGCAGTCAGATTTTCTTGCATTTTCAGTCTGTTGCACTTCCTTTCACTTCCTCAGTCTGTCCTGCTGTGTATTTTTTTTTTTTTGTGCATCATGAAACTATTACATGCTATTTTGTGGGTCAATATAAATGTTTAGTCACACACTGGCCTTTTTTTTTTTCTTTTTTGTATCCCCAAGTCTGATGAAAAGGTTAATATCTCATTAACGTCCCATGTCTGTGCAGTTAATATGTAGCTACACCCAGCAGCTAGTTAGCTTAGCTTAGCACAAACACTGACTACAGGGAGGGAAAGCCTCACCCGCTGTTGTTAAACACACAAGATATGGACAATGTGTTAATAAGTGAAAGTCAGACGAGCTGGTCGGCAGGTTTTGTTATTAATGGACAACGCAAGGTTAGGCAGTTTGTCATGTTTGTAGTTTTCTGCCTAGTTAGGCGAATTAGCTACCGGCTGCCGTACTGCTGTATTAATGTTTTCATGCATCTCTCTGTAAAGAATATTGATAACGAAAGTGTCTGATTATTCCCTTCAATCAATTGCGATTGTATTTTGTCAAAATTAACTTTAAAGCCACTTAAAAGCCACATCAGTCATTTTTACTTAAAGAAAAGCATGCATATGCCTGTTTTCGACTGCATTTAGGCTGTGGACTGTATAATTGCTTCTTGCACAATCCTCAGATCTAATGCCAAAGGCATATCTAAAAATACTTACTTACTTAAGGTAAATTATTTACAAAGCAGGGCTTACCTGTATGTTATTTCTCAGAATAATTTTATCTTGTATGGGTAGTTACTTGTTGTCTGATGAATTATGTCATTCAACACTGCTTCACATGGCCATCCGAACAAAGGACATTTTCCATTTATTCAACAATCACTTTAACTTCTAGGAAAGGCTTAATGTTTATTTTATACTTCTTGACTGGAGAGCCATGCTGTCATCCAGAGGTTACACATTAATATAAGGTTAATAATCAAACGCTTTGCCTCGAGGTTGAGCATTGTAGCTCTTGCCAGGAATCTTTTGTGGAGATCATTGCATTGTGGTAGGATATAGTATACTTATGTCTTCAACCTAGGTTTGGCATTATAAATGATTCTATTCAGACTATTTTATCCATAGAGCAGTAAAAATCAGGTTAACCTGATATTCATTTTCTTCTCTTCTGCTTTCACTAGAGAGAATTATTGAAGACCATGAGTCCGTTATGGAGGTGCTGTCCGGCTGGGGAATGGACACAGATAGCCGGCTCTATTTTAGGAAGAATTACGCAAAATACGAATTCTTCAGGAAACCTCTGGTGAGTGTGTCATCCAGTTACACTGTATATGTGGTTATGGATTCGTTCACATCAATGGTATATCCATTCTTTGAACTAACCCTGCTATATTCCCAACAGTACGTGGGTTGAAGAGGTTAAAGTGTGTTGCTTTCATATCCGTAGGACTTTTTCCCCGATCACATGGTCTCCATATCCAGTGAAACCAATGGCATGGTTGATCACTCTGAGCTTGTACAGGTATCAAGTTCCTTCTGTTTACTCTCTGCCGTTAAGTGCCAATTGTTAGTTGTCTTAGCTTCATAATTCACTGCACTTGCCCGCCTATAGTAAATTATTTCTCTACCCAACACAGACCTTTCTCAAATCCAGCACTTGTCCTGAGATCCATGGATACCTCCATGCCAAAGAGCAAAGCAGGAAGTCCTGGAAGAAGTTTTATTTTGTCTTGCGGAGGTCTGGGATTTATTTCTCCAATAAAGGGACTTCCAAGGTTGGTAGAAAAAAGACTCACTCACGTTGTGTTCTATGCGTTTCAGAAAAATCAAAACCATTATAAGAAGCAGATTACGAAAGGGGGAACTCTTCGAAACACTTGCCCCAGACTATAAATATTCTTCTAGCCTTTGTTTTGTGCACTGTGTGGTCACCAGTTCACCCTGTGCATGCATGTCACTCATATTGTGAGAGAGCTGTGGAACAGGTTGAGCTTGATTTTCCTTAGGTCAGCTGGCATAGCAGCCAGGCAGAAACTGTACTCTCAGTGCTGCTGACGAGTGAGGCACTGGCTATGCCAACTACTTTCCAACTGCTTTCATTTGCTACAACAGTAGACCTTTTGTTTTCAAGTGCAGGTAGGCTTTAGCATGACGCCCACTTTTAGTCTAGCATGTTTACCATTCATCTGCGTACGTGGTCTGACCCATTGCAAGTCTGTTGGTACAGACGCCAATAGCTGAGGCCTTTAAATAAGGAAGTGGAAGCAGACTGTCACATGAAAGCAGAACAATGGGAGCCTTTGAGCTTTTTTTAAAAAATGCAAACCCTATCAATATTTCTTAATCTGTCCTTATCTCTTTGATTATGTTTGTAGGATATCTATATGTACATAATGTATATATAATATGTCATTTCTAGATTAGAACGCACTGTTTAAATTTAAGTTTTCTGCTGGAATCGGACAAACATTAACTTCAAAATATCACATCAAAAATACTGGATATCTGATTCAGGATTAGGGTTTTAGTAGCTTCCAGCTGAACAACCCCCCTAGCCCTAATCCCCCTAACCCCCAACACAAAAACAAGCTAATAAACAGCAAAACCGCTACCTCCATTTTTTATTTATAGAAATCAAGACTTCAGACCATTTCAGTTGTTGTGCTTATGCCTCACAGCTAAAGTTTAGATATTGTATCTTACAGTGCTTTTGTTTTATTATAACCTCTCTTTGTTTCGCAGGAACCCAGGCATCTCCAGTTCTTTGCCGACTTCAGTGACAACGATATCTACACTGTGTTATCAGCCAAAAAGCTACATGGAGCACCTACAGAGTTTGGGTTTTGTGTCAAGGTACCGTCTCTTTCTTTCAAAAAGCCTTAACAGGGGTTGTTACCATACAACAGGGAAATGCCGAAACTGTACAAAAGGAGCAGGTGTAGCGTGATGACTCTCATCATATTGAACTCTTTTGTCTTCCTAAAACCCCTCGCCTCAGTCCTCAAAGTGCAGTTCAGCCCGGGACTTGAAGCTGCTTTGTGCGGATGATGAGCAGACCAGGACCTGCTGGATCACAGCCATGCGCTTGTTAAAGGTTGGCTTGCTGATGAATAACTCTAGGTGATATCTAAGAGGAGGAATGCTGAGTCAGTGCTAGAATCAGATTTAGCTTTGGGAGGAGGTCAAGGGAAACTATTGAGTGATGCTAGATTAGCACTCCCACACTTGATGGAAGCAGCATGTGTTCATTGTATGAATATTGTGGGGCATTAGTCACTCCTGCTGGTCCATAAATAATATACAGTACAGCACAACAGGTTTCTTTGTATCTGTCCCTTTTCATTACAACAGTAACAAAAAAATAATAATAAAATATAAATATACATATATATATTTGGAATAAAATTTTAAATCCTGACCTTATTCTGTCTTTCAGTTTGGGATGCAACTGTACCAAAACTTCATTCAGCCACACCAGAAGCAAAAACCATCACCAATGGTAAGCTGAAACTCTTACTAGCTCAATATATATGGGAGCCCTGGCCATATATATATATATATATATGATTTAAAATGTTACCCATCCAAAGTAACCTCATAGTTTTGTTTGGTAAGCCCCTTTTCAAGCCACAAGAGGTGATTTCTTTAATCTGAATATCCCCGATAAAGCCACTCTTTACAGATTGATAATGTTAGCAACTAGCCAGAGAACAGAGTAGACCATTTAGTAGATAAAAACCCAGGAGACAAGACCACCACTTCATGTCTGTTGGATGAATAGTTACACGTTTGGTAAATGGACATAGCAGTCTAGTAATATTTATTGAACAGCATAGGACAAACGAGGCAGCTCCAGCGGGGCGATGTCGGCTTCGCGTCCCAGAATAGCCTCAAACTCTTCTAGAGTATTTTCGCAGCAGCAAACACAATCTATTTACAGATTACGGACATGTTCGCGAACTCCTCGCTTTCTAAAAATACATGGTGATCAGCTGCTCTCAGATTTAACAACTCATCACCCCTTCTCTGCTGTCGGAGGGTCATATGTGACCGACAGCCTCGCCAGGAGACTTAGTCAGAAAGATAGGAGGGCGTGCGTGTGTGTTTGCCAAATGCAGGGTCAGTCTGCTGAATGTTATGTCAACATGACAGATTTAGCTAACCACGGTTGCTTGAAAAATCCTACATCATGGAATCACACTGACACATAAAATAGCAGTCATGGCCAATGCAGATTACCACATTTTTAAACAATAACGTGGATTTGTACGTCATTTTAAGTGGGGCAGAGTGCAAAAAAAAGAGCTGTAAAAGTGAAAAAAAAACTAAAAAACAACGCTCACTTTGTTTTAGCCACTTGCTTAAATTGCAAGCTTAGCACGCGGTAAGGGAATTCAAAAAGCTCCTTAGTAATCCTGATAAGAGGAATTTTCTTGAGTGTGTATGTGTATGTGGTTATTTAGAGCCACTCACTATATGACAGCTTAAAGGACTAAAATGTGCCCATGTGTCATTCTCTTCAAAGCCACTCTAATCCCTTTTCAATGGAGTTTTTTCTGTCTGGAATCATCTAGAAATGATGAAGATGGAGTCACGGTACTCAGACACTAGATGGCAATACAATACCACAAGGCAGCAGAAGTCAGCCTGCTCCCTTTTCACAGTGCACACAAAGGAAAGTGAACAAACCGTGGCTCCTTTAGAGTGTTTTACATTTTATTAAAACATGTTATATCTATGGGTCTAAAGGAGTGAAAACGTGAGGAACATATATGAACTGTATGTCCAGAATTGTATTGTATGATGACTGCCATTTCAGAGGAGCATTTCGGAGAACTCGCTGGTGGCCATGGACTTTTCCGGCCAAAAGAGTCGGGTGATCGAAAACCCGTCTGAGGCGCTGTCTGTTGCAGTAGAGGAAGGCCTGTCATGGAGGGTAAGTCAGCGGTTTAGGACGAATATTTTACTCTAAATAAATTGTTAGAGGAGGTCACCATACTGTGAGTAAATAAGAAAGGATCAAACTGAGAGTAACAGTTAATAGTGCCTTATCTCCCTGTTCAGTCATCAAATGGAAACACTTATTCTGATTCTTACTTCACTGATGGGTTTCTCTATAACAGGTTGTGATATAGGAACAATTTCCTCAGATAGAATCATGTGTTTTTGTAAAGTACAATCTAAGAGCTATCAAGATTTTGGGTCAGCACAACAAAGAAAGGCTTAATAAGGCTTAATAACTGATACTGTGGCTGTAACTCAGCAGAGGAAGAGCTGCCATCGTTTGAGCGGTCACGGGAGCCCCTCCACAGCGCAGAGCTCGGTGTCAAACATAGGTTTGTGAAACACTTCTCAAATAGTTTTTCTATGTGTACGCGACTTTTGTAACATCCCATCTCCGTGCTCCAGCTATCCACGTGGCTCAGTCGTGGTTCCACGGCAAACTGTCTCGGGAGGATGCCCAGCGTCTAATCACTCAACAGGGTCTTATCGATGGGTGAGCAGCTGTTTTCTTCTACTTTGTGCAGTAGCTCGTAAAAGATTTTTTTTTTTTTTATGTTTCTACTTTTTATTGAAAAGCAAGAAAGGCTGCAGATGAATGATCACAATTTTTAAATGTCTGATCACAACAATCATGACAATCATTGGAATCTTTTAGAAGCCATAACAGATCATAGAACTTCATTACTACTTTAATTTTGTTTTCCATCATCAAAAAATCTGAATACCTTGTGCTTACATTTGGAAACCAAGGCAGGAATATTGGTTAAAAACTGCATTTTTTTTAGAAGAATTTCCTTTTCATTTTAGAGTGTTTCTTCTGAGGGACAGCCAAAGCAACCCGAAGACATTTGTACTGTCACTGTGCCAAATGCAGAAAGTCAAACACTTTCAGATCTTACCTGTGAGTATCTGTCTGAATACATGCACTACCTTGCAAAAGTTTTAGGCACTAAAAGTAGAGCGTGGAGGCTTTAAAAAAAACAATGCGGCACATTTACTTATCCTTTAACTTATTTATTACCTTGGAGAGCTTGCAGAGTTCTTCTGTGGATTTAGGCCGTCACTGTCTTCAGCCTGTTCGTGTAAGTGATGTTACGTCGTGTTCGGTTCACACAAAGGGAACCTAGAGGGAGGCATTCTTTTTATTGTTGAGAATTGACTTGTGGTGCTGAATGGTGCGCCGCGTGGTCGATGAGCTTCAAGAGACTCGCGCAGTTCACAGGTTGTGTAGCAAGCCTCTAATAATTTGCTGCAGCCACAGTTTGCAAATGTTCCCTAAATCCCCGACGGTAGCTCGGCTGGAGACGTGAACCAAACTCAAAAACTCTGCAACATTTGGATGCACGTAGGAAATAAAAATATCGATTGGAGTTCGATATTTTTAAATCAAAATTTTCATCCAATAAGAACAGTGAACAGCTTTTGAACGGCTGTCCGTCTGGCTGCTCAATTCCCATTGAACATCATGTAATCCTAGACTAGTTCTGCAGTGTCATACATTTTACAGGACACCTTGTTCTTGCTTCTGAAGATACAGCAGGTCTTAATGACTCTTGCTGTATGGGACAGGTCAGAAACCTAATGGTCCTGCATAGAGGATAAGAATTAAAACCTCTGAAGTACCTAAAACTTTTGCATCAGTTGCACCATGTCAGTAATCAGAAATAATATCCTCGTGCTTAACACATTACCCATTTCTTGTGTATGATTCTTTTATGTTTGCATGCATGAATGTGTATGTGTGCATACGCCACTGTAGGTGGATGATGAAGGGGAGTTAACCTACAGTCTAGATGATGGTCACACACGGTTCACTGACTTGATCCAATTGGTGGAGTTTTACCAGCTAAACCGTGGCGTGCTTCCCTGCAAGCTCAAGCACCACTGTGCCCGGATCACCCTGTGAACAAGGGACCTAAAGGACACCCCACCCCACCCCCCACACACACCTGAGCGTCCACGCGCACCTTAACTCCAGGTTCTTCTGGACGAACTCTCCCAGTGTTGTTCTCGTGCCTTGAAGAAGAAAGATGTACAGACAGTTGCTGTTTTCATTTTGTGGCACATGGTCTCGCCTTATTTTTCTTCTTCACAAAAAAAGCTAAATTCCACGATGGACTGTGTAATAAATGACTACTGGTGCTGAAGGCCACATGCGACATTATTTTTTCCGGTCCTGTAATCAGTGTATATGTGGAGGTAAATGCGTTGTGGAAAGTCCAAACATGACATGTTGAACTGTATATTATAAAGCTGAATGAGTACTGCATGATGTCAGTGAAAGAAAATGTTTTTTTTTTCCTGATGTACAGTAGCAGGAATTTGAGTTTTTAACTGAAAACATTCAGTGGAATGACTGCTGCAGTATAGGTATGTTGAGCATTCACAGAATATAAATGGTTTCTGTCGGTCATAGTCTGTTGAATCCCAGCTAGGGTGCATTGCTCACTTGTGACCGTATCTTACCCTGCTCTGTAAACTCTAACTTCTTAATTAATCATCTTCTACTGTAAGTGCTCAGGTGCTTTTTAAAGAAAATTGTTGTTTTTCTAATTGGGAGATAAAATGACCTCTCAGGAAGGGATATTGTATACCGTGCTGCCGGACAGAGAAAAAGACAAGTCGCGACCAGATGGAGAGACGGCGTGCAACCTCACTGCCCTGCACTGTGCGTTCATTTTAAATGTATGTGATTAAATAAATGTTTATATTCATGAAATTAGCAGCGGGCTTGCTCTAGAACAAGAGCAATGAAATGTATTTCACCAGTTTCGGTTGCAAGTAATTCAGGATGAAATCTTAAACATGGCTTTACCGACTCCTTTTGATCAGATTGGAATTCACTGTATACTGAAATTTAGCTTTTATTTTCTACCAAAGATTCAGGTACACAGTGTGCAACACTTTGGTTGTCTGCATCATGACGTCACTACATCTCCTGTGGCTGCACAATGACGGATTTTTTATTTTTTTTTGTTGACATTATCCATACTGCTGTTGGTATTCAGTGTCATACAGTTCTGTTTTTTAAAAGCCAATAATGCGTTAGTTTTTTAAGAGAAACGTTTTATATCTCATGATTCATGTCTGTCTTTTCAGCTGGAGTAATGAATAAATGTCATGGACTGCATATTTTTATATATATATATAAACTACCATCTTTTTGGTATGGTATGATTTTGTATCATACCTGCATCATGTAGCAAGTTTAACACATTGTCAGCTGAACCCACACTGGGAAAACAAAAATGCCTACAATGTGTTATTCACGGTGTAAACTCTTAGCCACTGCTCCTAACATAACACATTTTTATATTGCATGACTGTCTTTGCAGGGAAAATGGGGCACACAATTACAAAAACGCAATGACACTCCAAGATAAAATGTCCAACCGAGCCATCTCGTCAGCACACAGTTGGGTGCTGCTCAGTCCAGAAAGATTTTTCTGGTGACTACATAAGTCATGATTTTCTTGTGGGATCCAGCACATGGTTAAATATAGTCTCACTACGCATGTATGGAATCATTAGTCTAACATTGTCAGGTATGATAAACTGAACTGTGTGTGCAGTGTACATGCATACGATACTGTATATGCACTTTGTTTGCACTGACATACTTAACTTTTCTAACCACTAGGTGGCACTAGAAGTATTTTGTGCTTGCTTGTGCAAGTTTGTGTTCGCAATTTCATGGATCTAGTGCAATTTAAATTACATAATTCAGACAAATATTTCAAAAGATACCGTTTAGATTATTATAAACTTCAAAAAGTTGTTCAAAAGCTGTGCAATCGAGAACTTTATTCCTAGCAAAATTGAGTATTACAGCTTGTTACAACATTGCATATCAAGACATGTTAAAATTGCAACATTTATGTTACTAAGAATTGCACGAGTATCGGTCAAACCTCCTTTGTGGCTGCTAATTCACTAATTTTCACTTACAACTGACTTTAATGGCTCACAAGAATTTCAAAAATATACTACTGGATAATGGAGTGTTTTCCTGCACAAGAGTAAGTGGAACAGAATATCTTGTCTTGAAGCATCCGTGTTAAACAATCTTCTCTGTTGTGATACAAACACATTGCCCCTATACCTCCCCTGCTCTACTTCAATAGCACATTTTGAAACAGTGCTCACATCCAGGGGAGATGTGCGCACACAGAGAAGTCTTAAATGCACCCCTGCTTCCGAGGTCTTGTGCTAAATGTTGTTTTGGATGTATTCCTGCCATTGATCGGAGTCTGGCTGCAGGGGGAGAGATGGCAGCTGGGAGAGACTGCGCCTCCTTTAATGAATTCATCCAGCTCTATCCAGCCCAAACGGCCTGTGGATACACCATCTCTCCCAGTAAAGAAAAGACTCGCTCCGCTCTGTCTTGGCCCTCATGGACAACCACCACTGTTTGTAGCACTTCACACCACTACTATGGGGTTACTCCTGCCTGCACTATCACTCTTATGACTTCAGGTTTTGTACTTGAGAGCTGTCAACTTTGCTCTGTTCTTAAATGCCCCTCATCCTGTATCCCCCCCTAGTCTGTATTCAATTATCTGGCTTCTCTGTCTTCGGCCAACTTCCGATTATCTCCATTGAAGTGAGGACCTCTATGTTTGCTCTGCTTTTTATCCACAAAAGGGCAGTTTTTGGGTCAGGAGTGGAGTCTATGCAAAGCCTACTAGGACATGAGGATGTGTTTGTTTAGGGGATGCTCTATAGCCAAGGTTAGAAGCTTTAAATGTTCCTCTGCATCACGAGAATCTGAAGCCAGAAGCCAATCCAGCAGCTCTATACTGGCTGCAGTGAACTCAGGCAAGGATAATGATGGGTCAATTTGAAATTATTTTAGCTTATGTCAATCGATATTCATCTGCTTTAAGCCATTCACACACGATACAATAAAGGATCAAATGCACGTCAAGCTGTGTTGAACTAATTGATTTAAATCGTTCGTAATGTGCGGACTGGGGTTTACTTTGGGCTACGTGATGCACAGCTCTAATGCATTTTTTTATTTTTTTATTTTATAGTCATGTTTTATGAACGCTGGTCAAACGCCCTATGAAAATTCTCTTGTTTAGTAGATTAGAGGTCAGACGCTACAGGCAGGGGGAGGTCATGCATGGGGATAAGATGCTTTATCCTCCCTGCATCTATAAAGTGATAATTAAACAATCTACATTTGCATTTTCTGTTTGTAACGTGAAGGATTATGAATGCCGGTTGCCATTTATTCACTCCATATGCTCTAAAGGCCACACAGTATACTTTCTATAATTGCTGTAATTGTTGTTTTAACATGACAAGAAAAATGTGGCTTGTATTATGCTGAATGAAAAAAAAAAATCTAATTTTCTGAGATTCAGGATGTTTTCTCTAATGCACACTTTTAGCACAAGTAAGGTTTTGATTCTCTGCACACAGACAAGAAAGCTGCCATGCTTTTAAAACAGTGCTAATGTGAGGTTTAAATGTATAATTATTTACAACAAAAGCCACAAAAAATAATACATTTATTGTAAACCCTGGCAGCTGGTTCACAATTATCATGCTTTCTTGCATGCTGCATGTGTTTGTGCCGCGGTGTGAAGGGGAATTTCTTGCCGTATTGGGCATCTTTGGTAATGTATTATGTCTCAGATAATTGCCCAGACAGTGCTTGCTCCATAAGTCGCCTCTCTAACCTCTGATATATTTTTCTGGGGGTCTTGGAACTGGCAAACGTTAAGTGCCAAGCTTTGTTAATTACAAGGATAACACATGCACTCGTCAAATAATGGATGTGGTTGGCAATTTCAAGTTTTAATAATCAATTACTGGGAGTAATTCTCTGCGGGCTCACAGGATAGTCATTAAATCTCAAAAGGCGGGACAAACGCAATGTAGCTTTTTCCAAAGCCCTATTTTTAAATACATAAGGGAACGGGATCGGCTTTAATCGGGTGCATTTTGTTGCCTTATTACAATGTAAAGTAGTTCAGTTATACCTGGACAGTGCTGCTTGTAAAATAATAGTTTAAGACAATGAATGATGAATGGTCGTATTATTGCTTATTCCTACAGGAACTGAGCCATCGAGGAGAGGAGAGAGGCCCTGTTACAGTTAGTCTGCTTATCTTTTTTTTTTTTTTTTTAAACTGAGTTACTGTTTTTATTATGTTGGAGCCAGAAGTTTAATTTAACAACCAGTCCTTTATAAACTCACATTAAACAGGCATATCTGTCTTTTATATTTAGGCCTGAAACACCTCTGTGTCTGGCCCCTTTGATCTGTACAAACAAGTATGTATTGAATCAGTGTTCTTTGTTTCCCATTCAGCAGGGTTCCTGTTATTGTATTTTCAGTCCACCTTCAAAGCTGAAACATTGCAGAGGTTCTTCTTGACCTTGAGAAATTAACATGGGAGGACTGGCTTTGCTCTGAGGGAGCCATATAGAGGCCACATCCCCTCCTAATCCCCAGTTGAAAGGCATACCTCTACCGTTCAGATGAAATGGTAACATCCCAGCAGGCCAAGTGTTTACATGATATCAGCCAATGCACTGAAATGTATCAGGACATTGAAGATTTCATTTCATTCTTTCGATTATCTCATTCGGAAGCTTTCTCTTTGTGAGAGATATAGCTTGCAATGGTGTGTTTGTGTATGTGAGGGAGTGAATCGGAGAGAGGAATGAGTTTGGCCCTGCACAGATGAACAAACAGTGAATCTGAAGTGCAGCACCCTGTGTGGCTGCCCACCAACTGAACAACATTAAGGCAGTCCTCCATGTAAAACCTGCTCACTTCTCCCACAGACTCTCGAGTTCGGAAAACGGGTAGCGGCTCAGCAGGGAGGAGCTCTCACTGGAAGGCAGACAGCAAGCTACGGACAGCGGGGAGACATAAACTACAGCTTCTGGTGGTGATGGACTGATGTTTTAGGTGATCAAAAGGATGGATAAGAAAAGGAAAACGACAGGGGTAAAAGCAGGAGGGGGTCTTGGGGAGGAAAACATTTTGGGCTGAAGGTGGAAAGGCATGAAAAGCAAAGTAAAGCTGAGATGTTTGACAGTGCAGCAACTGGGATGGTTTTTTATTGCACACCGTAAAAGTACACCCAAACTCTGAGATTCACTTTCCTGTGCTTGCTATCAGTCACACCTTAACATGAAGTTGTGCAGAGAAACTTCAGCATAGCATGATATATATCATGGGGCAATTTACTCCAAGGTTGCAGAGCACAACTTGGGATGATATATTGTCCTTGCATTTTTCTGCAAAATAGGTCAAAATGTTCACAGCGGTGCACACACAGAAACACAACGTGCGCATGTGCACGAGCACATTTGCACACGTATTGGATCAATTTAAATTCCTTCCTACTTTTTTCCTCTCATTTACATGGTGTGCGAGTGACTCCTGAACAGGGTAGGAAGCCTTGTGGAAGAATTAGGAAATGGTCCATTTCAGAGAACACAGTGGAATAGAAGCAGAGCAGCATATGTTGGGATTTGAATGGTCAATCGATGAATAACCCAGAGCGGTGTTTTTCCGTGCAGATTGGCAGACATTGTGTAGTGGTATCTGTGTGTATAAGAGAGAGAGAGAGAGAGAGAGATGGGGGCATGGAGGAGTGGGGATTCATCCGTCCCCAAAGTATTACGCAGTGGTCAAAAATATTTGCAATGCCAGGAGGTATTTTGAAAAATATTTGAAAAAATTCAATACCGTGCTGACCTTTTGCTGGGCATTTGTGAACAGATTCACTCTCTGTCTAATCTGGCTCAGAGTCAGGGAGGATCGGAGTTTCTGCATGGTGTTTTCATTCTAAATTATGTTAATCTATTCCGCTCATACTTTTACTTTGATGTATGTATTAAAACCTTTTGTTTTACTCTAATTTTACCAGTCAGGGAGACGTAAAACAAATACAACAAATAGTGAACCTAAGAATGTAATTGAAATACTCTGGACAATAATTTGCATACTATAAAATTCGCAATTGGCTGTATCATTTAGAATATGTATTTAATTTATAGGGAATACTTCACATGGGATCCAAAATTATTCATATCTTCCAAAGTACATAGATTTAAAACAAATGATCTGCATCAAAATCCTTATTTTCCTCATGTCATACACTCTATATGTATCAATATTTATGTGTATAATTATTGCTAATGATTTTATTTCTGGTCACTTGCTGGTGAACTGATTTGAAACGTTCCAAGTTCTACAAAGTGCCACCACAAGAGGGCAGAAAGCATCCAAACACAAGGTCTAATGAATTCAAAATTCATTATGTTAAGCGCCTTAAACCTTTATTTTACAGATTTGCCTTTTTGTTTAGAGAGAGTGCCATTTAAGTACGTTACAAGAAATGTCCGTGATTCATCGCCATCGTGGCAGACAGACAATCAGCAGATGCATTCGGTATTTGCTACCAGTTTCCTCAACGGCCCATATGGTGATAAAAAGAGATGCAGTTACACTGTCTAGTGTCCATATGCATCTCGGATAACTTAAATAAAAAAAGAATAACAATTAAAAAAAAGAAAAAAAAAGAATACAAATTCAGATGTTATAGAATGATTTAAAATCAGCAGCATTGCCCTGTCAACAGGGTGCATTCAAATGAAAGAAAAATGGGAAATTTAATAAGTGTAAATGAATAAAAGTGACAATATTGTGACTTATATGTGCAACTATTGAACTGAACTATTTTGCTTGAAATCACTGAAGAGTCAAAGCTTTCATGTCATTTGCTCAGAGAGTTAGTTATGTTACTTATTGCTGGTTTTGTCTGATTTCCAACCACAAGAAAGAAACTTAAAACAAATAGACAAAAGCAACTGCATAAAATAATTAAAACCTAAAACAGAAAACCAGAGTCATCAGTTGCACACGTGATTGTGTCTTCACACTGCAGGGCTGAAACCCTGCTGACTAATCAGCCCTCTAATGCTGATCAATGCTTGTCGGGGCGGCCACCGTCCGGCGACTTCCACAGCACCGTGGGAGAGTCAAAGTGGCACATGCATACGTAGCACAACCCCACTGATTAGACTTAAGTCGTAGCCCCACGCGGCGACACGACACGGGCTGACTGACGGGCTTATTGTTAAGGCCGAGAGCACGGGATTAGACAATGCAAAAACATTTTACATGCTTTAATTTAAGGATCTGTGTTTTGGCTACTGGTATTATATAGATGTGTGTATATATATATGTATATATGTATACGGCCTAGGCTCCAGAGCAACAAGAGAAGAATATTCAAGAGAAAAACTGTGAAATGTGCAGTGAACTGAAACATACAGTAAAAGGTTCAAACCAGGATTTGACACTGTCAGTCATTTAACCAGGACCTGGACATGAGCAGGACCCTCAAAAAATCCTGCAAGTAAAAGTTTGTTGTCATCTGCAGGAGTTTTGAATATTGACACTCGTCATGTTATTTCTAACATTATTATTAAGTACGCTTGGTTGAATGGACAGTGTGACGTGATAATCCATGTATCACAATCAACATTAGCACCACATATACAGAAATATATATATACGTGAAAGCACATTTATCATGAAGCTTATTTTCTGCCAAGGACTAGTAAGCAACCCCGTCGTGATCATTCAGCATTCATCACCATTTTTTGATTAAAAATAAATAAAATAAACAAACAGAGAGCATGGCAAGGACAATGTTTTTATTCTCGTAAAAGGGAAAAAAAAAATATTCAAAATAAGATACTGCTGAAATTACCAATTGTCCCCCCACTGCCCCCTCTTCCTCTCTATCATCGCCTGGAGGCTTTCTCTTCCCTCAGATAGAGGCCAGTATGAGATACAGCTCGTCCTTCAACTCGGAGATTTACAGCACAGCTCACAGACTTATTCAATTCATCAGCGAGCCACAATGCATACACATTCCGGCGCTGATCTCGCACACGGCGATGGTAATCGCGTTCAAACATCATTTCATGTTACCAAAACATATGAGCGTTTTTTATTTTTTTTTATTTTTTTTTTGGACAATTTAATACACAGAAAATGTTTTGAGAGCATGCTATTTGTTTACTTAGCGTTCCCTTTCATGCTGAGGTTGAATGGAGGCTAACGTCAATCATACCTCTGGACCTTAGTTGTGTACAGCTAACTCCCAGTCTTTGCCCCTTATTATAACACAAGTTAATTGAATCTCGGTCCGGCGCTGCCTTCCAGATGCTTCTGTGTGTAAAAAGGTACAAAAGTGATGGAGCAGGTGTAGCAATATTTGCACTTAGACTATTTCCACTGACTATCAGTTCGCTGTGGTCAGACATTTAAGAGAATAGTTCCAGCTTTGTAAACCCCTTTCATTTAGTGCTGGGCAGTTTTCCTATCTTCCTGTTTTCAAAAGATTCCTCTTTGACCCACATATACCAACAACAGAGAAAGACTTCAGTCTGAGCTACCGCGCATGGTTTGCTTGCTAAAGATACACCAAGAAATGGGATATGGACAAAATGGCCATGACCTCAGACATGCCTGCACACTAGAAGGAAAGGAATGCATCTCTGTCCATAACAGGCTGTTGAACACAGGGATCACAACATATTTATGTGTAATGGTTTGCAGAGGTGGTCGACTCACATGGTGGTGGAGTAATTGCTGTCATATTTCTCCGACGACTGAAACACAGCAATAAGAATTTACTAGCTATAATCTTTCCCAATACATGTTTGTGTGTTCCTCTGTGTGAACGACGGCGGCGGGTGAGGGTTTGTTTTTGATGCTCAGAGCATTGCAGGCGGACTGTTTACTTGAAAGTAAAATGGATAAGAAATATGAAAAAAAAAATTAAAAACAATAATTGTAACGAGTTTCTGCATCCGAAATGATCTTGTGTTTGTGTAGATCTATAAAATGCGAGTAGTTCGTTCTTCCTACTGCCTGCTACGGCAGACGCAAGGTCCTGGAATGAGACAATCAACAATCACATCAATCACCAGATATTTTCATGTAACCTGATATCGATATTAATGCGGGCATCGGGTAGGTGGTGGTAGGCAGCCTAATGAGGGACTCTTGGCTCTCTTGGAGATATGTTGCTGATGCGGATGGCTGCATCGCCGGAACACTGTTTACTTGAAAGTGAAATGGATAAAAAAAAAAAAAGTCTGTAGGTGGAGAGGAAAAAACCATCATGAAAAAATTAAATTTACTGTAAATATTAACTATGGTTACATTATATAGACATTTGGAGGTGAGTCTCTGCTGCTGACATGATCTGCTGTTCATGTACGTGTGTGCAATGCATGTAGTTTGTTCTTCTTACAGTCGGCTGGAGTGGATGCATGGCTTTGGAACGACGCCAAACATTCAAATCCATCACACTCACAGCATTGGCACTGTATTTTTAGGTGTCAACTAGGGGTAGCTCAGTTACGATACTAGTGACGTTATCGAGTCTGAAAACAAACGCATCCGCACTTTCTACACAATCCAAAAACACAAATACTGCACTAAAGTGCATGTAAAACAGCTCAAATGCTACTGCACTTGATGCTATTTTACAACAATTTAATGTTGCCCCCTTGTTTTGTGCACAGTAAGGAAGTGGCGGAGGGTGGCCGTAATGAATCCCCAAGCTCATTTGTTCACCACAAATACACCCAAAAGAAGAAGAAGTAGAAGAAGAAGCTTGGTGTTAGGTAGCTGTAGGCAGGTTAGCCAGCAGTTGACAAGGGTCTTTTGGCTCGGAGAAGCGTTGGCGATGCAGCAGCAGCAACCAGGTGCAGACATTTTAAACCTTCCACCTAATCCCACCTGGAAGACATTCAGGTACAACTCATCCAGCCCCTTAAAAAGACATGCAAACATGCTGAAAACGCGTGCACTACACGCTATTGTGTGATGATGCGGATGCTGTTGCTTCGGTCTCTCATTGGGCAGGAAATATTTGGGTCCAGGTATTTGCTCTACCTGGCAGACATTTATGGAAAAGGTGGTTGTTTATACGTTTGAGAAGTTAACCAGAACAATGTGCTGTACTGAAATTGTACTTGACTCCAGGTAACGTGTTTACACATTGGTACTTGAATGTAAGTACTTGTTTAGGTGCACTTCTTTTTTTAAGGGTTCGCATTATTTTGATCATTGTAAATAGATGTGTGGATGAAAGAAGCTGCTGTCTGCAGAGTTTCGTACGTTATGCTGAGCAACTCTTATTCTGCCCCATAGGTGAGTGTACACCTTTGTACATAACTGTCACAGTACAGACATTTTTTTACCTGTTCAGCCTTTACATATCAGATGACAAATGTGCAAATTATATCATTTAACTGGTGATCTGACACTAAAAGCAGGCTACTCCTCACATCTGTGAAGACGTACTTCAGGTATTGGTCTCTCAGTGAGTGCTCCCGGACTTAAAGCATGCATTACACCTAAACTGTTGACTGCAGATTTCTGGCATTTCTGAATGTTGCTGTCAGGATGTGTACAGGCTTCAGTGAGCATCACTAGACTCTGTCCAAACATCCAGACTTAGATGCTACATGAAATATGGGCGGAGGTGCAGGGACCTTTACATGAAGGCTTAAATGAGAAGAGGATCAGGGACACTTTGACTTTTTAGCGTCGTCTTTTGCATAGAGGATTACATTAGGGTCATACACGCTCTGCATACACCTCATTTTTTGCAAAGATGATAAAGATGGTATGTATGATATGTAAACTTCCATATCTTAAAAGATGCAGTACTCATGAGAATTTAAAACTTAACATACGGCAGGCAGACAGTGTTTTGTTGCCCAGGCACCTGGTGGTGTTTGGCGTTTATTTTCATTAGTTAAATGTATCGAGGTAAAAAAAAAGGTTCACAAGTTCTTATTCACAATATTTAAGTTTTTATATTTCTGAACTCACATGCTGAGAGAATACACGTGGGGCGAGTGCAGAGAACCGGCTGAGTGAGACATCTCACAGAGCCGTCAGATGGTCTTTCGGTCTTTCTGCTCCTGTGTGTTGTGGTGTATTTCCAATTTTTGCTTTCCTTTAATCCTGTCAGAAGGTCGAAAGATATGTCTCCCATCTGATCTCGTACATTTGACAACCGCAAGTGCGAAAGAACAGTTTCTCTGACGATCCGGTTTTCTTCCCCGTAATTAGAAAAGCCACTACATTTCTCTCTGCTTTTTCTAATGTGTCACTTCACTATAAATGTGAATGTGACGCTGCACTAACAATGGAACCTGTGGAGGATTATATAAATATGTAGTAGTTTGACATGTCAAATATACATGACAGGAAATAAAAATGTCTACTAAAAAAAACCTGTCTACATGGCTGTTAATGTAAAACACACAAATAAAGCAATTATGTTTACATCTCCCTAACACTTAATTATTTTAATTCTAACCTTGCACAAAGACACATCCACGTGATATGGCCACTTAGACTGCACGTTGTACTGAGACCCGAATCAGGCTATGCTGAGTTGTGCAGTAATAAAGGCAGAGACCAGCACTTTCCATTATTATATACAGAGCAAAATGAGCAATGTGTTTCAACAATAATAGATGGTGTTGAACAGCTGTTGTTGCAGGTTGTCCTAATAGCGTGAGCTGTTGTATTGTTACACGAAGCTCAGAGCAATTTGACCTGATTCTCAGTGAAGGTGGTGACAAAACTTACATTTTGTGCAGTTGTTATTTTATCCTGCTCGCTCTTTAACTCTAGCGCGACGACACTGATTTTGACAGAATCCCTTCTAATATGTCATCAAAATTAATTTCAGTGAGTATTCTTAACAGATGGTCATAATTAACAACTCAAAACCTTTAAATCCACCTTCACACTATGCAAAAACAAAGCTAAAGCAAAGACACCTGGTCTGAATTATTCTTCTATTTGCAGATGAGCGTTGGGGTGTTAGCAGACCCTAGATATGAGACTCATGTGTGGACCACCCACAGATAATCGCTAATAAGAAATCTAAACTTCCTTCGAGTCATTTAGAGCTGAAGAAGCCACTTGGATGAGTTTTGTTTTGACCTGAATGACTTTGCAGACATCTCACCAACATAAGTCTTCAGCTGTCGGCCTACTCTTTTCATTTAACATCTCATAATTTATTTTATTACTAAATTCTACAGTTGTACTGGTGTTTTAGGACAAGAAGCTGTGTGAAAGTCTACTCCGAAACATGTCAAAATGAAAGAAAAACCGGACAGAGGACCGTTAAAGGTAAATGAACGGCTCGCATGGGCAGAGTACAATACTGAGAAAAGATATGCAGCGCTCGGCTACACTAATGTCGCTCATGCCTTTCTCATACAGAGCATCCCAGGTGTCCCTCTCTCAGCTCTCAGGGTCCCCTGTCGTTGAAGAAATGGAAATACACACTATCAGGATTCAACACGTGAAGTATCTATGATATAAATTCAGAACCACAGAGGTGACTGTATAATAACATTAATGAAATTTTTACATCGACTAAAAGTCAGAGTTCCCCTTCATTAATTTTGCACTCGGTCTTTAGAACTCGGAAACACTAAATTTCCGCTCCTATTGGCCCCCAAGCTGGCTCTGTCCACTTGGGTTATTTTCAATAAATTACGCAAACTACTAGCCTGAGATAATGCTAACATTGTGCGAATGAATGCACATCATCAGGTAGATAAGAGCTCATAAGTGCAATCAATGCCTTTGAAATAAAGATGACAAAAGCTGCAGGAAAATCCAGAGCACTGATTATCTTCTAAAATTGCCACTGGCTGTCCAGCCAACTGTTGTGTCTCTAATCTTTTTTTTTCTTCTTCTTTTCCTTTTACACCTGATGGCTTTGTATTTCACTAAAACATACGAGTCAAATAAATAATATTCTTATCGTCTGTTCTGTCTTTGTGGCTAAATGGAAGATGTAAGTTTTCATTCTGAAGCTGCTCTGCTTTGATTAGGGTCTTGGATAAAGGTGGACTTGATCTGTCTGTAAGAGAAAAAAAAAAAAGACTTCACAGGATTTGGTTCCTGCCTTAACATACATGTAATTGAAGAGTATGGGATTTAGTATCATCAGACTATATTGTTTCAGTAGATTTCCACAAATCTGGAATGGCAGTGTGTGTGCTGCACTGATTGAATAATTCAAATATCTCTTTCTCGCTCTGGAAGAAGCAAACATCTTTATTTCTATAAGGGACACCGGGTTTCCATCCACACCTGAGATCTTCTTATTTGACCATGAATAGTGCTTCCCTCTGGAGCCTTGGATTGTTATTGTACAGGATGGCCTTATTCCTGTTAAAGGCCTGGAGCCCGAGCTGGGACATCGTTCCTTTAAATCAGCTTTGGGATCTCATAGACAGCACTGATTTCCTTGTAGGCCTTTGTGCTCTTAAGAAGTGATCACCCTCCTTCAATGCCCCGTGGATTAAACAGGGCAGGCCGGTTCACGCCTCTCTCACTCGGCTTCACAACGACTCTACCTTTGTAGCCAGTAAAAGACTAACTAGAAAAGAATGAAGCAATGGGAGAATCAATCTACTGTAAGCCTCCCCACAGTTTTCTCATCATTTCTCGTGTCGTATGTCATCTCGGATTGTAACACCAAAAAGCAAAACTCAGTATGAGGGGCGGTTTCTCGGCTATTCAATGTTCGGAGAAGCCAGAGCGTGAAAGGGTTTCCGACGAAGTGTGAGATAAGTTGTGTTTAGGAGTTAAGTGGAGTGTGTAGCTGTTTGTGGATCAGAAGATACAACTGTATCTCTATTCCCGCTGCAATTTTCTATTTGTACTTATAGTTATTTTTATCCGGATTTTGTACTGAGAAGTCGGGTCAATGATCCAATTAGACAAATTATGACAAAAAAATTGCAAAATGTTAGAAATACATTATACTCTGTTGCCTGTAAAGTTGGAATAAAATATTTTTTTACCTTTTCTCGTGAAATAATATGATTTATTCTTGCTAGATAAAGTGTATATCTTCACAAAACTTTATTGATCAGTCTCTTCCAAACACATAAATGATTTGTATAAACAGGAATGTGTCTGAAAATAAAATTATTCCAACTTTAAGGGCAACAGTGTGTTTATCTGTAAGCTTGTTCATGTTCTCCATAAGCTATAATATGCATTTCACTCACACTATTAAGTCTTTTATACTCCCTCTCAAATCTTCCGGGCTTTACGACTGTATAAATATTAACAAGCTTTTAATAATTATCCCATTAAAGAGTTTTCTATATTATTTTTCATATGTTCTGCTACTGTAAAGCACCATTGTGTTTCCTTTGGTCTGCTTTCCTCTACTCTGTGACTACTCCATATCAGGGGATGAAGCTGTCTGTTCAGGTGATTGACACAAGCCCACATTAAGAGGTGGTTTTGGAAATTAGTCCGTGGAGACCCTTTGGAGCGGAGCTGGAGAAGGAGGGCTGTCTCTGAGAGGAGCCGTGCCTTTTTAACCCCACTCATTTGTATGCCGATGCGCGAGTGGCAAGCTGCTCTCTAAATGGCTGAGGCATCCTGGCTGGTACCCCCTCGACACGTTCCTGCACAGACAGACCCCGTGGAGAGCTGCCAACAATATGCAGCCCAGAATCCTCAAATTACAATGGGCCCAATTAATAATCACATAGTTAGTTCATATTTTATATCTTATAGAGAGCTCAGCAGAACAAAGCTTCCATCACAAATTCATAACCTGCTTTTTTTACCTAACCATGACCAAGCTTTACCTTAACACCGTGAACTTTGTGTTCTCTTTTCCTCCGAATGCTTGAATTTGGGATTTTTTTAATGATGTGCTAGCTTGACCATTCCTTCACCCTCCTTTTAATTCACCATTATGGGCAGATGTGTGGAAAATACATAATAATGGGACCACTAAGGCATGGACATGAAATTTGAATGAGTCTTGGTAGAATACAGCATGAAATAAAACATATACCTAAATAAGTAAAGCACTGCTTTAAAGCCAGTTTTGGACCTGTTAAGCCCTTTCCAAATATGGAATAGTTTAGTTACCGGTTTAAACTTTTGGTTTAGAAAAGGTGACCAGAGGAAGATGTTATTCACCTTTGTATTGCATTTTGCTCACTAGGATTTGTGCGATCTGCAAATTCTCCGACATGATCCTGTCATTTGTGCATGTACGCCACAAACTGCATTAAAAAGAAGTGTTATTAACATACAGCAACTTGGCCATCCACATCATACTAATCGCAGTCTGTGTTCAGTGTTTTGTTCCATCCCATGGTACAGACTCGCCACGGTCCTCTCCATGTCAGTGATGAGCATTTTTTTTTTTTTTTTTTTTTTTTTAGATTTTGACATGTTCATTTAAAGTTGCTAATCAGATGTAAATATGCAAAGCGGCTTCCCAGGGGCTCCCTTTGAAATGCAAATACAGGGTGCAAACAAAGGTGGGGTGAATATAGGTTCTGATGCAGCAAAATTGTGGAGGTGTATTACTGTTCATATCTCATTAAAATATGAAAGACATCAGCTATGTACCCTCAACCCCTTTTTTAATGGAGTTGCTGTGATTTTTGACCACATTTGGAGTTTAATTTCCATCATTCAAGTATGAGAAGCTTTTGAATGTAGAGTTTTACATTCCCTTTCCATCCCTCTCTCTTTCTCTCTCTCTCTCTCTCTCTTTATCTTTGTGGTACAGAATGTAGAGGTTACCACTAGCTTGTATTTTAGTACATCTTATAAATGTGCCACTGTGAAGCATTTGAAATCTAGTGGGAGGCTGGTGGGAGGCTTTAAGTGATTGTATGATGGGAGTTTATGAAAAGTGCCCTATTATGTGTTATGCATTATACTAATCTATTATCGCTTGTATAATTTTTACACTTGAGCATGAATTAAAATGTTACATAAAGGTAAATAAATAAACATATTTCACACAGCGAACTCCACAGTGAGGAAATCTTGCAGCGGGAAGTCATTAAATCCTGAATCTTTGAAACTCCCGAGTGAGGATTTTCTTCTGCACTAGTGTTGAAGGTTTGGTTTGCAGTTTTGATTTTATAGGAGCCATTGTTGCTATAGCCTTTTCCTTTCTGGAGGGATTCTTTTCCAGTCATGAACTCACAAGCTTTGCATTTAACACCATGAGAGGCTCAGTCTAATTTCTTCGCTTATTTTCCCTCCATTTAAAGGTGAGCACCAGCAATTTTACACGTTTACAGGTCTCTACGAGACATTCTGCTTAAATAAGAAAAGGCCCAGCGTCTCTCTTGGCATTTGGGAGCAAAAAGACACAGATATGACTGACTCAAGTGATCAGTTTGAGGCAACAATTCATGAAACTGACGTCCACAGACGACGTACAAGTACATAAACTTGGATATTCATGAGGTTTATTGGTGGATGGAAAACCAGTTTGAAGATGCATAACTGCCACCTCATGTTACTGCATGCCTGCACAGCAAAGCTTGGTTAAATATTGTAACCCCAGATTCTGTGAGTATCTCTCTTTGCGATACCGTAGAGTGGTATCGGAGCTGTATTACAGGTGTGAGGATGACCTATTCTCATATCGCTGCCGTGTACATGGGAGCAGTATCTGAGATGATACTGATCAGGCATAACATTATGACCACCTCCCTTGTGCCTCCAAAACAGTTCTGACTCATCAGTGAATGGACATGGGCCTTCTGAGGGTGTCCTGTGGTGTCTGGCAACAGAATGTTGTTAGTGGGGGCCTTTGGGTCCTATGGGTTGAACTGAGGGGCCTCTGTGGATCAGGCTTGTTCCAGTGCATCCCACAGATACTTGATGAGTTTGGGATCTAGGGAATTTGGAGGCCAGGTCAACACCTTGTGCTGTTTTTCATGTTTTTTTGAGCTGTTACTAAACCACTTTTGTGTATGCATCCTGCTGGGGATGGCTGCTGCCATCAAGGAGTGTCATTGCTGTGGGGTGGGGGTGCCTGGTCTGGTCTAGGTGGGTGGTACAAGTGACATCCACATTAATGTCAGGTCCAAAAGTTTCCCAGCAGAACATTGAATTGTCACAAGATGGTCAATGTTATTCACAACTTAAGACTATGTGAACTTCTAGCATTTCACTGGTATAACACATCTCGCCTCACCTCACGCCCCTGGTAGCCCTGTTGCATTTTTTTTTTTTTTAACTAAAATAAACAATAAGTTAAATTAGTGGAATGCTGAATGTGCAATACATTTTAAAATAAGCCCACCTGCACTTTCTAGACGGAACACACAAATTTTATATGTAGCATTACTTGTAGCATATTGATAGAAAAATGGAGCTGCAGACTGAATCCTTACACTGAAGCCGGCCACTGGTCAACCAAAACTTTGTTGATGGTTTGCACCTCACTCTCATGTCCACACATTTCCAGTTTCAGGAGGAAAATTGGGATTCCAGAGTGTCTGAAGTACCATTTTCTGACTCTATGGAGTGGAAAATAGGATTCAATTCCTGTTCAACACCTCTTCATTAGCTAACCACCAAATGCCAACTACAGAAAGTGCTTGTATCAAAGAACTTTGATAACTACATTTCCACGCTTCTTAAAAACATTTTGGGGAGTATTTCACAGATGTTTTTAATGCTTTGTAAAAAGTGCACTGATACACTAGAGAAGTCAAGTTTTGTGTAATTATTCATTGTGCCTTTGCAGAAACTGATGAATGCACTTTTGTTTAAACACAGTAACCCTGACCAATCCCTCTGGAGAGGTGTTTCAGCTCCCGGTGTGTACAGCCACTTAACCAGACTCGCAGACATTAGCCACCCATGACTTTACTGCCAATCCAGATTCGACACCCACTGTACTCCCCATTAAAATTTTACAGGTCAAAAATTTAAAAGGCAGTTAAAGAAATGTTCTTTTTCATTACATGTGACAAAAAATGAGTAGGTCAGCCAGTGGCGTAATGGCACGGTAATTAGAGACTCATGGTTTGATATAGTGTGACTGTAAATCAATGTAAGACTAATTAATCAATATTTTAATTATTAGACCTTTTAATGAGGATTTTGTTGAATTCCCTTGGATCTTGTCGCCATCCTGGCCTCCTCTGTCATCATTAGCAAGAACACTGAAGCTTTGCTGTGTTGAAAGTGCCATCATCTCACAATGAATGGTGACATCAAAGAGCTTAAATTCTTGGCTTTCATACTCTTATTGCTTAAGCAAGCCAAGAATTAAAGCTCTGTCTGGATGTCTTGGCCTCTGGATTCCTGTTTCTGACGCAGTCAACTGTATCATTATGATTTTCTCCAACATGTATTTCTCAGATCAGTACCTACTAATTATGTTCTTTTGTCATCGCCCACGAAAGTCATTTAACTGCATATTTCATAGAAGAAAACTTATTAAATGATATTATGAGGAAATAATAGTGGTTACACATTTGAAGCATTTTTTAAGGGGTACGTAGATAAATGTGCTAATGCAGTTTGCAGTTTAGCTGTCAGTTTACCTTCATCCAGAGGAGAGTAAGGCTAGTGAGTGGTTAAAACTATCTAATAAATAATGTTTAACTGATTAAATGCAATTCGTCTAGTTTTAAAGCTAGTTAGTTTCTAAATAACATTTGTTTACTACAAGGCTTACCCAGCTCAACTTTATCAGTGGGAATGATGACTCATTCTGTGGTCTACACTATTCTGCATCCCAACCTCATGGCTGGAGCCACAGTAATTTTATGAGTTCTAGTTTTTCTACCACATTAAAAAAAAAAAAAGAAAAAAGAAAAAAGAAAAATCCTGGCAGCAGAGATGAAGCAGTAAAAGAAAAACGTGATCTAGACATCTCTAGGCCTATTTATTGATGCAAAAATCTTTGTTTCCATGATCCAACCCATCTGGCTTTGAGTAAATGTCAGTGATATTTCAAAGAGACTTTATTTTATTTTATTTTTTTTATTTTGTTTAACTCTGATTTCAGATGTCAGAAACTAAAGAAGTGAGGTCATATAGGTCGAGTCAGTGTATGAGGCTGTGATTGTGTTCCATCGGTGACTCCAAGCTCCAAAGATGTCATAGACATTGACTTGGATAATAATAATTACAGTTTACAGATAATCATCAGTGTTGCTCTTCATTGTCACATCACTGAAACATTTCTTTGTCACTCTGCTCTCAGACACAAAAGAGTTGCATGGAATCCTCTATTTCAGCCGTGTGATCCTTCAAGTGCATACGACGCAGGTCCGTCAAACTAAAGACAGAACTACAACACATGGCGATAAACTGGAAGGGTGAAAGGGCTGCGTCTTATTACACGACCAGAAATATTCTAAATGTAAAACGAAGCGAAAGGGGTTAATTGTAATGACAGCACCCAAGTCTAGCTTGTGCTGTTGCTACGGTAACCAGCACATAAGCAGGGATGTTTAGCACCCACTCAGGGATCACTCGGAAATCCTTTGGTTTGTACACAGAACTTGTTCTCTGGGTGTCGCGCCTTTCTTTGTATGCTCGTCCATGTTGGAAATTGTACCTCAGATTACCTAGACATGGAGAGTTTTGAGAAAATGCATATTGTTCTTTTTGATCTTGCACGGGCTTCCCTCCACTATATCTCAAGCTATTAATTTGACTTTAATTCTTCTTAATTCTCTGTAGAGGAGTTTGAACAAAACTAGGAGGCACTGTTTGAGCAACGCTTGACATGAATGCAGGCGCGAGAGGCAAACGAAACAGCTGGCCTTCCTGCTCCTAACGAAGAGAAGGAGGAATCAGTCTTTTTGCTGGGGCTCATCCATAGTTAAAAATATTCAGAAGCACAAAGCATTAACTTCCGTAATCCCAGTGAAGTCAAGTTATGTAAAGTAAAGCAGTAGGATATGGGGTGATATTAAGTTAGCTCAGATGAGCAGGTGTTTTAAACCACTGGAGTAAATATAAACCTTCTTCCCTTCTATGGTTACTATTGGTCAGTGAAAAAAAAAATAATAATAATAATTAACGCAGATCTCATGTTGGTCACACTGATTTGGTCTTGATCAGGAAAAATGTGAAACTACCTTTATTTGGGAATGAAAATCTTTGGTGGAAATGGAGACAAACATCGGGAAAGAAAAACACCAAAACTTATCTGTAACTTTACTTTTTTTTCTGCCACTAAATGGTTGCAGGTGTGGTTGAGGCTGTCTTTTTGTCCCAGCGTCTTTTCACCATGTGATTTTGATCACTGATCGAAGCCTCAACGGCATAATACAATTTGCAAACTGGAACAGTTTTGGTATTTATGCAACCGATTCTGAAATAGGACCCTTTTCTTCTGAATAAGCCTCTGAACAATAGATAGAGGCGAACTGAAAACCAAGCAGACACATAACGAAATACTGCAGCATATTTAGTCAGTAAAAGATCACACAGTCTACATGACATGTTGACAGTAACTACTTCACATGGAAAAGAATTCATTAACCCGATTGAAATCATTCTCATTAGAGACTCCAACTGAAGTGTTTCCACTGATGCTAAATGACTGATCTGATAAGATAATTGCGTCCACATGCACCAAATCATTAATAAGACTATACCTTTTCTGACAAAGGTTCAAAGTGGTTCTTCAACAACACTGAATTCATCGCATAGAAAAACACGCCTGGGACGGAGCCACGTTTTCAACAGTGCCACCCGCATCAATTCCGGCTTCGTGCTTCTTTTCAAACCCATGTTTTAACCGCTTGTTTTTGCTACTGCCACGTTTCTGTTCCTTTGTTAAACTTCTTCACCTGATGTTTAACCCCGTGTGGGGCAAACATGCACAAAAATAATGTATTTTTTTTATATAACAAGAGAGAAACCATCTGGTCAAGCATTTACATGTTTATTAGGCACTGATATTTTCCTATTAAGTGGATTATCGAAGGTTTGCACCAACCCCATCTGTTCGATTGAAAATGCCTCCCTATTGGACCAGTTTTTTTTTTTTATTATTATTATTATGATTGGGCTGTTATTCTGGAATAGTAGAAGTCCACTAGAGGAATACTTGTGTCCATATAGACCTACAATAATGTAGTGACACAGTCTGATACGGCAACAAATAACTATTTCACAAACACGAGTATTTTATAAAACATGGCCTTAAAGGGGAAGTACCGTTTTTTTACAACCTGGACCTTATTTCTGGCATAAAATACGATCGTTTACTCACCCATATAACTTTGGTGTCATTTGTAGTCGTTCGGACGATATTTAGAACCGCGTATATCCATATAGTGGGAGTGACTGGGGCACCGAAACACAGCCTCTAAATAACGCATTATCTTCATTTCACCAATATTTTGTTATGATACGCTAGTGCTATTCCCCGTTGAGTCCGGAATTACCCGTTATCTATTTGCGGACGTGCAGTGGTTTGTTGTTCTTTGGCCAGCTGTTCCTCTCTCTGCCTCCGCATCCTCCTCATCCGTATACCCTGGCTCAAAACGGTAAGGATGTCCATCATAAACAAAGTCGTCGTCCACAACCTCGGAATCGGAAAAATATTCAGCCATGTTGCAAAAAAACTAGCAGTAGCAAATTACAGGTAAACAAGCCACGCGTGGTGTGCGCGTCGCTCAGAGATGACATAATCCAGGTCAGAGGTTAGTAGGTCAATCTACAGACCCCGGATGATGATAACAGGTAACTCTGGACTCAACAGGGAATAGCACTAGCGTATCTGCAAAATATTGGTGAAATGAACGAGTATCGCTGCAGATAATGCGTTATTTAGAGGCTATGTTTCGGTGCCCCAGTCACTCCCACTATATGGATATACGCGGATCCCAGGTGACTCCAAATGACACCAAAGTTATATGGGTGAGTAAACAATCGTATTTTATGCCAGAAATAAGGTCCAGGTTGTAAAAAACGGTAATTCCCCTTTAACCTAAGTTAATATGACCCCCTTTTCACAGAAGACATGTTGACATGACATTGTAGAAAAAGCACTGGTGTTAATAATAAAATTATTAGTGGCTGAATTCTACTTAGCTGCTTCAGTTTCAGGGTCTTGGTATTGTCTCAAGGTCACACTGCCATGGCTAACTGGGACACTTAAATAGAACAAAGACATATTGTTAATATTACTTGTCTTTTCAAGTCAAAATGTGTGCTGTGGGAACTGCCTGTCCCACTCAAAACACAGAAACCTGTGACACATTTACATGAGAAAACAACACATTTTGTATTAGTAATGTTTTGGATGTTTTATTTCGATTTATCTGTAATGACCGAGATGCATTTGACTTATTATTCACACTACACCATAGAGTTTATGCAGTGCACACAGTTTTATAAGAAGCTCTGACAAAACAAATCCATCCATGCACATTCTTGTTTAGACGTAAAGCCACCCTGTTGAGTTAAAGCTTTCATTTTTCAAGTCATTTCTGCTGGAAGCCAGTCTCTGTGCGGTTACACTCCTTCCCTTTGGTTATTCAAAGGGTTTTAGAGTCTTCTAAGAGTTGGGGGCGGGGGTTGGGGGGGGGGGGTCATATTAGCAGGGCTATGAAGTGGAAGAACAAGCAAGGTTAATGAGCAAGAGTAGACAGAGCAGTGCTGACACTGAAAGACGAAGGCAAAGAGAGGTGAAAAGGAATGCCTTTGTTTTTTGTGTGCGTGGTTTAAACAAATCTCCAATTTATCAATGGCCTTAAATATGTTAAATATATTGTTAACATGTGATGTATTCAGACTTGTTGACTAACGCTAGAATCAGGAATTATGATCTGCCTGTGGGATGTGCTTCCTTAAATGGGATTACACAACTCGCCTGAGTGTGGCCTGTGAGTGTCAAGCTACATCTTAACCACGACTGGCAAAACTGTGTGGAGCTCAACTCCACTGAGGCAGAACTAAAATCTGGAAATAATCAGCTAGTGGGGAACATGAGAAATTCTCCAGAAAACACTTTAACGCCACTGGAGCCCACTGCTCCTCAAGATTGGATTCAGGTACCTAATCCCAGGCGGCAGCTGCCCACCCTCCCCCTTGCTTTTCTTTCATACGGTGGAGCGCAGCAGCCATGGGGTGTCAAAGGGGGCAGAGAGACCGCTGTGGCTGACACCTGCTGGGCGCTATAAATATAAAAAAAACTGGAGCTGCCATTGTTAGTTTGTACTGTAGTTCTCTCTCCCGGGCCACTCTCTCTTGTAGGCTGATGTCTACTTTAATGCAGGCTGAAGGCTTCTGCCATCACCAAACCATTAGATAAGCAAGACATCCAAATGACTCAACTGATTCCACCCAACAGCAAGGATCTCAGCCTAGATCACAGAGGAAAGCTGTCGCTGTAGCTGGTGCTCCACGAGACAAGGGGGGAATCACACCAGACAACAACTCTGCCATGAGATTTCAGTTAAACTGTCGGGTGCTGCAATGTTTCCTGTATCAGTATCAACAGACGTGTTTGGATGCATGTTGATAGTTTGAAAACTATATAAAGCAATGGATGAGAAATTTGAGACATACATATTACTATATTTTAAAGGTTGTCACCTTGCTTGGATTATAGCAATAACAAATCAAACACAACTCCACGATTAGAGCCATGATGTGATTGTGTGTTACTGAGCTTAGCTGTGAAGTAAGCAAAGCTTTTGATCCTTTTATCAATCCAACAAGCTCCATGCTGCATATACTGTAAGAGAAAAGTCTTGGAAATCCCAAGATATTGGTCAGTGATTGAATGAACTCATAACAAGTATTCCTGCTAAGAAGCCAATATGTTCCTTCCAAAGAAAAGAATTGCTTTAATACACATAGTCAATCTTTGCATCTGACCAGGTCAAATTCCTTTAGGTAATGCAATTTGCTCAACATGTTCTAATAAATACTCTGGTAAAACTCAACGTCCCCGCTGACGTCAGAGCGAGGGACGGAGAGCTTTTGTTTGGAGATCAGATAGATGCAAACCACACACTCCGAACAAACAGCTAAATGGCCACTCTTGACACATTACCTGTTCTACAATACATTCTTTTTGCAGCGTCTCATGAGAAAATTATCTTTAAATTTCTGCTAGAATGATTGGAGTGCTTTTATCTGCTTTGTACCTGTTTGCTTTCTGTTTGTTTTTTTTCTCATCGCTGCTGTCTGACTTGGCCGCATCCCACAACACTGGTGGACGTGTTCTTTACAGATGATCTCCTCTGGATTTCCAATTTGCAGTGCTCTGACTGTTACGGGCAGCTGCAGTGCTTTAGCGGGGCCGTCAAAGCCGAACTGCCCCCTCCACTGTCTGAAAGTGTGACACCTCCATTCCATGCTCTTGTCAGTCTATTGAAGGAAAAGTGGATTAATGTCAGTTTTCAGGGAGGCTCACAAAGCAAAGTGTAGCTTCAAATGTGAGAGTGATTCTTGTCGAGATGGTCATCTGCGGCGTCTGTGGAAGGGAAGGGAAAAACAGAGGGGAGCGGGAGGAGACGCGGCGCCGCAACACGTTGGCTACACGCATCAGCAGGGTCATCAGACTAGCATGTTTAGAGGCAGAGGCTTAATCACATGTAAGCAGCACCAGACAACCGACACCTCAGTGAGGGCTGTGAGATGTAATGCCGGTGTGTATGTTTTCTGCCAGACCCTCCCCCCGTGGCCTTCTCCTCCCCCTGATTTTCCCAAGAGACGCCCCGCTGTGGAAACAACAGGGCAGCTAAAATGTACAAAACCAGCTTTCTGACACCTTTCTCAGCTCTCAGAGAAAAAAAAAGGCTCCTTGAGCCTAACCAAAGAAACAAATAAAAAAAAGACAAGCAATCACTGTCAAGCAATTAAAGTCGGCTTGAACGTCCCAAAATGTAACCAAATAACCTGATAAATATGGTCATTAGCAAACATTTAGCAATCAAAATAAAACAATTCAATTATAATTTAATGTATAGATAAAATTCGGAGAACGATCAAGTCTTGAAAGGCATAGCTGCACGACCCACACTGAAAATTGAGCTGTAATTGTCGATTAAACAAAATAAAACAGCTACGTTATACCAGTATAGTTTTTACTATAGAAGCGTCTTTTCAATTATCGAAAAGAAATAAATAAATGTTGATCGAGCCTTTAAATATCAGCAGACGTGGAGGGATTAGAAGTGGCCGAGACTTGTGTTCAGCAAGAGTGGAGGTGAAATGTGCCAATAAATATGTATTAGACTTTGCCGCTCTCTAATAGGTCATTCATATGTGCACTTGTGTTTAGGCCCTCTCCTTGATAGTGTGCCACATGGTCAGACTATTTATATCCTCACACTGAGATCAGGATGACACCAGTGACAGCTGTGTAAAGATGACTATTAATCTGAAGCTGAAAAAAAAAAACATCCATTCAGGCTGATTTACAGAGAGATTTGTTTCTCTTCTTCTCCTCGACATCCCCCTGAAGTTCTCTTTTACTTCTTGTGTTTTTTGCATTTGAAGAATGTGTTTTTTTTTGGGTTAGTTTTGTACAGTTTCTGTGTCGCATCTTTTTTTCCAGTTCTCGCTACAACTGCCAGTCAGAAATGGCTGCATTACCAAGGCAGAAAACAGACAGAAGTGACCTATCTTCACCCACACCAAGGTCCTAGAACACGCCCATCCTGGCATGTCTGGTCATTAGGAAAGGGTGTGCTTTGCTACACTTGAACATGAAAGAATAAAAAAACCATGAAAGGCATTTACAGTGTGATTTTTATGAAGATATTATCCTGCATCCTGCATAATGACCGCCGCACAGTGTATGAAACCATTAGAAGTGGGCGATTTAAAGTTGTGACAGTTCAAGGGAACCAGGAGCCATAACATATTCAGAATGGTCCAAAGCAAGGTCAGTGTTTTAGTACCTCTCCATGTCTATGCGCTGAAGCAGACAAGGATGCAGCACATTTCATCTGGGACCGCCGGGGAAGACAATGTAGAGCCATGACTTGTCTAGACGCCTGGTACTCGTCCTTAGCACGACGGCTCGATAACAGCCCTGTAGTGAAATAAATCTGTGACCCAGTCTGCCTGTGTATCAAAGAACTAGCTGAGTATTTGCTCCCCAGCTAAGCAATGCACTTCGTGCTGCTTTGTAATGCATGTGCTTTACATTGTGATATGTACCATTGGCTCAGACTTGCCTGATTGACCCGCATTCCAGAGTCAGCCAGCTCTCTGCTCACCACACCTGGGGCCCGGGGCTGGCGTGTGGCTGTCACCGGCCATCGCCACGCCATGCGATTGATGACAGCTATTCACTGATGAAGCTGTATTCATCATTCCTGTCCAGGGCTGCACTGACCAGATGGACCCTGACCATCCATCCACTGTCAGGGACACATCTGTTCCCGTTGTTGCTTAGAGTACTAACAAGTCACCTGCTCCCTGAAAGGCTGGTGTCAGCCACAGAGGGATGAATGCTGCTACATGCTGCCTGTTAAAGACAGAGAAACATCCCCGACACAAAACTACTGAATCTTTTTCCACACTTGCAGTAGTCTTTACTCAGCGTGGTGTTCTGGTCAAGGCAAAGGTGACTACATTCTGAGGAATTCTGCAGTGCGTTGTTTATTTATTCTTCCGTTGTTAAATCATTAACCATTAACGTGCGTCTGCCTTGAGAAATGGAGAGTTTTTTTCATCATGGAACTGTTCTCGCAGAAGTGCTTTAAATAGAGCAGATATGTTCATCATAATTGCCCTTTCTTGTTCTCCGACAGGTGGAGATCAGCGTAAAAGAAGAAGAGTGAAAAACAAAGCTACCGTGTAATCGTCCGCGTGCCACTCTTGCGTTATCATTTAATTTCTTTTCAGAAGGCAAAAATTGTCTTAATTTCCTCACAAATTACACTATGAAAATGTTCAGCCCTGCCTGGATTCCATTCACTGTCAAAAGACATTAAAACGCAGCAACCACGAGTTTGAAATAGCGTGCACTATCTTTGTCTAATTATTCATTTGTCAAAAAAAGAAAAAAGAAAACAGCGGTTGCTTTACCTCTGTATAAATATGCAGGACGACAACCATCATTCTGTCACTTTTCCTGCTCTTCCTGACCATATAACCTCCTGCCAAGGCATGGCTTCCCAGTGCAAACTCCACACACAAGTTTTTCACCATGACAGGTTTAGCTGTGCCTTGTCTTTGTGTGTTTGCACACTGCACAAGCACAAACGAGAGCTGGTGAATTTGGCAGCTCTGCTCCTGGGCCAGTCTCTTAGGATCTTAACTGAAGTGGTTTGAAGGCCTATTTAGCAGGTCTGACTTCATTAGAATCCCTGCGAGGAGTCCAAGTGTGCCTGAGGAAGCCCCGTGAAGTTCTTCATTGTCTTAAGACTCAATTGTAATCACCTTACTCAGCGTGACTGACAGAAGAGCTCTCTAGCTTGATTGAAAGTATTGATCTTTTGGCAGCTCTCTCTAGACAACTCTGAGATGCACAATCACATCTCTCACTTTCAAAAAAAAAAAATAAATCTCTTCATCTGCCTTAATCATCTGATCAATAATTAGCATTAGGACAGTGTAGGGGCTTTAGCCGTGTGTTAGGTTAGACCGCTTTCAGCCGCTTGCTGCCTCTCCTCTTGTTTCCCACAGGAGAGGAATCTGCTGAGTAAAGCTGATCTGGTGGACTGGGGCAGTGAGGGCAGGGTGGAAGCCCAAGCAGCAGTGACTTTCAGATTCATAAGCTCCACCCAGGCAGCTCCGTCCATCCCCCCCTTCAATGTCGTGCAAGATCGGCAAGATTTCTGTCACCTTCAGCGATGGCAAACGGCCAAATGCTCTTGGAACCAAAATTCATTCTCACAGCATCCTGTCGTAGCAGCATGAACTTGTTAATCTTCTGATAATTGCAGCTTTAAAGGAATATCACAACTCAGGTGGTGGGAGAACGGCGGGTGCACTTGATCACAGTGTGTCATGTTGATAAACATCTTTTTACGGCCAATTACCAACATAGCTTCTATACGAACACGTAACAGCGACCACGTTGACCTACTTTTTTCTATATTGTGGGCAGACAGTATATTTAAGGAGCTCGCTAAACATCTATTTGCCTGTTGGAGTACTGCAGTCTGGCCCAGTTACAGCTGCTCAGTGAAACGTTTGCAGAGCTGTGCTTATTAAAACACATTTTACTGTAACACAATAATGCATGTCGAAGTCGCTGAGCAAGACTATAATAGCATTCCTTGTTGCTCTCCAAGTATAGTCGAACTAGTGCCTCTGGTCAGCTTGTGTCAGTGTCCAAAGCTGCAAAGAGGGAATCTGGAAACAATTACCACAGCCGTAGTGCTGCCAAACTCTTGATTTGAATAAAGCTGGTCAATTCCATCACTGTACAAACACCTAATTGCTGCTTTAGACAATGCAGTGAGTACAGCCTGTTATCAGCTGTCCTCTGGACACTTAGTTTACCTCTGTATTTCTACCCACAGACCAGTGTGGTGGGCTTAGAGTGCAAAGACTCTTATGTAGCTCCTAAACTTTACTAGTTTTATTAGCCTATATTTAACCATGGCTGGACGCTAAGCTTTGTCTCTGGCGTCCACTGTCTGTTCACACCTTTCACATCTAACCCTGACCTTAACAGTGCAGTACAAGAACTTAGCAAATCATCTCAACTCATGGAATAAAATAAAATTAGCAACAGTATCCAAACTTAATTTTGTAGTTATTGTAGTACATAGATCCACTTCAGTGACCACTCCTCTGGAAGATGAATGCATGAGCTAATGCTTAGGGAGGAAAAAATAAAAGAAGTTTCATGTGGACGTTTTGGACCCATGGCAACACCTGGAAAATGCGCTGTTATTGTAGCCAGCAAGCAGATTCACTTCTGGGGGAAAAATGACACCCTGACCTTGAGGATAATCACCTTCAGTGTGTGTGATTATGAATTGAAGCATTCTTGATATTTCACACATTTACATTGGCAAATAATTGCAGGGATCCTATATCTTGGGTTAGTTCTGATTATCTGTCCTGTAGTTTTTGTACACTCCATCTGGGTTAACATTTGCTACGTACCTCCATTTCATCAGACACCATTTGATTATTGTTTTGTAATTAATAAAATGTAGTAAAGTAAGGGTCCTTGAAAGCCAAGCTAGTCCCTCTTCTGAACAGCCTCCTTGTGTTTGTGTTGATTACAACCCATTGATACTGACCCACAGTACAGCGAAACTCATCAGCTAATTGCTGAGGGTATATAGAAAGGTCACTGGACAATTAAGAGAAATTGAACCTGCGGGGAACTGTGACTGCTCACAGAAAAAAAAAAAAAAAAAAAGAGACAAACATTAACTCGCTTTGTGCAAGCAAAATGAAAAGTACAGTATGTCTTGCAAATTGGATGTAAATCAGAGAAGAGCTAATCACCGAAGAATATGAAGTGAATGAAACAACTGATTTCTGCCTCGGAACGAGTCAACAAAATCAGTTAAACTTCAAAGTTACAGATTCTTTTTAGCAGGCTCCAAAGCAAGGACAAACATTACCATAAAATGAGGGGAGCAGGCTTCTCTGGAAGCTGCTGCTGCCTCCCCTGTTCTGAGCAAAACAAGTGTTTTTAGTTTGGATTAATCTTCTTCAAGCCTTTTGTTAATCATTATCTGCTCTGCATTACGAAAGCATGTAATTCCGCAGAGTGGACCCAGATCGTGAATCACCTTCCCACAGGGCTATTCAGCACCTTATTGCCAGTCCAGTGATAAAGGTAAAGATGATAAGAATGCAGAAGAGAAACAGCTCACTTTTTAACCAACCTTGAGTATTTTTCACATACGGACATACAGGATTGCTCTTCTGCAATCAATTGCAATGACTTTGACAGAAATGTGCTCTTCTGTTTGTCTGCATGGATGTGCAGTGCCCTTAAAGAAAACCAAAACAAAGTGATACTCAAAATGAAAAGGAAAATTATCTTTTTTTTGAGAAGTTTTCATTGTCCTTAAATTAAGACAATTTGCCAGTGAAACAGATGACTCTGATCTCTTTGTAGCACACATCACCCCAAGTATTATTAAGACAGGTAGATTTCTGGCTGCAAACTGAGTTGCAAGACACAGCATAGAAACCAATTATTACTTTTTACTTGAAGTAATAACATGTGTTGTCATTTTACATTAGAAAAGCATTTAGCAAAGCATCCCTTTATTTGCATAATTGCAAAGCTACTTTTGCATTACATTCTGGGCCTCGGTTACATCTTGTTGGAGGTTTGCCAGCGGTGTCTCACTTGTTGATTCCATTACTGTGCTACAGCTCAAAAACAAGCAAGAGACGTCAGAGCCTCAGCACACACAGCTTTGTCTTAGAGGCTCAGATTGTTATTATCTTCTCTTCAGGTACAACAGATGACGCTCCCAGCAGCGTGTTGCTCAATATCGTTATATTGCTGAGGCTGGGTCTGAGATCATACTTTAGACTGCGTGCCTACTTCCAACTACTGTTCTGCAAGTCTGCAAGGCGTGTTCAGCAGCTCCTATTCATAGAATAGATTTGTGTATGCAACATAGAAAAGACAGCTGTATGACCCATTTTAGTGTGATTTGCATATCCGGTATGATTCTAGTCCTCTCAAGGTTCTAAGGAAGGTTATTATAACTATTTGAAAAAAAAAAAAAAAAAAAGTTAGGAAAACCGTTTATGGAAAATTGCAAAAATAATAGAGTTTAGAAAAAAAGAAAACAACCTGAAACAATATTCTGTCCTAATAAAGGAAACCAAGCGAAAATAAAAATATATCAGAGATGTGTTTTTTTTTTGTTTTTCGAGAAGTACCTCGAGGAAGGAGTGACTCCCATTTTTGTTGAGACTGGGGTGCCTACATGACTCAGAGTCTATTGTCGTCACAGTGTGCAATGTTATGTTACACTTCTGAAATTCTTAAACATTGTCGCTCTATGATAAAATAAAATAAAGCTAAAATGAATACTGGAACTTATAAATATTAATAATTTTTCACCAATGCAAACTTAACCCAAACCCACTCTAGAAACAAACTGAAGCTAATGTGGTACAGTTGGATTATTTCTGGAAGGACAAGCAGGTAATGTTATTAATTCTTCACAAATGAGGAAAGAAAAAATAGTCTTCCATTTGCATTAATCTGTTGAACTAAATGTGGTTTGTGGAAACACCATTGCTACATTGATTATGATTATTGTCTAACCAGCTTGCACAGGAAAGCTCATAGAAAAATATTATTTAGGTATATTCACAAAAAAGCCCTTTGGTTAGAAGGAGAAGGTATTATTTTTTTCCGTGCTTTCAACTAAAACCATGAATACAAGACTATGATCCCAAGAACACTGCGGCATAAGTCATTTCAGCACATGCCCCCAAACAACGTCATTTTACGCTGTAGGCAACGCCGTTATGTTGTTAAATTGAACCGAAGTTGAACCACAGACAGAAAACAGACACGTTTTTTCATTTCGTCTGGAGGACTTGTTAATGACTATGTTAATTATGCATGCAGGTACATTTGGTAGAAGAGTTCATTAAAATGTTTCCTAATTTTGTTGCTAAAAAATGAAATTCAGGTAGTTTGGATTCATTAGTAATAGTAGCATTTGCTGTTTCAATAGACGTGGCAGACGAGCACAAACTACGATAGGAACATATGCTATGTAAAACAAATAAAGCAGCTGCGTAAAATACAGTCAGATATGTGTGAAAACAAGCGTGCTATATGGTCTGTAGCTGCTTGCATCCTTTATGTCGACGCCCGCATGCCCGTGCATGTACACGCGTGAACAGGCAATTCGGAGCATGAGCTTGAATATATGTTCGCATGTGTATTTGTGCGTGTGTGCGTGCGGATGTGTTCGCTGATGCCTATTCTGTGCTCCTCCGCTCATGCACAGGCACTCAAGAGATGCCTGCACTAATGGAGGCTGAAGCTGTCGTAGCCGTATTGATTGCTCAGACCTGCAGATTATTGCTCTGAAGAGTGACCAACAACAACCCACTGAGGTAAAAACTTCTCTAACCAACAGGAGTCCGGCTGCTCTACCCCGAGAAGCAACATGTTTAATTGTTTGTGCTGTTCTCCGGCCCCTACTGCTCGGGGCCCTGGGGGAGAAAGGCAAGTCCAGGGCCTGACCTTTTCCTTCCATAGCCTGCCTCATTCACACATAGACTGGGAAATGTATCAGTGCTCCTCGCTTCCACATTGCTCCAATTACCAGACACAAACAAAATTGGAGCCCTTATCAACTGGAATAGGAACACAATGTCCTTTGGAGACTATAAGGCAGCTAATGCACTGAATTCCACTAAAGTGAGTCCAATATACAGCGAATAACGCATTTTATGGTTTACAGATAATGTTGCCTTTGTGATTTTTATATCTTGTGACAACATTAATATATTGTTGTTGCGATCACTGTGCATTACTTCACTCTTGGGCTAACTGAGTGAAAGTCAGATTATGACACCTTCTTAAACACCTACATTGATGGCTGTACAAATATGATGAGAGATGCATTAGAAAAAGCAGGCGCGTGTGTTGGCAATTGAACACGCTCCATCAGCATTCAGCTCAGTAGTTTGCAATTATAATGAATATTAATGACTGTTTTCTCATACATAATATTCTCATTATGACTCTACAAAGTAAATGCAGCCCTCCTAAAACAACCATTTATCATAACTACGTACCACAGCAGTAACACTGTCAACCACTGTGAACATAAAGCCATCAGTTCTGCTCTTTAAACTCTAACATGCAAGAGTAAACACCTACTGTTTTTGGAAAGAGATTACATTGCATTGTATTTTACATTAAAACCACTGGCTCTAAGACATATCCCTTTCGTTTTTCTTTTTTTTTTTTTGGTACTAAATGAAACAATATAGGTCATTTTAGTGCGGCTGCTGCAATGTTAGATCATTCACACGCTACTATAAACATTCCCGGCTGCCCGATGAACAAATGCATTACAGCAACTAAAACAAAATGAAATTCAACACCGGGTATGTGCTTAAGAGTCCTTCTTTACTTCCGTCAAATACCTTTTCCCGAGGGCCATTAAAACAGCAGAGGAGCCAGGCTCAATCCTCACAGACATTATCTGTGAGCGACTGAACCCTGTTTGGGAATTGGTAAAGCGTACAGAGAAATAGACTTGGGATAGAACACCCTGGCAAATTCCATTTCACATCTGAAGTGGTCTACTTGTGAAAGATCATTTGGTTTGGAGTGAGTAAACAGAGGGGACTCCATCGCTCTCAATGACTTATGTGTGAAAGCTGGGGATTACAGCCGATCAGGAAGTCTTGGAGCTGTTTGGAAAAGCATTGCTTTGCAAAATGAATCCAACTGCAGGCGCTGTGTTTCACAAGCATCTGCTTTTCTCACATTTGTCTGCGCTATACTAGACTTTTAGGAGTGAGGTTGGCCACATATGGTAATGTTTCCATGTTACAGTGTTTATGTTTGACTTGCATTAAGGATTCCTTATCTGATTTATATATATATTTTATGGCAACCTGTATAAGAAAGCATATAAGTAAAAAAAAAATACACTTTGCTTTCTGTGCAATCAAGGCTTTGTTTTCATTTCATTGCTTATAATAATATTCAGTATATTAATTATGGTACATTGCCTGTAGGTTCAGATCCTAAAATGGCCATAAGTTTTGCATCTGTGTCGCTCATATAACAATCTTTTGAAAACTGAAGTAACTATGCTTTTGAACTTTTAGGAGGATTTTACAACAATTATTATTCAAAGATTTATCATAAATTTTGAGATTTGATGGATATCTTTCATCTTTCAACACAGGCATTTTCACTTTATGTTTAAAATACACATGTTACTACTCAGGGACTGTCACTAAATGCTCCTTATCCACCTGCAACTATTTCTGAAATATCTGGATGGCCACTTGGCACAGAAATGTGAAAAAACAACAACAACCAAAAATATTGCTCTGCAGTGAACCTGACACATTATCATATTGCTGTGAAAAAAGAAACACACTAATATGTTTGTCTGTGTTAATTTGTACCGTGATAGATACAGAATGAGAACACAACGTCAGCGGCTACTTGTACTGTATATCGTGTATAAATTAACTTTTTAGAGATAAACACAAACAAAACACTGGACATTCTAACACCAGCAAATATTTATTAAATAATATTTTAAGTTTGACTAAAAAGAACTAGAAGGCCTTATTTGTACATGATGAATGAATTATGATAGGTGTAATCTTAAGTCTTTAAAGAAACAGGGCAAGCATTTAAAGAGCCAGTGTGTAGGACTTAGGCGGAGTCCACTGCAGTTGCCACTGCAGTTGGTAGTTAGCAGGTCTTTTTCCATTATCGTCTTGTTGTGCCACCATGTTTCTGCAGTAGCCCAGATCAGAAAACAAAACAAAACACAGGTAGGTTTCACCACAAGTATTTGGCTGGTTGCAATTTGCCACTTGGCCACTAGATGCCAGAACACCCTACACATAGGTCCTTTAAGTGTTTTTAATATAATATAATATAATATAATATATCTTTAAAGACTATTCTTAGTTTATGTCTAACACAGTCTTAAATTTCTTACTTTATGCTATAAATTGCCTGTTGGGTTAGAATTGGTTTCCTGACTAGTTGGGACATGAGATATCTTTGCACTACACACCTTAAACTAGTATCAGACTCTGAACATATATCCCTCTGCCCAAACAGAACAACAATGACCAAACCAAGTGGAGTCAGACACATTTTAAAACAAATTCATAGCAAGAAAATAACAACTTTATTATGAAACTTCTTGAACATACATACAAGTATGCTGGGTAAGAGCTGAATATGTTAAATGGGGAATTTAGATAAATATGATATGCTGCTGCATATTCTGTATATGTGTTAATTAATATTGAATATAGTTAAAATGTTTTTATGACCAGTTGAACTGTAAAAATAAGGCCCGGTTTGTTCCAAAGGAGAGAAAAAAAAGAAACATAATTTAATTTAATTTAAAATATCTTAATAAAATATTAATTATTTCACTCCATTTTCATCAGCCAGAATAAAGAAAAATTATGCTGTATGATCATAGTGGGCTTCTACTTGGGCACAAAAGCACTTAAGTGCGATGGGCAAAGTGGCACTCAGTTACTGTGGAGCTACTGAAGCTGATAAAAAGGGAGAGACATTAATTGAATGACCTTGGCATCACTGGTTTTAATAAGCAGATGTGCTTCAATATTTAAAAAGAAGAAGAAGAAGAAGCATACAACAGGAGAAAATTACGTCTTATTTTCTGTATTTTCATCATGTCTTCAATGCTAGTTATTGTTGGCAGAATTTCAGTTTAACTGTTAATTAAACGGCTTCTAGAAAATTAATTACATGATGTTAGTGGATATTATAAGTCAGTTAGAACATGGGAATGTATTAAGCTTTAGATGAACCTAAGGTCAAACAGACATTTTTAATAGACTGCTAAGAAGTTGTCTATAAAATAATCTCATCAGAGGTGTTATACTGTCCTTCAAATACATTGGGAAACGGTACAAACAAGTGAAAACAGACTGAAAACCTATTCTGAGATAGTAACATGTTATTGGTGGTGAATACTTGAACTCCAGCTGAGGGCAGACACTGGCTGCTATGACAGATCCATCAAACCAGCGGATGCTGTCTCTCCTGATGTGGACTTCGGCATGGGCTCTGCTTGCTGCTGAGAGCTGAGGCCGGCTCTGCATTGTCCACTGGCACCCAGCCAAACTGGCCCTGCTACTATTGTCCTTCACCCTCCAAGCTCTGAAGCCCGCTATTCAATTAAGATACAGTAACTTTGCAATGCATGCTGCAAGGGAGGCTTTAAACGCACTCCCCGTATTATGATCGTGTGCATTTAAATGAACGAGCCGGTGACTGTGGAGCCTCTTCAGAGTTAATCAGAATCAGGAGACAGTAGAGAGCCTACATGAAACTGTTTTTGTCATGCTTTCTTGCCGACCATATGACACCATGCTGTACAGTATGCCTTGGACCAGACTTTCAAACAGTCCCTGCATCATCTGGTGTATCTGTCACATCCACAATTACATTATTGCTGTTTCACTCACACGAGCCACTGTGTCAGAGCTCTCAAAACCAAACAGATGGAGCTAGTTGGCAACAGAAGGCATGCAAATCATGGATCATTTGATTGGAGATCTTATTTAATTATTCAACCAAGTGGCCGTCTTGGATAAGACTCAATACATGCTGCCTACTGTACAATATGTGTAAGCAACTGTTACAATCTTCAACTAATAATAAGTTATTTGAACATTAAAAGTAATTGTTCTGTGAGTATGTTGAAGAGTACATAAAATGTCTGGCAAAAAACTGAACATTTTCCTCTTGCTGTGTAGTATTTGCTGTGTGTATATTCAGTTTATGAGCTAATGATTGTTGCATCAGCCATTAGGTATTTTCCTTTACTCTGGACAAATGAATGCAAGGACCCGGCTACATTCTCCAGCATGTGCACATTGATTTTGTGATAGCCGCGACGCCTTACGTATCAGAGCAGATGCAACATGAAGGATCACAACAGCCACATTCAGGTGTGATGTTCATTTTATGCAAGCTTTATACAACCTTGAGTTGGAGTAAAAAATAGTGGGAACTGGAGAGGCAGCTGTGACAATGAACCCAAATTACAATCATGTGAAGCAAGTCCAAGGATTTGAAGTAGTGAAGTAAATTAAATGAAAATTTAGTGTTGGCTGAAATAGTTTGCAGAAAAACAAAATGAGCTGTATTTAACATTCAGGCACAATGTTGAAAAGTGACAATTGCTTATCTCCATGGAGATCAATAATGGCTGCAGGATCATTGTGTAAAGTGTCTGCAGGTTTAATGCAGATAGGATGTCATTATTATTTTCTTTCTCCTAATGACCATCATTATGCGCGGACACTGATTGAATTCCATTTGTTACCTACGTTTGAGCCTGAGTGGAATAATTACCATTTAAGTATCTCCATTAAAATTCATGCACGGATGTTCATACTCAGACCTTCTTTTAAAAATAACTAAAGTATTCACTGAATACAAAATGCATCGGTTATAACACAGCCTTGCTTTCATACTTCAAAAATAATTACAGGCGAGTGTTATTAGAGCATGTCTTCTTTTCTACTTTGTGTACTTTTTAAATGATGGCAAAAGAGAAGCGAGGAACAGTTGCTTGCTCAAGTTGCTATCAGTGCAGCACACTCTCTTAATATTTAATTAAAATGGATCTGCTGGTAAGTGTGATCAATATCCAGCACCCTGTCTAAATTGCTTTTTCAACCTCTTGAGTCACATACAAAATAAATATGTTTAATGGTTACATACATATTTGTTGTATTTTTTGTTTTTATATCAAAGGATTAAAGGTGATTGTGTTGCATTAATATATTTGCTTCTGTTGTTCTGACAGCTTAAAGCATGTTTTTTCTGTTCAGAAAGCTCTGTAGTATTAGGTCTATGAAGCTATTGTTTCTCCACTGGTGAATGAATTCTGTAACAACTCAACATATCACTCCTTGTTGCTTGTTTTACTGCTGGTCATCCTGAGTGTATAGACATAGCCATGTTTATGTTGCAGGTAAATGAGGCAGCCTTTTCCTTAATACAGCCATCTTTCTGTAAATACACAGCTGGAGCTGAACAGTGAGTCACTAGAGGAGAACGGGAAGGGGATTTGGCCACACCTAATCAATCACTGACAGATTACTGCTAAAGCCACTTCCATACACATTAAAGAGGGACAAATGCAGAATTGCAACTGAACAAGTTCTAGTTTTAAGCCAACAGTGGGACTTCCTGGTGATTTATCAAAGTCACTGCTGCTGAGCAGCATGCCTGTGTGATTGTAGTTCACAGCAGACAGAACTGAGGCACTGCATTGAAAGGAGTGTTTATGCCCTCAGCTGTGGCACTGTCAGCCTTGTGGAATTTACTGTAAATCACATTGCTTTTATTGCAAGATTTAGTAGCTTATCCTCTCGTGGGCTCTATTCACTTCAAGCTTGTCCCTATTAGGATCTTAGCCTGAGTCTATACAGGGACTTGGATACACATCTTGAAATAATGTGGGAAATCTAGTCTGTAATTTCTTTTTTTTTTTTTTTTCCTTTTTGAACATTTTTCTCTCTACAATAGAAAAGCATCTATATAAATTTGCTCTTTCGTTGCAAAATGTGTCATTTCTGCAGCTCTTGTGCAGTGTCTTCAGCCTCAGTGTATTTTTTGCACTCAAAGATCTCTATTCCTGATGAGAATCATTGACTCGGATAGCCCAGAGATACAGTACGGCATATCAGCAAATTATGTTGTTTACAGCATTACTCCATGAAAAGCCCCAAATCGAATTTGGTTAAGTCGTGTAATGATAGACAAATTATACGGTTTTGAGCATTATGTTTCACGGCCAGTGGAAGAACTCAATATATTTTTATTTGTCATAAAACATGATGCTGCTGTGATTGTCGTGAAACAACAATCACTGTAAAAATCAGTCAATAATTCCATAAAGCACTGATGAGGGGAGTAAACGCTGTTACATCAGGATGCATGCTCCAGCACATGCAGCTGGTTTGTCCAGAGTCAGTGTTTCATGGCAGAAAAAATTAATGCCCAGCAACATTGCTGAAGTGATCACACATGACATATGAGTCTGTAGGCAGAAGGTTAAAAAAAAAAACAGCCAGTCGCTTGCCGTGTAAACCCCTAATCCTGGGGAAATTAAAAAATACAATGATTGTCACCAACTGTTTCACATTCTCATTAATATGCTTCTTTCAAGAGAGTTACAGCGAATATGTAACATCTGTCTGTATTTAAATCTACAATATAATCTGAAATGTTGATCTAAAACCGTCTAACAAAAGTCAGCTAACATCATTCCTTCTCTAGGTTTGGTATGTGCCAAGGATTCAAGAGTGTGATGGACATGAACTGTGCTCCCTGTAGCTGTATGTGCGGGTGTCTGCATGATGTGTGTATTGACGTGCTGTAGCAAGAGTTCAGGGAGGCAGCTGAGCAAAATAATTTAGAATGTCCTGCCTGCTGACACAAGGACAAAGGCACAGACTGAACATGCCCATATGAGGAAAGAGACAATGGACGTGGCTACACCTGGAAATGCACTGCTGTTGTTTTCACCATGACCTCCACGGTGCACAGAGATTTTCACTGACTCTTCCTACGAGAATGGACTCTCGCTTCTGGTTGAATCATTTGAGTCGTAACAAGATATTGTTTTACTGGCAAATAACCAGCAGTGGAATGTGCTCTTAGATTTGCCAATCTCCTCTTTATTGTTCGCTGATGGTGACAGCATATCACACGGCGATGGGGAATGATGTTGGAGTGCATGGGCTTAAACTGTCAGCGGCTCAGTAGCTGCTCCCCATCCTGCCTTATGGGTAGGATTTCTCTAAAGAGATCATGCAGTTGGAATTAGCATGGCGCAGTCAAGGGACCACTGAAGGCTGAATCAATGCATCACTCCCAGGACCTTGGGTATGGAGATGAGAGGGCATAATGCGACTTTTGGTGCCGAACCTCATATCGTGTGTCTTACCAGGGTCTCTCAGCAGCAACCCCCCCAACGGGGAAGACATCGTCTCCCTCTTTCAAGGCCGCGCACAGATGATAGTGAGGCTCTGGAGAGTAACCTGCAAATGATTCATAACAGAAGGATAAAGATTTTATATTTTCCGATATAGTTAGATGAGAACGTTCATACTTTTATAGTTGCTCTCCACATCTAAAATTAAAGCCAGGCGCCTGTTGGTGTGATTTACAAATGGAAAAAGGACGAGATAAACAAAATCACTGATTGTCACATTATATCATGTTTATTTAATCCATAGAAACCAAAAGTGTGTAAATGTCAAAGGGCAGTTTTATGGTTGGATTATGCGAAGATGGCCCGCTGCATTGACTTTCTCCTTCCCACTGACTTTATTCGTATGTATGCCGACCTGTTGCTTTATCCATACCTTAAACAAATATGCAATCATAATGACACTATGAAGTTTAAGATTAGACATTCAGAGGTAAATCTTGGAGACAGATCGAGGGAACAGATCAACATCTTCAGTGTCAACTGCGTATTTAGAAGTTGTTGTTTTCTTTAACACCTTTAGAATAACTGGCGCTGATGAGTGCAGCACAGAGAGACAAAAGCAACATGCTGCACACATGAGGCATGAGACTGTTCTCATCAGTGCAGAACAGGCAGAGGCAGGCAGTTCCCAGTAGTGCTCGCAGACAATACAATTAGATAGTTAATACGTCAAATTGCCATCAGCAAAATGTTGGCATGATAGGCTACTTGTGAACTGCTGCTCATTAGGGTTGATTCTCTTTGAATTTGGCTCTCGCCGGAGAGAACATGCGCAGTGTGCAGCGTGCTGCCTTCAGTCAGTGGAGCAGCTGTCCAGGGTTTGGAATTCCAACATGGCAGAGGCTGTGGTCAGTCTTCCCCTCACTAACTTGGAATGGTTTCAAATCGTGAGCAGCCACGCTTAACCCCAGCGAGCCATTCATCTGCGCACTCACCGGATCGATGGTACTATAAACCCTGACGCTGCCCTGTCACCTACACAGGTAAGTCCCATTCTGTCTACCGGTGATGCGAACAATTAAAAAGAGAAAACGGAGCAGCTGTGTACGCGCAAACGCTCGCTGCTCAGAGACCATGTCGCGCATCACAGAGCTGCAGCGCAGTCCGTAGCCGGTCATTCTGCGTTTTTTTTGTTTTTTTTTTTAACCTCGAAGCCAAACGACTTGTCACCGCTTTAGCTCAGACTAAATGAAGGCGATGGAGTTACACCGACTCCGCAATTAACGTGCAACTCTCGGTAGATTGCGGAGAAGGCAGCACGCACGGCTGGATCCAGTCTCCTAAATAACTTTCCTGCAACGAGAAGTTTTAGCATGTCAGCCTGAATAAAACTTGCCGCGATAACCGCAGGCGGGAGGTTAATAGATGGGTTGTCATTGCGCTCTTAGTGGGACAACTGCTGGCAAGTAATCTATTTTAAAAGTAAAGGGAGGGGGCATCACGCTGGTTTAGCCTCTTCCTCTAATGGGCGGCATGAAGAATGTGTGTTTTATGTCATCTACAGTCTCTCACATGCTTCCTATTCTCCTGTTTCAACTCGCGCAAGAAGTGACAGGCTCCAGCCGTGCCTGTGTGGCTTTCGCGTCTCCGTCCAAGGCTTTTTATTTTCCCAATCTGACTCGCATGATCCGTTTTCCTCGGTTTACGCTATTCCCAATTACACAGCCCAAATGAGTACCTGAGGGAAGAACGAGACGCCCTGCGTTTTCTTTTTTAAAGTTGTGAAACCCGATATCTGAGGAAAAAGTGGCTGTAATGAGAAGCAACCTTTGGAATTCCTCCTCGTGAAAATTCCGATTCTGCTGTTTTCCCTCTCCTCTTGTTTTTAGGCTTGAAGACATGATCACTAGCACCAGTATCTATGGTACGTTCATTTTGTAATTATCTTTAATTACCTCTATTATTATTCTTATTATTATTTACTAAATGTCATATTTGGAGGAAAAAAAGGCATCGCAGTGATGCATTTTTTCTTTGTGCATGCATGGTCCATCCTCAAAAGTTAACACTTGTTTTAGGCAAAATAATTCAAGGAACAGAGAAAAGGATACACTGAGTGGTTAATTTCATCCAAGTGGCATAATCAATTAAGCTCAAAGTACCTTGAGAAGGCTGAGGAATTTGCCCCCCATTTTAATTTGCTGTGGTTTGTGTTGCTGGCATTCTTTCTGTGCAGTTTCACTTTTTCTTTCTCATTGCATTGCTTTCATATTGTTGCATGCACAACCCTGACAATACGACTATTTTGCTTCACGGACACAGGATGTGAATTAATAAGGGTTGCAAATTTGCATCGAGGGATCACATTTCTGACACAACAGTAGTTTCTTTTTATTATTTTTAACGTGGGCTGCTCTTTTGTGTTGTAATTTAGCCATAAAAAGTCAAATTTGCACTTAAATGGATTTATGGGTGTTTGTCTTTAAAAATGTCAATTATTTTAAAAAAATGAATTGCATGGCAGTGTCTCGGGATTGCTTTTAAATGTTAGGACAATAAATTCAATGTCACAGCTCCACAAATATCAGCCTGCATGACCCAATATGCTGTGGTTTATTTAACAATTATGAACGTGATGGATGATTGAAAAGTAGCAGCAAATACAACAAATGTATTGTAATACAGCAATCCCTGATATCACAGTATTGTTATTGTGCAGGTAGCCTGTCAAACAATATATAGAATGACTTCAGGAGAACTCACACACTAGCTTTTTTTATTTAGCTGTCACACCCTAACTGTTCGCTAACTAACTACTAAATCAAATTTGCTCACAGATTAGTTCAAAGGCAACATCAGAAATAGCTGCTACTCGTGTGCCCGCTGTAATGATTTGTGACAAGCCGGTAAATGGACACAAAGTCAGGAGAAGTAACAAGTTGTGTGCTGTCTCTCTTTCGCAAACACTTTGTCCTAAGTGAACCCTTCCCACCTCCATAAAACAATTTACTTAATTGTGTTCACACATTTCATTTGCATGTTTTGCTCTGAGAGGAAATTAACATCATCAGCAGTGAGCTGAAGTATGTTTTCATTCCTCTTCAAAAAATAACAGCATTCCAGCATCCGTCACTCAGTAAAGGGGGGGTAAAAAAAAAAAAAAAAAAAAGAAAATGTACATTACTGCCACGTTCATTATGTCTGAGTGTTTGGTTGTGATGTGTTTTTGTAAAGTGGGTTTTTAAATTTGCTGGTCAGATTTTTATGCTTTTCATATCTATGCCCTCCATGCATGTTTGTTGGTGATTTTTTTTTATTACAATGAATTTTGATTTGAGCTGCTCAGGCATGGGCGCTGAAAAAAAAAAAAAAAAAATGTTTGGAGCAATTAACAGTGTTTTAATCTGCATCCACAGCTTGTTCTCTAAATCTGAAATGCCATGTACGGTCTCTTTAAATGTGCCATTTGATATTTAGAGGTGCATAATTAAATTGAGAACACCTAATGCATGTGTTTTCATTCTACCATATGTTTCACGACTAATTTTAGCGGGAAGTTACGATTTCGGTGTCAGAATATGTATATTTAGATAAATTACAATGCATCCTGTCTGGAAAAAAAACCTCTTCTAATTATCAAACCATTCTCCTTATATGTTGGATCTCATCTAACCTAATTATTACGTACAACCTGAGCATGTTTATCAAGAGTTCAAACTGTGGAATGGTTCCATGTCTGAGCTCCTGCAGTGTGTGAGGCGGTTCTTGCAGATCCTTACTTAACCCCAGACACCTCCGGCGTGCATGGAAAGAAGCTGACAGCTCTGTTTATTTCTGATAGGATAGCACTTACGATAACAATCTAAGCTGCTGCTTGACATAAATCTCGGAGCCAAATTTGACAACAGATGCTGACCCTCCTGTTTTCATCACCCTCTACGCCGTGTGTCACACATATTCACACTTTTAAGAGCGAGTGTAAATAATAACAAGAAGTTGTGTGAAGTGCACTGATATAATTGCTTTCGCCTATTTCCGTAGCACGAGGACGTAAAAATATTCTGGCGTGGTACTGACAAAGGGATCCCTTGCTGAGGGTGGCCAAAGCAAAACATTCCTTTCCCACAGCGCTGTCAATGCACCTTACTTGTGTTGTGGGGAGGAACAAGTTTTAGTTAAATTTTTTTAATACTTTTGAAAATTTAACCCATGTTTTGGTTGTTAATATGTTGCTTTACAAGCTCACACCACGCCATGTAAATGGGTTTTTATCTTTTCTACTGTTATGGCTATTATAACAGTATATCATTGACTCTTGGTTAATTCCTTAAATACCCATATTCACCGACACAGACCGGAAACAATGGAGGATATGCATCTTTGATAAATCTCTGGCTTAGTTGAAGCAATCTATCTTCTCTAAATGTCCTGTCCATAATCTGAAATGTGTAACACTGAGAGTGATCACTAAAATTGACAGCACGATTGAAACCACTGCTTTAGGGAACACTTTATATATATGCACTAATGATGACAATTACAGCCGGCTCTCGAGTACCTTGAGCTGTGTAAACACCCCCTGGGATGTCTGCAGGGCTTTTTGTAAAGAGATGAAATGCTCATCTTTTACAGATGGATCTATTTGTCAGCAACCACAAGAAATCCCAGCCAACCCATTGACTGGATTGTACCAGATCAGTGCAAGATTGTCATCCTTAAGCAAATATGTTAAGTGGTGCCTTTCCTGTTTCTCATATAAAAAGCGAGGGAGTCCCCAACGGACTCCGACTCAGGCAAAAGAGACGAAAAAACTCCAATCTTTCAGCGTGTTGGCCCCCCCTCCTTCCCTCCCTCCTCTCTCTTTGTCTCTTTCTCTGTTCGTCTCCCTCTCTTGTATCCACATCTCTGTCGTTTCCCTCATGGCAGCTTGCTATGTTATCTTTGTGTTTTTCTCTCTACACTGACAATTCTTGCAGTGATTTAAGTTGGACTGCATTAGAAGGTGGAGGCAGCTGTCTGTTGCTATACTGAGGGACGTGTTTGCTCTACTGCAAAGATGAAGGACCATGAATCCTTGACATCCTCCCTTTCTCTTCCCTCCTCCTCCTCCTACCATCTCATTTAGACACAGTGACTGTCTGCTCAGACTTGTTTTTTTTTTTTTTTTTCCCTTCTTCTCTCCTCTGAGTGACAGCATATGGCATAGACGTTCTCTAAAATGCATGTGCCTACCATTGGTTGCTTGTACTTACCCTTCGTATGTCTCCTAGCTACGGGCCTGTCGTGTAATTTCTTTTTCATCTAATTCTAACAAAATACTCACACATATCGGATGAAACAATAGCGGCTGCACATTTGGATTTCTATTCCACTGCAGGATGTAACTGAAATATCTGTTTGAAATACAGCCCATATTATATTATTTGTGTTTTATGTGCAGAGATATTTTGCGATTGTGTGTGTGCATGCTGGTCTGCCTGACTATTTTTCTTTGTGCATGTTTTTTTTTTTTTTTTTTTTTTTTTTTTTTGCAGTTTGAGGGTCGACATGATGTCTTGTTATCTTTCCCCATTATTTCTTATTTAAAAAACTAATCCCTCACATATGCACTCTGTAATATCATTAGCATCCATACCATAAAGGATAATATGCCTGGAGAGCTTAAAGTTCACTAAATAACTGATTCTAATGGCGACACTTTTAATAAGGTATGTTGCACCGCTGGTTTATTCAGGCCAGCGTTGCCAGGTATATTATTTACACAGCATTTGTTGCCTTAAAAGCCTTGTCCCCCTCATTTCCGACACATTGAAACAGGGGCTTTGTTTCATCTCCTTCACATGAGGTGTCTCTGCACTCATAAGGAGACGAGGCAGCCCGGAGCCTGTTGGGGATTGTCTATTCTAGCCAATCCCCAGGTGTACTAAACTAGGTTTAGCACTAAGGCTTTTAATCTGGACTTGTAGGAGATTCATGTGCATTCATAGATTTGCCTCTGTAATTATCATACCCCAAGCGGCAGCCAGAGAGACGTTTGCCTAAATCACTGATGTCCTCATTACACTGTTTACATTTTAATTAGACATGCTAAATTCTCAGTTTTTTTTTTTTTTATCTCTGACCACAAAGATAGGAGATGCTGAAATCTTTATTTCAGCATGGATATATGCATAAAGTGTTGCCGCCTGGTTGCAGTGATTGCACCCCCCCACTTAAAAAAAGAAAAAGGAAACAAACTAAACCAAATTATTGTAGGTTGCTTTAAGAGTAAGATCTGATTTGAGGGGCCGTGGTCAGCTCTGGATGACAGCATGAACATGTTATTCATGTTGTACTTTTGACTGAGCCTGCTTCCATATCTTTAATGTATTTCTTTGGCCATATAACTTGCTGTCGCTTTCAGGCAGTGAGTACCCCAACGCTCGAGGAGTGTGATGAACAAAATCTACAATTCCATGACTTTTGAAAATAACTGGCACTTTGAGCCGCCATTGTGTGCCTGAGTACTGTTGCTTATCATTGAACAACCTTGATGAAGAGAGGTGTTTGTTCCTGTCCTCCTTCCAAGGTGTTTTCTTTTCTTTTTCTTTGGCGTGCTGTTGGCGAGTTTCATATTGTGAGAAAGCAGCAAGGCTTTCACGAGGGGATAGGAGAAAACTCAATCTTTTTGCTGTATTGAAATTCCTCTTGTGTTCACACAAACCAGTGTCTGATTAATCTGGTAATCGAGGCCACCATTCTAGCAACACTGAAAACCCATGCAACTGGACGAGCTTTAAGTGCTATTTCATTTGTCAGCTCCGTTATAGGTCATTCTGAATCGGAAATATTTGAAATGCCCGTATTCTTTCAAGCAAACCCTCGAATCTGTCTTGAAGCCGACTGCCTTTAATCACTCAGAACCCTTATTATGATTAAAGTGACTGCGATCCTACTGCTATGATTCTATAAAAAAAAAAATCCCTTCGTCTAAATTTAATAAGAGATAAAAAATTATAGCTGTCATCTTGAATACATTTGTCTCAAAGAATACCAGTGTGTCACAACCGTTTTTTTCTTTGCTATTGTAGTAATGACAGTGTGGTAGTGTTATGATTCATGTATTGAAATACATGCTTGAATTAACTTTGACATTTATATTCAAGAGCACGCGTGGATTTGCTTTGAATATAAAAGTTCATCTTTTGACTGTTTTTCATCCTCCCATTCATCACACCCCATGCTAATTGCCTTAAATATCAATTTGAGACAATTAGCTGAAACGATGATCAGATGAGATGGGAGCTATCGGTGGCTTCCTCAGAAAGTTTCTCAGCGCTTTCATTCATCCTCCGTGGAGACGGGTGGCTGACAGCTTGGCACCGTGCCAGGTGCTAGCAGAGGGAGCCTTGAGTGCCAGGGACGGGAGAGGATGGGTTGAGGTTTGCCTGATGGTGTGGAGAGGAGGGAGATGAGGATGAGCGGAGGGAAGAGAAGAGGGGGGAGGTATGGGTGTGGAGGGAGGGGTGAGTGTATATGCTGCCATGGAGGTTTAAGATGTCAGGCTGCGGCAAGGCAGCGGGTGTCTGCAGTGACACCGTGACGTGATCACAGCAGTCTGTGCAGAGCCAAAGCAGGACGACTGGACATGTGGGGAGAGGAAGAAAGGAAAAACGCGATTATAAGATTAATATGTGTAAATAACTCAACTGTGGTGTGTGTGTGTAAAGGGAATGATCATTGAACGTCTTGTTGTCTGCTGTGTGGCCTGTTTGCCGGTGCGCTCTTAGAGTCCACATGGTATTAGATTAATTTAAATGAAGGAAAATAAAGAGCGCTCAAGAGTTCAGCGTCATCACTGAGCTTTATGAGGGCCGACACTTCTTTTGTGTTCATTATCAGGAAATCACCTCAGGGACTCGTGTTGACTTTGCATGGTCTAAAATAGCTGTAAAGTGGACTGCCCCGCTCTTACTCGCTCACTTCCGCCATAATTATCTGGGGAGGCAAGGTGGAAATATGAAACAAAGGGTTTTTTTTTTTGAGAAAAGCAAAGTTTAAACTCGTACTTTGCTTTGTCTAGCATGTTGCACATTTTAAACAAAAGCGTACGGCCTGTTTGATTCCAGTAACATGTTCAGAGTGCGGACTTGTTAATGCCTCTAGCCGACTGCTGCGGCACCGTGTCTATAAAAGTATATTATTATTATTATGGCGATACTGTAATGCTCTGCTCGTTTAAAAGAAAATGTATTAATAAAACGTTATTGTTGGCATCGGTGGGCCTTCACGTTGTTTATAGCAGCATTTCTGTACAGTACAGAAAAATAGTGGCAACAGTAGATTCATTAACTTGGAGCGTGATGTTTCTGCAGCCCAAACCCTGACTGCATCGCCTCTCCCACATCTTTAAATGGATCCCATGAGTCTTCAGCTCTGTTGTTTCCATTATTCATTTCAAAACTTCCATGTAGCTTGGAGAGGCTAGAGGGGTAAAAAATAATTTTGTGTCTGGAAAAAAAAAAAAAAAAAGAATTGATGTAAAGCAAAGTCACTGCTTTATGCAAAGTGTGTCATGCCTTGGGAGCATGTGAGCTGGTGTACTGTAGGAGGAGTGAGTGCTTGGGCAAAGGATGGTCTGTATGTGTGTGTTGCTGCCCGTGTGGCTGTGTGTTCCTGTCAGTCTGTCAGTTAGGTCTAATGTAGCTCCCTAGAGGTACCTGGGGGAGACCCATCTAGCACCCAGTCAGCCTCTGCTGGCGGCCAAATGGTGACAACGGGTTCCCACAGAGAGAGGAAGTGTCATAGTATGTATGTAAACTAGTGACAGATGACTGGAGACATGTGGCCTGTAGACACTGGGCCTGAAAGCAAAGCAGTTGTGCCTGTTCGGCTTTCTCTCTTTCTCCCCACTTGAGACTTCAGAGAGCGGGCGTCAGACTCCACCGCAGCGAGGAATACGGTGACAACAAGTCAAAGATGTGAATAAAAAGGATGCAAATCATTTGGCATGAAAAGACACATGCTATGCGTAAAGGTTTTGTTTGCCTTTGAAAGGCTGTAGCAAAGGAGTGAGGAGTTTTTAGTGTGCAGAGCTTCAGGCAGCTTTTTCTAGGCCACAGGTCATGTGGGTCAGTGTTACACTCCCTGCAGCCTCACTTCAACCCTCGGTCTGGAAATAGAACATGCAACGTCACCCAGCCAGGAGGGAGGTAGATTCCAGACCTCAGTGGCCACAGGCTGCACATGTGGAATCTGCTCATGTAGTTGACCCCAAGTGTTTGAAACTCAGAATGCTCCCAGTAGGATATTGTTATTTCATGCATACCCAAATGAGCAAGGCTGTACGAATCGCCGTGTACAAAGTGGACCACTATACTTGCTGTTCACTGCTGGCTGTTCACAATTCAACAAGGGAACTCACACTAGCCAGAGGCGGATATATTTAACAGTATGCGCATAACCTGTAAGAGAGGCGAAATTTAACAAATAAACAGAGGAGTAAATGTTTTTTATTGCGAATCTCTGCCAGCAGGCCGACAGAGACACAAGAAGTGTACAGTTAAGAATCAGACAAGCATTTTTAAAGACGCTGTGTAAATCGCAGGTCATGTAGCATGTATATACTATTAGCCTTTCCACAGTTTTTGTAATATCAACATATGAAACAGTTAAACTATTATTTGAGGACACAATCTCTGGGACAAAAAGAGAATATAAATATAAAATAAATAAAACACACACAAATTATTTCCTTCAGACTTGGAAGGAGCAAAAAAAGAAAAGCTTGTACTTTTTACCATCTGAGTCTTCTGAAAAAATAATGACTTTGTTAACTCACAAGTTTTGCTATAACTCCCTTGTCCTAATAGTGACCGTCTGAGAGAAAGCTGCATTTCCAAGCGACGGTTCTGCTTTCTATCCAAGGAAGTAAAATCTATCAGCGCTGATGAGTTCATGCTCCATCGAATATATCCACGCCAAACTGTTTATTGTGAGCTCCAATAGTGCTATTGTGCTATTCTCTAGTCCATGTGGTGCAAAGAGCCGATTCACATTTGAGCAATGGCTGACCCTGGGTTGTGTATATTGATGAGTGGGATTTGTTTCTTAATAGAATTGTGTCTAATTAATTAGCTTTTAATTGGTTGAACTCTGAACATGCAAATGCAGCACAATGTGGAACAATCATTACTTTAAACTGCATAAAGAACTGCATATTGGGGTCGACATCATGAAATGTGGGAGATGTTTTGTGTTTATTCTGTTAATTATAATTTATGCTTCGTGGCGTAAAATTCACTTCTTCCAAACTCACCTGAGTAACGGATTTGTAACATCCGTTAGTTGAACAAAGAGAATGCGGGGAAATATTTGAAATGCCTACCTCTCAATTTCTGTTAATTATCTCATTTATTTTTCACAATTGCTTTGTGACACAAATTGACCTTTTTTTTTTTTCTTCCCTTCGTTTCATAATCTATTAAGGAATGCTCTGGACTGATTTTCATTCCATGTCCCTTTTTGCATTCTTGCCTCATTCGCGTCAAAGCGGCGAACTCTCTGAAGGCTCCCAATCTGTTATCCACTTGCCTCACAGAGGTTTACGGTTGATGGAAAGTGGCGCATCTCATTCGTTTCTGACATTTGTACAAACGACACTACTCAGTTATATTGTTGCTAAATCTAAACTAGAGGTAGTTGAAACAACTATACCACTTTACAAATACAAAGTTATGGTGTTCTATGTTTAATTTTCGGTTTTTGCAGTTTGAGATATTTTTAATTATTGAAATAAAAGATGGAGCCACGATAATGGTAAACATTGAATATATAGTTTAAGGTAAAACAGCATATTTTCTATAATAATTGACATTTATTGTGTCATAATGTTATGATTAAAGGCAAATTATTGTGCTGTTGTTACATGCACACTATACAAAAGTGCTTTGATTGCATTTTATATTAAAGTAAGATACAAAAATGTAATTTTATGAAATATGATCCTGCTTTACGGAACGGCACCAATAAACAACCCAGAAGATCTTGACAGCAAAGAATTTCTATAGGATGTAAATGGGTGATCACTTTAAAACAAACAAAAAATAATAATAATTCTTTTTATGCATGTTATTTCTTATTAACACACAAAAAGATAACAAGGCCAGTTCATGGGAATGTGCAACAGCTTTTGACAGAGCTTATATTGTTATGAAGAGGCTGCAAACATTTATTACATATATTATTGCTGGTTTGACACAATACACTGCGTGCGTCAAAAGGACACACAGCAGGTACACTCATTGCCTCTGTATATCACTCAACAGGTGTTTCTGCATATAATCTAATTTGACTGAACGTGCTTGGAGATCGGTATAGTTGGGCGTGTTAATGAATTAATTGCTGGATGCTGTCATGATGAATGCGTGCGTTCTCACGGCGTCAATATTTCTTTCAAAACAAAAGCTTATATGTAATGAATGTATTGATAAATAAGGAGGTCAATGTACAAAATGTGTCGCCACGAGAAAATGCCTTTTTGCGCATTCAACGTGAGCATTACATATATGGAAATTTTTATTTTTATTTTGGTACCACTTCAAGGGAACATATCAAGGTTATTAAATTATTTTACGCCCTTTAACATAGCAACATTTTTGTCGCTTTACATAAAACTTACAAGTTCATTTTAAAATCCAAGCAAATGCCGCGGTTCTGTTCTGGTGCCGTGTTCACCATGCCACCGCAGCTCTTAGAAGCCATTGTTTGCCAGTGGGCGAACCAATCTCCTGGACAGCTCTTTCCTTGTAAAAGTTCCCCTTTATGGCTTCACTACTTCACTTCAGTAACTTTATTACAGTATAGCTGAGAGATTTCTATTTCATATTGACCTAAGATTGCTTCAGTTGTCTCATTTCACCTTTTGTCTGGCCTGTGTTGGAGAAGTGACCTTCTTTGAGACTTGCAGTCGATACCACAGAACGCTTCAGAATGCTTCGGTGAAAAGCTGACAGCGGTTACAGGCAAACATCCTTTTTCTCTTCTCTCGGGTATTTTCAATTAGAGTTCAATTTAAACTTTTAATCACTTTAATCTGTAGGAAACAGTAAATAGAACAACAGGCGGCCTTGGCTTCCAATGTGCATACAAACAAACTGAGCCTTTGAATTCCACGGGTACAGTGGGATTCAGCTGGATGAGTTTAGGCAAATTCAAACCTTTAGTGTCGTTCAGATGAATGTCCTGTTGACCTTGTTTTCAGGAGAGATTCTGTCGTAGAGCAAAGAACGTTGTTTTTCTCTTTTGTATATATTGGTGAATCAAGGCTGAGATGTGCTTCAGTATCTCCCGTGGGTCCTCATCATCAATTTGACAGTTGGGCCACACCTCCATAACGGTAGTATAATGGTAATTGGAGTTTTCATTGTTTGCAAAGGAGAAATTAAGAGGAAAAAAACAAACAAATCATATGGTTAGCTGGTTAGAAAAGTAGATTGACTTTTAGTACCACCTACCATGAGAAAGAAGATTGAGCCTAGTGCAGGAAATAGAGGAAGTATGACTCTGAATTTATACAATAGCCATGTAAACTTCTGCTTCATCTTGAGACCAAGCATAAAAGTTTGGTGACAAAGCCACTGTTGTGTTTTGACAGAGCGCTAAAGGAATTAGGGTCCAATAGGAAACTAATTGAGGCATTTAACACTGTAAACACCAAGGCAACGGAAACATGATGCCGCATGGCATTAGCTAAGACGTGTTAACCCCAGAACATTGGTAAAATGTCACTTCTTTCTAAAGATATTCGCCTGGTAATGATGGGAGAAGCTGCTGTTGCCAAGGTAAATACCGTCCAGCATAGCTCCAGCTCTGCATGTCAGACATGGCATCTGATGTGAAGGGACAAGTACAGTATGGTGTTGTGAGGGCCCTTTCCTCTCTGCTCAGCTGGACAAGCCTACCAACATTGCTGACTGGGTTCAGCTATTGGTGTATGTGCAATATAGAGCATAGCAATAGTAGTATTATTATTGGGTCTGATTTGTGTCTCAACGCTGTCCTAAATGAACTATCTTTACAGTTCCATTTAGTTTGATGTCCTAACCAGGTTAATGTGACTGTAATGGTTGGAAGTGTAAAGCAGTGAATTGGATCATTTGTTAATTTACAATGGGGACTGTTGTTTCCGAGTTTGGCCTAACTACTGCATTACAATTAAAGCCGAGGTGTGCTACATGTATTAAAAAATCCACAAGATCCTACCCAAACATTCACTTCCCTGTTTTCTCTTCCCCCTGCACTGACTGGTTGATCTTTGTTTGGAGTGTTCCTCGGGGTAACAGGACTTTGGGGAATTAAGATGTTAGTGAGTAGCTTTTGGTCAATGAGCCTTCATGTAACAAGGTCACAATCTGCCTCTCTTCTGATTTGTGAACGTGATCCCCTGAGAGCTAAAGTAGCCAAGTTCATAGAGGCTTACAAAATCATTGCTTCTACTGTATGTGTGCTTTGTGGTTAAACAAGTTTCACCCAGTGCTCGAGTTCAACGGCTGTGTTCTTTTAACTAACAAGTCATTTGAGTATTCATCAGTATTATGCACTACAGAGCACCATGAAGGCCGTCTCCCATAATTGTCTTAGTTTTATTCAGTGTACAGTACAAGTTCCACTTGTGCGTGGAGGGCTGTTAGTTTAGCATGTGTGCAGATTTAGCTATATTTAGGGTAGTAATGGAAGATATAGCCACGGGGGCCTCTTGGCCTGAAGAGTCATGGTTTAATGAGCATCGCTAAGACAAAGGAATGACAGCTCAGAGAAGCTCTCAACCTCACTATTTACTGTATTACAGAGAAATATGAGAAGTACATGTTGGCCTGAAGCCAGCGGACTTTATCATGCAAAGACCCATGGGCCTTCTGAATACCCAAAGTAGGCAAACAAACAATGCATTATGGACTTAAATTTGAATTTCAAAATGTGTATTCAGTAAGAATCAGTGTAAAGTTTAACATATGGCACACCATTCAATGTCACATCCATACCTTACAAAATATGTTTGTTAGCTTATTTCTTTCTTTGGTCAACTAATGTTGTGCCGACCCGTTACTACTTACTTACTTTTCTTTCAAATGACTCTAAAGACGGTCTGAATAATTTCTCAAAACAGTTCGGCATTTATGTTTTTGATGTATGTTTTGCGCAAAATTTGTAATGCACCCCTTATAGCACCTGGACAATGTATAATAAATTACTGTGTCTATCTTGATTTTAGCCACTAACTTCAGGAGTTAATCTATATACAGTGTTGCTTTTCCTGTAAATAATGACTAGAGCTGAATACCAAAACATTTACCCTGAAGAAAACAAGATTTTGGACAGTTAAAACTGATTTAAATTCCACAGCGGGCATTTGTGCAGTGAAATTGTGAAATCATTCCTGAGTGGGAGGTTTTACATCCTCTCATTACATTTCGGCTGAATTATTCAGATCATTAACAGCTCTGTGAAAGCAAACTATTTCATTCTGTTACGAGTTCTTGCAGCTACTGTTAAAATAATATGCTGCACCTGTAGATTGAGACAGCATTAGGAATTTTAGACATTACAAAACGTCAGATTATTATTTTTCATAACCATTCTCGTATGTACCAAAAACACATGTAAGCTGTGAGAATGCATTAACTGTAACTTCAGGTAAAAAAAACAAAAACGGGTACGCTGAGGATTCATAGTTTTATTCAGAGGTGAACCCATGTGGCAGGTTGCCTTGTACTCGTCTGCATAGCACTCTGTCTGTGTTGGTTGGTTGCAAATATGGAGAGAGGGTTTGTGAGCCTGAGTAATGATTTTGCAACAAGTCCTCAAGCGTGGAGGACTATATAGGTTGTTTGTCCCTACAGTCATACCCATAGGAGCTTCGAGGGAAAATATAGCACAGATATATTTCACCCCTGGTTTTTATATATAAGTTTAAGCAAAAAAGAAAAAACTTAAGGTCTAAGGAAAATCTCCCGTCTTAAAGACCAGTGTCTTGTTGACCTGTCCACTTACCCGGACCTCCTCTTCACCTCACGTCCTCTTTAACTTCCATGCTAATTACCACTATAGGTACCTGTTGATGATGAACCATATCCATGGGTTGTAATAAGCTGATTGGGATATTTTCCCAAACTAATCAATCTGAATTTCTTTAAGATGATTTCAGTCATTTGTGGAACTGCCAAAGAGCTGCAGCCACCGTCATTCCTCTGTCTTTTCCACATGACACCAACTGACACAAATGTTGCTAGTGCTAAAAATGTGCCATAGCCTTTAAAAAAAGGCTTCTTTAGTTTTTAGTCGGATCCTGTTGCCCTTATTTTGCGTCACTTTTTAAAGTATTTTTATAAGAATTTTAAGCAGAAAAAATGACACATTGACGACCTTTCTTTCTTAGTTTGTTGATTTGATTTATTGACTGCTGTAATTTGATTTGGATGCTGGCTAAGTCATGATGCGATGTACTGAGGCCACTGAGAAATGTGAAAAATGACACTATTCACAAGCAATGCAATGCGTAATTAATTCCTGTCACCACCGGTTTAGATTTTTTGCTTTGAAATGATATGTTGACTGTTAAGACACACAGCATGCCTCGCATTCACCACAGAAACAGAGTGCCAATCTTTGGCCATGGACTACGCTCAGTGTTTTATTGAATAGACAGTCCAGATGTAGAATACTAAATTTTGCACTTCTCATTTTTAATTGCAATTTTTAATTTCATCTAATGATTGGCCACCCCGCTGGTTGAAGCAGATATTTTAAGAATCCTAAACGGCAGATATATTACCTAATATATACCATATAAGCCAGCAGACACAAGTGAATTTATATAGTGAAAATGCGATGCTACACAGTCTGATATTGTGCTTAAATATTATACTTGTTGTTGTTTCATGTGAAGTTCCATCAAAGGTTACACAGAGTTGGGCGTAACAGTACCACCAGTTTGGTTTGGTGTTTTACTATTGGCAGTGACTTGTGGTTTGTCAAAGCACCTGCACAGAGTGTGTCGGGCTCTAAGAGCGTAGTGTTAGCGTACTGTTTTTATTTTTTATGCTTTTGGTGAAGCCCCCTCACAGCAGGTGAAAAGAAAAAGTTGACTTTGTGATTATGTATCCAGGGGATAGCATACGTCTGTTTGCAGCCCCTCCCTCGGTGGAGGTGTAGTAAACATGTCCACATTGTGAAGAACTGGGTATTCCAAATGAGAATATGGAAAACGAAATCATGGAAAATACTGTGAAGCCTTTAAATATAATATTAAATGTATGAACACAGATGCGACGAAGAAGTGTTCATGAACGCTCCATAAGATCTTGTATTGGCGTAATGAACTGACGCACGATATTCGTGCATGCTTCCTCAGCTAGACATTGACTTCCAGTCTGTGGCTTTTCAGTCGTAATTTTGAATAATCCTCATTTGTAACGGCAGTCACGTTGTATTCCAAATGAAACTTCACATGCAGCTGAATTAATACTAGTGTGCTGCCACGTGCAAAAATGCACAATATGAAACAACTTCTTGAATGCGTCATCCTCACCATATGCACAACGTAACTAATCATATGTCAGCATTTTTAAGCACAAAGGACCCAACTCTATTCTAATTTGATAAATCATCAACCATGTGTCATTTTAAAAACCTGTTGTGGAACTAGCTAGCATCACATGTTAACATTTGCTTTCCTGCCTTCGTTTCTTACCATTGTAAATTCTCTGCTGCCATGTAAACACAATTCGCCATTGGTTGCTGATGACTGTATGAAAAAAATAAAATAATAATACTTACTAGGTAAATTTAACAAATAACATTTTTAAAAAATCTGATCACAATAAAATAGATTTTGATCGTTTATGGGAGTTCTTGCAAGTCATTGTACACACATTTCCTGTTAAACTACATTTAAATGAATCTACATTTTAAACTAAATACCTCTCGTACTTATTTGTTATAATTGCAGAACAAACTGTATCTGATCAGTTCTATACATTTGGGATAGCTGCTTTGAAATGGCCCCAGCCCTGTTCCGATGTGTCTCTAACTTCTCCCTGTGTGCTCATCTGAATTATTTTAATTACAAAGAAGGGTCTCGACCGGCAGGTTAACTACAGTCAACATACTGTAGGCAAGTGCTTTTTAAAGTCATTTTCTACCTTTTATGTTTGGATCAGAATAAGATCCTCTGGGATCAGTGGACTTTGATAGTGTAGAGACATGTAGTAATTTGCTGCCATGGGTAGTCAGACTGAAATGTATGGGCAGTAGCCCTGGAAAAGACGGCGACTGAGGAAGGCATATCTTTTCTAAATGAGGGGTTAAATGGCACCCTGCCATCCAAAGATTGGAATTACTGCCACATGGAGCTCTAAATTGAGTTTAAATAGTCTTAACTTGATATGTGAGATGAATGACTGCCTGTAGCTGTACAGATTACCACTTCACATTGTATTAGAATGTTTTGCCCCACCCCTACTCAGAGCATCTCCGGTGAATTTGAATATGAATATGAGCTTGTTTTTATTTATAAACATAATTACTGTCTGTCTGCAATATTTGCACGCTTGTCAAGTGGAGAGCTCTGTGTGTGCAGAATAAAAGCAAATGCTCCCATAATTATGTTTACGTCCGGCGATGAAAATCCCAGGGTTGTAATGATCAGTAATTATAAATACTTTTCAGTATGTCTACTGCCTCAGCTGGGACTATTGTGTGGTGTGAAGTGCAGAGTTTGTGCAGCTTAATTATGACATTGTACATGACTAAATGTACCAGTCTGCTTCAGCTCTGCAAAACACTTCCAGTGCATAATCATGCTGAAGTCTGACTTTAAAGAGCTCATTACAGTTAGTTTTCTAAAGAGCAGCTTATTAAACACAGTTACCTAATAAGCATCTTTGGTGGTGCAAATTGGTAAAAATGGTAATGAGTCTGATTAGGCCGCGTTTCAATTACGACAGCTTTCACTTCCCTCCCCCTCTTCCTCAACCCACCCCCTTTCCCCTCCCCCAAGCCAAAAAGAGGAAGGAAAGTCCAGCTCTTTATGCTTGGGAACCCTCCTGGAAGGCATTTTGTTTCTCTCTCTCCATCTCCCTCTCCCTCTCTCTCTCTCTCTCTCTCTTGCTCTGCCTCTAACTCATACACACACGCACCCGCGCACATGCACAGAAAAAGGAAAAGAAAACCACTCTGCCACCTCTGTGCTTCCTTTCAGCAGCACAGTAATGAATAGAGAATTGTGCAAGCGGTGGTCCAATTTACGCACTAGGAAATTGGATGGACAGAGTGGAGGCCCACTCTTGTTTGCTTAAAAACGGCCTAGGCTACCAGATTAATAGTTCCCAAAAAGGTCAGCATCTCTGTTTCATCGATGATGATCACTGAACCAGAAATTAAACACTATGGCGCAGCATGACACCACGGCATCACTTGTCAAATGCATTTTGGCTCCACCTGGTCTATTTTTCTTTGATGAGTGTGAGATATTTTGTACAATATTTGACGCAGTTTGTCAGGAAAACACTTTCAAAAACTGTAATGATTTGGTGTATTTTTCATACGCTGGACAAATATATGTCATCTAAAGGTTGTCGTTCAGATCTGAGTCCACCTATAAGATATTTAACAAAAAAATAAATAAAAAATGGACAAAGTCTGTGTTAAATCTTAAATTTACCACAGAGGATTATTGAGACCTATGAATTGACAAACAGCCCAACAATGGCCTTATTTGTTGGTGGCTGATCAGTGGAATTTGAGCTGGAGCCCTGAGGCTATCTGAAAACATTCCACTAATAGAGCACTCTGTAATTATGCCATTTCAAAGAAGAACAAAGGAACCTGTGGACGTTGTATTTGAATTTCTATGCAGGTCGAATAAAGGATAACGTTTTACCGTAATACCAAGATCATTATGCTAATGCACTCTGTGTGTGTGTGTACACGTGCATTAGTGTCTATTTATGGGTTAGTGTGCAATTGGATGTCTTACTGTGCATGTGTGTATACTATTTTTGAGTACACATATGCATATTATCTCGTGGGATACATTTACCATCCACTCCGAAGCATTTATCCATATCAGGCTATTTTAAGTGTGATTCTAATTTGCATACTATGTTTTTATACATATCTTAGTAGGAGGGAACTTGTTGCATCCTTTTATTCTTACACACAGTACCACAATGTATTATTACTATTTCATTATATTACTGCATACACATAATTCAGTATCAGTTCATTTGATATGAAAGACAGACTTCTTTGCAGCACTTTGGTTATTTTCCACATTGTGCAGTAGTGTGCCGTGTTTCGATAATCTTCAACTCATGCTCAGTGATCTCAAGTACACTTTGCAAGTAGCACTTCTTTGATTGTCCAAAGTGGCACATTGTTCTGAGAGGATTAGCGGTAATAGAAGAATCTCACTCAATAAGATGAGTGCAATTTTGTTATTGACAAAATGTGCCTGGAGTGTGAAGGAACTCCACTGAATGGTTTTTACGAAACCTATTATCCTCATGCTCGCACTGCAATATCAGTAATGGCCGAGATATCGTGCACACAATACGCTAGCTATTTCTTAAATACTGTTCATATTTTCCAGTATTTTTTCTTTTCTTTTTTTTTTCAGCAATAATGTGGAAACAAATATTGGAGAAAATAAAGGTATTTTAACGTAATATTAACAAGAGGAAAAAAAATCAGACGTGTCAAAATCCTTTTCCACTTACTTGTATTGAACCCACCTACATATGTAATAAAATAGCTGACCTAGAATATACTGGTTGACTAACACAGGAGGGTAATCAGTGACTACTTTTGGTATTCTCCAGGGTGTCACTGCTACATTATCATTAGTCAACACGTATTAAATAAATCCAGTTTTCCTTTAAGATGTATTTGTAATTTCATGGTATTTCCTGTATGCTGCTGAACATTTCTGTTCAACCACAGTATGCCTACTATACTGTGTTTTTCTGCCCAGGCTTTCTGCCTTAGGCTTTTCTTTTCTTTTTTCTTTTTTTTGTTAATCATTAGCTTGGACGGTTGACAGCCATGTGAGCCATAGCATGGATCTCTTTGACTAAAACCTTGTAAATTAACACAATTAGTGCAGCATCATCCTGCTAATTAGCTGCTGGTGTCTAGTGTTGCGGGTGGGCAAATGGCTGGGAGGGAGTCAGAAGGGAATCTACAGACAAACACTGCATTTGTAATCTGCTTCTGGACAGTAGCTGTTTGTTGCTTAAATCCTGTAATATGGATTTAACCTACTGAAGTATAGTGTACAGCATTGCTGTGCCTGCTTTACAAAGAAAGACACGCAGGAAAAGTTTGGTTTAATTCATCTCCTCTCATATCTTCTTGTTTATTTTGGTGAGATTAGTGTTGATGATAGATGGGTGAGACTCTGTACACTATCTCAGATTGTTTTGAGCTGTAATCTCTAATAGTCTACATTCTTTGGGGGTATAGTACATCCTCTGATAATCCCAGAGTAAAAGATGACAGCATGAGTAAAAACTTTTATTTGCTGATTGACTTTCGGATTTAACTTGATTATTTCTGTCATTCAAACCCTTAAGGCCTTAAAGGGAGGCTGAGGGAGGCTGCGGAGAAAAAGACAAGTGAAGCATGTTTTTTTTTTTTCCTTCCTCACTGTGTCGACGAGGAAGCAGTAGGCAGACTCGATGTGGATGTAATTCATGCTGGGCTGAGGGGTTTGTGTGATGAAAGCAACAGAGCGCTGCCAAGGAAGATTGCTTTGCTGCTCTCCTCCAAGCAGATTTGAAACTGTCTCAGAATGCCTCAGATGAGAGTTGGATTATAGACTGACCTGCAATGTCTGTGTCATTCTGCTCAGTGTTGGGTGGATTATACCGCGGTAACCAGGTGTAGGGCCCCGCATCCTCATACTGACCATGATGCGTATTCACCGTTTGTCATATGAGACACATTTAGAGACTATACAGCAAGCTGTATTAAAACATTTTTGTAAGATTAGTGGGAAACTATACACTTAGAAAAGCAATTGAGGATTTTTTTTCAGTGTTTGAGTTATTATAGAACAGCATATTAAGTGATTATGAACCTTTATTTAATGCCTACTTTGACATATTTCTCCCTTATGTGGAATATCTAGGTCTAAAGATGCAGTGGACCCCAGAGCACACACAATGGGCAGAACAACACTTTGACATCTCATCCACTACCCGCTCACCAGCACACAAAGTAGAGGCCTACCGGGGGCACTTACAGCGAACATACCAGTATGCGTGGGCGAACGATGACATCTCTGCGCTGACTGCCTCCAATCTGCTTAAGAAATATGCAGAGAAGTACTCTGGGATCTTAGAAGGCCCAAATGAAAGAGCCCTGCTGTGCTCCTACTCTGATAGCACCACTGGACTCATGAATGGACGAAAGTCAGAGAATGAGTCCTGGCAGGAGGGGATTTACCCAATGAACTGTGCTCCAGATGTTATATCTGTGAGCAAAGCTGGAATGACAGCTGCCCTACCCCCTACAGATGTGTCGGCTAGTATAGGCAGCTCCCCAGGGGTGGCCAGCAGCTTGTCTGAGCCTAGCTATTCCAACAGTAACTGTGGGAGTCACACAGCCACCACTCTCCACTCGGGCCTCCCCTCTCAGGAATATACTGCCAGCTACAATGGTTCCTACCTGCATTCTAGCTACAGCGGCCAGACTACCCCAGCTCTCCCTTCCCCACATCCTTCTCCTTTGCACAGTGCCGGGCTATTACAACCACCACCACCACCTCCTCCCCCTACCCTGGTTCCGAGCTACAACGCCGGGTCTCCAAACCTTCCCAACTACAATTATCCTCCAACAGGGTATGCTTCACAGACTGCTGTTGGCCCTGGTTATAGCCCTGGGGGAGCACCCCCACCTTCTGCTTATCTGCCGTCCGGTATTGCAGCCCCTACACCAATCCCTCCCTCCACACTGCCTGGCTACACCTACCAGTCCCATAATCATACACCAATTGCACCAACACCTTTGAATGGCAGCACATCCAACTCATTAAAACGAAAAGCTTTCTACATGAGTGGACATGGAGATATGGACTCTAGCTATGGTAATTTCAGCTACAACCAACAGCGCTCTTCACAGAGCCCAATGTACAGAGTAGCAGACAGCAGCATCTCAGACTCAAACAGGGGCAGTGGCTTTGAAAGAAGTACCGAAGCTTCATCTTTAGCTTTTAAGCCAACCAAACAGCCAATGTCCTCTGATCAGCAAAGAAAATTTAACTTACACTCTGGCAGAGCAGTAACCCCTCCATCATATGGATCAACCAAAAGCTCTGCAGGTGATCTCCGAACTGGTGAGTCCTACAACAAGTTTGGATCTCCCATCATGAGTGAGCAAACTGAAGAGCACAGACAGCACCTCTCTCACTCCCTAACAGGGCCTGACATAGGTACGGCTACCTCGTCCATCCATGCTGCAGAGGAACAACTGAAGAACAGTGATTCCAACCTGGTGGAGATGGTGACCACAGAAATCCTTCAACAGGGCTCTCCATTGGACTGGAGCGACATTGCAGGTCTGGATATGGCCAAAGCGGCCATCAAGGAGGAGATACTATGGCCCATTTTAAGGCCTGATATGTTTAGTGGACTTACCACATTACCTCGGAGTCTCCTTTTATTCGGACCTCAGGGAACTGGTAGAACACTGCTGGCACGCTGCATGGCCAGCCAACTGGGGGCTGCATTTTTGCGACTTAGCAGTTCAGCATTGGTGACCAAATGGCTAGGTGAAGGGGAAAAGATCATCCAGGCTTCTTTCCTTGTGGCCCGGTGTCGCCAACCGGCAGTAGTCTTTATCAGTGAGGTGGATCTTCTGTTGTCAGCCCAGCTCAGTGAGGAGAGCCCAGTCAATCACCTCAAAGCTGAGCTCCTCCTACAGCTTGACAGTGTTTTGACCTCTGTTGAGGACCATGTTCTTGTGGTCTGCTCCACCAGTAAGCCTGAAGAGATCCCGGAGTCCCTAAGGAGGTACTTTACCAAGCGACTGCTCGTCCCCTTGCCTGATGGGACAGCACGACATCAGATAATCAGTCAACTGCTCTCACAGCACAACTACTGTCTTAGTGACAAAGAGATGTCACTACTGGTTCAGAGGACAGAGGGCTTTTCAGGACTGGATGTGGCCCAGTTGTGTCAAGAGGCTGTGGTAGGTCCTCTCCACAGCATGCCTGGGACTGATCTGTCAAGCATCCACCCCAGTCAAGTGAGACCAATCTCTTACCAAGACTTTGACAATGTGTTTTGCAAATTCCAGCCCAGCATATCACAAAAAGAACTTGACATGTACACTGAGTGGAATAAAATGTTTGGTTGTAATCAGTGAACGACACATTTTCTTTAGAGCCCTGTTGTTGCGTACAGGCAAGAGTTTGGCTTTCAGTGAAAAAAAGGTGAAACACTAACATACTAGACAGAGCAAAGAGATTGTTCTTGCAGACAGAAGACAGTTGTTTGGACATCACACATTGGTAAAATTCAATGTAACACGATGTGTCGGAAGCCATGTGCTTACTAAAAGTCAAACAATTTGGAAAAAAATGCCCCACATTTTTTGTATATACATATATATATATATATATAAATATATATATACTATTCTGCTGATCTTGAGATTTAGTTGCTATCAAGTGCCTGAGGTGGTGCTGTTTAAGTTTTTTGTTGGTAGTTTTTTGCCTCACAATCTTCATTGGTGACATGTGCTAATATAAGAAAAAAGCTTTACAATGTGACAAAAAATTTTCTCTTTTTTTATTGAAACAGTGTTCTTCAGCTGTGTCTGTTTTGTGCTCTCTGTGAACAGTTGTGGTTAATTTGAAATGAATTAAATGTATTAACATAATTTTAGTTGGGTTTCATTACCGTACACATGGTTTAAGTATGTGTAAATCATTCTTAGTACAAAAACAGTCATACCCCCTTTTTTTAGCTGTAACAACATAATTTGTTTTCTAGCAAATACAAATTTGGTTGATGTTCTAGCCTCTCCTCTGTAGATGTAATGACAACAAAAATACAAAAATGTTATTTTACCTGTTGACTCCAGTTTAAACAGTTACTCTGTAAAATCTCATTGCAGTAGTAATTCACAAGTAAAATTCAACCATTTGTTCTCTATTTGACAACTCAGGAAAGTGATGATGATATGTATGGTACCTCATAAGCTTGCATCAAAGCATTACACGCTACACAAGCATTTGGCTTGCATTTGAAATTGCATCATCAAAACATGAAACCCTATATGATACCTCAAAAAAGCTCAAAATGAAACGAGAAGGCTGGTACAACAAATGTATGAGAGCAATTCTGGTTTATTTGTAAGACAAAAAAGTCATTTGTTTCGGATTCTTTACCTCTGAATTAGTTTGAAATGGAAACTTGTATTATGATCAGAGGTTTGCCTTTGAAAAGAATGGAAGCATTATGTATCTTGAATCATAGCCTTGAGGAAATTTCTGTTTGGAGCACAGCTTTTTTTTTTTATCAGTCCTGTTGGCTATCACAAGGAAAACCTTCATTTACATCTAATACAATGATCCTGTTGTTTAGTTCCCCGTTCACAGTCATAACTGTTCAGCTTTTGGTGATGCACAGTTGAGAGAAATTCGAAAGGTGCAGACAACCATCTTGGGGTTGAGGAAGACGGCCGCCCGGAGCTATTTCGTTCCATCCTGCTGCTGTTTTATCATTAATGAAACCTAAGGATTATGTATAGCCTAAGTTCCTTTCTACCTCAGTTTGTTTGTTATCTCTGAAAGACAAATTCGCAGCAAAATGTCAGCACCTATTCTGCTTGTTTGACAAGGAAACCATTTGAAAGAACACCAAACTATATTTTATTGTGTACAAGATCTATTAGCTTTACATTCTGATAACTCCCATGAACCCTGTTTCTCACCACATAATGCACTTAAAGGGGAATACCACTGAATATCAGGTTTGGGATACACTATGCCTTTGCCTTAGGACAAATTGATCTGTAATAACTAACATTCACCATCAGATCTTATCTTCTTAAACTCCAGAATCTGTGATGTCTAGTCGAAATTCTGAAGCTGACGGTAACCACAGCAGTGTTTTGTGCACCTTCTGTCCTAAAGAATAATTCGTTATCTTAATATAAAGTTGACAGAAGAGTTTGTTTGACCTACTTAGGCAGTAACATTCATGAATTGAGTGGCATTCCTTTTTAAGAACACGTCTTGAAGGCTGCCCATATACACGATGTTAGTTTAGTTTCTGTGTTGTTCTTTTTACATTTAAACTGTCCCATTAATCGATACTTGCTGCCAATGATGGGCACATTTCCACACAACCTTTCCAACATTTAAAGAGCAGGTGAATTGGCAAGTAAAAGCATTGAATGTATTTCGTCCTCAGAGCAGTAAGGAAAGGAAAGCACTCGCACATTGAAAAAATGCCACTGAAGTAGATAGCACTGTGTGTGTAGGTGTATAATTCCGCAGAGGCACTAAAGGACCTTGCTTTTTTTTTGTTTGTTTTTTTCAAGAAGGTCTATGTTTGTTGTCTATTGCACATGTTTTACCTGTTTTTTTTTTAATATATCATTTTTATTAGACATTATGCATATTGATCGCCGCAGCCTGGTTTAGTGTCATTTAACCTTATAGATTATTTTCACGATATTCACAGATCATTCGAAACAATAGCAGAGCAACTACGTAGTGTAGCAGCAAAGGCGACGAGCTACTTTGCTAACGGTGATATCTGGTTGTATCCTAATATGGATGGGGACTTCAAAATGCTTAAAATTAAATCAAAAGCTAAACACACATTTTTTTTTTTCTAAAACACGAAAAAGTGTCATGTGTAATTTAAGAGATTAGTATTATAAATGCTGCTTTATGTTTCCTTGTAGGCAGGTGCAGTTTTTTTTTTCTTGATTGTACGGATGTAGGTCCTTTAAATTCAACTTCAGGACACTTTTCACAGTCGAGTCCCTTTTCTCACACGGTGTGTTACCCCCAAAGTTACACAATCGTCACAACAGAAATGTTAAGATTGTTTTGTTATGTTCATTCCTGCTATACAAAAGTAAACTGACAATTACATTTTTTTTGTGCGTGTTCATGTGAAGCATAACTGTCAGACTTACTCCTTACGTACAACTGTTTTAAAATGATGAAGTTGGAAAAGTTGCTTTAAATGGTGTGATGGAAACAAACACAAAGCCTTCTTTGAAAGAAAGCACTCCCATTATTTATTGTTCTTAGTTTTTTGTTAGTTTGTTTTTTTGTTTGTTTTTTAAACCAAAGTTAAACCTCTTTCTTTTTAATACGACGAACATGATCCCGAGGAAGTTGTGAATCTCAGTGCCGTTAAATGCCACAGTGTAAGGAAATTGAAGATTCTGTACCGCATTATGGCAAATATTCAGCAGATCTTAAGCCTTTCAAATGAAGTAATCACGATAAGATCCCACAGTTGCATTTTTTAAGAATGTCTCCCAAACAGTGCTTTATAGCACAATGGAAAACAAGGCACATACAAAGTTACATCCATATGTTTTTAAATTATCACAACATCCAGATGGTAAAAAGGTTCCAAGCCGGATCTGATATTAGAAAACACATGAATTGAGATAGGATGTATATTTCACACGCTCTAGATGTTAGTCATTATTATCATGATTTGATGAATGGGCCTACTACAGTCACAAACAACACTTGAGCAGAACCTTTGATAAGCACATGTAGGCTCAGAGTGATATTAACACTTGAACCACTTTTATTTCGACAGTATTCTTCTAATTGCATTTTGTTGCTTATAATGTTGACTCCATCCTAGTTTTATAGCCTGGCATTCTTTATAACCATTTCTACCTCATTGCTACATATTGTACATGTAGTACTCATGTCGTGTCATTTTGAATGTCATGCATTTGTGGATAAAAAAAGAAAATTAAAATAAAAAAAAAAAGAATAAAACAAAAGCTTGCCCTTGAATCTGAGCAGTCTACCTCAGAAAGACTGTCTTTACACTGTCAAGTACAAGTCACAGAAAAAAAAAAAAAAAAAAATGCACCTTGAGGACAAAGATGACGTTAACCTGCACATACAGTTTATTTACAGTGTTCGCGTTTTCATTGAACTGTTCTTGTCTTCTGCAAGGTCTCCAATGCAAAACTTTTCCTAAAAAAAAAACAACAACAACAAAAAAAAACAACAAACTGCTTTAATCCTTTGTGAATTGTTGTAGTGCGCATGTTAATGTGTACGTGTGTGCACTTGCAATTCTACATGCAAGTACAAGGGGATAACAGTAAGATATGAACATTTTGAATTTTTACTTTTCATATAAATGTGTACAGAGAACAAACTTGCACATAGCTGTACGTATTGTACATTTGCTAATGATATACAGCATACATACGAAAATGCACCACATACATGTTTATATGTGTGTATGTATTGCCATACTTACAGTACAGTCGATTTAAATGTATTTTAATTTCAAGGTACATGAAAGTTATTAAAATACTGAATAAAGATGTTTTCTTTTTTTCCTGAACTCTGGATGCGTTTTGTACTTTACCTTATTTGATTGAATTTGCAGTGCTGTGGTAGACTGTGCTATTCCCATTTCGAGCAATTTCCTGTGGCAGACAGTGTTAAACCAGTTGCAGCTTAAGTCGTCATTTCTCTACTTTGCTGGTGTTTAACGTAAATATAAAGCACACATTTTGTTACACTCCTCCCGTCTACACGTCTCATGATCTGTCCTGGGTGCTGTTGTGTTTTTTTAATTTAGAAAATGAACACCGACACCTAAAGCTCCTCTTTTACAATATCAGTAAGTCGTAGATTGTATTCGCGTGGAAAGTTTCTGTGCAGTTAACATAAATGAGGATAGACAGAGCATACTGTGTTAGCATTGGTTATCCTGTAAGCATGACAATATCATCTGTGGGTGGAGTTTAACGTATAATCTCGTTTTTTTTTTGTTTGTTTGTTTTTTTTTTTTTTTTTTTTACAGTTTTACAGATTCTGGTTTTACCGGAAAAAATAAACTTTGTACCTGCATTATGTCATTTATGGCAGTTATTTGGGGAAGCGTCCATTCCTTGCACTGCAAATTGTAAATAAAACATGTATTTATTTCCATATAGCTGTTCTAAATAAAGATTTGACTGGTTCAAATTAGTAACATTAGCTAATTTACTAAAAACAGAAAGAAGAAAGTGTGTTCAAGAAGGTTATTTCGTGTTATTGTCGCCTGTCAACGTCTGAACACTTTCCTTCAGAGAGGCAGAGAAACTTGTCAAGGCAAGAATACTTAAAACACTGCAGTCACCCATGGAGAACTGTCCTTGGTGGAGGGAATTGTTCTCAAGCCTTATTCAGCATGAGTATTGTACTGAAGCACACTGCCTTAAAAAAAATATGTTCGGTTTATTCAATTAAAATCATTCTACATGCTTTATATATGCATGAAAAAACCTAAATGTTAAAAACATGTTCATCAAAAATACACTGAGTGTATTTTTTTACTCTTTGAGACCACATCTATAATAGAAACAAGAACACAGAAAAGATTTGCTGGAAAATGTTCTGTTCTATCAACTAACAGTACTTATTCCAAAAAAGATATATATTGCATTTCATGTACTTTGTGTGACTTATTTGCTAGGCCCAAACAAACCAAGCAAACCGCATTCTCCAGAACTGTACAAGGAGGTAAGTGTCGAGACCATTCGTGCAGAATAAGAATCTATTTTACAGTGCAAACGACTGTCGGTAACGCCTTAAACTGAGTCCTTAACATCTTCTTCATGATCATTTGGCAGCTTTAACTGATGTTGGCTGTCAGACATGAAGATATGAACATCTAACGTGGAGTAAGATGTTTTAATCTTCATGCTCATGCTTTGTTTCATGTTCAACACTTCACAGAGTCCATCTTGGGCTTGTGCCACAGCAACATGTCCCCTATAAGCAAGAGCCAGATACACACATATAGAAATATATATAAATATATATATATATATACAGACAGACACAGCATACACATCCCTCCTCCATCCTGCTTGCTCAGAAATTCTAGCAGCAAACATGCCCTTTGTTTCTTTCCACTGAATTTTTAAACAAGAGCCATTTGACCAGGAGTGGGGAGGGGGGAATCAGGACCGATAAGAGAAAAATAAAGTTGAGTCAAACAAATTACACTCAAGTTATTAGTGGCTATTTTGTAAATATCAAAGATCCACTTGTCCCAGTGTTCTGCGCTTCATTTGCATTCTGATGAAACTGGAGTGGATGTGTGTGAACTCGGAGGTTATCTGTGGAGCTGCAGCGCCGTGCAGCCCGAATCAGACAGCTTCGCAAACCGCGTGGCTCAAGAGGATGAGCCACAGACCTCTCTCAAATCACTTCCTTCATAACAATTAAAATATGCAAAGTGATAATTTTCCTTAAGTAGCCTTAAATGTGCAATCTATTTAAATGTGAGGGAAATTGCCGAAAGCTCGCAGAGGGTGTGTGTGTGTGTGTGTGTGGTGGGTGGGGTGTGGGATAAATTATGCAAATAACAGAAAGGACTCTTGAAAGCCTAATTTTTCTGTAATAAGCATACTGTTTCATTTAATTTTTTGCCTCTTATTAAAAGTGACAGTTCTTTTGCTCTGTCTGATGGCTATATCTGACACAAGCCCATGGAGCTGACTGCTAGACTAAACGGTAAAGCATTTTTGTAGCTTTTAGATGATGGTTACATTCACAAAGTAATTATGCACTAGAGAGTCCAGAAATAAGGTTTAATTACACAGTAATCGCTTCTGATGGACACTAGGAAGTGTGAGCACTGCCAGACTGCAATCCATCAATGACAAACCTCTGGCCAGTTTTAATTCCTCCTCATTTGCATCATAACCCCAGCACCAAGTTGCACAAATGCTGTTAAATGTTAATAGGACCTGTCTCTCCACTCAAAATGAATGCTTAAGCCATTTCAATTCTCCCTTTCTCTCTATCTCTTTCTTTCACTCCCTCACTCTCTCTCTCTCTCACCCTTTTTTCCCTCATAACACACACACACACTCTCTCTCTATCTATCTCACACAGTCCATATCTCCTCTCTCTCGCCTCAATTCTCACATTCTCATGAGTCTTCACATAAATAGACCCTCTTCAGAAAGGGAAGCTGAGCACAGGAGACAGTGCACGGTCACTGCTGTGCTAATTGGGAGCAACATGTAAAGTTTTATCTCTTGAGTGCTAACAAACCATACAGACAAGTATAAATTCTTGCCGTGCGTGTGTGTGAGCGGAATTGAGAGTCCGTGTGTCTCACACACGCCCACGCAGCTACAGAGCACAAAGGTTTGCTCACACTATGTGGGGGAAGGCCCTCAAGTTATCCCCATCCTAGGGGACTGGACAAAATGATGTTTTTATTAATTGAAAACTGTTATTGCCGCGGCAGACACATTTCTGCTCCTCTTCAGACTTTTATAAGGTTGATTAGAGTCGGGATGTCTCATTATCGGTCTGTCCCCCTCCTACATACACCTCATTATACGCGGGACATCCCAGTGTGCTGCGGAGTATTTCAAATATAGACGATAGCTCGCCAGAGGTACACATGAGGCCCAGTGGACCACTTGTGCGCGCATAGCGGACTGTTTTGATTTATTGTAATAACGCGGAAAAGCACATTTTGTACTTCACTGATCCCTCTGCAACATCAAACCCACCGTACACTCTTACATACTTATGATTTGACCTTGGTAATCCCCTGGCATTCAAAGCAATTCTATCTCGATTTAAAAAAATAATAATGAGGTGTATGGAAATAAAGAAAAAAAAGATATTGGCGAGCCATATTGTGACCTGCAAATATAATTAGAGTGTGTAAGTCTTCAGCAGTATTTTCTGCAGATATTTTAAAGATATCAAAACTGTCAGTGCCGATTATCGAGAATGAGCTCTGTGGCTATGGAGACATTTTTCACAGAGAGAATATTAAAGGCTGTACGTTATTTAGTTTTCTCATGTACACATTTTCAGGCCAGGGTTTGTAAACTGAAACTTTAGTGAATTTTATGTACAAATCTCCATTCGAACTGAGGAGGAGAAAGCAGCCTAACACGATAATACATGCAGAACTTGAGTAAGGATTCTTTAAATGTCTGATTCTGAATTGTAGGGTCAAAATTCCCAATTTCTTTTACAAAATAAAGTCAGTTATTCTGTTGCAGTCCAACGTTTGTGGGGTGTATATTTTGATGAATTGACATGATTGGTATTTAATGTGATACTGGTGGCGGTTGTAACTAATGGTGGCGACTCAGAGTCGAGTTCATTTATCACATACAGCGGCTGAAACATTTCTTCTTCAGCTACTGCAGACAGAGCAAGAGTCAGAATCAGATGGAGAGGTCAATATTTTTAGATTCAAAGGCCTCTCATAGGCAAAGTGAGGAGAAACTCTGCTTGAATCGCCTATAGTTTATAGCTGTGTACATTAGTGCTGCAGCGGTGGGAGAGATGTCCCTCTCTTTTGCCATATACTGAGCTCGATAACAAGCAGACCCGCTGCACAGGTGTGATCAAGTTTCAGTGCCCTGCAGGTCAGCGCCACCAGCTATACACTTCCTACATTTAGAACAAATTCTGGCTTGTGCACTGTTAATATGGATTTAGGGATGTAGCATGCTCCTGTGTGCGATAGCCGCGGTTTGGCTCATTCTTTTCCACATTTTCACAAAGTGGTATTGCCGTTACGGCGAGGTTCTTTTCTAAAACATAATGATGGACTCACACACTACTCCTGGAATACCAAGCGAGGCAGTGTAAAGTCAACTGGATAACAGTAAGCAGGGATGGAGAGATTTTTATTTCTTTTCCCCCACTTCTTTTATCCACTAAACACTGACATCACGTTCAGATTGGCTTCAATTACCATTTATAGCTGCTGAATAGTCAATTCATGTATTACATATTGTTTATAATAATACAATATCTATAAGATAAAATATCTGTGGCCTAAAAATCTCATTATTGTGTGGAATCCCTAATTAATTGTGATTATGTTATGCCAAATGTGCAAATAATGAGATTTATTACAGTTCATCACTTCTTTCCATAAAAGCTAAAACTCTCCCCAGAAACAAGGAGGCTTTCACTGGTCAGATTGGTGGATCTCTTTAGTCTGTCTTAACCCCTGACTGGGAACAAGCGGACCTAATGGGGAGCAAAGACAGAAGAGTACATGTCCAATAGCCACACATCCCCCTGTCAAGGCAATCATGGGAAACACAGAACGTCACTCTTTCAATTTCATCCTTTCCACTGTGCAAGCCGCCCTCTATAACGTCATTATCTCCTGCAGATCTGCAGGGTCCTCTGACAGGGCCATGTTATCCAGGCACTGGGGAAATGCAAATTGATTTCATATCAGCCATGGCATTTTTAAAGCCTCCGCATGTTACATAGACTGTCATTTCAGGCACAGATATGAAAATCAGAGGGAAATGTCAAACTGTGGATTGACTATATTATACGTAACGTGTTGTTTACTCTGATCACTGGCTCACAGAACAAGATACTTCTTAATGCCACATTGTCAGTTTACGATTTGAGAGGTCTCTGCTTTGCTTATGATAGGCACAAGTGCAGAGGGTTTCTTACAATAGAATAACATAACTGGCGAGACCAACAGGAACGTATATGATTATGAACATACGCTACATAACAACAGCAAACAGAGATAGTAGAAATAACTGATCTGATCACTTACAGGAATATAACCTCATTAAAGAAGCTGTAGTCAATATTTTTATGTTATCAAAGATCAAGTACGTAAAAGGGGTAAACCAAGAATGAATTGTCACCTCATTCTGCAGTCCTCGTGAGCCCTGCTGGGCTTTTTAGAGTCTTTCAGTGCATTGTTTTTTTGGCTGCGTTGGCAGTGAAGAATGGCTTGGCTGCACCTGTTATTATTCTGTGATATGGGAAAAAATGCTTTGGTTTGTTTGTGTTTCTTTAAAACAATTACAGTCGTCTTGGGCGGGATGCAGCAGCCGTGCACCAGAAAAATAGCTTTCGGGGAGAAACTTGTTTTGGTGGAACATTAGCATGTGGGAAGGCTTGCAGCTGTGACTGATTTCCTGTTAAAGAGAACTCCACAAAAACAACAGTAAAAAAAGGACATATCTTGACTGTTTGATACTATTTTCACACTGTCTTGGAAGTGACGCCTGCTTGTAACTTGCTGGACTTGCAACTTGCTAGCTGGACATGGATCTTGCAGAAATACATTAAACTGATCACAGAAGCTGGTGTGAAGTTGAACTGATCGGCACATTGGTCACGTCAGTGTCGGAGTAAAAAGATGTGGCCAATCAACACTAACAGTGACTGTGTCAGTGAACAAAGACATTTGGTATTACATAATTTACATGAAAAGCCCAGACTCATGAACTTTTTCTTTGTGGATCTTTACAGAACGTCCCCCCCAAAGTACCAAGCAGACATGCCTTACTAAAGAAACCAGATGTTTGCTAAAGCCTGTGTGACTTGCCAGCTTAAAGGTTGTAGCGCAAGGGGATTTTGAGAACGTCACCATGCAGATGCCGGCGGGGAAAGAGAACGCCACTAGAAAGACGTGCATTCAACTTAAAAATTGCACTCTACCTCCTAAGAACCAAAGTGCGAAATTACTAGCTAGCTGCTGAACAAAGCGAGCTTTAGCTTCCAGATGTTTCCTTCAGTAACTGGTGGAGACCAAACACTGAGCAAAAAGTAAAGTGAAAACTTCTAACTATCAGCTTGTCAGAAGACATTGTCAAATGAATGCTAATGTCGGCGCATAGAGGCTAAATGTTGTCATGGGCTACTGTATGCGCAGAATCAATCAAAATGTAAACAGTAATGTCAATGTTATGTTTATAACTAATTTGAAGCCAACAAATTAGTCATTTATGTGTTCAATTATGTCAGTCCTTGATATATAATGGCTAATTGCTGTTTTGTAAAATAATTAGCGATGTATGCATTTCTCAGTTGATGTACACAATTATTCTGGCAGTTGGAAACATATAGACTGAGGGGAGATAAGGAGAAAGAGGAGAAAGCAGATGGCTAAAGATGAAGGTCAAAAGCAATTGAGAAGTTTGTCAAAATTTGATGACATAAGCAATCTGTAAGCTGTTATTGCACCCAAGCTTGAGGTGCAGAGAAACATATTGAAATTACAAAAAACACTGCAGCTGCCAGCACACTGCCAGGAATGATTGCCCCGAGTGTTTTCTCTCTCTTTTTTTTTTTTTTCTGCTTCGCTTTGCTTCTCTTTTTCTGTCCCTTAACCTCCCCCCAACTCCTCCCTTCACACGCATGGCTGCCTGCCAGATGTGAAGAGAGGCATATCTGGATTTAATGATATTACAAATGCCTTTCTTTATGCTCAATAATAACTCAGTTTTGATTGGTACATGACTGCCAGGGCCTTATCTTGATACAAATAGAGTTGTCTGTCACCCTGCATTGAGTCATCAATTCTAGCTGGTGATGAGGCTCGTTTGCCGTACCTAATCATCTGTCTCGCTGGCAGGCCTCTGAGGCTGATCAGATAGCACTTGTAAATACTTCACGGCAACAACCATCACAACACATGCTTTCAGGGAAAATTGAGTGGGTCCCATTATTGCTTGCACTCTTAGCAATGTCCGAGATTTCTTTGTACATAAAGCAAAGCCTGGAATAAATCATACAGTACACCCACATTTCTATTGATTAAAGCCATTCCCATGCCTGCATCTGGTGAATTGTCCACAGAATAAAGAGCAGCTTTATATTTTGTCCTGTCAAAATGTTAGGTCATTCTATCAAGGCCAGCCAGTTCTATACAATTGCACAGTAAGTCTTCTGTTGAAAAACACCAACAGGCAGAGAATGAATTCTTGTATTTTCCACAATTGGGACCAGCTAGTGTCATTTTATTTTGTCAGCTAGATCGTATTGCTTTACTATGAGTAAACACCAGATGTTTGCCATAAATTAGATCAGACAGTTTCTCCACCAAATCTGGGTGAGTAAGACAACATTAGTAAGACTACAGTGTCTGGAGGAACACTTTAATTCAGCTCCCCCCTCCCCCCTTTTTGGCATCAATAAGCAGTGTATACACATTTAGTAAATGTCCATAATACATTTAATAACAGGATAACTACAAATCATTCTGTAGTCAGTGTTGATGTGTCTTTCATGGACACCCATAGGTGTAGTTTTATGTATAAAATATATTAAGTTACAATATAGTAATTGACAGAACCGACTTTATGGAAGCATTTTTAACTGCCTGTACATTGTACAGATGCCATAACTCATGTAGCTTTCAACTAGATTACAGTATGTTTTAAAGTATTTATTACATTTTTAAATACTGCATATAATAATGATAATGAGACAGCATTCAGTTTTGACATTCACTGACTGTGATTTCATACTGTCTGTTGTTTCCTTACCTTGCGAACTTCACATATTGTCACTCAAATGAATATATCTTAATCAGACCGGCCGCTCTAAAACACTGTCTTGCATTTTACTGCATGGTACACAATTATCCTGATGAGAACTTAAAAGACCTTTGTTAATGTGAGCGTGTGAGAAGGCCCTGTAGCCTATAGACCCTGCTTTCATTCATCTCACTAACATCAGGGAGCTCAAGCTTGGCGTCACTCAAAGCTTTTTTCCTTTGAAATTCCCCAGGCAGACCCACAAATTAAGCTCACTTCTGTTTGACCAAAGATGAGACCAGCCCTGGAGTAAGGCAGCTTTCCCTCCCGTTTTTTTTTTTTTCCACAAGAGTTTGCAATCTATCCCTTAGAACTCCGCAGACCTATAAATCTCTTGAAAATCTCTCTATTCATTGTCAGCCCCGCTATAAAGAAGCATATGGAAAATTCTTTCAATCCAAATTTCTGTCTGACTGCAGAGGACAAACACTGCTTGCTTGTGAATGCAGAGAGTGCAGTTGAAGAATGAGTTTTATTTGCAAAGGATGTTTTCTTTTTTTTTCTATTTAAAGAACTCTGAATGCATCTGTGTTGAATGCTGCAGGAGAAACCAAAATGGTGAGTCTTGTACTCGCCTTAAACGTGTAGGTCTAGATGCTTGTGTAGTGAAAATGTGGCATTTTAATCCATAAATGTAAATAGCCCGCTGCCTCATTTGTAATGATAATATATTGTTTGGATGGAGCTTGATTTCCAAGAAGGGGAGAAAAAAAAAACATGTTTTTATATAAGCTGGTGGGTAGGGTATATTGATTTGAGGACCATGCAGCTTGCACATAAATATTCATTATAAAGTATGATTTTAAAATTGGAAACTTAGCGCTAATATATTTCCTCATGGTTACATCCATACTGCATTTACGTGTTTTTTACAAGCACCACCATGAGAGGGTCATGTCAGGGTATGTGTGTCCACCAGCTAAACCTCCCCAACTTAGAGAACATCTCATGACAAGCAATCACTCTTAATAGGATTCTTCTCCTTCAGAAAGATTCACAAGGAAAGATTATCTGAATCTATTCTGAGCACATTCAAAGGCAGGGGACCATGCACTCCCCTTGCGAGTTCATTATCATTCTCAGGTTATCCCAGGCCCAGTGAATCTGGAACGCAAATGAATTAGTGAGAATTAAGAAGTCTCTGTGGTCTGAAACCTCTCCAAATCTCCTCCAAGATGAAAGGTACATAGCCATGGCTTATGCACCGTCGCTCTCCTCGCCTGAGCCCCCACAGTAGTCCTATATCTACAGACCCATCCCCGGGACACCCCCACGGCCCCCACCGCACCCCACCACCCCCATCTCAGAAAATGGAAATGGTATGGGCAGTTAATGTTGCCTAACATCTCCTGACCACAGGTTTGGTCGTGAGGGAGAAGTTGAGCGGGGCTGCAGGACTGAGGCTGCCATTGCTGGCGATTAATTACAGCACTGTGGCGCTGGCACTCCGGCGTAGTTGATCCCTCTGCAGGCAGGGCTTCCTCTCATCTCCTCTCTGTAGCCTTCAAAGGACTCTCTGCTGCCTGCAAGACTGAACCTAGGCCAGGTAAGAAAGATGCCATAGCTCCACTGTGACTGTACTTCACATTTCAATGGGACTTCAGTTGTAGATGGCGTCACTATAACTTGCCTTTGTCCAGTGAGTTATTACGGACAGTTCCTAAAGCTGAGATTTGCTAACATTTTACACACAGTCTTAGCTTTTACTGTGGAAATACTCCTGAATGTCATCCCTATGTTTTCCTACATGTGCTGCATGACCGTCTTCTGTGACAAAATGGATGAAATATAGTAATGGTCTGGTGTGAGCTCAGTATTTTTCCCTCCTTCCCTACCCATCAGATCGGGCCTTTGTAACAGACTGCAGAGGCTGCCTCTCTCCCTCAGCTCATTCAGCATCACACCCTGCCCTTGTGCTGGACATCAAATGACCAGCTCACCCCCTGAGGAGCTCTCAAGTTTCTTCATTTCAGCAGCCGCCTGGCTCTCCCCTGGTCAGCAGCCGGCCACGCAGGGAGAGGGGACATCTGCCTGTCTGAGGATAAGGGACAGGCTGGCTCACTATCCGTCTGTCAGCCCCTCAGACTGGACCCCTCACGTCACTGCTCCACTCCCTCCTTGTTATTCTGGAGAGAACGCAGGGATCTGATATGTGGCATTGTTTGTGTCATACTGCTCAGGAAGACAGAGGGGGCTAAGGCTAATGGACTGTAGGCATGATCTGCAAAAGAAAATATCAGTGTTCGGCACAACTCCAAAAAAAATAATAAAAATCCGTAAAAACACTCTAACAGTAAATTATTTACACGTTTATGGACTGTCGCAGTATACTAAATGTAATAATAATCTAACCTCAGAATGCATATTAGAAATGTTCAGTAATTGTATGCAACAGATCTTTTCTATGCTGATGTAAACATGGCCCATTAATGATTATTCCATAATGATTGTCTCCATCTAATTACATGCAGTTTTCTCCATCCCATTCTGTCAAAGAAAGGCGCAGCAATCGATGGACATATTTGCATAAAAATCTATTTCACCGCAGCTGAAGGATCAAGTCTGAGCTCTCTGGATAAAGATGCCTTTGGCCTTCGGGGCCATCTAACCTGCAAAGTAATTTGTTTGCTCCCTAAACTTAATATTTGTTTTTATTCTCCCCTAGTTAATAAATATGGTTAGAGTGCAATGTAACATTTGGCTGAAGAAAGTGAGGAATCTTCACCCAAATTACGTGCAAATGTTAATTACCACTGGAGCTGATAACCTGCTCTTTGAGTTTGTCTTTAATTAGATTGTATAGAAAGAATTTTGACGCGGCTGTGCAGAATGTCTTCCAGTTGTGACATTTACTACAAATCCATTTTGGGTTTTCAATCGCATTAATTTCTGCCTCCATTATTCCCGAACCCAAACAGAACAATGGCGTGTAGAATCTGACACCACGGTGCCCAGAGAGAAGCAGTGTACTGTAAATGATCCTGTATGTTTGACTGCTGGCCAGGAGCCACATTTATGAGGAGAGGAGGACCGCTCCAAAGAGCCCACACCTCCTGGACCGAGCCGGAGGTGAAGGAGAGAGTATCGCACTCTCCTTGTCAGCTGCAAGGGTAATTACTGCTGGCTGAAATTACTCAACATTTGTTTATTAGCTCCCCAGAGCACACTGTAAATAGATTGTCTGTTATAGTCCGATCACATTAAAACCCTGTGCGGTGTGAACCCCCCCCACCCTTCCCGCCTCCTGTTTGCTGTGAGCCAGCCTGCTGCTCACTTATTGAACAGCTAGAACCAAGGAGCCATGTTAAATGTGATTGTTTTCCATTAGCTACATCCTGTCTAATACCTCACTTGTGCGTTGCAATTACTGAATTCTGCCATGCAACATAACCTTCATTAGCTGACTGTAGAGTCCTGCAGCTCCAATAGCCCCCTTACCATTATTCATTTTTGTTTTTTTATTCATGAGTGGGGAGTGTTTAAATTCAATATTGATTTCTACATAGAAAATCTGTGCCTGTGCTTTGTGTACCGCACACTTGCAACGCTTTAAGTGAATGCAGTGATCGCACGCACACACAATAAAAAAAAATAAATAAATAAAAAAAAAATCAGCAGGCCGTGTCTTTCCTTGTATTCATCGTGCTGGTTGGTTCCTGTCAAAGATGACATTCTGAAACATTTGACCCACTAAAAATGAATTCTTGGTCAGAGCCCAGTGACAGTGGAGAGCAATTCGTTCTCCGAAAATGTAAGGAGATAAAAAGCAGAGGCATGCAATTGGCCTGTCAAAAGAAGGAAAGAGGGAGCGAGAGAGAGAAGTGGCAAAAAAAAAAAGGAGAGAAATTGAGTATATTAATGTGAATGAAAAATGTGAATGAAATTTATATTCACGGCTGTCTGCAGAGAAATCCCTTCACGCCGTTTGAAGCATTACACCAAATAAGTCATCTCCAGGCAGCGCTGGAACACTTTGGTGATAATAGCCCAAATGTTGTTCCATAGACAGAAACATTTGTAACAGAGATATTTAGCGGCAAAATGAACTAAAGCAGCATGCTTTGTGTGCCTGTGACAGGTAGAGCATGGCTCCCTGGGAACCAGAGTAATAAAATGCTATCTTTCTGTGGCATTCTCGCTTTTCCTCTAATGTTACCCTAATAAAAGCCACCGCTGAGGTGACTGTGCGCAAATAAGGGCCTAAAGCTGCTGGACATCTATCCCAGCCCCCTGGAGCCACATTACACACACCTAATGGCCACTCGAAGCTTCATTAGGATATTAATTCTCCACGTTTCTGAAGTGATTCCATCCATAATGTGACAGTATCTGGCTGCTAGGAAGACAACTTGTTGTTATTGCCGCCCCACTCCCTCCCCGCTACCCTATTTTATTCTCCACCCCCTTCCTTCTCCTGGCATATTGTTATTCCTATTGTGCCACAGTCTCAGTTTTTCTAGAGAAGAGAAATCTGATAATACTGAGTGTCCTTTGAGATGGAGGCCAGTGGAATAGCTCCGAGGGCTGCCAAGAGCATAGCTGTATCTGACCAGGGGAGCAGATGGTCAGGTCCACCCCGGGTCTGGGAAACAAGCAGCAACGCTAAACATTAGATGTCATTTTGCATTTTTAAATACACATCACCTCCTCCCACCTGCAGGATGTCAGCATCCAATATTCACAGCCAACGGTCACGTGGAGTCTGTGTGGCAATAATTTACCTTGCTGCTTCTAAGAAGCAGCAAGGTAAAGCGAGGACATCCTGGTCAAAGCACTTTTTTTTTACCTTAATAGTAATATTTCAGTTTAATTAACATTCAAAGTGCTGTGAAAAAACTCAACTAATAGACTGGTTACCAAACATATGTGTCAAAAAAAAGTCAGTTGAATCCATAAATTGTTTAAAATAAATACTGATAATACAATTTCTTAATATTTCATCTAATTTTAACTGATCCTTTTCTTCTTTTCTTGAGACAAACAGCCAGTGTTTTGAAGAAGTACCCATGGGGTCTACGTAATCTTGGAACTATCTTGGTATTGTGTGTAATTTTGAAGTGTGATAGTTTTAGTGTATTACGTAAGAGAATTTCAAAGAAACTTGAAAGCAGTCGTTTTATGTTTTAAGCAGTATTAAATTAGAAACAGGGTGGAAAAATGGAAGCCTGTGTTTCAGAATTGCTTGACTTGGTGCGACACTGTAATACTTATTGTAGCTAGCTGAAAATAAATAAAATGCTGCATTGTGTTCAGTTTGAGAACTGACCATGATCACGATCCTCTGAGGTTACCAAGGATGTCAGGTGAGATGAGGAAGCAATTTGAAGAAGTTTGCAACAACAATACCAAGTACTGTGCATTGTAGGTGTTGGGCAGTGAAGTTATGAAATGCTTTTAATGAAAAAATTCTAACTTATTTCAAGTAGTTTTGTTCAGTTTTGTTCATGGAAACAAAGCTTCAGCTGCATCAAGGCGTTCGATTTTTAATGTAATATTTTATTCCAGTTGGTTTAATGTGTGTTTTCAGTTTTAATATTTATCAAATCTGCCTAAATTCTACTTATAAATATGACTCGTGTAAGGTTTTATTTGATTGTCTTTTATTTTGAAATGTTGGCTTTTCAGCTTAGACTTATGTTGGGGTCGAGCAGATTGGAAATGTTTTGGCAACATTCCTCAATATTTTTCTGACTCTGTTGTCTCAACATCTGACTGGTTAATTGTTAAAACAATCTAATCTTTAGTTCTGGCCCTGGCTCTATTGTAGTTCATATTCAGCCATTTACTCCCACAGAGCTCGGCTAATTCAAAGCCAAAACGTATTCAACATTGCAAGAAATTCATTCCCTCACTGCTTTCACACCAATTAAAACGTTAAACCTAAAACCTCTCCTCCACTGTGATCCTATCACTCCTGCGCTCACATCCTCTATCTTGAAATAGCGCGGCGGTTTCTTGGAGAATATCAAAGTAGGGGGAAATAAATTAAGAACATTTAAAATGCAAAGAAATTCTCTTGTTTCAAAGACCGCAATATCAGAAGGTTCAGGGATGGTGGGAGAGGGCTACTCATCTTAGTGGGTGAAGAATTTCATTCATCCCAACGAGGCTCCTCAAGATACAAGTGAAGTGTAGGATTTTGACATTTCTGAAGTGAAATGATAATTGCCTTTAAAGACCAAGGAGGGAAAAGAGAGCGGAGATGAGAGATAAAAGGTTGGAACTAAAGAGAATATTAGGGTGTTGAGAGGGAAAGCAAAGCAGCCACATAAATAGTCATGAAATGAGAACTTTCTGCTTTGTATTGAAGTTAAGAAAGAAACATTCAGCGAAAGGCCAACAGGCCAGACTAAATAATCCTTGACTGAGCCTCCCATTTTGAATCCCATATTAAGCAGCCCAGATTTTAATGTAAATATGCCATTACACTGTCATTACAGTGATCAGACTGCATGGCTTACAGGTCAGCCCAGCCACTGTTAATTTTGCAGGCAAAAGCTTTTTTTCCCCTTCCTTTTGAAATGTTAATAACTTTCTATTAGTTAATGTAGCGTGACTAAAATTCAAATTAGACATAATTTATTTTAATATCTGTGACTAGCTTGTCTGACCATTTAGCAATGGTCTCCCGCGGAATATAGCACTCTAAATTGTGGTAATTTGCACTGGACGGTCGAGGCACGCCTTGTCTCACTGTTGTGCTGTTGTGAAGTCAAGGATGATTCATTTTTGCTTCTTGAGGTACAAGTATCCGGAATTAAATAATGTCATCCGTTACGTTTCACCCGTTTGCCTATTGAAGGGAGTCATTCCTGCAGCTTTAAATAAAAGGGCCATTATTCTGATTTATATTAAGCTGCAGAGCGACTGACCACAACAGAAACAGCTGACTTCCTTCGATGCAATATTGGCGCTTGCACGCTTGGATTAACCTGTTAGGGCCCATGAGGGGAGAGTTGTTGTTTGGTCCCTATTGACCCCACAGCCTCTCTGTGCATTGTGCACATGGCAGCTTCATTATAAACCCATTATAGGTCCATTATAAACATTACTCTGAATGTTTGAGTTTAAAACTTAAAACAATGAGGGTTTCAGAACTAGATTTTGACACAAAGACTCCTCTAAGACACGGCAAACAAATTCAGATACTAATGCAAGACCCATCTGTGTTTTGAGTGATTTATCTGTGGGGGGGTTTTGGAGCTCCAGAAGTTGCGTGTATTGTTGTTGGTAATCCAGGTAATCTGTTCCCTTCCATTACTTATTTTGTCAGGTGAAAATATTTTCATTCACAGAGCACTTTATAGTATAGCATGTACTTAAAGTTAGCGTGTCTGAGCGTATTGTGAAGCCTGATGTGAAGTGGCCTGTATAACACCTTTTTTTTTTTTTTTCACTCCCTTTATCTGCTATTATAAATGATTGGTACTGTTGCAGTTTCTGTTTGACTTGGAGACAAGGTCGCTGGGTACATTGTGCCAGCTTATCTCAGACATTTTTCCCACTTGAGTGTTAAATTATAGTAAAAGATTTACATTTATACTATGTTTCAGATGGTGTTCGACATAGAGGCAATTCAATGCACCTGGAGCCATAAAAAGGTTTTTATATAGATGGTTTGTGCTTCGCTACAGTGGTATTAATTAAACTAATTACTCATCAGTGAAAATAGCTTCAGAGGGAGGTAAAGTTACCGTCAATAATTTGCATTGTTAACGTGCACAGGAAATGAATTCAGGCAGGTTCAGGCGCACACACGCATATCCACACTTACAGAATCAACAAAACCAAGCAAACAGAATCCATCTGTAATTATATTATTATATTTAATTCTACTTATTTTATCACTCAGTAGTTAGTAAGTAAAATCTTGCTCTCATAAATTCATTATCTCCACAAGATAAAATAAAATAAACAAAAGAGAGGAAGTGTGCTAAGAGATAAGGTGGCGAGGTGGAGGGAAATATGCTAATAATTGTCTGAAATGTCAGCAGAGCTTTCAATTAATCCGATTTTTCTCGCCCGCGTCCATAAAACGTTTCCAGCGGTCGACGGTGGCACTCCACGCTCGGTGGAGAAAAAGCGCGGGTGAGGAGGATAGGAGAAGTCCAGCTGATTGGAAACATCTGGGTGATTGTAGGGAGCACTCCCACATCATCCAGCGTTGGCTGAGATTTGACAGTGCCCTCTGAAGTGACAGCTTTGACCTCGGCCAGTGTGGATGCGTGCAGCTGCCAGAGACCGGTCTGGCTGGAAAAGAGGACAGAGCCAGACGCTCTAGGCACTGGATGGTACCGTTGCTTTTGATGGGAGCTCTGTTGACAGCCAACGTTTCAGCAGGGGTAAAATACAACCAGCTTGTTGATGCATTTGGTATCAAATAAAAAAAACAACAGAAAAAAATAAAAAGTCACCATGCAACAGCATTTCAGAATATTTGGGGCACATTGTTCAGATGTGTGCCATAATGTGTTGTTTTCTTTGTGATTAACTGCACTGTGTGTCTGAAAAGAAAGAGCTATGGTGGTCACTGTGTGTTTATATCAGTGTGCCACATAGCTCCATGTCAATGAATTTTTTTTTTATTTTCTCTACCCCATACACTATGTTGTTCGTAAAAAAAAAATCCAAAAAAAAAAATGTAATTTTCAGTAGATGTACAGCACATTGTTTTTCCAAACATAAATATCTGTCTGAAGCAAAACCAGAGACGCCAGACAATACCTTTTCAGTCTTACCTTCCTGCAACTCACTGACAGACAGCAAACTGTAAGCATTGTAATTATGATTAATGAAACGTGTTTTACTTTCTTCGTTTTCCTCAAGCATTGTTGCGAGCTTTCCAAATTTGCATATTTAAAGAAACACCATATTCCGGATCCGTTTCTGTGTTTGCAAACATACCGAAACCCGTCATTAGATATTTTAGCCCAGCATCACCACATAATGACATTAATATTAATGTTTATGGTAATGACCCTTTTTTGAAGAGGAACACTTATTCATATTTGATTCATTAATGTAATGAATGCAAGGAATGATCAGATAATATGTTGCTGTGTCCTTGATATGCAACAAGGAGTATTAGACTGCCTTAAATTCAAGATAGGTACGCCTAAGCTGCATTAATCTGTCGCAGAATATAGAAGCTATAAACTCAGCCGGGGAAAAGGCTGCAGAAAACCTATAACGTTATAGATTAAACAAAACAGAGTGAAATGGAGTTCATTTGCTTCAACCTCCTCCTTTCAGAGGAGCTAAACTGCTTACCATTATTCAAAGATATCTTTTAAATAAGGCCCAAATATGCGGGTGAAACCAATTTAACGAGTGGCCACCAAAGACGTTTGTCAAATGATCTATATTGAGATTTTGACTGTGTAAGCCTCTTATCATAACCGCTATAAAACACACATCATTCTGTTTCAGGACTGAATTTCAGAGATAGGAAAATACAATAAATGTGACATTTTAAAGCTTGGCTTACTTGTTAATTACAAAACCATTTAAAAATTGAACTTGGGGAACTTAATATGTGCATTTGTGTTGAGGAATGAGATTGACTCTGAAAAGGGAAAGAATCCTGGCTGATGTGTTCAACGAGAGATCAACCAGAGGTCTAGCATTGCGGGTCATTTGCTTTAACTGCTAAGTTAAGTTGTATTGCAGGTGCTTTCCTTTTTTTGAAAACCACTCTCAACCTCTCAGCTACTTTTACTGAAAATAAAACCCTGTGTTGTCTTTGTTCTCTTGGAATCTAATGGAATGTGCCTAAACGTATTTCAGCGAATGTAACAAAGGATTAAAAGAAAATCACATTAGCATGAAGCAGGGGACAATAAGGACAACATCACTCATGTGGAAGAGCTTAATTACCTCAAAGAAAAACAAATTAATGCACCCTCTTTAATTGTCTGCTGATAACCAACACAGAGGAAAGAAATCACCGCACACCTTGTTCGACAACAGCTGCATGCAGCATGATACAGCATGTGTAGGTGTTTCCTATTTAAACGTTAAGGTTGGGCACGGAGCGTTGTATATTTAGCAGCCGTCCTGACACCCGCAAACTCTGCGCCGCCGTGTCAACAGATGGCGTCGCTATCTTTTGTGCCTTAATTACAAATTCAACATCAGCCGTTATTCTTGTGTCAAGTGAAACAAAAACAGTCTCTTATCTATCAGCGGGCCCCTTCAATGAGTCTAATATACACCGGCCTAACATCAGCTAATGAGCTGTTGAAGCGTACAAACCTGACAACCGCTCTGAATGAGTTCTGGTTGACTTTTAAGGGTGTGCAAAGTGAGCTGCTAACACCAAGAGAAATGATTTCCTCAAATCGCGGAGTAGAATGAATTGCAGCTGAAAAAATAAAAATAAAAAAAGCACAATGCCAGGAATAAACATTTTGTTGCATTGTATACTTTGTGTCTTTACACTTACTGTGTGGCTTTATTAGGCTCTCTGTCTAGTTCAGTAAACACTGCACACTCCGCACACCGCATGGTAAAGATGGATGAGCAACACTCCTCGGTTACTACAGCCACATTTATTTAGAAACAGTGGGGAGAGTTTTGGAGGTGAGGAATAATTCTAGCCAGCGGTTGGTGCCCAGTTTGAGAAAGAGGAGGAGGACCACCATGGGGCACCTGACAGTGATGAAGAGCATGGGCACATGCTGGCAGATTCATCTTGAGCCACAGTGAGAGAGAGAGAGAGAAAGAGAGAGAGAGGGCAAGCGAGAGCGGCAGAGTGAGAAAGAGCTAGTGAGAAAGGGGGAGAGATGGAGCTCAGGAGGGAGGGCAGACAATGGCTGAACACAGGTTTAACAATAAAAGCAGCATAGAGTGTTGTCTTTGAGGTTTGTTCTTCAGCAGCAGGTGCTGTAACTCCCTGCAACCTGCAGGTAAGAGCGAGGCGGAGAGGGAGAGGGAGAGACAAAGAAGGCAGGGAGAGAGCTCGGGATTTTATGTGACTTACAAATTGACACGGGGCTTTCAAAACATTACCTGCTACTTGCCTGGTGTTGGTCAATTACCTGTCACTCCACAATTCTTTTATTCTCCGCTTCCTCCACTGTGTCCCCAGTGTGGTATTGTGATAGGGTTGATGCTGATCACAGTCCCCGGCTCTCCACGGTCCAGCCAGCTGTCAGACAGGAGCTGAGCTGTGTGCTGGGAACCTAGGGATGTAAACGAGTGCATGCCTTTGATGACTGAGAGATGCACCCTTCTAGTTTGTATTTATGTATTCAAGCTGCCCTCTGCTGTTCGCATTCCCGATGACAGGAGATAGAACAAAGGGATAGGGTAAAGTTTTGCTTCAAATCCCAACTACTATTTCCACATTGTCACGTGTGAAATCACCAGCAAATACCATTGTTATTGCTTAGCTTGATATATCCTTGACTTACCGTGTTTATCTTTTTTTCTTTCAGGTTACATTTAACTATGTTAAACTTCTGTCGCTGCAGTTGCTTAAGTATTTTTAGACACATGTAAAGGGTTATTATCACCTCTTTTTCTTCCACATGAATGACACCGGGGATGACGATATGAGCGATAATGCTGGTGGGTGAGAGGCGTGCACTTGAAGTTTGTGGTACATAAAGCTGATTAGACGCCTGCTCATTAAGCATTTAGTTTTCCAGGTTGTTCTGTCTGCAGAAAAGCCGTTTCACATCCAACACAGCTTTACAGTGATATGCACAAAGATACAGGTTTCCATACATTTCAGCTTAAATACACTTGTTTTAGTTGTTTTTGGTTCAGTCCCCTATCATGTTATTCATTTTTGTTAACACTTTTCTTTCCAGCGAACAGAATACACTTGAACAATCGCAAATTTGATTTATAAGGATTTCTTTATATTTGATTTACAAAGACATTGGCATTTATTTTTACCAATTTATTTTTGACCTCACTGAATTAAATAATTTTTGTTCAACCTAAGAATTAGATTATTATTCAGAAATGTGCAGACTGAATGATAATACCGTCCTGAAATGCAAGTGGCCCATATGCTAACGAGGGCAACATATTTCCCCTTCACATTAACATATCATCTGAATTCAGTTACCTGACACAATTGGAGAGATCAACACTGTTGATGTGTCAGCTACATGTATGTGTTGGCTTGTAAAATCGGCTGCACTGGAAGTCAAGTGGATGTTAATGCCCCGCAGACCCGTCAGTCTGATTTCCCTCATAAAGCAGGAGTGCATTTGTGCAATAGCTCTCCTTACATCTTTTAAGAGAAAATTGTGGAGTTTAACCTCCCAATATTATCTCTCCCTTTTCGCTTTGTGCGGGGAACGGGCGCATATCCACAAGGAATTTGGCACAGTCCACACAGTCAAGACGCTGATAATCCCAAGTCTCTGACTGCTGATAAGACGGCCAATTTAACATAATTATAAACCAGTAGTATGAATAGTAACGATTCATTAATTTAGCACGTGGAGGGAGATAATAATTCAAATCTAGCATTTACTCACAATTATCACTCATGATAATGATTTCATTAAATCCTGCTTAGTTTTTGGCATTATAAACATAATTGTAATGGCATAAAAAAAATAAACTGTTCATGTAATAAAATCGTAGCTTGTAAATTAGAGGATGTCTGTGCTGCATTAGAGAGGTGAGGCTGACAAATCCCTCTCTCAAAACAAATGCTGTTGACCAACACTATTATTACCTCCACACTTAATTACTTTTTGCTTTTTGATTTAATTGCTTCAATAAAAATAATCTATAACGCTTTTTAAATTACACTTTCCCAGTGACCTATGTAAAGAGAATTTTATTATGTGCGCACGGTAATTACCCTGTCACAGTCCAGTTAGGGGCTATTGTCTGGCTATCCTTTGCATAGCTGTTACTGGCATGACCAGCATGCTTAACTGCCTATTTACTGAGCTCATAACTTTTTCAGTGGTTGCACAATATGCATGGCACACGCGCATTTGGACTCGCTCTGTGCCAGACATCTAGAATAAAAAGTGAAAATAAAAATAAAAACAGCACCCACAAACACCTATTGTGTACAACAGCAAAGGAAAGCTTTACATCTGAACTATAATAGTGAAATGATAGTAACAATAGTCACCCACCACACTATTATTAGAGGCTGCAACACTGCAGGTCCTCCGCGCAGGTGTTTTTGATGCAGAATTTGTCAGCTACTAGGTGTTTTTCTATTTATAAATTAAAAAGGGGGAGGTGTAAATGATGAAATCACTTTAATTAAGTGGCTGAGGATATCGTGCGATGTGTATGTTGCTAATGACTTGCTAATACATACACAGTAATTGTGATGTTTTGTCAGTCCTCAGAATGGCAAGCTTGCCTGGATGTTATTGTGGCTCATAATTGCTTTTAGTTCTGTTTGATTGATCATGCAGTTAGAAAGCTGTAAATAATTTTTAACATCTTTTGTCCACTGCCTTGACAGAGCACTGCTCCAGAATTCTAGTAATATCCTAAAATCCTTTCTTCAGTTAAATTACATATATATATATATATATATATATGGAGGCAATCATCAAGATTTATTAAAGAACAACAGTACTATGAATGGAAAAGAAGCACTCAGTGGGTATCAGAGTAATTGTGTGTTTATTATGGTGGCTGTACACGTTCATTTACCGCCCCCTCCCCCACTGGATGACTAGAGGCTGCCCCTGCCTTTGTATGGGTGGCCTTGTCAGTCCTCATCCAGTTCCCAGCCGCCATGGCCTCCACCATTCCTCAAGCTCTCCCCAGTAACTTAACAGCAGCTCCCCTTTGAATCATGTCCTGTAAGACACGTTACAAAGGAATATATTAGACTAGCGAAATATGTCTTTTTCTTTGTGTGTACTTTAAATACATAGGTATCTATTCGATGTTTCTCATATTTAAAATGTTTTTTTATATTAAATGTGCATCAAAATGACAAATGTGGCAAATTAATCCAAAATAAATGATTATGTAAAACGTTCTTTCAGTTCGTCATCAATCTCACTGACCCTAACTCTAGTATTGGATGTGTTGAAAGCAAACGTTCAAAGACATTTAAAATTTCCAGCGGTAGCATAGGACAGCCTCAGAAACGTAAAGCCTCAAAGCAGACACTATATCGTCCTCAGATTCTCTGAGTGAGGGCTGAGTGGGGAGCAGTGGGACAGCCTAGGGACTAGGGGCCTTCTTCATGCTGGCTTGCCAGAGAGCTGCCCAAAGCATGGACAATTAGAGGGGTCCCTGGTGCCTCTTTGCTCTCTGTGCGCCTGGTGGGCTGCTCTGTAAGGCACCGGGGGGCTTGAGGAACTGACTGGCTTGGCTCGGCTGGCTGGGCCAGAGGCATAGAGCTGGGGGAGACCTGATCTCAATAATCCCTTTGCCCCAAGAGGCTGTCACACCACTCACACTGCTGGAAGCTAGAATGGAAATGGACCGAGGGCTTTCTGAAGCTTTTACCTGCTTGAAGAGCTCATCATTGAGAGACAGAGACACACTGAGAACTCAATGGGTTTCAAACACAGAGACAAGATGTTTTTTTATATATATATAAATATATATAAAATTGAGCCACTGATTTGACAAAAAGCACTGTAAAGCGTGTTTATATTAAGTTGCAGAAATAAAATTATATATACTGCAGATAGAGTTGGTATTGAAGTAGTTAAAATAACAACAAAAATAAGAGAGTAGTGCTTTGCACCCAAGACATTTTCACTTCTCATGAGATCTGTGATTCTTTTATTTAAAAGATGGGGAGGAAAAGAGCAATAACCCCGCTGCAATTCTTCTCCGCAGCCATTCTCTGCTTTCATTAATGTACAATTTCTTCTTGAAATTCCCCAGACCACGGCATAATCTATTGGCCTGGTGGAGTATATATGATGTAGAATCACCTTGTTGTACAACTTAAAGTGAGCTGTCCCATATGAATATGGCCACAGTCAAAACCATTGGCCTAATTAGACCGACATGCCTCCGAATGTGAGGGGAAACTTAGTGCAAATGGATAAAGGTCTTTCAGCACTGTGCCACTGGCTGTCTCAGTCCCTTAATGTATTACCACCTGCACCCACAATCAGCGCAGGAACATTTAAATGACTGTGATTCAGAGGAGACCAAGCTCCAAACTGGTGGGTAACACATGAGAGGTGATTTAAGATATTGGCTGTAATGAAGCTGACCGTTGGCAGGTCTGCTCTGAATGTGATGGGGAAAATTAGGGGCGGGAACAGGTCAAAGACATACATATACCGAGGGCACGGCGGCAAATGAAATGCAGAGTAGAAGTCCACAGTCCAATATGCTGTTTACTCCGTGTCAGGTAAACATCAACCACGGTGAGCTTTGGGTGTCTGTAAAGATGATAAAATCAATGTTTTGTGTTTGTTTTTCCAACAGCTAGAGTATATTGTGGTGTTCCCTTCTTATCACCTCTGACTGCTCTCTTCCCCAACATCAGCCCTCCCCTTTATAGACTTCAGCACAAACACAGAAACAAACAGCATCCCCTGAGGTTGAATATAAGGTTATTTTCTTCATTCTTTTTTTAAAAAAGTTGGAATACATTTCTGTTTTTCTAAACAATGAAAGACCTTCCACTACTATAATTAAATCATCAAACGTGAGAGATGATATTACGCTGTGTAAAGGTAGAAAAGCTCACACAACACGTAATGGAAAAGGGATAGTCTATGGAGGCCGAGCACGAGGAGATGGAAGACAGGCAACATCTGGGTACGGCTCCTCAGACTGATGGATGCTAACTGATCCTTGTGATTGTGATTGACAGACACTGACCACCACTCTACTGGCCCCGGCTTCTCCACACTGCTGAGCACAGCAGGTAGTGTGAAGGCTCGCTGAGATTCCCAATAAAATGGACATTACAGGGATAAACAACAGCCGGCCTCGCGGAGGTGAATGTTGGGCACGTAGCACTCCTCCATCACACAATGTACCAGGGTTCACTGACTCTGCACTGTTTCGGGATTGCAGAGTATAGAGCCACACTCAGGCAAACATCTTATTGAGAAAGCTGAAATGACCAGTGGTTCTCTCAAGATGTGCTCGCTGTGCGATGCGAGCAAGCGCTCACCCAAACAGAAGAGCGACAATCGGTAACTGCAGAGTTGTACGATGATGTTAAAGATAAGTGCATATATATATATAAATATATTTGAATGTAAGCAGAATGAGGTTAGAAAAAGTAAGAAAGACTATTTGCTTTCAGTGTTTTGACAGGTGCAGCTGTTAAAAGCATTCTTCATGGAAGTGTTTAGTGTTTGTCCTTGAAATTGGTTGAGCGCTGTTCATGCCGCTTCCAAAAATGAAAGTATATGTATAATGTAGGTTACGTAAGTGTCGTCTTTATCGGGTAAATATTCCCACGGGCAATGAAAATAAAGGCTCACAGCCATTTACATCCCTAATTTTCACATCCATTAAATAGATGAATGCTTTGATACCATTGCAGTGTTTATCTGCGGTCTCTGGGGATTCATTAAAGTGAACGCTCCTTTCAAAATATAATCTATTGCTTAATTAAACTTCCCAAATATGAAATTTGAACCCACATATCTGGAGAGAAGTTGCTGCTTTGTTGTTCCCTCATTTGCACAATATTTTAATGAACAAGTTGCTAAGATATATTTCCATTTGCATGTAAATAAAGCTTTTCCTCAAGCACTTAACAGCTTTGATTTGGATTGTATGTTTTTATGTTTTTTTTTTCCCCCATGTTGTACGAGCCTCCCAAGAATAGGAATTCAAGCCCACTGACTGCTTAGTAAATTTCACAGCTTCTAGCTCTGAAGCACATCATTACAATGTGTGAAATTTTAATCAGAGATGTTGTGAAGAAACAGAGATCAGCCAACGAACATAATTAATGTCCTCTGTCATAGAGATTATGGTGGCAAATTTGAATGTGCAAGTGTTTTAAAGAGCAGGGGGAAATGCATTAACTAAATTACATAGCATGACATGAATGAGCCATCATGCTTTTCTGTCAGTTTATGTATGCGCAGATATCCTTTATTATATAGGATGCCATTACTTCCCTTTTAATTGAACAGCGTTTTGTTTGGCACAGGCCTACTGAACTTTGCATCAGTCATGCATAAATTTTATGCATGGCTTCCTCATACGTGTCCCAATCAAAGCAGATTTGCAGGATGCAACACATGACTTGGTGTATACCGGACATACAGTAAACCACAACAACCAAAAGGGAAATTATTTTATGCACTCAAATTAATTTTAAATGAACTCAAAATGCACTCTGAAACGGAAAATATTACGATAACTTATCGGCGATATAAAATATTTCACTGCTGTGTCAAGTCAGTGCTTTGCTGTAAGAGTAGCTGTTGCCAAGATAATTTGTTTTATAATGCTCACTTGCTCATTAAAATGCAAATTGTGCATATGCTTTCATTTTCCAGTACAATAATCCAGACTGTTTATCCAATCATCAACTTCACTATAAAGACAAGCTGAGGTTTTACAGGGTGCTGCTGCTAAGACCAGACGTATGCACGGACACATGCACCCACTTGCCCCTGCACGCACACATTCACACACTCGTACGCGGTTTGATCGCGCCCCACGCGCAAATACATAAATTCATGTGGTTTGAAGCTCGAAAAGTACTCAAAAGTACTCAAAGTGCTTCAAAACTATACTTGACTGAAGCATGATTCAGGGCTCATTGTCAAGGGCCGAGTTTAATGCAGTTCTTGGAATATTTCTGTATTTCAGGAATTCTGCAGGAGGAAAAAAGTTGTAAATTTGAAGAGTCGCCGCTCACAAGCTTTTTATCCGTAAAAATTCAAGGAATCAAGCCGGTTCAATGCATAATGACATCCAGAGAGATAATGCCGCTAAGTTATCCCAGTGGTCGCATTGTGGATGTCGTTAATGTGTCACTAATGTGTGTATAAGAGAGGAAGAGGGAGGGCGAGTGAGAGAGACAGAGAGCGAGAGAGACGCCGCAAGGAAAGACTGTACACCTGGCATCCTGCCCAACAGTTGCCAAGGCCGCACTCTTGTTTCTGTCACCAGCGTTTGTTTCACAAGCCTCCTAATCAATTGGAATGCAGCCCCTGAAATAGAACTTGGCACCGGACTCAACTCCTCTATTGTGCCTGCTGGTCAATGCTCAGAGAATACCACCCGTCACTCATGTCACTTTCCAATTTCCCCCTTTAACACGGTAAGCGGGGAACACGTTAAACACATTTTACATTATTGGCCTGCCAGCTTACAAGAGGAGGATTCCTACTGTACGATAATTTACTCAGGACTTGTTTGCAGTGAGCGTTCTGCCAGGTGTGTGTCCTTTTGTGCTTTCTTGACAAGCAATGTTAATGAAATCAGAGCCCATGGCATAGAGAATAAAGAGCATATTGCACTGGCTGGTGAACACTCACTGTGAGGAGAGCAGGAGGAACTGAATTCATTCTAATTCACTTAAGACAGCGCTGAGTGGGATCAGCACTCAAGCACACTGTCATTAGTCCATTTGATACACTGTCAGGCACAGGGATGTAAATTGCGGATTTCTCTCGCAATGAATAAACAGTGGATAAACAATCCCCAGCTGGAAACTCCAAGACTGATAGGTCATTGCTTGCATGACATGCCACTGCATCAACCTCTGCATGTTGCCATGTGTGCCCCAACTAATCAAGTGCAGCCTGCTTCTCACCGTCTCCTTCTTGGCCTGCCAACAGATTCATTCACCGGCTGGGTTAAACAGGAATAAAAACACATTAGTGTCATGTTAGACTGATAGAGCAAAGTGCCTGGATTGGTGCTGCACAATGGTAAAAGTCTGAATGTGTATTGATTTGTGCTACATAAATCTTGTTTTCTGTCGGAGCTAGTGAATCAGTCGTGACCCCTAGGGTTAACAAACATTGTTGAGGCTTTCAGCTGGCGTGTGAGCCAACAACGCCCATGCATTGCAATAGCCATGCCCCATCTTGTCATTTCTCAGCCTGCCTGGCTTTACTAATTGCTGGCAATCAACAGACAATATGATGGGGCTGAAAGAGGTGGTGGGTTTATTGCGGTTTTTGGCTCTAACAAGGAGTTTTGAGGCTCCTGCAGCCAAAAACTATCAACAATGGAAGTGAATTGGTCAGCAGGAGTCTGTGAGTTACAACCTGGATTAATTGGCATAAGGGGATCCAGCATGGCTAGTGCCAGATCACATTAAGCTGGTGAGATTTGACTCAGTAAACTTTCACAAAGGCAAATCCCTCGTTACGGTGACTGAATGACACTATTGCTTGTAAACTACTTATCTGCTACTCCACCGCTGAAAAAAAACATTTATATATTATAACAACTGCTGAACAATATACATTTACTTTGGAAACTGTGACAGAAAAGGCACAAGACATTAGGTTTTGCTCAGCTGCGAGCCACACAGTAAACAATATGTAGGATGAGTAATATAAGGACTTAATATTTTGCAGGTCCCCTATGGTCCTTTCTTTGGTTTTAATAAATCACGGAGACATCAGGTGTTAAATTGTTTAATCTTTCAGAAGTATATGAAATCCATTTGTTTGTGGGCTTGGAAGATTACCATTGAAAAAGTAATTACATTATTACAGGTGCTATCATCATCATTTATCTTTCTGACATTTAAAGACTGACTAAATGCCAAACTGCTCCTCAGAGACGAGAGCTTGATCCGCCGTGATGGTGAAACACTTTTAATTACAGGATCTTTACATTCTAATAGTCGTGCCCATCTGCAAACATTAAGCTTAAGGAGAAGCTTGCGAAGAAAAAAAAAACATGTGAATAAGCTAGGAGTATTGTCTTGAGAAAAGAGTTCGCATGCCTGATTTTTTTTCCTTTATATCTGAGCAGCCTTGGCTGAACAAGTGATCAGGTTAATTTCCATGGCTCCTGTTGCAAGTGCTTTGGAAATGTTCATGAGTACTAGTGGCTAACATTAATCAGAACGCCTGCTGAGAGGGAGGTCTGTGTGTGTGTGTTTGTGTGTGTCTTGGTGGAGAGGGAGGGAGAATGGAGTGAGTTAAAGAGAGAGAGGATAACAGAATTAAACAGCCAGATATAGAAAAGGGGGATGGCGTGTCTCTGGAGGCCTCCACACCAGTGCTCACCCTGCTGCCAGGCACACTACACACACCAGAGACCTTATTTACCCATCAGCCCCGAAGAGGCCTGGGCCCCAGATCTTATTTACTCAGAGCCCGGGCAACCATCAGGTGCTGAGGGGATCTGGCCAGCAGCAAAAGCAAATACCCCAGATCAAAACCAACCATGGAGGAAGAAAGGAGAGCTCAGCCAAAGCCTTGGTCAACTGCTAATGTTTACTCTTTGGTTTGAAGGGCTATGGATGGACTCCATTTGAAAAACTCCAAATTGACACCCCCACCCCACCCTGCACCTTCTTTGAAAAAAATAAAAAATAAAAAAATCTGATGGCTACCACTGTCTCATATCCATATGTCTATAGCACCTGTGGTAATGTGGACTCCTCTTGTCTTTTAAACCAGCACTGCCACCGGTCTTCAGGATCAGACATCGTGTCGGGGGAAAGAGAGATGAAGACGGAAAAAAAGCCCAGCTAATGACTAGCTCTTATGCATCAGTGCACTTACTAATGAGCTTCCAGGGAGAGGCTGGCAAAGCCAGAGCGAAGGCTGAGCCTGGATGTGAGAGGCCTGGGCCATCACTTCCCCGCTGTGATCCCTGCCTTCCCACTCACAAGGAGCCCCGGCTTCCAGCCACTAATGAGTGTTAGAGGGAGAGTCCAAGCTCGCGTCCACCTGCCAGCCTTCAGAGCCCAGCCTGCTGCAAGACAGTAGGGGTCAGACGCATTCCTGAGCTCTTAATAATTTACATCATATTGATTTCCTCACTGTTAGACACTCTCACCTGCATGGGCTCCAACTCTCACTTTCTCTCTCTCTCTCTGCCTCTCTCTCTCCGAAATAAGCACATTCCACCAGAGAGAGGAGTTTGAATGATACAAAAGCGTGTAACTTTGCCCTGGCTCCAAACCAGTTAAATACAACATTCAATTTAATAGATTGTGGACAATGTCTGTGTCAGTGGGGACAGCGGGCTGCCTATGTATGTCAACTACTGGAGCAAGGGCCTTGAAAATGGAAGACTTGTTACCAACTAGGCCTTTTGTGCATGAAATATTTTACACAATGAAAATTAAAGTACGTCTCTAACTTCATTTGACATGCTAAAAACAAATTACACCAATTATTCCTCATTTGCATTCTGCACCTTGCCATAGTCTCTGTTAAAAAAAAAAAAAAAAAAAGGTGCTGAACTTCTGCACAAAGAACTTATCAAACCTAAGAAGGGCCAAATCAAAAGGTACAAAAATGCAGGAATGGAAATAAATTATGCAGTTTGCATTCTGCTTAACCCCTAATCAGACTCAGAGAAGAAGACATTAGTATTCTCCCTTTGTCAATATGACGATCTGTATACTCAATTCTTTAAATATTCATCGTCTCAGAACATAGAGTCCTCTTTACTCTGATTCATAATTCAAATGATATGAATGTTACATAGGTATGGCACCAGTGCCCCCCTCCCCCCGTTCACAAGAACAACTTTCTATCGCCGGTGCTGCACTTAAGAATGACTTTTAACATCTTCCACCTTTTGTCATTTAAGAGGCTTCAAAGTATACTTACTTTTGCTCCTTAACACTGATTTCTTAAGAATGAACCCCACTAGGAGGGATTAACATGATTCTGACACAACTATTAACCAGTTTTATCTATCTATCTATCTATCTATCTATCTATCTATCTATCTATCTATCTAGTTATATCTCTAGATGTCTCTGTAGTTCTCACCCTGCTTCTGGCTAGCCCAAACAGGCTTATAACCTTCCTCTTTTAATTCCCAATGTGGTTTTCCAGCACACACTGTGCCACGGGTTTGGTCCTTCCAGTCAGATTATTCTGAGAGCATCAGTCTAAAGAAATCCAACACAATATCCTCATGCTGGAAGTGAGTCTGCAGTTACCTTGCAGCCCTTGTTTACATGCACGTGTCATGATCCATAGCCTCTTTCATGTATCAACACTCAGAACTGAATTCACTTCTTCAAAACTCTTCACACAGCCAGAAACTGGAGGTCAACGCGAACTACGCTGTGGATCCCTTTTCATTGCTTTTACATAAAATGCGTTCAGTAACCGGCAACTGTTTGTTTCCGAGTTCATGAACTGTTCGCACACTCAAACTCAACCACCATCAAAACTCTGTGCTCCTTTTGGCACATGTTTCCATACTGTTAAAAGGATTGTTGAATTCATTTTCAATCACAGTGAGTTGAATTCTCCATTGTTATGTTAAAAAAATTTTAGTCCAAGGTTAGTGTCACTTTTTGTTCCATGGTACCCAACGCCAGAGAGGACTTGTGGAAAGTGGAAGAGGAAAGTTTATGACCACCAGCAGCTGCAGGATCAGTTCTCTCTCCTGAATGCAGAGAACGCTGGATGTCTGAATGTACCTCCAGCAGACTGCAAAGAATTTGATCAGGCATGGAAAAACTTTCTTTCCCAGGCGTACTGAAAAAAGAAAGAGAATGGATGCATATTTCTTGATTTCTTTACGTATTTATTTGAGTTTCTTTTTGTGCCTTTGTAACTTGTTGGAGGAAGAATGGTAGAATGAAATGAAGCTTATTGAAGTATATTAGAATAAGTTTGATTAATTCAGTTTTGCAGAGCACGGTCTTTTAAATCATGACGTGCGCTTCTGTTGTTCGTGATAATATCTGACAAATAAAACAATGAGATTTCAATGACCATAGTCATACAGTAATTCTACCTCAATTGTCGTGTTGTCACTTTGGATGCATTTTGTGCGTTTTGCCTATTTTACTGTTTTGCCCAGCGCATGTCTATAAATACAATTGTCTGAATACTTTTGAGAAAGTCAAATCAAGGTAAATAAAATAAAAAAAGTAACAAGTGATCTTAAATTTATTTATTCATTTTATGTTTTTATTCCTAAATGTTTAAGTCTGACAGTTTGAGGAGAATTTTGTACATGCAAGAACATTAATGGCCGGTAAAGCAGACAAAACAGTGTGTCCTCTGGCTTCTCAGTTATACCTTGATCAACACTGCCCTCTTCTGCTTTACTTGAATTCCAGAAATATCTGTTCGCCATAGCAGAGGTTTGTTTTGTCAAATCATTTAATTTAAGAACAATGTTGCTTAATGGAGTAAAAATCCCCTAATAGGAATTTATGTACTTATGTACGTTTGTGTGTTTGTACCAGCTCATTTATGCCACTCCCATTAACTAAACCAGAATCAGCTACGAATGTCCAAAAAAATCAATATCCTAAATACCAAAAATGATTTTATGACGGAGGTAATGTTATCCGCATTTTGTGTCTTTCTATGTCGGTAGATGTGCACCTTCTGTAAAACATGTCTCTGATCTCAGATCTATTTATGTGGTTTTAAATTGCTGTTTGCATGAATTTAAAGATAACACAGTTAACCAGCGTTACCAGCGTTTCACTTGGAAGAATACAGTGAACGGTATTTTAACATTAACATCATGCACATGAACAGATCTTCACTTTTTTTTTTTAATATAGAACCAAAACAATCTGTTACTTTTCCAAATGACTGTTCTATGATGAGTGCTTATGTGAGGGCTTAACACGCTGTCCGAGTTCAAACTGGGGCCACCAAAAGGATTACACGGTCTGTTCGGTGAAGTTACTTAAAAAAAGAATTGGATAAAGATGACTCATTTTAGATATATTTCTATGGCACAGCAAATGGCTCCACGTCCTGGAGTTAGTGGATTTGGGGTTACAGTGTGTATTTTATTACTGTAAGCACAAGCAGAGAACCCAAATACTGGCTCCTAAGTCTTGCTGCACGTTAACAACCAGCACCACTGCAGACACTGACTCTCTGTGCGAAGCGAGGCAGGGAGGAAGAATGTCTTATTTTGAAATTGATTTTATATCATCAGTGTACCTCATGGCACAGACCCGCACATGAGAGATCAATAAAGTCTCAATGGGCAGACACAGAGGGACGTGAATCTCTGCAGAAAGAGAAGGACGTCTTGCTTAGACTTGCAGGTATTTGCAGATTAGTCAGTTGTAAAAATAATATGAAATCAGTCATATGAAATGGATTTTTAAGCATTTCAAGGTGGCGAAACAAATAACAAAAGCAATGCAGTATTGCAGTAATAATGCAGTATTATAATGCATCGCTGTATCAAATTATCACAACTGTTTGGCATCACTCAGGCCTGGGTGCTTATTTGTGCCTTTGTGTATGCTGCCAGATTTTAGATAGAGATCACATGTTCAAGTCATGTGCTGTGGCCTCCAGAATACAGGCCCTGACACGTCACATGTGAAATCTGGCTTGTAACTTGTTGCAGTAGCCACATGATGTCAGCACAGAGTCATTGATTCATACATACTGCACGCTACAGCTTTATATCATAAAGGTGTGTAATCTACAAGAAGGTACATTTTATTAAAGCAATGTGTACTCCTCTCGCTAAAAATCTCACAAAACATTGAAAGCTTTTTGGGAAAACGCAACTATTAGATTAAATATAAGTCAACAAATAACAGAAATATCTCTGATGTAAGAAAAATATGAAATTTATGAGATCCTCAGGGAGCATTACTGCAGCTCTTTGTGTTTATTTTGGATATTTCACATGCCCCAATCATCACTGGAGAACAGCAAGGACCCAGAAAGAGTTCAACAAGCAGGCCCACTAAAAGATCTGCTTTAAAGATTTAAAGACAACTCTGTAAATGTATTCACAAGATTATAATTCTGTTATTCCGCACGCAATCCACAAATCCCTACAATTACACAGAGAGGACACGAAAAAGGCTAAAATATATATACACGTATGCACTAAATCCTGTTTAAGTGTTGTTAAATTTCACACACACACACACACCCACACACACACACACACACACACACACACAAATAATAATAGTACATACAACACTAACAACTGTGGATAGTTTTCAATTGACAGGTTCTCCTTTCATTGCTTACAGCTTATAATAATACACCATATAATTCATGTGCTTGTAGTGAGAGTTCACGTCCAGAGCGCTTCACTCCTTGAACGCCAAAATCCAAAAACCCCTGCTTTATTTTCACTCATTACAGATAATTGCATTTTCACCACTCGTGCTGCACTGGATGACGGCGGAGATCTGAGAGAAGTGCAGCGTACCACAGGGGAGGATTCATTATAAAAGTGCTTAGGCGGAGGGTATTGGAATCAAAAATAAACCTTTTGCCTTTGAGGAAATACGCAGATAATAAGAGCCTCCTCATCTCCGCTCTTAATGATGCAGTTACATGTTAAAGCGGCATTTGCTGGAGCTGTGGGTGCATATCTCCCCCGTGAAAAGAGAGGCATGCTGCTGTCTGCCTTCACAATAGCATGGGCTAAACTTAAATAAAATCTTAGCACATGAGACTTAATACTCCGAGACAGCCTGTGCATGGTGGGCGTGTGGGCTGAAGGTGCGTGACAGGATCTCTGTTAGTTAGCTTGGACGTGGAGAAAGACGTTTTTTGTATTTTTATTTTTATTTATTTGTTGACTGTCCTCCAGAGACAGAGATGTGGAGCCAGACCATTCTGAGATAGAGCCCCCGTGAGTGCTGTGCCGACTAGATGCCGCATAAAAGGCTGGGACTTAAGAAGCATAAGAAACCCTAAAACATTTAAGGATGACATTTTGTCACACTGAACAGATCTAAAGCTCTGTAAACATATCTATAGAGTTTCTCAGTGTGTTGCTTAAAAAAAAAAAAAAGGCTTAGGTTATGATGATGAAAACATAACAAAACGCCACCACCATAGAAGCGTTACATGAAAAGTAGCCCACATTGCCAGGGGGAGCGGGGCAGTGGCACATCTACTGGGGCACACCAGTTTCCATGGAAACTTTTGATCACAGAGGGGATAACTGAAATGAGGTAATCACTCCATTGAGCCCTGCCAGCAGTTTGACAACAGTGGTAATGAACTGCTCCTCCTAAAACTTGGCAAGAGGATGGCAATAGCTAGTGCTTTTCCACAGCTTGACGACATTTGTTTTTTACGCGCTTCTCTCGTGGAGATACAGCTGCCACCGTGCCCTTTAGGAACATACTGCTGTGGAAGATATTATAGAGTGTATTTGAAAAAATCTGTCACACAGCAAGAAAGAAAATGAGGCAAATGGGACGCGACTCGTCATTATCAGGCCGTTAAAACAAACGCTGTAAATATCATATTATAAAAGCAGCTAATGAGAAAGCATCTCAGAAAACAACTCACCCAGACTCTTCACACTAAGAGATTTGGCAGCGTTTGCTGCTGCGGGGGACGTACACCTTATTTCCCGATTAATCTGCAGTCAAATCAGGAGGTCATCAAAGTGACTTGGAAGGGTGTCTTGCGGTCTGCGTCAGATTTTAATTGGCACTGTTTTAATTATTCATGAAGGTAAATGGTTACTTGGTGGGGAAAAGTTCAGTGACGGTGGCCTCTGCATGTCATCCAGCATTAGGCTGCCTACGAATGCATGATCTATAACCACGCTGTGCTGTAGCCTTGGAGAGCTTTTTCCACTTTTTCACTGGCAAAATAAAAAAATAAAAATAAATAAATGCTCCTGCTGATGAAGTCAGTGATGAACTCCTACCATTAGGAATAGATGAAAGGCTTCAGTGTCGCTTCAAGTTGTTTTGCATGCAGCCTAATTATTTCCGTGTCACTGATGTTAATGCCAATTTGGATTTTCATGATCTTCCTTTGTTGTTTTGTTTGCTAATCTGAGGGAAATTACCTTTAACTGGAATAAATATGCCCTGTATGTTATTTTCCACCCAAGGCTTTCAAGTAAGTGTAATCCATAAATATAATTTGCCCTCCGCAGGATTTATGTAAGTTTAATGTATCACGACTAATTCTCCATCCACTGCCAGTCTGATAAACAACAATGGATGGCTGACCTACAGAAGATGACTGCCATTGTGATGAATCAGCAGCCGGTGCCTGGACAAAGGCGAAAGGCAAAGCAAGCCGCACGCTTGGATGACTTTGTAGCCTATTTGTAGGTGGCCAGCGCCTGGAGACTGCTTCTGCATTCACATGGGGCATATAGCAGTGGTGACTCTGGGGACAGGTGCTGCAGTATGAACAGAAACATGTGATACAGGATGGTTGAAAACAATCTTTGCGCACAAGTTAGCAGGAGACTGCTGATGCTTTGATTCAGAGTTTCACATATGTTCTTCTTTCACTTCCGGGAAACCGTTCGTTAACGCACATTACAGCCCGCGTGAACATTTTCAATAGGGCCTAAAGGACGAAGCACTGACCTCTGCTTGCAGATTAAATGATACTGCGAAGTCTCCTACTAAGCCAAAAGTGCAGGGTGGCCTTTTTTTTTTCTTTTTTTTTTGCTCTCATTGGAGGCAGATGGTGCAGAACGTGTGCAGTGCTACATGAGGTAAGGCACAGCAGCAGAAGCAGCAATAGCACTCCGGTGTTCTGCAGCGGTGGATTATTCTCAGAGACAGGGGCGTAATGGTTTATATGAACAATGAGTAAGCCCTGCGATTGTGCTCCACGGGTGTAAGCGAATGGGCCACAGTGGCCGAGCGAAAGTGGAAGGGGTGAGAGAGGGAAAGAGAGTCTGAGTGCACCACTGCCGTGAGACCTGGATTAGGCTCTGGACAGTGGAAGCCGCTGTGGCTGCTGCTTTTTTTTTTTCTTTTTTTTTTCAGATTGCTCTAAATTCTCAGAGATTATGAGCAATGGATGAATGAACGACTGAATGAATGAACAGCAGTTTTCAAAACAACCATACCAGAAACCACTGAAACGGAGAAATAATAAAAAAATAAAAATAAAACAACTAAGAATGTTTTTCACTCTTCACTATTTATTTAATGCACACAACACCAGTGGAGAAAATGTGCTTCCATTTTTACCCTTCACACAGTCGCTGAGCTCAGCCGTGAAGCAGCAATCTGTGCCCGAGCAGGTAAACAATCATTTTGTTGCTCTAAAGATGGATGCTTTCTGACACTGAGGTTTGAACCTGAGTGCTGCTTCTTCGCTAAAGCACTGTCCTCCCTTTTAGAATCACTCAAAACTGAAACGGCTGTAGCCCAACAGACCAATTACAAGCCACAGAGCGAGGTATGCCATCATGTTATTGGCATTGCTGCATGGCATTGATGGAAGATTTAATGCCTTCATGTGTCTTGCTGGAGTTGCACCGTTCCAAGAAACTGCGCCATTAGCGGCACCTTTCTCTTAAGTTCACCAAAGGAAGGTCCTGCATGGCACATGTTTAGGTTTAAACCCTGCTTCCTGCTCCTCAGATTTCTAATCTCAACTTCTGTTCTCTTTACTGTAAATTGCACAGCGGGCCTCTCTGGCTATTAAAGGCGTCAAACTAACTCTAGTAGAACAAAATCAAGTGTAATTAGGCACGGATGGTGCAGATGCATTGTGAAGTTAACAGGCATGCTGAAGCAGTTGAAGACTACAGTATGTCTTTTCCCAAGGCACGCAGCTGTTCATGGGAACACTGTTTCCCTCGTGTGCAGCTCTCAGTTAGCATCACCCCTCACCCACCCACTGCTCCCCTTTGCTTTTACCAGTCAGCATATATGCCAGTGTTAATCAAGTGTGTTTCTAGAAGCACGAAACAACGTTCTTTGCCCTATTAGTCATAACAAGGTAAATAATCGTTTTGTTAACAGTATTAGAACGAACAATCTGATAAAGTGATTTTTTTTTCAATCCTAAGAAGCTAAAAAAAAAAGCAACAACAGGAAAACATGTCACAGTTTTCTAACTTAATTGTTAGTGAGTAATGACTGTCCTCTGAAAGGTTCAACCATGGCTGTGTTGTGAGTAATGGATATGAGCTGCAGACTGGCTTAATGCAACAGTGATTTGATAAAATACAGCAGACACAGCACTATGGCCTCGGGAGGTCTCCTTTATGGGTACAGGAGGAGAAACGTTGCCTTGCATGTTCCTTGCGAAGACAAAAAAAAATAATAAAATAATAATAATAATAATAAAAAGCTGGCTAAGCTTTCTTTTGAAGCAGGCTATTTTCCGAGAGCTGAGCAGAGAAACAGGAGAACAGATACGGCCACGACTGTTTGCCCAAGCCTTCCAAATGTAGGCCAATTAAACGGAAGAAAAAGAATGTGTTTTGTTTTTCACTGTGCACACACCTGCACATCCACACAAATACAGTATAAGGCAGCAAAATAACACACCGACCAAAGTTTCATGTGAGCTAGAGATTTCCAAACAGTATTTAGATGATCGATGATGCACAATCTCAGTCGCGTACCACCTAGAATGTTCAGTGGTAATTGGTTGAATGCATAAATAAATGAGTCACGTTGATTAGAAATGTATAATCCCGGATATGATGATGCATTAATTTAGTGCATTCTCTCACACTCAATTGGCCAGATGTTTGATGAGCTCCAGCTGAAATACTGGGACAGATGTTTGCAGACTGTAAGGCTGGCTTTGCATAATGCATACATTTTCTCTTTTTTTTTCCCCACCACCTGGCTGCAGTCTGCACAGATTAGCCCGACTGTTATGTCTCTTTTTTATTCACCCATTCATGAAAATCCCATGATGGAAGAGTGTACGTGGTGTGTGTACGTGTGTGGGTGTGTGTGTGTGTGTGTGAGAGAGAGAGAGAGAAAGAGAGAGAGAGAAAGAAGTCAGTTGCACATTGCATAATTGAAATACATGGCATTTCCCCCCAGCTCCCCCCAGAGGAAGCAGGAAGTGGTGAAACTGCAGGACCATGGACAGCACCTCAGACCAGCTCACCTCAGGTTAATGTGAACTTGACTTTTTTGGCAAATTTTGTGAATGCTTACACCAATTTCGATCAGATACAATATACTTTGTAGTGAAAATCTACTTTTCATGCTACCACACATATGTTGTCTTTTGACAAGCCAAGAAACACTCTAAAAATGTGCACAATGTGGCTGAACAACAAGATGTATCTCCAGATTGTGGGTTTGCCTGTTGGTCCTCCATGTGGTTTTCCTATGGGCTTAAAGATTTCTGCCAGACATATAAAAAAGTGTGCAAATACTATTACTGACTGAAAGAGGAATAAAAAAATCATAAAACAAAAAATAATCACTATTATCTATTGGAGCTGCCCTGTCAACATTTCCACATATGTTAGATAACAGAAGCTTACTTATGTGAGGTTTATGGAAATTGCTTTTAGGACACAGGAGATTCTAGCTGCAGTACCACACGTGACCACTGGGGCCAAATTCGTAGCAAGGCTGAGTAATAGGCAGTTTAGACTTCTGCGTCAATTTGACGCCACAGCTACGGTGACGGCGCAGAACATACGGAGACCCTACGTAGACCCTAGAGCCGTAGCTGACGTGCACCTCCCCACCAGTGTAACTACGACAAGAGCTCTGATTGGTCCGCTTGGTAGTAGCGTGTTTCCGATTTAGTAGGCGCGTTCGACTTCATGCAGATCTGTGCAGATCTGACTTGACGTGATGCATGCTGGGTAGAACAAGTTCATTTTAACCAATCATATTCGAGGTCTATGAGCAGAACAACCCAGCATGCATCACGTCAAGTCAGATCTGCACAGATCTGCATGAAGTCGAACGCGCCTAATATTTCCGTCTGCTTCTCCAGCTCCGCAAATTTCGAACTGTCTGATTTGGATCAATAAAGATGGAACACATCGAGCAACCGGTTAACTGAGGAGGTTCGGCGATACAAACATTTGTATGACTCGTCTTTGGCGAAACTTCGACGAAAGTTTCAGTCGCCATTGTTGAAAGTGAAGCAGGAAGTAAAAACAAAAATTAATCCAACTGGCAAAAAAAGACAGCGCCAACAAGCATTTGGGTGGCGTTTTTACAGGGTGAGCCAGACTGACAAGCTCACAATTGTAATGGCTTGCACGTGCGTTAGCTACGTGCGTTAGCTACGTGCGTTGGTTACGTACGTAGGTTACGTATGTAGGTTACGTCTATGTCCCGCAGTAGACTAAATGAGTGTTAATTGCCATTAATGCTACATGAAGATGGATCACAACATCATCCATAGGATTCTTGAAAGGCGGTTTTAAAGCTCAATGTGGTGGCCCTGGGTATCACCATCTTAGCAGTGCCTCACTCCACTTTTCGCCCAATTAATCCCATGAAATGAACAAAATGCTGGAGTGTGATGCCTAGACATAAAGCTAGCGAAGACACTCACCTGTCACTGTAAAGGGCCAATTTTTAATTTTGCATCACTTAAGGCATTGGTAACATCTAAACAGGTAAGTTATATAAAATTCGTACCCTGAACAGTTGTCATGAATAAGGAAATTAGCTATAGAGACCAACACTTTTTTTTTTTTACTTTTTTTTTTTTTACATTTTTCAGCCCTGGAGTTTGCTGATTGGTGATGGCGCTGTAGCCAGCTCCCTTAAAATACCCGTGTAGAATTTGGGGAGATCTTTTTGTAGAGATGTAATAGAGGATTTCTAACCAGCCTAGAATGGGAAAAAAGCAAACACAGACTCTAGAGTTGGACGTTTACATCATTACTACAAATTCTCCTACTAGGGAGGGGTATTTAGTTGGTTGTAGTGTACAACCTAATGGCTGAGTGCCACTAATTTCTACACACTGGTTGTTTAACGTATGCTTATCACTTCAGCTCAGCAGTATTCAAGTGTCACCAGGTTTTCAAATAGTTTTTTTTTTAATCTCCACCTGAGATCCTCTTCAGTTCCATGGACATTGGTACACCAAATAAAGGGTTTTTAGCATTTCAAAGGTAATAAAACTCTTCTCATGACAAGTAATGCTAAGAATAACAGTTCACCATTAGCTGTATTTGAAAAATTGTTGTTTCATTTTGTGATTTGAATGCCACCAATATATCCTTGCAAACTGCTGAGAAAAAAATAAAACCAGGTAAAGCTGTGAATGTATGACAGGTGTGTATATGGGCTGTTACGTGACAAGCAGGGTCAGGGGGCAGAATTGTTTGTGTATGTGTGTTTTCCCTCCTGTTCTCCTCTTCCCCTCCTCCTTCTCATAGGTAAAATCAACCCAATTAGCCTACACCTGTGGATCGCAGCTGGCCAATCATCCCAGGTTCCAGTATAAAAGGACTGTGTCTGCAGTGGTTGTTCTCTTTTCTCTGCCTGCCTGCCTGCACGGTTGGTTGGTTATTCTATACATTTTTTTTAAATCACGTAGCACTTTCTTGTCTATAAACACTAGGTTTTAGGGTTGGGGCCACTTTTGTATTTATTTTTGTTAAGCTCCATTTGTAGATAAGAGAGTCAGGTTTTTGTTTGCGTTTTGTTTCAAGTGTAGCCTCAGTATAGGCCTAATTTTGTTGTTTGCTAAATTTGATTATTTGGCGCAACCACACCATCCATACTCCTCCACAATTGCATATCTGTTTAATAGTTTTGCTTAGTTAATAAAGCATTTTTCTCTTCTTCCCCACACGAACTCTGGTTTCATTTATTTTGATTGTCGTGTTTGTCTTCTTGCCCTTAAACCATCTAAGGAGTCGTAACAGCCCTTTTAACTGTGAAGTTTGCCTTTAAACTATACTCGTCAGTTCATTGGGTACACTAGTGAAGACGGATGCATTGTCCTGCACTAAATCCCCCTTCATGACCACTATTATGTTCAGTTTATATTAAAGCGGCACAGGAAAGGTGGTAATTTGACTGTCCATTTTGGAGGATGTAGTTTGTGGCGCTGTGAAACTGTATTGAACTGGTTATTTAGCCTAGTCCACTGACTGAAAATGGGGTTGTCAAAATAATGGGAACATGTCAGTGCAACACAAACTGCAGCCTCCAAAATGAAAACGCAGTTGATACAACAGCTCTGTCAGTTATTTTAAACAAATCCTGAATACCATAACCTACATGAAGCTACGATTCAGTGCAGGACTGCTACATTAGAATGCATTCCTTTTTTCACAAATGTGCCCAATAAACTAGCAAGCGAGTGTATTGTTTTATGGCCAAGTATTCTGTAAATGCCATGCTTTGAGAAATAAGCCTTCGTTTGGACACCGCTCATATCATGTCCGTTCTGTGTAAAGACACAGACGACCGACCTATAGTTATCTTGGCATGAAACAAGGGGACAAGTGACCGACTCAGCATTCACCCTTATAATGTGGGGCATAGTTTATTCTCTTCACACCTGTGGTGAAATGTATTGAGATATGATAATTGACTTTGGTAGCCAAGACTGCATATTAGCATATTTCCCATACTGCTGCACTCATTTAATTAATATGCATTAAATTATTGCTGTTTACTGAAAGGCTGAGGAATTCATTAACCATGGTCTCTCATATGCATATTCAAATCAGTGGATAAACATAGAATAGTACCATTAAGGTGCATGTTATTCCAGTACTATAGTATACAGTAAGTATGATGCATTAAAAGTAGAGACTAGACTTCAAACCAGTGTGTTCTGTACACATCTAATGATTATTATTGATACCAAGGTTAACTAGAATAGTGTATGTGTGTTGTTTTTTATGAGATGACAAAACGGCTGCATTTTGTTCACACTGGCAAAACAAACTGTAAGCGCATCTAGTGAGATAATGCTCAGTGTGGCTTCGAGGCTGGGACTTATCCATACCCGAGGTGGAGGGAACTAAGCCCCCGGGGAGCAACGTCACTCCGCTTGGCATATCAGCCGCTGTCCACTGCATGCGCCCAACACACCACGACAGAGGACGTCAGGATCGAGCCCATCCTCAGCGCGAAATGCTTCACGAACTGCATCTAACACGAGCAATCCTCCCCGATTCCGTGCGTTTCGGCGAGGAGGCATTCGCGTGCTCAGGCATACAAGCGGGATAAATAACTCCCCGGCGAAGTAGGAAGGTCATTTAAAGTGGAAGGAGCGCTCGAGTCTGGCATGGTACCGTGTGTGGATGCTGAGGGAGACATCACAAAGAGCCAGCAATTGTAACTTCGGGATATACTTGTTTAAGGCGCTTTTTTTTCGCTGGAGATCGTTGGGATATTCTGCGTGTAAACATGCCTGTGAGAAGAGGTCACGTTGCGCCACAAAACACATTCCTTGGCATGATTATTCGGAAATTCGAGGGTCAGAGTAAGTATGTTCTTGATGTACAAATCCTGCTGCCAGATAAGGTTATGCATGAACAAATGTTTTGACATGTTATTACTGAGATAAACAAGGTTAGTGGATACAATGAAGTTTAAGTCCCAATTTAGGAAGGCTGGTTGAGTTTTTTTCCGTGAGCTTAGCTAATAAATCATCAGTAGGCTGCTTATTTGTCCTACAGTGGAACTGAAGAAGTGAAAGCAAACTTAAATGAATTGCTAGTTGGTTTTATTCATGAGACTGCGAGCCATGAGATCAGCTGTATCACAGCAAGGAGTGCACATGCATCTCTTTTCTTTTCATGCAGACCGGAAATTTGTGATAGCCAATGCCAGGGTGGAGAACTGTGCAATCATCTACTGCAACGACGGCTTCTGTGAGATGACTGGCTTCTCAAGATCGGACATGATGCAGAAGCCCTGCACCTGTGACTTCCTGCACGGTGACCTGACCGACAAGGAGGCCATCAGCCAGATGGCACAGGCTGTGGCTGGGTCCGAGGAGCGCAAGGTGGAGATCACCTACTACCGAAAGGACGGTGAGTAATTAATCTGGCACAACTATGTGGCTGACACAGCGTGGCCGTAAGCCAAGAGGTGTCCTTTGTGACGTGTCGCTCCGGAGAGAGCGCCTACTGCTGCTCCTCATTGTGTCCACTTCGTGATGGGGCCTGTCAGTTGGTCACTAACAAGCCAGAGTCTGTTACAAGATGTACAACCTACCTTACCACTGATAGGGGGGAAGAGTAAGAGCAGCCAGCCCAGAAATAACTCTTACTATGTAAAAGTAATCAGATAACTTTGATCCTTCTCATATATCTGAGAAGTTATGCATGGTGTATTCAGCAAGTGAAGCAAAACAAAAACAAATTACCCCGATAGCAACTGTAGGTGATGCATAAAATATTGGAAATATTGCCTTTTTGATCCACCTTAGTGGTACTGCTGTACAGTACATAGTGGGTTATTATTCTTTGGTTGCGTGCATGCAAGTCGGTGCGCCAGAAATAAATATGTGAGAACATGTTGAAATACAGGAGTAATAGTGTAGGACAGCTCTTTTTGACGTCTACACAGCAATTCACTTCTTAGTTTCCTATTTAGCATGCATCAGTCAGTGGATAACAGATGGGGCATAAAACAGAAGGTGTTACAGTATGTCAAGCCATAACATGATGGAGCAGTTTCTGTGCTTTAATGTGCTGCTAAAACCAGCGGTGGAGACGTGGCTGACATTGTGCTGTGAATTATTGGTTACAGCTTTGCATAAAATGCTTTCTTATTAATGGCTCGTGTTTGCCATTGATTCATTGATTCATTCATGCATTGGTTTTGGCCATCCCCAGTCCTGGTATGAATGTTGTGCTGCAGAGTCAGAGAGAATTAATACGATGTTACCACCCAGTGGCATAAATCCCCAGATTGACCACCCCCTGCCGTGCGCCCTCATCAGCTTTTTATGCTCAGCATGTACAGAGTCAGACCAGTGGTGCTCCTCTTGTACAGCGCTTTTATGTTTTAATTCTGCACCCAGGAAGGCCACCTTTTTGAAAGACACGGTTGCTATGGACTTATTGTCTTTATCTTGTGATGCCCGTGAAGGCATGTGCACAGAGTGGGACTATGCATGAGGAGTCTAAGCTGGAAGGAAAAAAAAGAGGTAATATTTTATTTAATCATAAGGAGCAGAGGCTTTAATTTTTAATTGTGAGTTTGATTAGATTCTAGGCCATGGATACATGTTTAATCTACCATCAGCAGCCATCAGCCTTTTCTTTTTTTTTTCCTTTTAGCTAATCATGAACAAACCAAGAGCCAGCTGCTGCACTGCTAAAATAGATTTTTACAGAAACCTGCAAGACAATTACACAACGTTCTCTCGAGTCTGTTCCTGAAAGTGTAAACAACTTGGTTTACGAAGGATTTTAAAGCAACTTCATTTAGTTCCTATGGTCCTCCTATGGTCTGTTCTCCATCTTAACGTCATGTGCTTGAAGCCCGACAGATGAGAGTCGCAGAAACCTTCCAACATAATCGTTGCTCCCAGTCTCTTCCCAATCCTCCCTGGTGTGCATCACGGCTTCAAGATACAACTCTTAATACTCCTCAGAAGAATTTATGGCGAGCGTGTGTGCTCATGAATAAAGATGTCAGGGCTGACAGCGCAGTGACTGGGAATGAGCAGCTTACAGAGTAAATGCATTAAACTAGTATGGAGGACACAGTTCACACGTTCCCACACTGCTATAGGGGAATGAAAGATTCATGCCATCCTTGAAAGCAATAGCCTTATTGATTCAAGGCGGCCTGAAAAGTTGAAGTCGATGGGCGGAAAGTGGATATATTTCATGTCTCCTCTACTAGCGGCATTTCAAGTTATCAGCCCCAATGCAAATCCGTTAATCCTTTGTATTTCATGCACCTACTGTATGTCACAAATCATAAAATAAACCAGCTTTAGCTCAGACAGGTTACCCCGTTACTCTGTTTTTTCACCCACTAGATACAGTCACTAAATATTGGTTGAACTGTGATCTACATGCAAATCTTTAGATGAACTGAAACGCAAACGTAGTGTTGTTTGTTTTCTACTCCCATCAGTAACTACAGTGGGAAATCTTACAAAACTAAGATGTGGATTTGTTGAAGCCATGTGACATCAGGAGCAACCAAGCTTGGGCTGTCTTCACTAAAAAGGCACAAAGTTAAGCTGCTTATGTGTATGCTTAGAAATTAAAAGTAGTGGAACAATGACGACCGTGGGAGCTCAGCGAAGGCCTTTAGCACAGCAATATTTATTTTATTTTTTTTTTTTGCGTTCCTGTGTATATGAACAGCCGAGACACGTTGTGAGAGGAGATAGCACAAATTCAGTCTTCCGCCAGCTATGATACATAATCAGCGAGATAAACGCTTTCCCCGTGATGGCTTTGTAACGCTATCCTCTTCCGCGGGGCGTAATAATACTTTGTACCTGAATGAGTCTTAACAAAAGGAAGCTGACACCGTGGCGCAGAGAGAAGTTAAATGGATAATGGCTACAAAACAGCGGCAGCTTAGCTAACCGCGCTGAATGATCGGGGACATGTGGTAAGCGTGGGTGCAGGGTTTCATAGGTGACTCCCCACCAAGGGGACTGAAGGGCCATGTACCCCTGCTGAGCGTTTAGTAGCGGGGGAGCGAGGCAACACAGAGCGCCCGCAGTACACAAGGTGTGCTGCAGGACACTTGGATGACTGGCCTCCAAAAGAGCACATCCATTTTTCATCACTCTCAGGCCTCTTTGGTCTTTCACAGTATGAGGTGAAACACAGAGTTTTGCCGGCTTCATTTGTTAGAGTGAAATCAGCTTATCCAAGCAGCTGTATTATATTGTACTGCGCAATAAGTGCTATGAAAAGTTTAGATAATGTGCTGTAACTGTAGCTCATTTCAAATAAAACTAATGAAATCCACTGTGTTAACATGGCTCATAATTAAGATATGAAACCTGGTTATTGGTCCTGAGGGGGAATGGCATTCAGTGAGGAATGGCATTCAGCGAGGTTCTCGATCTAGAGTTGGTTCTAACATTCATCCTAATAACATATGTGTTGATCTGCTTACATTTTCCCATCCAGTGCATTCAGTCTGCCAACAATCGTGCTACATTAAACAGAATAAAAGAACACGGGACAATATCTCATGAATCGATGAATAAGATGTTGCTTGAACTGGAGCTATCCCTGATGGCCCTGAAGACACAGAGTGAAGATGAAATTAGGCCAGATCTGTGTTGCTTACATCAGTTTCACTGAGGCGAGATATTGCCACAAGGCCCAAGGACTCTAAACAAAGGGTTAGCTTGCATGGCCTCTTCCTACATGTCCTAGCCCCGACTGGCTACGCCCCAGTAGTGTTGTGTTATTGGCTTAAGCAGAATAGCCCTAAAAGAGAAGCATGTCAGATTTCATTATACAAGACTTACGACCAGGCGGTAGTAGTAGGGCTGTGTTTAAAAGCTGCGGTTGTGGATAGGACGTCGGTGGAAAGATACAAAAACAAAAATCAGCTTTCAACAATATTACTCATGTTTCTTCCTAAAGCAGATCAGCTTATGCAGATTAATACGAGGCCTTGATACATCAAAACGAAAGGCAAATGAGTCAAAAGCTTCTCTTTCTGAAATGAGATTTAAAAAAAAATAATGTATATCTGTCTACGGTGCAAATATAAACACCGCCATAAGACATCTTACACTTCCAGCGCAACTCTATTTGACCTTCGAGCCATCACTGTAATACTGTCCAAAGGATCACTTTATTAAGTAGCAATGTCTTAATAATTGATGATGGAAATAGAATCTACAGTAATGAAATTTCCATCATGAAAAGGGAGCTAGTCTTAATACTCTGTCCATTCATTCAAGCAGGTGTAAATAACATTACTTGACTTTCAGTGAATCACTTTCCATAAAGGTCAAGGAATGAATGGACATTCACTCCCTCTGGATACAAACTGCTCAAAGATGTTACCATGGCTATGTCTAGCAGCTATAACCATGCCTGGATGGAGGATACTTGTGCTGGAGACTACGAAACAGTCACCGGTCTTCGGGGGTGCATATACTACCGCTCATGCTTATTTATATATAGCAAGTTAATTATGTGAAATGTGAATGTAAAGGGCAGAGAAATCCAATGAGAGTCTACGGTGAGAGTGAGACGGGAAGGACTGCAGCTTTAAGAAAACACATGCGAAACACGCACGTATGACACATTTAGTAAAACGAAGCACAATGCAGCACAATGCAAGTTACTCAGAACGCAGCTTTTTTCCATGGGCCAGGTTTGACATTAACATTGTGACTGTGTGAAATTATTGGAGAGACACCCGGATACAGTCAGACTTATTGAAAATCAAAAGCCGAAATCGAACATGTCTACCATTTGTGCACTTTGCTGTGTCCTAAATCTAATTGTAAATGAAGATCACACTCGCTGAGATCTCACATTCGCCAACGTAGTTAGACTCTTAACTCGGCAGAAGTGGATACCCCATTGGTGGCCGTTACAGCTGCAACACGCTGTACGCGCCCAGACAATCTGTCCTCGGCGAGGTTTCAGGTGCTGTTTGGTAATTTGAGGCACACTGAAGTCTTCGCATCAAGTGGAGAGCGTGTAGTGGGATGTTGTAATGAATGCCACTAACTGTGTCAATCATTCTAACAACGCTGGTTTGGATACGGTCAATCAAAGGGAAGTGCTCAGTGTAAGTCCTTAAGAAGTACCATGAAAAAATAAAGCTGATAAGTAAAAATATATATATATATAAGAGATAATAGAAAAAACATGTTTTGAAGATAATGAAAATGAAATCCCTGTTAAGAGCTCAAATCCTCAGTACACATTGTTTTTAAGGTCCAGTAAAGCTACTTTCACAACTGTAACATCAGAATACATTACGTTTTTTGTTTTTTTTTTAATTGTGAAAAAAGTACCAAGTAAGCTTTTCCCATTCTGTAACTCTGTGCTCCAGATGTAGACCACAGTAGTATCATGGTGGCTGGCAAATAGGTCAAATTAAAAATCTCACACTAAAGAAAACAAAAGAACATTTCATAAAACTGTCTGACAGTTTTGCTCATCGTGGCACTTCAGCCAAGAAGCAATTTGTTACTCTACAGGGGGCAGCGTCACAGAAAAGACAGTGGGATCTTTTGGTCTGAATTCAGTTTTTTTTTCCACATATTCTATGGCTTGAGTTTGACTGGTACAGTTTTATTGTTGATTTATGGTTTTATCATAAAATTTTATCCTATATTTTCTAAAATTATACTACGACCGCAAAATTCTGGGGGTCTCTGCATCATTAATTAGTTCATGAATGTTAAATAAAATAAGTTTTAGTTTAGTTTTAGAGACAAAATCAAGTTAAAAAATACCTTCAGTAGATGACCTGACCTTTTTTTGGAAATCCAAAATAATATGAATACCGTGGTTGTTCTCAATGGCTGCACCCTCCTTTCTCCAGGTCATGAGTAACTCTGCTGATCACATGCCGCACTTCCTTGGATTTTAGGTGACGGGAAGAAATGCGCTCCCTGTTCTACTCACAGAATGTTCCTGTTGTTAAGCAGAGTACGAGCACCGTAGGGGCAAGTTTGCAAAAACACTGAAGAATATAGAGATTAGAGAGTGCTTTCAGATCATATTTGGAACTGGAAGAAGCTTTCTTTTGATCCATGTTGGTAGAGGTGACATTCAGCAGGGTACCAGATGAGAAGGAACCCCCATGGCTTAGCCTTTAAGCATTACCATTGTTTCCCCATCTGGTCCGGAAAATTGTAGCCCAGAAATATTTCTGCTGAATTTACCATCTTGGCTGCACACAGAGCATTTGTTCTGTGTAATGTGCACTAGATCTCTGTTCTTATAAACAACTCTTTATGTTCGACTTGACAATAATTTAACAGCGTCATTCAAATTTTGCATTTCTTTGTTAACATATAGCATCTTAATGTCAGCTGATAATGGAGTTAAATTACGTTTCTGTTGGCTAAAAGACGTGGACAGAATAAATACAGCATGTAAGTGTGCATATGTGTTGCAGGAAAAAAAATAAACAGCTATTTTTAATTTATATGCTTGCTGCTGCAGTGAACTTAAGGAATTCATATTTAATGGACAGCTCATTGCTGAACTCAGAAAAGCTTGGCTAAGCGGGTGACCGGACGGCTGAGTGGTTAGGGCGCACACCGCATGGGCGAGAATGCCCTCAACAGCTGAGTCTCCCCCGATTAGACTCCCGGCCAGCCGAACCTTTGCCATTCGCGTCCTTTCTTTCCACAAGCATCTTGTCGATCTCCATCTAAATGCAAAAAAACGTCCTCAAGAAAACTGCATTTATGCCTAGCACTGGAGCAAAAAAATAGGGAAAAGAGATGCTGATGTCGTATAGTCACATTTTTCATTTCACTACTGAGCAGCTGAACCGTAAGATAGGTCTCACCGTTCTAACAAAGTGCTTGACCACACCTTTCTAAACAAGTTGTAAGCTCAGAGCATTTATTCATGTATTGGTACGTGCAAACAGCCATTTTCTCATTTACACCCTGTGCAATGTGTCAAATGTGTGGTTGGAAATATAACATAATATAATGGACAATATAATGACTGTTTCATGCTGTCAATGATACGTTTCAAATGAGAAGGTTTGAACAATAACTGTGACTTCCTGGCAGCTAAAACTTATTTTTATTTTCAGAGCTGTGATCACGATGTTCCCAAATTAATTCTGTCTGGGGAACACAAAAAAATTCCTGTTGGAGGCTTTATAACCAACGGTTTTAATTTATTCCAGGACTCATCAGCAAATTTTAAGTTGGCTCTGAATAACTCTCGCGCTCATTTACTTTTCCTCTCTCTCTCTCTCCGATAAATGAGTAAACAGATAAAAGTCGGAACACAAAATGTTCCCTTTTACAAAAGGGACAATGCAGAATTAGGTGAAGGATTTCTGGGAAATGCAGGGAAGTGCTTTTTATGAAAAGGGGATTTTCTGGGGAAGGACTCACAGTTCCCTTGCTCTCTAAGCACCGCTCTCCTACTTTTCAGTGTAACACAACCAGGCACCCATGACACCAGACGAGATGGGGGGGGGGGGGGGGTGTAGTCCACACCTGCTGGTTTTATTATCCAAATTCTGCAAGTGCACCTGTATGCCGCACTATTTATTCCCAGCTATTCACTTGATACATTTGCACTGAATTCTACCAATTCACAAATACCGATTCGTACGTTTTGATGTTTCCCATTTTAATAAAATCCTATTGTCAATGGTGACAATGCGACATTACTTCTGGGAGTTTTGATGCAGAAATCCGTCCAACAGAACTCTGGCATGTTGAGGCAGACCATGCTTGTTATATTTAGTCCGACAGCAAGTCTACCGCTAATGAATGCTGCTGGCAGGGTGTCTGTGAGCCCTGAGGAGATTACAGTGAACACTGGTAATATGTGTCCTCTATGAGTAGGAGAAACACAACAGGCCAGACAGAATGACAGACAGACCTACGTGGAGAGACAACGGGACAGTTTTAATATCACACGTTTATGTTTAATAACTGTTTTCTACATGGTAAATACTAACACCTATTTGTGTTTCGGGACAAAATATGTATTGTCATCAATTATGTGCCCGAAAGCTGTCAGGAGTTTCAAAGTCATCAGAAAACGCTGTCAGGACACCTTTTCCCTGGACCAAAGATGGCCACTGACGCTGTTTGTCACCTTAGCTGCACAGTAGCTGTTGTGCTGTTGTTTAGAGACCACTGGGAAGAAAGTGTTATTGGTGGGAAGTTGTGCCTGCGGGCATCGACAGCTTTTGCTAACACAGCTACAACCAGTGCACTTGAGGACTTGAGATTTTCTTATGTTTCTTCCCCCCTGCCTCACACAATGCTTTTTTTTTTTGCAACTACTGCTTTGCACACATTCCGACCCCTGTATTGGCTGATATCTGTCCTTCCTGTTTGATCTATTATGCCAAACCATGCTGTCTACACACCATACTGTGACTCTTACATTGTATTCTGACATATTTCTTATGCTACGGATTCATAAAGCTCACACGTTTATTAAAGTCCCCTAAAAATAAAATGTGAGGCGTATGTGTTTATATATATATATATTGCACTGTAGGGCACTCGTCTGGCCCAACAAACATGCAAAAATTTTGTACCTATTTTAATGGTGTTTTAGAGTTTGGCATTTTCTGGAAAACAACTCGTCCTGCACTTTCATTTGCAGCACTGCCAGTTTCAGCTCTTGGTTGAAACGTGTATTAGCAGACTATTAGAGCTGAGGTTTTTGGTAGGGGACTGGCCTTCTTTACCCTGGAGTAGTCACAGTGAATTCTTATCAGAATATGGTAGTTGGTAACGCACAATAGGCAGTGTTTCAAGTGATACAGAGAGATACATTACTTGGATTTGGATAGGATGTACTTTAACCAATCAGAGCCACTTTGTTGCAAACAAATTTAACTCTACAGGGCTATGTATGACTATGTTTCTGTTACTCTTCTGTCCATCAATGCACAAACGATTTGTTCCCAACTCTGTTCCCAACAGAGCGGTTCCAGACCAACTTCCCACCACAAAAAATAAATAAATAAAATTGTGGACAGGGAAGTTGGTCTTGCTTCCAGACTAGTCCTCCTTAGCGTCCTGGTTTTATAGAAAACACGTAAATATGCAGAGACAAATAGTGTACCTCTTGCTGGAACGGGAGCTTTAAATTTATGAGGTAGTTTTTGATTAGGTTCTGAAAATTGTCTTTGTTTCGGGGCTAACAGAAAAAAAGTTGTTTTTTTGTTTCCCCATGCTAGAGATGATGAATGACACTGTATGTTGCTGCAGCTGCACAGTAGCTATTGTGTTGTTGTTTAGAGTCCGCTGGGCAGAGAGTGTTATTGGTGGGCAGTTGTCCCCTCGGGCCTCAATAGCTTTTGCTAACACAGCTATAACCAGTGTGTTTCAGAAAATGTGATATTCCTGTGGTTCTGCTCCACTGCCTCACACAGTGCTCATTTTTAATGATTATTGCTATGCGCCCATTCCTGCCCCTGAATCGGCTGTAATCTGTCCTGTCCGTTTGATCTATTATACTAAACCGTGCTGTTTACACAGTACTGTGGCTCTCACATTGTATTGACCCAACGTCTGCCTTCTTAGTCATTTTTACGCTCATTAAAATATGCATGGATCATAGCGGAAATAAGCATCCCAACACACATGATCACACGCAAACTTTGTTTAACCCCTGGGCATACTTTATCTCAGTTATTTTATTTGCTCTGTCATGCACGCCTTGACCTTTAAATAGTTTCAGCTGCATTTACGTGAATCCAGAGGGAGATTTCTGTTTAACTAACATCCTGATTGTGAAAGCGCTCGACGACATACGTCTCCCGCGCCGACTCGCACAGCTCTCTCACACGTCAAGATATGATAAGCATTATGTATGATTCTGCTGTTTGGCACTTTGTGTCTCTTTCAGGGTCTGACTTTCAGTGCAACATTCACATAATCCCAGTGAAGAACGAAGAGGGCGTGGTGATGATGTTTATCTTAAACTTTGACTACGTCGCGGATGAGGGCAGTGACAACTCCACAGAGAAGATAAGCCCTACCTCCCCTACAAAGTCAGATCAGAGTAAGTATATGATACTCCACTATATCAGTGAGCTGTATTCCTATCTATACAATGCATTCCCTGGTATAATGCTTTCCTAAAATATTAATATGGAATATATAGTTATTCCAAACTAGGAGTTTCTGGATAAATTACATTTGCACAGCAATTTTTGTATATGATTTTGCACCAACAATGATGCATAACACTCTGCATCTTTTGTCATACTTTCGTCACATCTATATATTTCTCAAAATGAAACCCCTGCACGTTCTAAAACATAGACGTTTCCACTTCTTTCACAAATGGCAGTGAAGTTGAAATAGTAGCACTATATCTGTTAGACACTAATTAAGCACTGGAGATTTTGTTTCCCTGCCATGCAGAGAGTAACTTCCGAACATGTTGTCAGCTTCTGTTATTCTAAAAACCATGCATTATTTAGCTTTCCTGTACAGTGCAATGCAGAAGTACAGGAATGAAATGTACAGTGCCGATGCAAGGAAAGAATGGTCTGCTTACGTAACCATGTCATGTTGCAAATGTTTAATTATTTATTTCAGTTTTCTGTGTTTTGGGACATCAGCACATACCACATTTTTTATGTTTTATTTGGATGTGTGTCAGGAGGTGTAAATTTCGCTGCAACAGTTTTGTTTGGAGGCACTCAGCATCACTTCTCTGACCGGAGCTCAGCTATCCGCTTCACTCAGTATGAATTCCTCCAAGGCAGTGACATTCAGCTTTCGCTGTACATTGTGTGTGCGTGTATTTAGGTGTGTATGTGTGTGTTTTTTCATGCATGCAAGTGTGTGCACGTGCTCCTGTTGTTGGCTGCTAACGTTGCTAATCAGAGTTGATTGCTTGTGACGTTGCTTCAGCAATGGAACCTGAGGGTAAATGGGACGGATCGACATATGATGTGACTTTAGATTAGAAGAGTCAAAGAGACAAACCTGACCGCATGCACACAGAACACTTAACATATGACCAGAACATTTTATTGGAGTGATCCTTTAGTCACAACAGGGCCTCAAAATGTAATTTTATGCTGTACTTCTTTTGAATAACATTCAAGGACTAATGCATTTGATTTGTTCCAAAGCTGCATTCTGTTGGACATTTTGTGCAAGATTGTATATTGACATTTCTCAAGACATCTATAGTCTTCATATTGTAATAAGATTGAGGCATCACTCTTATAAATGGAATTTCTTTCAGATTATCAGACCATTAAGGCAGAGCGACAGAATTGTCTCAGTGACATGTCTTAAATTATCCCTAAAACAGAAATGCTTTGGGGTTTTTCAATGAGGAGGGAGAACATATCCTTATAGCAGTGCTGTGTGTTTTAGTGTAGCTGGTTCTGAAACCTGATTTTTGGATAGGGGAGCTAATTACGATCCGCTGTTGACAGCAGGTTACATGTAAGCCGGCAGGTGTCAACTAGCACAATACTGAGCCTTGCAGAGAGTAATCCCTTTTCCCCCAAGCTGCCACCTAGACACACTGTTTACTAAATTCAGCATGCCTTCGGGGCATGAAACCAGAGACAATTGTGCCAGATTATTCAATAGCGAGATACACGGCGCACACTGAGACATCTTTTTACAGTCCATTGTTAAATTAAATGAGTAAATAATGGAATCACGTTTGTGCAAAACTGAAATTATTGTAAGTGACTAAGCCAGAATGGGTCAAAGGGCCAATGTGCAGGATTTAGTGGCATCCAGTGATGAGGTTACATTATGCCAAAATCCAAATACCCCTCACTATCCATACAATTGAGAGAAAATTTAAGATGAAGACTAAATATAGAAATCTGATTTGCATCTGTATCAAAGGTTTCCTAATAACTTTCCTAATAAACCGTCCTACCCCGACATGTTCAAGCTCGTCCAGTTTTTTCACCATGTAATATCTTCCTACCACAGTCTCATTCTCTTCAATATTATCAACAAGATCAGTTCAAAGAGATTTCTTCTTTTACCCATAACAGTCCAGTTGTTACCGCCAGTGCTGCATTAATTTTCCTGTCCATGCCATGCTCTGTATCTTTCATATTCTTGGGAAGGAGACCTTGAAATGCTCCTTTTGCTTGGAGCAGTAACTCGTTCACTGCTCAGTGGGCACAATCCAGTGTTTTCCAGCAGAGTACGGTGGATTGAGTGGGGCTGATTCTCATCCTATTGCCCATTCTAACTCAGCTGCAAAGCATCCCACTAACAAGGCTGAAGTATTTTTGGGAGGATAGGCTGACATATCTACCGTATTTTAAGAAATCAGCCTCCCTTGCGATATATTATCCATCGTCCAGGTAGTAAGTTACACTAATAGGGCATTTACAGTAGAAGAAGTGCTGAATCGTGGGCAGCTGGAGTTTCTGTTTTGGTCCTGGAAGACATACCCTCAGTGAACCAAGAGATTTAATCAGTATGTTGGCTATTGGGGAGTATCTGGTAGGTAAGCTGCTTTGGTCCACTCCCATGAGAAATATTACGGCCAAACATGAGTCGTTAAGATCACATGACATGGACAGTATGTGCGAGTCACTCCGGTGCCTCGAATGAAGGTGTAAATTAGTTTGAAATCACCTCGGAAGAGATGTCGAGGCGGCACTGTGAGCTGCTGGCAAGGTTTTCAAGGAACACTTTCGCCGAAAGGACCAGAGCAAAACACGAAGGAGAGGGACGGAGCAGATTTAATAACGAAGACATTCTATGAATAAAACTGTGGGGATTTCCTTACAAACACAACATCGCATTGTGTTTTAAACTCATTTCACCACTATGGCCATAAAACCAAATATGATCACAACAATACTGTTCTGCAATCCAATTCAAGCAAGAACAAAAAGACACATCTGCGTAATAAAACAGTAAATGTGTTGCTTTATGGGAAAGCCATCTCCTCAGCAGCAATAAGAGACAGTCAAAATAAAGGTATAATAGCCACATGTATCTTTGTATTGAAAAAACAACAACATTTTTTAGATTATTTTGAAAGTGCATATCCTTGTATATTATGTTGTGTCAGATCCAAAAAAATTACAAGTTATATAAATAAGTGTGTCATATGGCTGTTTCCCTGTAGTCTGAGTCTATTATACTTGGATCACATAAATGCCTGTGATCTAAATATGCCTGTTGATTGCCTGCCAAGAACATACAGCAAAAATATTTATTTGGGTAGTTTGATTTGATGTCAAGATGCAGCAGGGAAAGGGAGCACCAAATTGCAAGACACACTAAGGTACATGGCATGATGAAGAAAAGTCAAAAAATATAAGAAACCAGGAAATAACTAGGAATCAATCAGGAAATCGAAAAGAAACAGAGCCGGCACATCTGAGGAAAGGCAGGATTATATATAGGTACACCTGGAAGTAATGGGGTAAAGCTAACGAGGGTTAATCACGGGGTTAGGGACTGTTTCGAAATAAGACAGGCAGCGTCAGGAAACCCAAACAGGATTACAGAAAATGTTCAGAACTCAGAGGAGAACAGAGAAGGTCAATGTCTCCATTAAGGCTGATGGGTGCTTAATGTGCACCAAATCTACTTATAAATAATAAATGAGAAGCTTTTCGGAAAATAAATGTTTCAGAACATTGTATTGAGGAGGGATGTTTAAAACAGATCAATTCAGTAATTCATTCAGACTCTACACTCTGAGTGTGTCACATAATGGATAGATAGATTTTAGTTTTGTAAAAAATTGCAGTACAGATAATACCTAAATTATTTTTTGAATGATAAAAGCAATATTGTTTTGGTAGATTTAAAACATGTCTAAATAGGGATATTTTAACGCAATATTGTTTCAATATTTATCAGTTTAAATTGAAGACAGTCGATGTCAATGGGATTCGTCCTCTGGGGACCGTGAATATTAACATATATTTTAATGTCATCCTTCCAAAAAGTGATGAAACTTTTCACTCTGGATCAACTGATGCACCAACAGAATGACACTAGGACACCATCCTGTTATTGTGGCTAAAAATAAATCGGTTATTCTATTAAATGTCATTAGAAAGTGGTAAATGTAAGTGACATTCGTAAGGAAAAGTCTAAGGATAAATTCACTTACAGTGTTTTACTGGGACAATAGGAGCTAGGGTTTTAATAAATAAAATATAGGTATTACTTTATATAAGTACAAGAGTCCTCTGTCCAGATGACAGCAGAGGCAGGAAGGTTGTGCACATCTCCTGGCTCACGATGTCATTAGGTTCCTCTCCAGGAAACTTGTTGAGTGTCATGCCTCCAGTGTGAGTGACTGTAGTTGTAACATCAGCACATTTGGCCAGGGAATGGAAACAGATGGCAGCGATGTTATGTAAGGAGGGTGCTGAAGGATGGGCGCCTCACGAGTGGGACAGGATTCGCTTTCACCCTCCTTCCATTGTTAACGAGTCGAAACTTTCACTCTGTCCTAAAACGTCTTCATCATTTGCTGCTGTGTTAAAAAAAATGTGGTCTTGTCTCCATTCAATTATGCACCATACACTTTTGTTTTTATGTTGCTTCTTCTCATGTGTTTGGGCACTGAAGGAAAATATGTAGCGGTATGGTCAAACAAAATCACTTCCACTGTCTTCTTCTGTGCAGTATAAAAAGTGTGAAGTTGTTAGTAGTAACTACAGGAAGTCTATGTTCTGTTAACCTGTGGACACATTCAGTTTTGATTTAGGAGGATTTCAGTGCCTGCTCCTCTCAATGTTGGAATTCCATGTACCTCTTATTGCTTATTACTTTTCTTCAACGAGTGGGGGGAGCTGACAAATTTGGATTGTGGCTCTCAACTGCACTGTCATGAACTCTGAATTGCCGAATAGGGTTTTGTGTATTTTTATACCTTCTTACTGGGATTTAGATTTTCCACTTTACCTGATATGTTGTTCAGGCTGAGAAGGCTGTTATTCAACCATGAATTTACTGTAATTGTTCCTTATGTAAGAGAATTATTGGGGGGTGAGGGGCTGCATATTTCAGTACGCTGGAAACTTAACAAGGCCTCCCTTAATTCCTCTTGAATTTTTAGGGGGAAGCAGATTCTTCCGCTTCCGCCAGGCCGCATTGAGCCTAATGAATACCAACAAGCAATCTCTTCCGCAAGAGGACCCAGATGCTGTGATGGTGGACTCGCCCAAAGACGGTGAGGACTCAGTGGCCCTGGAAAGCTTCCCCTCACCCACCAAGAGCATTTGCAGTCCCACCGAGGCCAATGACACGCATGCCCTCATAGGCTCGAGCCGCCACTGTTCCCAGGCCAGCGTCGGCCCTGAACCAGTTGACCATTCATCCCCTAAACTCCCTTGGGAGAAGCTGTACCAGACAGAGCCACACCAGTCCTCTACCTCCCTGTCAAACACCTTCCCCAGAGGCAGCATCAACAGCATGAGGAGAGCCTCATCCGTCCATGAAATTGAGGGCTATAGCTCCAATTCCAAAAGCATATTCAGGGATCGCCATACAAGTGAAGGTATGTACTGTAAAATGTGCTTAACTAAGACCAGTGCATGTTACCATATTGGCACAGGCGACACATTATGTTTGAGTGTTACCTCAAAGGCACTAGGGTCTACAAAGTAATGTATGTTGATGATAGAACTTTGTTTAAGAGACACATTTCTTTTGCCATATGCGTGTCTTGTACCTAATACAGGCGTTTCTCTTGTCATCTTTTCCTAGATAGGTTTATTAAAATGTTTCTTCTTTATTTACTCTGCCCTCCAAACGCTGCCTTTAGACAATGGTAGCTATGTCAGAGGTAATCATGTGTTCCATTGCTCAGTGCTGTTTTAGAGCATGACTTCCAAGCAATGCAATCAACATTAATGCTCCTCACATATCCACTCCTGTTGGATAAGTTGAGTGAGCTTACTGCATTTAATTATTGAACCGATTGCATACTTAGACGTAATGCATCGGTACCCTATAAAAACATACAATGCACAGACAGTTATCCCATCTGCTCTCATAAAACGCATTACCTTTAAATTAACTTGCACGAACTAATGCTTGCATTATCTGATACCAAAGCAGCTCTGTTGACTAGCTATGGTTCAAACCTAAGCATACAGTGTGTGTGACAAAATCCTAAGCATTTGCATAATTAGCCATAAACCAACATAATTTCATTTTGTTCTGAAGCTCTGTGTTGCCATGCATGAATTCTCCTATGAAACGACTTTAGCAGTGTTTCCTCCAGTCCACCGTTCTGTTAACACTTTCCATTTGTGTCTATGCATGTGTAACTGTGATGAAAAGAGCAGAATGCTGCAGGTCAAAACTTTTAGTTCTGTGTTTCTAAATTATTTTGTTTCATCTGAGTTACTAATTTGTCCTACTTCACAGCCAACATCAGTTTCCAGCAACACAAGCAAGCTGTGTTTTAGTGCATTTTCTGTTTGATCTACGTTTTCCCTTTATATCTCCCTAATACTTGAAATAAGTATTGTTTCATCATTATTAAAAGACTTAGATGGAAATACACATAATTTGTGCTTAAACAATAAAAATTATAATGAAGAAAATACCCACTCCGTATTAGTATGGCTAACTCTACTATCCATGGGTACTGATGAAAGTTTTTTTTGGTCTGAATCATTAGGCCCGTTCAACCACTTGAAGTCCAGCCTGCTTGGGTCTACCTCTGATTCCAACATCAACAAGTACAGCACTATCAACAAGATCCCTCTGATTGCACTCACCTTCACGGAGGGTGCTGACAAGAAGACTCATTCACCACCCACATCTGAGAAACCCATCATAGCACCAAAGGTCAAAGAGAGAACTCACAATGTCACCGAAAAGGTCACACAGGTGAGTTGGAAAGTTCGACTTTGTTTAATACTGACGTTAGCGCACAAGGCTACGCTGTGAAACAGAGGCACATTTCTCAGCCACCATCAGTACGCCGAGGGTTGAAATATCACAATTTGCCATGTTTATGGTGGGAAAGCTGGATATTTTCCTTGTCATAGCATGTGTGACTTCTAATGTAGTTACTGGTAATTACAAGGTTAACATATATAAAAGTAAATGCTCGCGCTGCAGACAGCTCTGAATACTCGCAATTGCATGGTCGCGAAGTGCAGATGGTACAGCTCTCAAGCACTTCCCCCTTCAGCAGTGTTTAAAATCGCCACTCCAGAGAAAAGCAGGCTTTTAGGGAGGGACGGCTTAAAGAGGCGGGAACTAAAACAACTTGTTTCAGGCAAAGGATGAGCCGAGGGTCTACATAATGGGCCAGCATAAGATGAATGAATGACTGAAAGCTGCCCCAGCAATGTCCCAGCATGAAAATAGAGAGTTGGAAATTAAAGTAATAGTTAAGAACAAGGCATGTGACTGGTGTTACGACCTGGCTCGAGTGCCACGATATAAAGTGGAGAACATTAAAGACACACAAATATAGGTTTATTTCATAAAAAAGGAAACAAATAGGGGACTGGTGTGACATGGTGAGCTTCTCTAACTGTAAAGTGTTCTCCAAGGCCTTCTCAACAAGGTCCTCTATTCAGGTGTGGCTGGTTAAGGTAATTAAGCACAAGCCCAAGACACTTGCACGGCCACTGCAAGGCTAGTAGGGGTGCAGAGGCGTGTGACAACTGGCAAAGACAGTGGGAAAAATCACATCAACATGGGTAATTGTTTCTGAAAGCGAGGAAGTAAGTTCCTGTGATTCCTCTGAGAAGAGCCTCGTTGTTCCAGTCAAAGGTGCAGGTTCACAACATCAGCAGACATCAGGGATTCAGCTTTTTGCCAAGTACAGCAGTCCAGTGCTTCCTGTCAAATGGTAAACAAGAGCTATGTTGTGGCAGATCCCCTCATGACAAGAATAGCAGCACAGCTGATGCCAACATGCCAGGGACAGCAAGGTGTGCTAATATCCGTCAGAATTTCAGCTTTCGGACTAATGAGGCTTGGGCTAACAGTTTAGGGTATTCCAATTATTTTGACAAATAGGAAAACGTTTTTTGCAAATGTGCAAACTAGTACAGCAAAGCATTGCTGCTAGGACCTCCAGGTGATGTTAGCAACAACCAAACCAAAGGCACGCTCAGAAGCCTTGTATTTAAACTTCTTTCAACACAGCTTGCTCATTCATAAATGAAGATGAACCATCATCGTGATTAAATGCTCTCCTTCCCTGCTGGCTTTAGTTTGGAGTTAGACACCGCTGAGATGTGAGGGCTGCATCTTACTTCCTGACTGCTGGCATGGGGAAATCTATAATTCATGTGTTGAAGAGAGGGAGATGTGCTGGAAAGAATAAGAAAGACCCATTGCCCTCATCCTCACTCCTACACAGTTTTGTGCCATGAGAAAGCCCCGTCTCTTTGTCTGCCACAGGTTATTAAGTCAAAAACAGGCGATGACTTGGCCTTACTGAGCATGCTGAATAATTTATTATCAAGCCACAATTCCTTTATGTGAAGAAATAAGAACAATTGTTTCTCGACCAGAATTTATTTAAAAACAGTATCTCTCAGTACACAATTACACAGCTTTTTCTCCATCTTATCGTCTGCACAGTAAAATGCTTTTCCAGGAGTAATGCGATATGGCTCTTGCAATCAAGTCAGTGGCTATCACATTATACATGGTGGTGCCAGGACATTGCCAATTATTCGAGTAGATGTCTTTACCTAACACAGTTTGACTGCAGAGGACACTGCGGGTGTCACAGCTGCTGTCAGGTCAGTCACTGAAGTCTGAGAGCTGATAAAAGAAACTTGAGACAGGCTTTAAACAAGATGTCAGGAGGATAACCGTCATAATGACTGTTTTCATACCGAAACTAGAAATACTGCCTCAAGGTTATATGCCGCCATTAACCAGTCAGTTGAAGTTTTCTTTCTTGTCCATCCACATACTGTGTACTGCGCGTAGAGCAGACATTTAGAAGGACTTTGGATTAGACATTTCTGTAACATATTATCATGATTAGAGGTTGAAAACAAATTCACAGTGACACTGGCCTTTGAGTGAAATGTGATTGGAGTGGCGTAATCAGGACTTCCTAGTTGTTGACTCTAGGTTTCTGATTCTTTCTTACCATTCATCCAGGTCCTGTCACTGGGTGCCGATGTGCTCCCAGAGTACAAATTCCAGACTGCTCGCATTGACAAGTTCACCATCCTCCACTATAGCCCCTTCAAAGCAGTGTGGGACTGGCTAATCCTGCTGCTGGTCATCTACACAGCGATCCTCACTCCCTACTCCGCCGCCTTCCTTCTCAATGACCAAGAGGAGCAGAAGAGGCGTGAATGTGGGTACTCCTGCAGCCCCCTCAATGTGGTGGATTTAATGGTGGACATCATGTTCATCATTGACATCCTCATAAACTTCAGGACCACTTACGTCAACCAGAACGAGGAAGTGGTCAGCCATCCTGCTAAGATAGCGATCCATTACTTTAAAGGGTGGTTTCTCATAGACATGGTAGCGGCGATTCCTTTTGACCTTCTCATCTTTGGCTCAGGATCCGATGAGGTACGTTATCTTCGACGCATATGTATTTCTAACCATTTTTTTCCCAGGGAGCTTTACTGCCCATCCAGTTGTGCTCGCACTGTGATCCATTTTCTAAGTCCAGACTAGCACCCCAGGGCCACCACTTACAGCCTGAATCTTTCTGTCTCGGCTCTGAAAGGATTACTTTAGATTGCATGTTTTTTTTTTCTTTTTTTCTTTCTTCTTCTTCTTTTTTTTTTTGAATGGTCTTCATTCTAGAATCCATTTACACGGATTAATGGCTTACCAAATGGCAATCAATGATGCATTTATGTGAGGAACAGGCCAACAGGGCTGTGTGCACAGCTTACATGCAGATGTGAGATGGCCATTGGTAGGCTGGCTGCCAGGCCTGCTGGCTTGTTTGTTGGTAGGATATGTCCCCTAAGGCTCTGGATCCACTTCAGGGCTTTATCGTGCTTTGTAGGCACTCCATTACACCAGAAAAGCTCCTGATTATAAACCATAATCATCTTTTCCATCGCTGCTGCTGCTGTTACTGAATCAGTTCAGTGAATGACAACAAATCAGAAAGGAAAATGGACATCTGTGTCTCTCACAAGACAGAAACAATCAAAGCAAATTTGCAGGGCATTATGCCTCACAGTGACTGTGTGACGGTTTTTTAACTTGATTTTCCATTGCAAGAGGAAACACTAGTCTTTCCTCTTTGATGACATGTCAATACGTGACTTCTATTTTTATCTTTCCAACTTGGTGATGAAGACAGAACACATAAAGTCCCCCATAAACTGCATTCTCATTCAGAAAATAAAACCAACTGAGACGGTGGCAGATGGTTTTCACTTTAATTTAGCAGCTTAATAAGACGGTTTTAACCTACAGCGCTGAAGTAGCGCTGATTAAAGTGTGGAATATATATGTGGATTGGATCTCAGTATCTTGCTGCATTTAAAACAGCTCAGCCGCCCCCAAAAGACTGAACGCGTTGTGAAATGCATTGTGCAAAACTGGCACCGTGCAGCGTTTTGTGAATGATAACTATTAGAGAAATAGAAATGCCAAAGATTAACTTCAAGCTGTTTCACTCTGAATGTTGTGCAGAAGAAGTTGAGCGTTCTGGCCCAACTTGAACCCTTAAGTGCTGTTCTCATTAGAGAACTGAGGAGGAGAGAGGAGAGGGGGTTGTAGTGCTGAGGAGCCGTGCAACGTGATTGCCTGCATTTGAGATTTGAATTTGACTCAATTTAACATTCATTTAAAATCTAACGAAACTACAATTTTCACACAAGGATAGACATGAAAAAAACAACAGATGTTATCTTTAATTTTCCTTGAGGAGGCTACGATTAAAGCATTAGTATTAAATTATCATGATGTTAACTGAACAGGAAGGAGATTTTATATCAAGCGTTCAGAGTTTTACTGTGGGTAAAACATTTCTTGATGAAATAAAAAGCTGTAGTGACCCATCAAGAGAGTGTTAGTCTCAGTTTGGGCTTGAATAAATGAGGTCTTCACTTCTCTTTTAATTTGTTGCCGACCAAATAATCAGGGGAGTTGGCTTATTTGCTCAGTTAAGGAAACAGCCTCAGTTTGTGAAGTGACTATAGATTTGTCAGAGCATTAGCAGCGTTGAGAACGAAAAGAAAACATCAGACAAAATGGCTGTGGCTGATATCTGTAAGCAGACTATAAAAGAACTTTTGGGCATGTTTAAGAGATGCTGAACACTGCTATTGTATTTAGTTTGCCACACTAACCATCAAAGTGCTACTGTTGTTACTAATAAACTTCTTTCCTGTACGTTTTGTTCAGACCACCACTCTGATTGGCCTGTTGAAGACAGCGAGGCTCCTGCGATTGGTTCGCGTAGCCAGGAAGCTGGACCGCTACTCTGAATACGGAGCTGCAGTCCTAATGCTGCTCATGTGCATCTTTGCCCTAATCGCCCACTGGTTAGCCTGTATATGGTACGCCATCGGCAACGTGGAGAAGCCCTACTTGGAGCACAAGATTGGCTGGCTAGACAATCTGGGCGTGTCCATAGGGAAGCGGTACAACTACAGCGATCCTGGCTCCGGCCCCTCTATCAAGGACAAGTATGTCACAGCACTTTACTTCACCTTCAGCAGTCTGACCAGCGTGGGCTTTGGAAACGTTTCCCCAAACACCAACTCAGAGAAGATCTTTTCCATATGTGTCATGTTGATTGGCTGTGAGTATGTTACGCTCTGTTTGCAGGATGTATTTTCAATTTATTCTTGTTCTTATGTGGCACTGAAGCGGCCGATTGCCTGTGTTTGTGGCAACATTTGCTCATATTCAATCAAGTTTATAGTGCGTCTCTGTGGGTGGCAGCAATAACCATGCAAAGCTGTCTGTGGGATATAACTCACCCTGACTGATCTGTCTTCGTTTCAGCCCTCATGTACGCCAGCATCTTTGGAAACGTCTCTGCTATCATCCAGAGGCTGTACTCGGGCACGGCCCGCTATCACGCTCAAATGTTACGAGTCAAGGAGTTCATTCGCTTTCACCAGATTCCCAACCCACTGAGGCAGAGGTTGGAGGAGTACTTCCAGCACTCATGGACCTACACTAACGGCATTGATATGAACACGGTAAATAACAGAAATCAACACATGTAGCCGGAAAGTGACTGAGTGCACTGAATGATGATGGTAATAATGTTTATGCAACGTTCTAAATAGAGCTTTCTCTCTCCTGTCTGCTTTCCGTCTGGATTAACACCTCTTCAATTGGTAAGAGCAGGAGGTACATATTATTATTTCTTTATATTTTCATGGTTAAATGGGTCACTGTTTCAGCACTATTCAAATCTGTTATTCAGTCAGTGTCCCTAGTAGCATTACTGTTTGTTTGATACCGCATACAAATACATTTTAGTCATATTATTTTAATCAATATTCATACTGTAAGTGTATAAAACGTGGCTAATTTGATTTCCTACATACACTGTATTCGATAAGAATTATTATTATGTATTAAATATCCGCATATCTATACATATATGTTTGGGACATTCGGGATAGTAGCAGAGTGGCCAGGGGCGCCGCTAGGGATTTTGGGCCCCATGAAAAGAATCTTTACAGGGCCCCCCAACACAGTGGTGAAATTTTTTGATGCTATTTTACATACAATTTTGCATTTTAATGGTATTTTTGACTATCATTACCATATTTGTGAAAGAAGAACAACATGACAGTTGACATGTACAGTAGGGGAAGAACTGAGCATTCTGAATACAATGGAATTCATTTTGATTCATTTATTTGCTGCAGCACTGATTCTTAAATTGGAAATAAACTCTTCCATGAAAAAATAGCAATTATAATCAGTGGAGAGAAAAAAATCTCATCAAAAACAAAAACACCATCAAAATACAAATTGGCCATATATGATTTCTCATCATTTAAGTAGAACTTAATATATGAAAGAATGGCAAATATATAACGTTGCCGACTGAGTCAAGCTTCCTTTTGCAACCTTTCAATCACTGGTCCTTGCTCAACTTTTCTCACCAAAAGCCCAATGCCGAGCCTTCTCACTTGCAAAATCACTTATCAGGTATTTGAAGTCCAGCTTTCTAGCCAACTGACTCTCAATTGACAGCATGGCAAGACTGCAAAGTCTTTCCTGAGACATTGTGGACCTCAAATAGTTTTTTATCATTTTTAGTTTACTGAACTCTCTCTCACCACCAGCAACAGTAACTGGCAGCTTTGGCGCTGTGTGACAAACCGCCGGCGTGCTACCTGCAGCTGATCCAGACGGACTGAACCATTTTACATAAATGGGGGGGCGCTGCAGGCGTTGATGTTTCCAAAACAAATAAAGTTATTGTTACCAGGACATTGAAAATAAAACATTTGTGATTATATGTTAGTTAATAACTTAGTGTCATTATTTTTTCTGTATTATAATTTCATCATCATTAGGGGCCTCTCTGGGCCCCCCTCAATCATGGGCCCCTAGAATCCGTCTCCTTTACCCCCCCTTTTCGGCGCCCCAGAGTGTGGCAGAGTTTTACAGCATTATTATCAGTAAAACAAAAGCCCAACATGAAATATGTTTTAAAGTATGACTTTTCCATGAATTAGCTCCACATAAATACATACCCAAATAATAAACACCTATCATAACTGCATAATATGAGATATACTTTATGAAGGAGTGAGGTAATATTATGAAGCTATGATCACTGTGTGTAGTTAATAATAAAAATATAGTTTTTCTCCTTGAGGAAGTAATGTAAAAATAATCTTTTTTTTCTCTCGTAAGGCTGATACAGACTTTGCTCCCAAAGTGCGGATGTGGTTTTTTATTTCTTTGTTTCCTGTTAAACAAACATGAAGACACAAAGTAGAACCTGTGCATACATTGTGAATATTGATCTATTATGCATTCATTTGCATTTTAATAACATATATAACTGTTTCAGCATAAGTAGGGGAGATTCAAAAAATTAAAAAAGCTCTTAAGCTGACATGGACAAGTTCACATATGACAGACCTCGTTCTTACTGCCAAAAGTCTCACAGCTACTCATCATTAAATAGTACTTTTTCCAGTCTTCTACTGTGAAAAGCCTTTGGCCTTCTGAGAAGTGGATTAAAGATGTGCACACACACACACTGTGACAGTGCCACTTAGAAAGCAATGTTTGGCTGGAAACTCGAGGCATGGCCGTTTTAATGAGAGGTGAACAATGGCTGCAAACTTGAACCAGTCTCTGATAAGGATATAGGATCGACCTGAGCGTTATCTGAAAGCCGCATCAGTGGAGGGACGCGACTCAAGAGAACCTCACCTTCTGAGCAAAGGAGTTAACATGGTCTATGCCACAGTGTTGCTTTAAGTTTGATTGCTGACCTAGAAAGACACAACATCTAAAATATTTCTTCTTTTTTATAAATATATATACATATTTCCTCGTGTTTTTAAATGTTTCTAAATCCTCAGGTTATTATTTCAAGTTTTACATGAAAATAGGAATTTTAATATAAATATTCTAAAAAAAAATGAAATATTTCAGAATGAATGATTATATTGTGTCATGGCGGCGAGACTAAAAAAATGTGGTTATAATGGGAGTCAATGGAACATTATGTCCGCTAATGACTCAAGAGGATAGTAAATTTTAAATCTGATGTTACACAAAAACAAATAATGCGTTCAAGTCAATATTTTAGATAATCTTGGTCATATCCAAGACTGATTTGAAGCCCCCCAACATTAATTTTATGGAAAATAACTCATTTTTTGTGGGGTGGGGGTGGGAATTAAAGGTGACTTTAAGTAATCAAACTGGCATTTAAAGGGTTAAAATGATTGAACTTTTGGTAGTATTGTAAAGTGCTGAAGTGGTTTAAGAGATTTATGCAGAAAAACAGAAAAAAAGCAGAAAAAATATTAATCAGTTAAGTTTTTATAGCAGTTTTCTGGACATGGACATTTTTGTCCTTAATGACTCAAGAGGGTAGTAAACAATGTTCACAGTGTTCTGTTGTCTCCTTTTAGATTTTTTTTAATTTTTTTTAATTTCAAACCTTGAGTAGAGGGAGACTTCGTTGCAAAAAACACAGCCAAAATGATGGCCAGATGAAGAGGAAAAGTTTGCCCAAATGTACAAAAATGTCCCTATAATTACTTGAATACATCTCTTTGAGGATATCAAACCAATATCTTGAGCACTTTAATCAACAATATTCTTCATGTCACAGGTGTTGAAAGGTTTTCCTGAGTGCCTGCAGGCAGATATCTGCCTTCACCTTAACAAGAGTCTTCTAGACGACTGCAAAGCTTTCCAAGGGGCCACCAAGGGCTGCTTGAGGGCCTTGGCCATGCGCTTCAGAACCGCTCACGCACCTCCTGGAGACACTCTGGTCCACAGCGGCGACGTGCTGACCGCCCTCTACTTCCTGTCCCGCGGTTCAATTGAGATCTTGAAAGATGACACTGTGGTAGCTATCCTGGGTAAATACAACACATTACTAGTTACTGTTGTGTTGAAACGTAGGCAAATTCTCTAGTTAATCTGGTATGTTTGAATAAGTGACCTGTGAGTGGGGGGCTGTGATTTAAGTCTTTTCTGAAAGCTGAAATTGCTATCGACAGAGTAAACTCATTAGCGTCAAGATAGATTGTTTTTGTTTGACCTTTTTGGATACAACTGTCATTAGCATTGTAGATGTAGTGGCAGTCTCTTCTGCAAGCCTCCATCTCCACCAAGATAAGTGATAGCAGTAAAAGTCAACCTCTCCTCCCTGTTGCACAGAAGAGCTCACCTCATTGTGTTTTGAAAGTCAGCACTAGAGAAATTTAAAACCTTTTTATAACCTTTTTGAATAAAGAAAGCGTGATTCAGGGTCTTATTATCCTCATCAACATTAGCGAATGTTTATTAAAGATGGACGCGTGAGGGATTTAATATGGAAAACTGTGTTCCAAAATTCCAGATAACTTGTTAGAAAACACATTATTCCTTTATGCAGGGTTTTCACCTTTCTGTGAAGGTATGGTAGCATGTTTGTGTGACAGGTTTGAAATGCTGACATTTCCATTAAGTGGCTCCGTGAAAGGTTGTTCAGCAATTTCAAAGAACACTGCGAAATAGCTGCCACCTTTTTGACAGCACTGGGAAATGAGTTAAAGCGGCAAAATAGGCATTATAAAAAAATGCATCTCTGGCTGAAACAACTGCCAGCTCTACATTTGAATTTGTATTTTGCCTCAGAAATGCAGTATAATGACACCGAATACACATTACTCTTATTGGAATAATGAGTATTTCTCTTTATCTTCATGGGGAAACTGCAACCAGGTGCTATGGGCCGAGCCTGGATTAACTTTGCAATTATTCATGAGATGAATGCTATCCAAAGCTGCACCTGACAGAATGAGGTTTAATCTTAGCAAAAGTTGCTGCGTCACACAAAACACATGATTTACAAAGCAGCTGGAAAAGTCGCACCTTACGCCTCCGCCCACTCATAAGAACAGATTGCGCCATCAGCAGCATTTTTGCTTGTTCGTTTGTGGAGTCTCGGACTGTTCTCACCTTATGAGCTGCCTCTGACATGATAGTAGTCAGCCCATTTTTCTCTTGTAATGATGATGACTCCAACAAGGCTGCTAGCATTGTTCCACAGGTGAGGAATTAGTCTGTTACGCTAATGACAAACCAAATCCGTGTGGTGAGAGCTGCATGTAGAGGAGAAATACATCGCTCTGTGTGGGGCCTTCCTCTTTGGTAGAAACGTGTCCGGTGCATGCTGTGAAAGGCACACTGGCAGCCAACGTATCATATCTCCTTCTCCGAACCCCTGCTTACACTGTTGGCATTTAGTGAACCCCCACACCAACAAAGGGATTTGTCATGATGGCCTTTTAACCAGACCTTTCCACAAATGGGCCCTTATTTCCCCAGTCTGAAAGCCAAGTCTAAGGCGGATTTTATGACTTTTGTGGAAGTTTGCTTCATTATGTGATAGCCATTATCAACCCAAATATTTCCTTTGAAGTAACCCTCCCTTTTCCCTTCACTTCAAAGTTGCTTTTGTGTGAGTAGTTATTCCTCCGCATAAATAATGGATCAAAGATAAAAAGACAACTGATGCACAGGCCTTGGCAGAACATCTAGACAGAGTGGAGTGGCTGATTGATTTTCGTTAGCCACGAAAACAAACATGTCTGCTGCCCTTTAGTGAAAGTCAAGGAGTAGTTAGATAAGTCCCCACAGCAAGCACAGCACAAATTCCTCTCTATAATAGGCATGCCGTTTCAGAAGCCCCTACAGGTAAAGTCAACATGTTTGTCCATATTGCCAGTTTACAAGTTGAGATGATGCATCGTCAGTGTGTGTTTGTCACCACCAGGAAAGAACGACATATTTGGAGAGATGATCCATGTGTTTGCCAAGCCCGGAAAGTCCAATGCTGACGTGCGAGCTCTGAGTTACTGTGACCTGAGCACCATTCAGAGAGAAGATCTGCTCGAGGTGCTGGACATGTACCCAGAGTTTGCAGACTACTTCTTCAACAACCTGGAGCTTACCTTCAACCTCAGAGATGAGTCTACCAAGGTAGATGTTACAGTGATCTTATGGGGGCTTCATATTCAGGTTAATAGCAATTGCAAACTCACATATTTTTTTGTTAATGGGTTTTTGCAGCCCCCCAGTCTCCAAGGGTGTGATTCAGATGACGAGGGCAACAAAAGCATAAAAAGGAGAATCTCCTTTACGCCAGATCCATCTAAAGGTCAGTAGAGACTATTCTTCAGTACAACCTTGTTCAGCATGCTTCGTGGCTGCAAATTTGTTCTTTGTTATTGTTCATCGAGTGGTGCTCGCTGAGAACATCTACTCTCTGTGGAATAGAGTACAGTGTTATTCCACCGACTCCTGTTGATTGCCGTTCTACAGGGGAAAACAAGGAAGTGGTTAAGGATGTTCAAAGGGAGAGGGAGTCCAACTCATGCCTAAAGAGATGTTCAGTAGTCCTGGGTCCCTCCTCACTCAACGTCCCAGTCCTAGACTCAGATCTTATTGTCAGAGGGGACTTGAACAGAAGACCATCTTTTGAAGGTAATAGATTGTGTTCTGTCGATTTACTGTAAGTCTTACGTGGACACAATCTTTTTCTTCTTTTTTTTTTTAACTGTGAGTGGTACTCAGTAAAAAACACAGTAAAAAAAAAAAGAGGTTGTAATCTGTATAATACAATAGCATAATGTAAGGAAAAGATTCAACATCTTCCCTAGCCCACTGGCTTGAGCATAGATTTAAGAGTTTAAATGCGGATCTTATGCCAAAATACTGTGCAGCAGATTGTAATACTATGAGACAGGATGTCACAACCTTGGAAAAGCTTTAGCTATTTTATCATCAAGCTCAACCATTGCAAAGTAAATACTGTTCCCGTAAATATGGTGGTCCCAATTTAATGAGGAGTTGGGTTTCCACTGCAGGAACATTTTCCCAGAGAGTAAAGGAGGAACCTTTGGTGGTACTCGGGATCTAAATTAAGTTCCGTGGTAATTATTTTAATCTCCAAAAAGTCCCTTCTCTAGGGATACTTTAGGGATAGGCCAAAAGTACTGAACATTTCTGATTAGTCAAGGTCCTTCTTAGTCAATAGTGTCCGCAAGAAAATCCATTTACTTCAGTCATTTTGGGTGTTTTGAGTATTTTTCTATGACTGCTTGCGCCTTTTCTAGCGTTCACTCAGTGACCGCAGTATAGCAGTATATCCCAATTAACTGCAGCACAACTTGGATCTCCTCCCTGCTTGCTGTTGGGTCAGGGTTTTTGTTTAGGGTTTTGTTTGATGATTGTATTGCTCTGACCCACATGTGAGGATGTAAAGTTCAAATTTGGTTCTCCAGATATGTGATAAAATGGCTGCTAAGAAGCCTACAGAATTCCTGCATTAGTTAACATACTCCCAGGACCAGTTCCAGGACCTGCCATTATCATTGTTGCATGGTCTCCTGCATTACTGCCACCTGTTGGAGTGGAGTAGGTTGTTGTACAGTCAAATACAAAATGTTTGCAGACATACACATAGATACATACAGTCAACTCTCTGAAGAAACCTTTTAGTTCCTTGAAAATCTTTTGGGACAAAAAGTTGCATGTACCTTGGGAGGAAATTAAGGCGAGGAAAGGGTGAGAATGCTGTGGCTAAGATGAATTAGAGCTTTGTAACTTAATACAACCACCATCCAATTATTATAAACAGTCAATACAGTATTTGGACAGTGCAATCTTTATTATTGCATGGCAGTTAATGGCATCAAATGTTCCAGTGCCCACCACAGTACCTTTCATACCAGCCAATCAACTGACCATTTCATACAAAAGAGAAGTAACTATAATTCGGGCAGACATGCAGGAGAGAAGAGATTCAATATGTGGGAGATCTGATATTGATCTGCAGCCTCAGTTGGGCCAATAAAAGCAATTACAGAAAGTGCTAATTCCAGATTAAGTCTTCGGAGTGTGGCTCAAAGACATTACGTACACTAATAAATGCATCCCCATGTCCACTTACCATAAGTAAACACCTAATTTGGAAATAACAGGATTGTGTGTGGACATAGCTCACCAACCACTAAGTACGACTACACAACAGACCAATTAAATGTATACTTAATCTATATGTCTCATCGTGTCAGTACAAAGCCCTTTGCGCACACCGCTGCGTGAGATAGTGTAATCACAGAATTAACCATCTCTCCATTTAAAACCACAGGAGGGTCTCCACACAATCACTGGACAGCAGGCTGACTACTGCCGCGTGCTCAACAGAGATAACAAGAGGGTTCGTTTGCAACTGGAAAAGCACTGCGATAATAACTCTCCCTGTACAAAGGCTTGATAGATTACAACAAAGAACCAACACGCAGCTTTCCTGTAGAGATTAATTGCATTCTATTTTAGTGGGGGTTTTGTTTAGTGATGACGTTGTTCTGACCCACATGTGGGGATGTAAACTGTTGGTTTGGTTCTCCAGATATGTGCTGTGATAAATGGGCCTGTAAGAAACCTGCAGACTACCTGGATGAGTTAGCACAGTTCCAGGACCTCAGAGAGGACGATAACTCTGCCAGCGAAATGACGTACGGAGAGGTGGAACAACGCTTAGGTCAGCTTCAAGAGCACTTAAACAGGTACGTATTTTTAGAGGTGGTTGATCTTCATTTTACAGTCATAAACCATGAATGAGATCTTTTTTTTTCTTTCACAAAGCTCCTAATGTCAAACAAGGTTAAGTGCAATAATTGATTATCTGGCCTCTCAGGCTACTTGCAGGATAACTGTAAGTGAAACTGATTATGAAAGAGCATGCTCACATTAAATATATTCATCACAATATAGAAAATAATAAACTATTTATAGAGCAATTTTTGCACTTTGCATTTACATTATGGTGTTACAACATTTCCATTTTCATTTCCACACATTTTAGTCTGACACGGTTGAAAACAAAACAATTGAAACAGCTGAAAATGACTTTGTTGACTCTGTTCCTGACACAATCTTCATCATCATCGAAGTCATTCTATTTCTGAAGATGGTTGTGCAATGGCTGCATTTTATTTTATTTTTTTAAATGGGTTTTGAATGTATTGTGTATTTATGTCTTAAACTCCATCAACTACTGCAGGGAAGAGCCAGAAGGCAGGGTTGACCCCATAAATCTGAAGACATGCACATATATCAGGCTCAGTGCGGGTTGTTTATCATGCAAAACAAGTTCTGCAAGTTCACAAATTCTCAGATTCTGGGAGAGTTCCCAAAGTTACCAAATTAGAGGCTTAAATTTGAGATAATGTATCTTAAATGATGCACAAAGCATCTCAAATATTGCAGTCTAGCTATAAAAAATGCATGGAGTCTCATGACTGAACAATTCAGTTAATGCATAAACACCATATTGCTTCACAGGAGACTTGAAACAAGCAGATATAGAATATGTGAATATGAGGCTTCCAGGCAGAGAGGAATGTTTTAAGAGTTAGGTGAAAGTGAACGCAAGGAGGCTACACTGAGTTTAAATATAAGGCTCCCCTCTGTTCACTCACTGTCATAGCAGCAGCGGCTATATGTCGGATGGCTAACCCACATATAGCTGCTGCTGCTGCCTTGAAGTCTGACATTACAGCAGCTAGGTGTGCCAAAGTCAACGGTAGCTTTAAGTGCAGCCTTTTTCTTCATGCCTAAAGTGTGAGTAGCAATATCTGTATTCCGTAAGATAAAAAGAATCATGGGAGAATGTACCGCATGTGTTCATCATAGTGTTTACAGTGTGCGTACAGTGACAGGAGCATGCACTTTAGCTGTCTTTGCAAAATACTACAAAATCTGTGGTAAGAAGTGCAATTAGACCACCTGGCATTTATTTATTTATTTATTTGTTGGATGTGGTTGCATTCTGAGGAAGGAACAGGAAACACTCTTATTTACCTATCTGTAAATTTTCACTTAATTGTTATCATTACTTTCACTTAATGATAATGGAGTGCTTTAATGTTTTTTTTTTTAAGTTGTCACTTCCCACACTGCTAAAACCAAAAAGTAAGCTACACAGAATGTACATGAGTAGGTGGAGGAAGGCAAGTAGCTGGCAGAAACTGCTGTCGGACTCAAGAGTGGGAGGCTGGATCCGCACTGGAAGCAGGATATACAACTATAGAAACAGGAGCGTATCAAACTTGAGAATGAATTGGTACAAAAAGTCTGCGCCGTTTTCCAAAGTAGAACTCAGAACACTGATGATAGCCAAGTATGCCTGAAACATCCTACAATGAACGGACCTATGCGTTGTGGGACACTTTTTAACAAACAACACGATCAGATTGAAGCAATAGCTACGTAAGTGCACAACCTTTACAAAATTCCCGCAGTTTATTCTCGCTATTGCCTTTAGCCGGAACACATTGGCCACATTTTCGGCGACACACCTGCAGCCGGCAGCCACCTGAAACTGACACACAAATGAACAGCAGGTGATATTTTTAGCTGGAATTGTGACAGAGAATAGGAGATAGCATCAGGGTGCCTGAAAATACCAGGCGAGCTCATTTTATTAAGCACAAATAAGACATTTTATCCAGTGCACTATATCTGACCTTGTTTTTTTTTTTCTCCTAATGCTGCCTGGCTGCAGCATGAGCAGCACCTTTCTGTTAGTGTTTCTGTTGCTTTGACTAGTCTGAAAAAATATGACAAGAAAAAAAAAAATGTTGGTGTAGCGTTCTATTCAACAGATCCATATAAATAGCCCAGGAAAAAAAAATCATATTGCTGCTCTGAAGATCAGTGTGTGACTACTTCTACTTCCTCATCCATAACCTATATCATAAAAAGACTGTCAATGGCCTGGTGTTTAAATGGGATGCAGGTAATTAAACCTTTATTCAGCATTACCCCAGTTTGCCTCATGCCCTAAATATAGAGCGTGGATGAAATCTAGCCGTAATTAGATTGACCAAGCGCGTATTATACAGTCATTTCCACAGTAAACGCTGAATTCACACCTCCCACACAAGGCTCATTAACACTCCGAGAAGGAGCGGTGTCTTTCGTCTACTACTCTGACAGAATGTGCTTCCACACCTTTACCATCTCTTCGTTCGTCCACTGTTAAAGAGCAGAAGCTCCATCTAGTGCTCACTAAAGAACAACCGGGTGTCTTTTCAGGCATTATCACACTCAGCCAGAATCACAGTTGTCAGAATCAAGTGTTCGTCTCCTCTTGTCTGGGATTACATTGTGTGTTGTTTTTTTTGTCACACTTACTTTGTTGTTCTTTTTTAGGCTGGAGTCTCAGCTGATATCAGATATTCAGACCATCCTGCAGCTGCTGCAGAGACAGCCGACTCTGGGACCTCCCGCCTACAGCACTGTGACTGCCAGTCCAGACTACCACAGGCCTGCGGTGAAGGTCCAGCCAGTTGCTCTGACTGCAAGTCAGTTTTTTCCCCATACAGGAACACAAGTAAGAATGTTCTCCTTTTATTGTTGCATAGTGAGCTGGGCCATTTTGCATTGCATGGTGCTTAGGCCTTACCTTACTGAAAATGAATCTTATAAATGGTTAACCGATTATCTGGATACAGATACCTCAACACATGCAACTAAGCTCTTTAAATTATAAAATATCTTCTATCAGGGCCCCACCCACAAACCGGAGGAGACCATTCAAGAATCCAAAGACTCAAGCTTGGCCACCGCGAATGCCCCCATCGAGGACAGCCTTACAGCATTTCTTGTACAGAGACATTCAGAGCCACAGCAACGACAGCAACAGACCCCAGGGCATCAGCAATCAACACTGATCCTCCTTCCAGTCGAAACCTCTTCCGCCTCCTACTCCTCTTCCTCCCCAGCACCTTCTGACTCCAACCTCAACACGACTGGACTCCACAGACCTGTCTCAGACCCAGAGTTTCCCAGGTCATAAACCCTTCAGCCGCACAGTATTTTAATATTGGGGTTGTACTGCTGTAATTACTAAGTAGCAGTTTTTTATCAGCATGCTGGCACAGACATCGGTATTGTTAATTTGCAGTGGCTTGGTAATAGAAATAAGATGTTCTGTCGATGTGCATGTGGATAGAAAACACTGTTTGCGGGAAATACGAAACCAGAACAGGGTTGATCGTCATTCATTGTGACACCATACATTTATATGCAGATGCCCAGCAAATCACAATAAAGCCTGTTCAACCTAGTGGAGACTGCCCCTGTATAAGAACAGCACTCAAGGATGCTGGTTAAAGGGCTCCACTTGGTTGCGATGAAACTAGAACTACAACACCTCACAAACTTCACCACAGCTTTGTACTCTAATGGGCTCTCTATTTCTGCCTGTGACTCCGCTGCAGCTTTTCATGTTCCCATACAGCTGGTCACAACAGACCGGGCCACCAGGCCACGGTCAGCCCATGGCCTACTGTCATCAAATCTGTCTCAGTGCACAGCCCATTCAGACACGAGCACCAATGCAACCATTCTATGTACATTCCCCAGTATTATTCCTGAACCCACGGCAGAGGCCTGGCAACCTTGACAATCAGAGAGATGTGTTTCAACCTCCACCAATACTCTCTAAGCAAGAACAGCTCACTGACCTACCTCACACTAGACAGGTCCCAGTGATATCACATGGGTTTCTTGCTGGTGTCAGCTGCAGAGCCAGGGAAAGGTTGGCTCGCCCCGATACCAGGCCACGGCCACCAGAACTCGCCAGTCTGTGCAACAGACGTAGCATGGACGAAAACAACGGGAGGCACAGCGGCCCACAGCGTGACTCCAGCCAGCTGCTCCCCAATTCCCAGAATTGAGGGGTCTGTGGGTGCTGAGAATGCTTGGCAAGTATCCAAGGGCACACCAAAACATACAGGGACTTGCAGCAAGGACAGACTCTCAAGAACATATCCTTTCTGGTCTGGCGAAGGGGGAAGTTGAGAGTGGCAGCAACACAACCTGGGCAGTCTCTTAGAAGTCTGGAGTGTGGGCCAGAAAATAGACAAAAGCAGTTCAGCTGATGGACAAGGTGACAGTCATAAGCCACCAGACGTCCACTACCAACACTCCTGTGCAGAAAGCAAAAGACAAAGGTAGTAGGCCACAGGCATAGGTCACACTCCATATAACTGATCTGGGGAGTGCAGGACAAAACACACTGCCAAGAAAATTCCTGTCCACCAATTGATAGGATCTTGAAATGTCTTTCAACAGGAAGTTGCCCCCGGCCCTGTCAAGCCCTTTCATGCCTGTAGTCTGAAGAGTGAAAGGTTATCTTTCCAAACACTGAGTGTCAACTGGGAGTAGCGACTGTATTACTCACTGCCAAAGTGCAACTCAGTTGATCACTCAGCTTGGTATAACTCCAGAGTAACAGGCAAGAAGCTGGAACAAGAAGATGGAAGCACTGAAGATGGGGGTTGGCCATTGGATGGTGGCTGGCAACTGGTGAGCATAAACTTGTTTGTTCAGGCAGTTGACCTGTGTGGTGTACTTGGAAACAAGGATGTGAGCCGAAAGCAGGGCTCTGCACTTAGCATATCATGTGTGAAGTACCTTAAGTGTGAGGAAGCAACTTTGTTACAACAGGAAAGTGATGACGCAGACATTCTTCCTCCAGTTGATAAAATCATTGCAAAGCACCTGACACAGAGGCGCTGACGGGGCGATGGAAACACATGCTGTGAATTTCCTCCCCTGGGACAGGAGATGTCACATGATGCTGGCCGCGTGGATACCGTCAACAGTTGAACCTCTTCATTCATGTTAGAGCCTGTTAACAGTCTAAAGCCTATACACGGGATACATATACGGTTGCATTTAGTAGGTCTGAGCCTGCATATGAACGGATTATACACATGTTTCTGCAGCTATTAGAGTAAAACAGCATTGTCATGAAGGCGTGTGAACAGTTTTCTTATCCCTAAGTTGTATGCCTGTCTTCTCTGAAGTGTGTCTCAGGGGTTCTGGACAATTGCACTGCAATACACACTTCAGTATCAAGTACACTAACGTTTTCTTCTTTAAGCAATGTGCATTATTACTGCAGTCACTGATGTGCACCTACTGTATAAAGTTAAGCCAACGGATCACACCATACATGCTTGTCTGGGCAAATATCAATATAACAAGCAGATCTGAGAAATGTCTGCAGTTATACCAGAGCTAATACTCTGACAAACAGGTATGATGTAGGCATTTCTACAAAGCAGTGCATGTGTTTTTTATATATCTTTAAATTTACTGTTTTGCACTGCTTATGAGCCCAAAGTAGCACATGTCAATATAAAATGATGTCAGCATACATGTCTCTTTTCAGATGTAGTTAAAGGGTGTGTTGGGGGAGGAGAGGGATGGGAGGAATGTGGGATGCAAAGGAAGTTAGTACTTGCGCATAAACAGGCCCCAGAGAGGGTCTCGTGCCTACACAACCAATCCAAATGCTAAGTCAGTCAGCATCTTTATGTATAACTAACCATAAATCAATTAATCATATTGTTTCCCTATACTGTTTTTTTTTTTTTTTTTTTTTTTTTGGCAATGTACATTAAAAGTAAAATGTTGTTAGACAAGACGTAGAAAATGAACATGTAACATTGCCAGATGTAATAAAATATGTATTTTTTTTAACTGAATAAATTATATGAAACATTCTATAGAAAAAAATAGTGCATATGCTTGTTTTGAAGCTGTGGGAGCAATAAATGAATTCACACAGTTGCAGTTGTGTCACAGGCTTTCCCTTTTTTTAAAAAAAGTCCATTAAGATGAACATGTGAATTATCCAGGGGCCTTGGTCCTCACAGCAGCAGGTCTTAAGAGAGACTGGCTTTTTTTAGAAGTATTATGTATAGCTTATTTGTTTTGCTGGTTGCGACGCAGTTGTTGGGTGTAATGGGAATATGGAGTTGATATACACTGCCAGGCCAAAAAAAAAGTCTCCACCTGGATTTAACTAAGCAAATAGGTACGAGCCTCCTATTTGATAATTAGTGCATGGGTGATTATCTTTCAGCTGGCAACAAGTTATTTAAGCCCAACTGATGCAATGAGTAGCTTCTCATTTCTTAAACAACCATGTTGAAAGACACATCCTGTGGTCGTGGAAAAGATGTTAGTCTGTTTGAGAAGGGTCAAATCATTTGCATGTATCAAGCAGAGAAAACATCTAAGGAGATTGAAGAAACTACTAAAACTGGGTTTAGAACTGTCCAAAGCATTATTAAAAACTGGAAGACTAGTGCATACTGTACAAGCCTGTGGGGGCAGTGCTATGATCTGGGGTTGCTGCAGTTGGTCAGGTCTAGGTTCAGCAACGTTATGTGCCCAAAGAATGAGGTCAGCTGACTACGTGAATATACTGAATGACCAGGTATTTCCATCAATGGATTTGTTTCTTCCCTGATTGCACGGGCATATTCCAAGATGACAATGTCAGGAGTCATTGGGCTCAGATTTTGAAAGAGTGGTTCAGGGAGCATGAGACATCATTTTCACACATGGATTGTCCACCACAGAGTCCAGACCTTAACCCCACTGAGAATCTTTTGGTTGAACTGGAGAAGGCTTTGCACAGTGGTCAGACTCTCTCATCATCAATACAAGATCTTGGTGAAAAATGAATGCAACACTGGATGGAAATAAATCTTGTGACATTGCAGAAGTTAATGAGTTAATAGTTAATTATATAAAATATGAAACAATTGATGATGAATATTAATAATAGTGCTGTATCATTATGGATTAAGCTATCTAGCAGTATTTAAAGTGATTAAAATTAGTTTATTGTCAGTGATGTTCAAATTGATAAATTAATACTTATAATCCACTAATATATCTATCTATCTATCTATCTATCTATCTATCTATCTGTCTGTCTGTCTATCTCTCACACACACACGAATCAGGCATAACATTATGACCACTGACCCACTGACAGGAGAAGTCAGAAGTGCTGGGAAACAATTGGACCTGGCATTCGTGTGGATGTTACTTAGACATGTACCACCACAGTCATTTTAAACAAATGCAGAACACCATAACCTTTATTAAGCTCATTGAATGCAGGATTGTTATATTAGAATTCATTCGTTTTCATGTGTAGCTACCTAGTGAACTGGCAAATGAGTGTTAAATGAGTGTTTCTATAGAAACAAAACAGCTATAATGGTCCACCAGCGCCATCTAATGGTTATTTTAAATGTCGGTGCTTTCGGAGAAATGAAAGCGAAACAGTTTCAGTTTCCTTACTATGGAAACTCAGTGAATCAGCATTTGTGCTGGTGATATTTACATGGGAACCACCTTCGTCTCCGGTCTTATCGAGTCGCAATGGATCCAGATAACGACGAAGTCCGTGAAAACCTCATTCAAGACTTTCGGCCGAGGCTCAGACAGTATATTGAAGTGGAGCAGGTTCTGGATCACATCGATTTTATCGAAAAAGAATTAAAGGACCAGATCAGGCAAAAACTTAGAAACGATGGTAACTCGTCGGCTGTGGATTCCCTCATAAACGCGGTGGTTAAGAAGCCGCACACTCCCGGCTGGTTCACGGCTTTTGTTAACGCGCTGAAGCATTCGGGCTGCGAGCATGCAGCGGACCTGGTGCAGCTTAAGTTACCCGACCCGGAGGTCGAGGCAGACAATGATATCTGTGTGCAGCTCATTAATATACTGGCTCCCAGTCTGTTGGACATGAAGACAGATCAAGTGCTAATGGAGTGTTTCTCTAAACAGCTACTCACCGATGGTGACAATGACATAGTAAGTACACCGTTGCAGAGCTGTTACATCCACCCACTGCTAGTCTCCATGAAGAAATCACGATATGTATTTAAAGTATGTAGAATATTCGCATATGTCGCTTATATTGCTTCAATTTATTTTTTTACTTAGTTTTGCCAATGTAATTTTGTCAATTCAGCTTTAAAAAATAAAATACATGCGTTTCCAGTCTTTGGCCACTAGATGGAAGCCAAGTGCACTGCTTGCTCACTAACACTGTGCAACAAATTCCCTAAAGTGACTGTGATCATGCTTTAGATTAAAGCTGAAATAGAAAACAGAGGGGCCAAGAGGGGAGCCGGAGAACTTCTAAGAAGAATCGTGAGACGCCCACCAGGATGGTACTCAACATTTTGCGAAATTCTGCGTGTGACTGAACACGCAGACCTCTATGACCTGATTAGAGGATCACCTGACTGTGAGAAAACAGGTGACTAACCTCTTCTGTTACTGGATCGCACTCCCCTTACAGGAAATGTCAGTTACTCTGAGCAGAAGGAGATGAGTGAGATGGAGAGATTTTATTCCACCTCCAGCAGCAATCATTAACTAGGTGGTGACTATTTACAGTGTTACCAACAAGCAGTGGACGTAAACTAAGTATGTTTACTTAGTTCTGTGCTTTTTTTTTAAAGCATCTTTAATGTTCTTCACAACAACATTCCATTGCTATCAGGTCAGCTTTAGTTACTTTTAAGACAAAGGCTTTGTACAGTAGCCTATGCAACATAACAATTACAACACATTGGGTTCCTGCTTTTTAGAAGCAGCATGGACAGGGTCATATTTCACATATCTCTGAGTTTCTCACATGGTTTCCTTTCAATATATGATCAAATGGTCCCATATCTCGGCAAGAAGTGGTCAGAGAAAAAGGTCAAAGACTGAAAACAAACCCTTCAGCTAATCATCTCAAGGCCCATCAGATTTGTCTACAGTCTTTGAATGATAGATTAATGTTTACAAATATAAAATTTAAAGAAAATTCAAGACAAAAACACTAAATTCTAGATGAGATTAGTACCACTGTATATGGAGTGTAGTAAGTATGTGAATAAATAGAGACAGCATGTAGTACAAGTTGTGCAAAATGTTAATATGGTAATATGATGTGTGAAGTAGTAACAGAGTGAACTAATGCAGAATTGTTCTGTTCATCTGTCAACATTACAGTGTTATTGCAAATGGCAGGAAGGATTGCCATGCCACTGTATAGTAATATATCAGTCAGAGCGACCAAACAAATACTTTAATGTCTTTGCTCTCAATACTATAAACTTTTATTAAAGTAAAGGATCAAAATACTTCGTTCACCGCTGTCAGCAATAATCTAAAATACCCTCAATGGCATTTCTTCCTGTAGTCTAGTTTGTTGTTATTCAGTTTTTATTATTTTTCATCAGGATCAGATGAGAAACCATCACTGTCAGTGAGAGAAGGACCAGCCGGAACGGAAGCTGCTGCAGGGGGAAGTCCAGTAGAGTACATGGACGTCAGCGTATCCGAGGAGCCTCAGGATGATACCACAGGTCTTACATTTATATATATATATATATATTAACATGTAAAAACAGCTGTCAGCAAATTGGGTCAAATGACTAAATCTAGGCATTTTCACTGTCTAACTTACAGACAAAACTTGAGATTAAAAATGCCCATTTACTCATATGTGGAACAATATGATTAACTGGCGCAAACACAGACATAGATAGACAGATGTACATCTAAAACTCTTCATACATCAAAACTGGTCCGAGATGAAAGTGATAATTTATAGCAACTTGTTCACAAAGCACATTGAACAAGGTTAAGGTGTATCATTTGCCGTTCATAAGTGTAATTTAATTTATTTTTTTATTGTTTTTCAGACCTGTACTCAAGCAATGAATTGCCAAACAGCTCGGAGCGCTCGCAGCCAGGTGGGACTGAATCACCCCCACTCACTCTGTGGATGCTATTCAAGTATTCACAAGTCCGCAAAATCTCCCAAATCAAGTCTTAGAAAGACAGAAATGCACATTAGACAGTGAGTGTAGCTGGAAGTGTGCTGCAACACTCATGGAACATTTCTCCGTCCTCCCTGCTTTACACCAATGAATAAGTTCCATGTGTGTACAATGATGAACCACATAGGGGTCAGGGAGGACAGAGCATAGCGAGGGCTTCAAATGAAAACCACATGCTGACTCTTATATTTGCAGATTGTATCGAAACATGAACTAAGAACTTTAATTCGAGTTACACCTCTGAGCTTTCTGAGACATTCCCACTGATTATTTCAAAGGCTGCTCCGTCGTCATCGCTTGTGCACACATAAAAGTGCATTCCTGAGACCGCGTTCATGTCATAAAAAGGTTGTTCTAGGTGGTAATCGAGCCACGGCAAGAGGCACGAAAGGAGATGCATGTGCACTAATAAGGCAGTGGAAACTATTGTCTGAAATGAGAAAATATCATTTAGTTTCTGTGTCTCAAGAGGAGTTAGGATCTAACCCCGTTTGTCTCGTGTACAAATTATTTGTGTAGCTTCTGAACTTTCCTGTTGGAACAGCACCAAACTATTACCAATTCTCAACTTTTTTAATACATCTGCTGTCTGGGAACTGCTGGTAAAAGTCAAGGTGGCCACACAGACCAGTGTTTACTTCATATAGTCATCAAAGCTTTATCACTGTGATCTACACAGACTTGTATTTACATGAAGCCGCTTGAAACAACACTTTAAACTCTGGCGTCAGAGAAGGGAAATTAAAAGCTGTCTGCACTGAGGGGGAAAAAAAATAACTTTCTGTGGTTTCTAACTCATACCTGCAGGGGAAAGCAGAGTTGTGTGGAAAGAATAGCAGAGAGGGGGGTTCAAGGGCATTGTGCACGGTGCTTTAGTCATGTATTATCCCATGCCTAGACAGAGCAAATTAGTCATTGCCTGCCAGCAACTGAAAGGCTGGATAAAGTGGATTACAGTAAATCTGCTGTACTTTCACAGAGGAAAATAACAGAAAACTGCCATTGTTCATCACTTCATTACTGAACTGATATGTAATGACATGATATAGCAATTTGAGAAAATGGGGCCTGATTACATATTTATTAGTGCTTGAACAATGCCATGTGGTGCAGATATTGGCCTGACTTTTAACTATTTAGGTTGTATGGTTTGTGTTAAGAAAACAAAACATAATTCATGGAGCGCAGGGGTTTCAAAAAAAAATATCTAACTGGTCAGTGTTTATAAAAAAAAAAAATCCTGAATGATATGGGGGTGCACTGTATCTGTGTGTTTTGCCTTTTTAAAAGCAGCATTAAGGAGAAGACATTCCATTATGCTACCAAAAGCAAAAACAATGACTAACAATCTCTTCCTGCTGGTAGTGTGTGTAATTGTGGTTTGCTGACACGGACAGAAGTTGTTTGTCTCGCTGAACCTTTGCTCTGCCTTGCAGAAGGAAGTGACTTAGTAGCATCGGCCAGGGCCCCAGAAAGAGATGAAATCGTTCTTCGGGATTATCAGATGGACGTCGCTAGACCTGCCTTGGAGGGGAAAAACATCATCATATGCCTCCCGACAGGAAGCGGTAAAACCAGAGTTGCCGTTTATATTACCAAAAAACATCTGGACAGCAGGAGGGCACAGGGGAAATCAGGGAAAGTGATCGTCCTGGTGAACAAGGTACTACAATCCAAGTCTGGGATCCCTCACTTATGAGTTTGCACTATTATGTTAACCTACTTGTGTCCATTTAAGACATAAATAAAACGTTCAGTCAGTTTGCACATATAGGTCAGCTTACCACACATGGCATACTACCATAATGTTAAAATATTCCCCCACGCACTTACTATTTGGCACAAATGGGATCTACTCTGAGCTGGGAAAACCTCCATTTTGGATTTGGTTTGAACTGCAATAAAACATTTATTTTTCTTCTAAACAGCTTGTGGAATAGTTTCCCTGTGTGAGTGAAAGTCATTATAGTGGTTCATTCTTTGTTACTGAAAAAAGCAGACTGTGTGACTGTGTCTTCGCAGAAAAGGGAGTGTCCGCTGCCTTTGTAAACAATGAACTCCAATATAATCTAAATCATTGCACAACTAATTAGAACCAGCGCCTTAAACAAAGTTTAAACGGTCTGCACACATTTAGATGTGTTGTTAATGTGCATGCAAACAAACATACCCATAAATCATCAGGAGCTGTATGGAAACAAAGTGCACGCTGGCATTGACATAATGAAACTTTAATGTGCTCTGGTGCCCTGCAGGTTCCTCTTGTGGAGCAGCACTACTCCACAGAGTTCTTGCCCTTTCTGAAGCGCACATACAAGGTGGAGAGAGTCAGCGGAGACTCCCAGCTCAAAATCTCTTTTACAGAGATTGTGGAGAGAAATGACATCATCATTTGCACAGCCCAGATTCTGGAAAACTTCTTGGAGAGATCTAACTCAGGAGAGGATGAAGGGGTGAACCTAAGCGGTATGATTTTTCCAACACAATTTTAGTGAATTTAAATAAAACCAACATAAATGTTTCTTTGGGATATGTTTAGGATATGTTTTTAGGGAGGGATATGCATTAGGGAGCAAACAAGGCCACATTGTTCCCAACATTTGTTCCCAAAAACTTAAGCTAAAATCTGTCCAGGATTAAACCTGTGACAGTGACAGGTTCTGGAATAGAAAGCCACCCAGATGACTCAGAGCAGCATCTCCCCTGACAGGATCTTGTCAAAGTCTTCCGACTCCGCTGCTCACTCCTCTTGGCACTCACCAGTCCAAGGTGGAATAGCCACCTCAGTGGAACATATGCTGTTTGTTGAAACGCCTGAAAGCTTTTTTTTTTTTTTTTTCCTCCCGGTTTCCAGGCCACACGTCTGTTCAAGCCATCAGTGTGTGGCTGATCAAATTCACATGAGAGCTTCTATCACCCAACAATACATCAAGCTGCCACTCTGCATACTCTTTTCCTCCAGAGACACATTTCTATCACACTGGTTGAACTTGTACATGTGAATAATTATAACTCGCGTTGCTTGCGCTTCTGTAGAACACACATTATCTCATGTTATTTTTGAATCGGGACAGTTTTCCAACGTATGTTATTGTGTGGTTTCAAAGTGCTGCGTCAAAAATTCCTAGAAAAGTGCTGGTTTGTGTGGGAGGATCTCCCACAGAGAGATTACAGAGAGATGCTATAATCTGTGAGGGAAGTCACCTCTGTTTATTTAGGAAACATAAATATGCGACTTTAAATTGCCACTGGTTTGTTAAGCCAGGTTATAATCTTTTTAAACGCTTGAACTGTTTCATCTCTGTTGTTTCAACAAAGCAAGCAGCAATCCTACTAAACAACAGCGTCACCAAAAAAATCCCTGGATACCCTTCAGATTTACTTATCGATCATACTTTTATCCAACGTTCATCATACTGCAATGTACACATTTAATGTTTAAGGTGTTATCTCCTTTGCTCACGTAGATCTGACGCTGATCGTAATAGATGAGTGTCACCACACTCAGAAAGGAGGAGTCTACAACCACATAATGATGCGATACCTGAAGCAGAAGTTCAAGAACACAAAGCTCAAGAAGGAGCAGAAGACGCCCGCGCTCCTCCCTCAAATCCTGGGCCTGACTGCTTCTCCAGGGGTTGGGGGAGCCACGAAAATGGAGAAAGCTGAGGAGCACATACTGCGCGTAAATACTCTTCTCAGCTTTCTGTCTGCACATATGAAGACAATAATGGTGGCACACATTTGCACATATGCACAAAATGTCAGCTTATAATCTCTATTCAGTCTATTATAGCAGCACCAGAGGCTATGCTCTTCAGGTATTTTGATTATTATATCCTACCTGGCACAGTTTGAACGTAACATCCATAGAAGAAGAGTATTCTTAGCAATAAATTCATTTCCTTGCTTCTTTAATTGTGTCCATGTGTCCATGTAAGTTTTCCAGCCAAAGCCATTGAGGATCTTGCTCATACAGCCAAGCTGTTTCCAATGTTCCACACTGCTCCTGCAGACTGTGCAGCCATAAAGTTTCCCACTGCCACAAGAAGTGAAAAAAAAAAAATAATAATAATAATGAAAACAGCAATGTGGTTTTAACTCTACAGGAATTCATTAGAAATGTTATCTACCACTAAGATCAAGATTTTGGATTTAATGCTTAATGCTTTAACGCTGCAAAATTGTTTTTTTTATTTGTCATAGATTTGTGCAAACTTGGATGCATCCCAGATCATGACAGGCAGCCTTGGGCAATTTAAGAAGGAACCAAGGAAAATTATTGTAACTGTTGAAGACAGAAAAGAGGTATAGTTCTTTAAAAGGAGATGGATTCACAATAGCATGTTGGTTTATAAACTTTAACTTGAGTCCAGTAGTCAAGTTGTTTTAACATGGCAAAATATGCTTTTCAGGATCCATTTGGTGATGTAATTAAGAAAATCATGAATGCTATTCATACCCATGCCCAGCTGAGCCCCACCTGTGAGCTTGGCTCCCAGAATTATGAACAGTGGGTCGTTCAAAAGGAACGAAAAGGTGAGCACAGATTTTCAAGCTTATCAAGTTTGTCCTGTGTCTCCTTTTTTTTTTCTCTTTCTCGGGGATGACAACACCCTGCTTTGTAGGAAACTAAAACAATGTCTCAATTCATTTCAGCTGAAAAAGAGGAAGATCACAAAGTGAGAGTTTGCGCCGAGCACCTTCGACAGTACAGCGAGGGCCTGAATCTCAGCAGCACCATCCGCATGCGTGATGCCTTCAGTTTCCTGAGCAAATACCTTGAGGAGGAGAAAAAGAAAAAAACGTCCCCAGATGACCAGAAAATACAAATCACAGACACTGAGAGATTCCTCTTCAGTTTGTTTGATGGTATTGTAATACTGTTTGTTGTATGACAGAGAAAACGGAAGCAAAAGAGTTAATCTATGTCCTGAAGTATTTTAAAGTTCCCGTGAGAGCAGAGTGCTGTTTGTTTCTGCATATTTACATGTTGCCTGTAAAAATGGAGCAAGGGAGGCTGCCACTCTGCCAAACTGACAGGCAAAAACACGGAGGGAGGGACAGAATGCTTTGAGTAAGCATTTCATAGGACACAAAATTAGTACACGCCCCCTGGTGCAGGATGAGTCATTTTCCGGAAAATGTCAAAAAATCCAAAATACCATGTTGGACCAGATACCCGTGTATAAAGGACATGCTGTAGAGTGTAAGACACCTAATATCAAGCAGGGACTAAAGCAGTGGTTTGGCATTTTGGAAATGTCCTCGTTTGTTTTCTTTTCATGCTTTAGATAATAGAATCTGCCTAGCAACACCTTTAAAGCTCGCCACAAGGCAGAAGAGAATCTTATTTGTTTAATCTGTATTTAAACCAGTGACAAAAAATGGTGATTGGAAAAAGATGCTAAGAATTCACTGCTCATAAGCTTAGCATTGCATGAGTTTAAACTTTCTATCTACAATTGTCAACCTCCTGGGCTGAACAGAAGTGCCCAAACTACAGATCCTCGAATGGCCACTTGAGTCTGGCTCCTCGTGTTAAAATGTCAAACTTTAGAGCAAAAACAAAAATGTTTGCAGCCTGATTCAAGGTTGGTTTGTGTTCGCTATTGCTAATTTTCCATTTGTACATTTCCTGTATAGACTGTGATTTTTTATATAACTCACTTGTTGAAATTATATCTAAAGTTAGGCATAACCTGCGGTTTGGTTGCTTTGAGCGACAGGTGGGTTCTTGCTATCTGCCTAGGTGTTAGGTACAGCTCCGCTCATGTTCCATGCTCAAGTTTCTGGCTAGCCCTTCCAGTTCTTTTGTAATGCTAATGATTGATATCAAGAACATCACAGATGTCCTCAACTGAAATCTTTGTCCTGCAGACAACAAGGCAGAGCTGGAGAAGCTTGCAGAGAATCCAGAGTATGAAAATGACAGCCTGTCAAAGCTGAGAGCTAAAATTCTGCATGAGTTCAGCACCAGGGAGGAGGCCAGAGGAATCATTTTTACCAAAACACGTCGCAGTGCCATTGCTCTGAATCAGTGGATTCAGGAAAACCCCAAGTTTGACGACGTTAAAGTGAAATCCGCATATGTCATCGGAGGAGGAGACCAGAGTGTTGTGAAACCGATGACTGCTGTGAGTGCACTTTACGCAAACTTCTCTGCCTCTGGTATTTTATGCATTTTGCATGCGACTCACTCTTAACCTTCCCGTACTAATTTGTTTCAATCAGGCAGAGCAAAAGGACGTGTTGAAAAAATTTGGGAATGGTGAGATCAACTTGCTGATTGCTACCACGGTGGCGGAGGAAGGTTTGGACATACCGGCCTGCAATTTTGTTATCCGATATGGCCTTGTGACCAACGAGATCGCTATGATTCAGGTCAGTGATGTGATGACTAATGACCAAGGAACAAATTATCTCTTCTATGTCCAGTCATTAAATCACTACTACACTTTATTATCCAAAAACGTTAAAGAAAGGCAACTGGACTTGTAGAGTTTCTTGAAGACGTTTCGCATTCATCCAAGTAGCTTCTGTAGTTCTAAAGGACTGGTGGGAAGTTGGGGTTTAAATAGGGACATCTGGGGGTGTCACCCATCAGAAACTAGCTAACCCCAACTCCCCACCTGCCCTTTAGAACTGAAGAAGCAACTCTACAAGTCCAGTTTCCTTTCTTTAACATTTCTGGACATGCCATGTCCTGGATGACTGGGAACCTAGTTGCTACCGTTGACTCAGTTGTTACCTTCGTCAGGCTCGAGGCAGAGGGAGAGCTGAGGACAGCAGCTATACTCTGGTTGACGTGAAGAACTCTGGGGTGGTTGAAAAGGAGGTTGTCAACGAGTACCGCACCGGCATGATGACCAAAGCCATTGACAAAATCAAAACCTTAAAGCAAGATGACTACGACAAACGGGTATATTCACGTCCAATCAGTATCTGTTAAACCGAAACCCACGTTGTCTGTTAAACTGAAAGCTTTTTTTCTCATCATCAGATCAAAGAGTTTCAGTTTCAGGCTATAATGGAGGAGAGAGTGAGAATGACAAAGAAGAAGAAGAAGGACCTGAACAGCGAGAAGCCGTCCAATGTGAAGTTCAGTTGTCGAGGCTGCAGCAAACATGTCTGCACCGGTGAAGACATCCAGATCATCGAAAACATGCACAGAGTCAATGTTACGCCAGAGTTCAGGTTAGAACTATGATCCTTTGAAACTCTTGCGTGTGAATCATTAATATATTTGAGCTCTGAGGAATAATTCCATTTGTTTGTTTGTTTCACAGTGAACTTTATATTCTGAGAGAAAACACTAGTCTTCAAGAACGGCTTCTGGATTATGAGACCAATGGCGTCATAGCATGCAAACAGTGCGGACAGGTACATATATGTCAGGATTTTTTAAGTTTTGCAAACTTACTTGGAATTGTGGAGAGGAAAAACTTAAAATAGTTTTGGAACATACTGCAACCATTTGTTCCCTGGCAGAGTGCAACATACATAAGCTACAGTGGTAATTTGTGTACAGCTAATTTAAAAAAGAAGAAAAGGGGATTAAGAAAGAGGGGAAATTCGTTGTTAAATGTGGGAGAGAAATGTAAATCAGACGTCACAGGACGTACTGCTCCAATCATTCAGCTGGCCTTGCACACTTTGATAAATAGACCTGCGAAGCGTGCCTTTTCATTCCCGCTGTGCTAACTTCTGTCCTCCGTTGCAGCCATGGGGCTCAATGATGATGTACCGCGGCATCGAGTGCCCCTGCCTTCACGTGAAAAACTTTGTGGTGAATATCAGCGACAAAAGGCTGAGCAAATGCACCAAGTGGAATGAGGTCACTGTCAAGTTCACTGCCTTCGACTACGCTGAACACGCGAGCAGGGTGGCAGCGAACTCGGATGAGGAGGAAACAGAATGAATTAGCAGTAATAAAGACACTTACCTGTGCTGTATTCTTGTCAGAAGTAGGTGGCTCAGCATATGCACAGCATAAATTACTATAACCATCGGCTTGGTACATGCAATGCTTCCCTTGAGCGCTAAACTGTGAAGATAACCATTATTGGTGGTGGGTTTCCCCACAGAAAGTGGAATTATCTTTCATCATTTCATTGGCAATGGATTTCTTGAATATAAATATGAGGTCAGTGATTTGGCATTATGTATCAAATACTATATATTACACTTAATGCTGCAGTACTGTAACAATCGCTGTGTATAAGTTGTCAATGGATTGAAATAAAGTGGGAAATGAATGTTAAAAGGTGAACTTCTTTCTCTCAAACCCTTGTGCTCTCTTGAGATGTTTGAGCCCGCTGAGCCTGCCATAGCCCCTCGGAGCCCACCTGTCAACACACATGCACACAGACAAGGCGCTGACGATTCCCCATTTAATACAGCAGTTAGTGAGTGCTACAATAGAGAATGCCAGAGATGCTATTTTTAGAAGTAGGATATTTGTTTTCGCATACAGAAGGGTTACCTGTGCGATCAGACTGACAGCACAAGAACGAAAGTGGCACCTATCCCCAAGAATTAAAACTGACTCCTTTATATGGCTTCTAATTCTTTTTTAAATTTATTATATTGTTTTTTATTGTGCTTATAGATAATGAATCCATGACATGCTCAAACGTTTGCTCCCTAATTAAAAAGTGTAGAAAATTAAAAAATTAGCCTAAATAAATAAATAAAACTACACTGTCATTATAATTCCATTTATATTTATGTTATACTTAATGCAAAAAATACAGGTCACATAATCAGGTATGGATTTAAATGGAATGTAAACGGCGACTTTTTCTGTTTGTTGCGCGGATGACTTACACCCTCGGCGAAAAAGCCACACTTCCTAGTACCAGTTAAGCCGTGCGCTCTTGGAAAGTTGGGCTGCGGACTTCAGGGAGGCATCTCCGTCGGACCAGTCTCTGGAATGCAGCGGGAAGTGTAGGAAGCTTAAAAGTAGGACGGAGCTCGGTTTTCTTGTGCGGTAAAACCCGGCTGCATGTCCAAACACTTTTAAAAAACTCCGGCGACGTTTGAGGATTACCAGAGAGCGAGACGGCGACTCCATCTGCACCATGGTCAGTAGCCTAATGACTCTTGAAACTTCTAAAACTGAAAATGTATTTGTTAAAGCAGAACTACTTACAGACAGAAAGCAGCCCGAAAGTTTTTTTTTTTGTTTTTTTTTTTTGGGAGGGGGGCCAGTCTGCTAAATGGGAACCTGCAGCGTCAGCTTTGTGTGATTTCAGGGGATGTGTTTCTTTTCGCAACTTATGTGTCACCTTTCACCGCAGGGCTGCAGCAAGGTGATGTGGGTGGTGGTAGGGGCGGCTGTCGTCATCACTTTAATAACAATCCCAGCAGTTTATTTCAGCAGTAAGTTATATCTGTATATCTACACATCTATGCCCTTCCTTCCTGTCTTTCATCCTTTCTCAGTCTGTGCGTCCTGATGGAATTCAAAGTGAAAACCAGCTTGTAAAGATCTGAACCACTTCATTATAGGTTTTTTTTTAATTCATTCATTTCTACCAGTCTCATTTCAAACATGTGAGTAACCCCTCTGTCTAAAAGTGGGGGTTTGACCATTTTATTTAAGCAACAAAACTTAGATTTTTCCTTAAATCTGTGTGCCTTAAAAAAAGGCACACAGATTTTAAGTTGGTGGTGTGGCCTTTCTTTCTCTTTCTCTCTCACGCTGTCTCTCTGTCCGTCTCTCTGTCTGTCTGTGCTTCCAATTGAGAGTCAATGGGAAAATCAGCTTGCAAAGATCTGAATCCTTTACTGTATATGCACTGTTGCCCATAGAGTTGGAGGTAGAGTAAATTCCCATGTGCGTATCATTTCAGAATCAGGTCGCACCAAAAGGCCTTTCACCCTGGAAGATTACTTCAATGACACCATTAGATGGAAACGCTACAATTTGTATTGGATATCAGGTACCACTCCTGCCATATCGGTTCTTCATTTTGGCCAGCGATCAGTAATTGTGCACTGGCTCATTCATCTGTGTCCTCTGTGTTTTCAGATAAGGAGTATTTGCATAAAACAAGCGAAGGAAATATCTTCCTCCACAATGCAGAAACAAAAGAGGAGTCGCTGTATTTGAGCAATTCAACCTTTGTAATATAGTTTTAAATATGAACATTTTGTAACCGTTTTTCAATTCTGGATACGAATGATGATGTACAAGTTTTCATGTAATCCTTTCAGGCCCAAGTGGATGCAAACGATTACTTGTTGTCGGGCGATTATAAATACATCGCTCTTGAAAGCAACTACACAAAGGTGAGACGCCCCCTAATAAAAAGTAAATGTTCTCTGTTAGCTTTAAATGTTTCTTTTTGCAGTAGCTGAAGGCTGCATGTTTGATAACAGAAGTCCGAGATAACAAGATTTGTGTTTGAAATCCTGCAGAAATGGAGGCATTCATTCACAGCATCGTACACCATCTATAACAGGGAGCAATCGTAAGTAGCCATGTTGTTGTTAAAGCTTTGTTATTCTCAAACAAAAGAAAAAACATTAACCTAAAAATGTTCGTGTTTGGTTGCAGAACATTTGTTACACCTGTGAATCTTCCACCTGTCGTGCAGTACTTTGCCTGGGCACCAACAGGAAACAAATATGTGAGTTTGCGCCATGTTACTATGTACTCGTATTTCTATCTGAACAGCAATGTTTCAAGGCTGAAGGAACTTTTTCGTAGTTCGTATAACTGTTGAACAAAGCATCCGTTTTTTGTGTCCAAACTGCAAAAAGTAACTAACGAGAAGAGTTTTCTAGCTTTTCTAACTATGCTCTCAGCACAAGAGGAATCTTTAGAAAGTGTGCACAGTGATTGTCCCAGACATATTATGTGTACGTCAATGTCAAGCACATGAAATGACAACACCCATACATTTTAATGAACATTGGCAAAATTATATCAAACAGCAACCGGCCATTACGTCACTTAAGCCTTCCTGTTCATAGTGAAAATGCAAACCGCAAAGCAATGCCTTGGATGGTATCTTCATTGGGTAGTTACTTTTAAGAGAGATATTTTGGTCACTGTAGCCTCACACAGGAAGTGTATTTCAAGTGCATGACCATCATTGCATCTTTGAAAAGAGATCCCTGAAAACAAGTTATTTTTGGGCGCTAAATTTGTACATTTGGATATCGACTACGTTTTTTCTAAAAATGTATCCAGGAACTAAAACTGCAACGTGTTTTGCAGGCTTACGTCTCGGACTTCAACGTGTTTTTTAAGTCTGATGTCACCGCTGAAGCTGTACAAGTGACTCGCAACGGGAAAAAGAATGAGGTCCTTAACGGTGTCCCTGACTGGGTCTATGAGGGTAGGTAACATTAATCATTTCAGACATGTGGGTATTGATAGGGAAGATGCTTAATGTTTTTGTTTTTTTTTCCATCAACAATTTTAGAGGAAGTGTTTGCATCAAACGGGGCGATATGGTGGTCGACCACTGGGAGATTCCTGGCTTATGTGGAGTTTAATGACACGGAAGTTCAAAAAGTGGAGTTCTCTTGGTATGGATCGGAGCAATATCCACAAACAGTAGCTGTTCCGTACCCAAAGGTGGGATCATATGAATTTGTCAAACATTAAATATATGCAGTTATTTACAAAAAAAGATAGTCACCAAGAGTTTCAAATGTGATATTTTATATGTTATATGTGTATCTGGTTTAGGCTGGATCAGCCCTTACCAAGGTGAAGCTGTTTGTGGTCGATACCGCAGATCCCTCCCGCCGCATGCAGATTGTTGCACCTGCTCCAGTAGCTTCTGGGTCTGTACATCCTTCGGTCGTATCGTCATACTTGAGCAAAATATCTTCACACTCCGGCTTATGTGCAAACCTTGTCACTTCCTCTCGCCTTTACTCAGTGATCACATTTTGTGCTCGGTGAACTGGGTAACAGATGAGCGCGTCGCCGTGCAGTGGCTCGCGAGAAAACAGAATTATGTGGTCGTGCAGATCTATGACTTTGACGGAAGTAGCTGGAAAGAAAAACAGGTACCCGCCACTTTTTTAGGTCGTTTGTCCCAACTTTTTTGATCACGACAGAGTACTGATCTCACGTGATTACATGCTTATTAACTGCAACCAATGCCTTTACTCTATTTACTATTTACTATAGAAATTTGAGCAAACAAGCAAGACCGGTTGGGTAGGACATGTAAGTGTAACTGCACATGTATTTCATTGTTCCACATAATTCGAGTTGATGTATGACTTTAAAATATTACCTTTTTCTTTAGTATGTGCCCTTGCCTCTTTTCTTTGCTGAAGATAAGCTCAGTTTCTACAAAGTGATAAGCGACACTCGGGGCTACAAACATATTCATTATGTGAAAGATGTAAGTTGTATTATTTTTCAAATATACTGTGCGTACACACTGTTTGGTGTTTAAGTGACTTACTAATGGCTTTTCAAGGGCAAGGCAACGCCAATAACCTCTGGGAAATGGGAAGTTATCTACATATCCAAATTAACAAAAGATGCCATGTGAGTACATTTCTCGGGAAAACTGCATGAACTTCACAAATATTTTAGTAAAAATATATAAATCTGACTTTTGTTAAATTTATTTTGACAGATATTTTGTGAGTAATGAGCACAAAGGAATACCTGTGCAGAGAAATCTCTACAAGTAAGTAAGGAATTCTTGTTTGTTTAAGCTACTGCAGGATATCACATTGCTTTTTTCACTTTACTCTGTTTAGAATACAATAAATAAATACATAACTAACATGATTTGTGACTCGTCATTAGGGTTATGATTGGAAGCAGCCCCTCTGCCCCCAAGTGTCTCACCTGCGACCTGTACAAAGACAGGTGTCAGTACAACTCCGCTTACTTCAGCTTTGACGCCTCTTACTACCGAATGGACTGCTACGGTCAGTTACCCATCCACATTTTCTCTTAAGCAATAACGCACCCATGTGGAGATCATCTGTGGTGTGGAACATCTGTGAACAATAATCAGAGCTAAAGTCGTAAGAAAGACTTTCTATTTATGTTTTCACCAGGACCTGGATTCCCCCTCTACACACTTGTGGACAACAAGGGCTCAAGTGCAGGTACAAATACAAATTGTATGCAAATAGAAGTTTCACGTTCTTAACCCAAGTACATTATTTGTTTTGTAAAACAGCTACATCAAATGACACGGAGAGCATATGGACACAATTTTCAATTAGTTTTCAGCGGTGAAATAAAAATGAAATAAACATTTAAACAGATTTGCATTCCTGCTACAAACAACTCTAACATCAATTACTACTGCACATCTAAAGGAATTGATGGAGGAGGCAAAATCTAAAGATGGAAGTGAGGATTTAGGTCTGAATCAGGCGAATTAAGTTGGTATCTTCCAAACTTTGCGACTTTTAGAATTAACAGTTGTGTTTCCCAGCACAGGAAACTAATAGAAATTTGTTACTGAAAAAAACAGTTCTAAGTTTTAATGTCTTATGGTTATGTAACCACTTTTGTATTAGCTTTTAGTGCACAGCAGTAATTTCCTGAAGGACAGTCGTTAATTTTTAAATTTCTTTTTTTTCAGAGCCTTCCATTCTTCAAGACAACAATGAATTGAAAAACATTCTGTCTGAATTCCAAATGCCGACGATGCAATATGGCTCCTTGAAGGTTGCAGGATTTGGTGAGACAATGCTTGCGTATAGATTCCCTCCATAAGTCATCAAAGACAACATATCATCCATCAAAAAAGTATTTACTTCTCATAACATGTCTCAATTTCAGTATTATCCTTGTTCAAGTTAAATGTTGAACCATGAGCACCGCACAAATTAAATCTCAATAAACATGTTGTGTTGGACTTTTACATATAAATGATGACTGTTACATTCAAGCCTCTTCCCAAGTACACACAGTGCTGATTAAGCTAATTAATCTCCCTGTAAAGAGGGGAGCAACTGAGACCAAGTAAACTAGAAGCACAGGGGAGCCAGTTGAAAAACTAAAGTTATGAATGTAACTTGGGTTCTATGCATTGTTAGCCTCTGTCAGTCAGGAAGAAACTCTAAAAGATTAACATGATTGACTTTCCCTCTTTGCAAAGTGCTGAAAGTAGAAAAAGGACAGAGGGAATGCAGGTTCTAGTCATTTGTCGTGTAATTAATTTCACTGCCAGAAGGGGGGGACAAACACTCTACACTGTAACTTTAAATTGAATAATAAGACTTTAGACGCATTTTATAACGTAACAAGTTCCAAATGAGGTACTTACCAACTTAAAAAGTGAGATCATTTATGTATGACAAATCTGTTTAAACAGAAACACTGTCATGTTCATTTCATACTTTATTTATTTCATAACTTTTCTTTTCAGATCTTTGGTACGAAATGATGTTGCCACCGAATTTCAAGAAGTCTAAAAAATATCCTCTTCTTATTGATGTGTAAGTGGACACTCCTCAGAGCTCCATGCCATAAAATTCAGGGACTCTTTGCTATCAGTTTGACGACAAACTGTATGGTGTTTCTGTCCCGTGCAGTTACGCTGGCCCCTGTAGTCAAAGTGTGGACTTTCGCTTCAAGCTGAACTGGGCCACGTACCTCTCTAGTTCACTCGGGATCATCGTGGCCAGCTTTGATGGACGGGGAAGCGGTTACCAAGGTGATGAAATATTGCACTCAATCTACAGACGCCTCGGGACGTTTGAAGTGGAAGATCAGATAACAGCCGTCAGGTAAAGTGTCGGTCACCTCTATGATATTCGTTCTCTGTACGCATCTAGAATTTAAGCAAAATTTAAAACTTGCATAGATATAAATGTTGTTTTCCTCCTGATAATGAACAATTTCTGTGTTACAGAAAGTTCATTGATATGGGTTTTATCGACAAAGACAGAATAGCAATATGGGGTTGGGTAAGTTGGATATTTCCTTTATCTTTTTCATCAGCTGTCTTGCCTTCATTATGTGTAATCTATTCTGACTTTCAGTCATATGGTGGCTATGTCACCTCAATGGCCTTGGGAGCTGGAACTGGACTCTTCAAGTGTGGGATTGCAGTGGCCCCGGTAGCCAAGTGGGAATATTACGGTGGGTGCGCATGAATTCATACTATAATAGCGTGTAGTGTATAATTCTACAAGTGTCTCTAAGAGCAGTGTCCAACCACAGTTGATGCAGCAAAGATATAATATTTTATATTTATACATATAATACATATTGTATTTATATCATTGTATTTATATTTTTTATTCCATGCATTCTTCTTTCTTGCCAAAACTTACGTTATCCTCAATGCAACCGTCTCAGGATCTGAATGTGTTGGGCTAGCATTCAGTAACTGAACCCTGAGCAGCTGGCTATAGAGATCTGTTGAGCTCACCTTTTTGTAAGGCTACACCCCCAAGTTTCAGACTTTGCAGTGTTCGGACCCAGTCGACTTGAGGCAGTTTATCAGATTTTGCACAACTCTTTCTGTAGCCACAATGGGCTTTCAGCTTTCCCAAGATCTGTACTCATGAGTTTACCTTTAAGTTTCAATTTCACGATGTTCTATTGGCCTGGATGTCGGGTGTACAATATGTCAAGGATATTACAATTTAAAAAAAAAAAAGTCTAATAAAGCTGAAAAAAAAAATAAATGCTGACCTTTTTCATAACCTGGTCTTCATGGGGGACCAAAGCCTATCCCTGATGAGATTAGGTTAGAGGTCAGAGGGTTAGCTTTATGCTAAATGAAAGTCAATGCAATGTCCTGTCAAGCATGGCGTGTATCATAGATGTCATAATGCCATAGATCCACTACTGCCAGTAATGAATGTTTGCTTAGTGTCAACAGAGAAACAATAATACTCTAATAATATTCTCATATCTCAAATCTCCGTTTATGTATTTTCTTATATCTTGGTTAATGAAAATTTGTCTCTTTCTGTGTGACGAATAAGCGTGATTTATTTTTGTTCATATTGTATGTGCCTTACAGTTGTCGTTTAATTTTTTTGCAGATGCGGTGTACACTGAGCGCTACATGGGCAAGCCCACAGAGAATTCAGATTCTTACCAAGTAAATATCATACAACAGTAAAACGTCTCTGCTTTATATACCTGACTTGAGACATGTTCCTGTCGTTAATTCATTTCTTTCTTACTTTTTTAGAACTCCACGGTGACATCCAGAGCAAAGAACTTCAAAACAGTGGACTATCTGCTGGTTCACGGCACGGCCGATGGTACGTTCCATCATCTATTTCCGTCACGTTAGTTTTGATAAGACCTGAACGTGTGGTAGCTCTGTTTTTCATTAGTGTTCCAGGAAACACGGTGATGGACTCTATTTGCTCTGTGAGAAACTTGGTTTTTAGTCACGTACTGTCTTTCCTGTAGACAATGTCCATTTCCAGCAGGCCGCACAGATCTCCAAAGCTCTGGTGGACGAGCAAGTGGAGTTTGAGGCAATGGTAAATATTGGCTAAGGGAAGTGGGACTAATATTGGTTTTGATGGTGTTGAATTAAGGATGGTTTCAAATGGAAATATATATATATATGAGTGTGTGTGTGTGTGTGTGTGTGTGTTATTTAACATGTGTTTCATTGTGGCTTTCATTCGTGTATAACTTATCTTATTTTGGGTTCATTTCAGTGGTACACTGACAAGGACCATGCTCTCAGAGGATCAGCCTACCATCACATATACACCCTCATGAGTCACTTCCTGCAGAAATGCCTTAATCCCAAATAGATGTGAACTCCGTGACAGCATTTGTGATTACTTATTTTTTTCTTTTTATTTGTGTGTGGTTGTTTTTTTGGTTTTTTTTACTACAAATATTCAGAGATGCCAGGTGGAGTTTGTTTTTAAGATGAAGTTTTTATGTGTAACAGACATTGGATTGCTCATACAAATGAATGTTTGTATTTTATCTTCTGGTTAAAAATATGTGACAAAAATAAAAGCCATTGCATGCATTTATAGCTGGCAACATTTTTATTTGAATATCATCAGTGGTGGAGAACAAAAGCGCATTCGCTCAAGGACTTTAGCACAATTATGAGGTAGCAGGAGGTCTACGTAACGCCACTTTGTGCTTTTACTGCGCTGGATTTCAAAGGGAAATATTGTAGTTGGACAGCTTAAGTTACTTGTAAGATTAAGCCTTTGAACGAGCTTAAAAAAATACAATACATTATTCAAGATTTTTTGTCTCCTGAAGTCTTACAAAGGTACAGTGTGACTGTGGTGGATAATATGTTCTATTTCCATGAGTTGGTAGTGACACCACTACATTGCGATTTTTCCATCAGAACTGCTTACATGCTTTTATTTCAGTAAATTTAAGTACACTGATGCTTCAGTATTGATAATCCAATGATGCCATATATAATAGTGTTTCAGTCGGAGGGACCAAACCAGTACTTTTTCTACATTTTGCTGCTAATACATGTGTACTTTTACTCAAGTCCAGGAGGAGTGTTTTACTATGCTGTGTTGGTAAGTGAAGAACCTGAATACTCCATCCACCACAGAATATTGTAACAGACAGTAGATCAATTGCACTGCACTGATTTGTTGTAGAGTGGTGACATTTGTGTTTAAGTTGTGTTCTGATGCAGGTAAAATAAAGATTGCTTTGAAATATAACTGCTTCATTTGTTTTCATTAATTATGTGCAATTCCCCTGTCTGAATAAGACTTATAAGCATCTTTATAAACATGCACTGAAATTGAAGTTCTTTTTAATTTACCTCTCTCTGTATTTAACAGACAGTCTTTAGAAGTGCTGGCCAACAAAGTTGCTGCGTAAAAAATAACAACTTTCCCTAATGATCAATGGACAGGGAATCATTCAAGCACACACAGTATTTGTGGATGGATTTGTTTGTCGAGCTAGAGGTCATGTTTGATTGGGACACCTGAACCACTCGGCTAACGCAGTTACTTTCTTAACCGAATCCAAACACATTCAGGGGAGTGAGACGGAAGCTGACTAATGGACTGAGAGTAACAGCGGCTTCTGTGACGGGGGAGTCACCTGGGAGAGGTGACTCCCCCGTCACAGAAGCCGCTCCTCAGCTCCGCTATATAAGAAGGAGCAGACCAGGAGGGGACCATGAGACCGCCTCAGAAGCCAGAGAAGAAGAAGAAGAAGAAGAAGAAGAAGGGCACCTATCAACACAGTCACTCTCTTAAACGTTCGACAGAAAGGAGGACAGGTGAGTCTCTTCTTCAAGGTCCTTTCTAGAATGTACCTTTAATATGCGCTGGTGGGATCATTTTCAGTGTCTCTCTCTGCTCGTTTTTCAGAAACTCAAACAAACAATGAGAAGTGCTCACTCTTTAGCTGGACTCCTGCTCCTGATCATCATCCAAAGCAGCTGGCAGGTGCCTGACCAAGACACAGACCACAACTCCATGTAAGATCAACTTTCAGTTATTTGCCACTGACACTTTTTAATTAATATGATAGACCATATACCAATACCATGTGGTATCAAACCGCATTACAGCCCCATTTGCAGCATTAATGGAGGAAGTGACAGCTGTTATCATAATTACAAATGGAAATGGACATCATGCGAAAATGATGCACAGCTGCCAATTTATTGTTATGTCATTTCAAATGTTTGTGTATCATGAATGCCTTCATTGCAGTATTATTTTCATACGTAGAGTCATTTTGATGCTTTCGGGTTTAGTAATAATGTGATTTCACCTGATAATTATTAGGACTGTAGCATTTGTTGATGCAAATCTACTGAAACAAACAGTAATTTAACCTTTTCAGCATTCAAGCTAAAAAAGCAAAGGGACTACTGTGTGAATGATCTCCAGATTTATGAGCAGCGTTAAGAATACTTTAGTATGAAGCATACATACATAAGAAGTCTTTGGTGAATATGAATGATTAATCAGGATAAAGAGCTGTATTCTGGGACTCCACAAATGACCCTACTTTAGGGCATGAGCTGCCATGTACCCAGGACAGCATGTTGGTGAGAGCGTGTCTTTCTCTGTTCAACTGCTAACGTAAAGTGTCATAATTCTTCAGGTTGTTGACTGAAAACTCGATGCTCAACGAACCCATTGAGCTCTCAAACATGAAGAGACATTCGGAGGGAACGTTTTCCAACGACTACAGTAAATACCTGGAGACGAGAAGAGCGCAAGACTTTGTCCAGTGGCTGAAGAACTCAAAAAGGAACGGGTGGGTGTCCGTGTGTGTTGTTTCATATGCGCAGTGAACTGCTAAATAATATATTGATAAAGCGAGTCTGAATTTGTCCACAAAATGCCTCCTATTAAAAAAAAAAAGTCTCTTCCCAAAATTGCATGTGTATATTAGTCTCACTGCAACCTGCTGCACCAGAGTTATATCATAGAGTTATTGTGGCTTGAACATCCACAGGAGTCTGTTCAGACGCCATGCAGACGGCACCTACACCAGTGATGTGAGCTCCTACCTGCAGGACCAGGCAGCCAAGGAGTTCGTGTCCTGGCTGAAGACCGGCCGAGGCAGAAGAGAATAAACTCAACCAGAGCGCTCCTCCAGCTTTTACCCATTCTCAAAAGTAATGCAACTATTCTCACTGACTCTGTGCCATTCTATGTTTCACATCCTGTAGTAGACTTTTTTTCTTGGTACTGCTTATTAAATTAAATTCCCTTCACAAGAAGCCCTGCTGGCCTTAAGTGGTTGAAGGAAATGTCGTTTAAAACAGTCACGGTATGTTTGAAATGCATCCCCTTCATCAAGCGTTCACATCATGATTTATTTTCATTTCCATCTTCCCTTTCACAAGTTTATAAGAACCGCAAGTCCACTAATTACATCTGTAGATAGTTTCCATACCTTTTCTTATTATTCAGAAAAGTCATATTTAGTTTTCAATAAAGAAATGTGTACAATCGATGAGTTCCCGCTTTCATAAATGGAATCAAGTAAATAAAGTTGAGTGTTCTTGGCAGGGTTCAACGTCTCTGTCAGAAAATATGTGAAGATGCTTGACGCACAGGATCTATGCTTTAAATCCCATAAAGAACCAAATTAAATAAGAACATTTGGTAATTTTAATCAATAGTACTTTCCAAATCAATATAAGAGCTAGTTAGCATGTTCATCCAAGTGTCAGTGTTAACTTTTGGCCGAGAAACGTGATTCAACAGCATGCAGCGCTGTTATTTCTGTCATGCGCTCCTAATCCACTTGTTTATGGAGGCAGAACTACAATCAATAAACTCCCCTGGGAGAAATGTGCTGTGGGATTTCTACCAGGTAACAGGATGATGTGTGTCACCTGTCAGCGGCTCACTGGAGAAGGATTTCCCAGTGACGATCTGACTGCCCACAGAGGAGGGTTATGCTAAATGAAGGAAGAGGAAATCATGTCAATCAACTCAGTATCAGGCTCGTCGGCGACGCTGACTGGGTCGACACTCTCGAGTTCCTCTTGGCACTGAGACAAAACAGTAATTCACATGAGCCAGCGGCTTGACATGCTTTGGGATGTGCCACCTCTCTGAGCTGTCATCTGTGGCACATCAAACCATCTGTTGATTATAAAAAAAAAAAAATAGAAATTAAAAAAAAACTCTGCCCACTTCGATGTGTTTGCAGGCCAAACCTTTGAGAGTTATAAATGAGCCCTGCCGCCTCAATGTTCGATGTTCCTCACATGTCTTCTCCACTGAATTTATGTGCAGCTGCCTCATCTGACAGTTGAGCTCAGGTGTGATTTGACATTAAACGTAAGATTTTCAATAATGATACAAAAGCAGTGCTTAATTATGCATAAGTGACGATTTAGGAGTTGTGATGATTTAATTGCACATCACTATGTTGCCCTTGCTTAATTTCAAAGACAATGAACATTAATCAACATTTCAGAGAATGTGCTAGCTGGCTCGTTGCCAACTAAAAGTTCTGAAACCACTTAATATAATTATAATATTGCAGTGTTTTTAAACCTGAGAACATCTTCCCATGTTTTTAGGTCTAAATGATTAATATGGAGTATAGAGTTTAGAATAGGCCCAGTTTCAAGTGCTTTAAAGGGCAACTGTAAAATGTTCAGGGTTGTCCGAGTTATGGGATTTCTTTGTTTCGCTAATTTGGATTTTTCTGTTGCTATGTCGTGGGTTTGAGTTTTGCACTTCTCTTCGGGTTTAGGCTTTGTAAGAAAGCCCAAAGCAGACTCTACCTGTTGCAGGGAGCACTCGTTTTATGACTCTGCGGTGGCCGGCTGCTGGCCTCCTGAGCCGGTGGAGGTGGTGGGTGATTGGAGGACGATGGCAAAACTGTCATCCCTGATGGAAAACCAGTCCCACCCCCCTCCTCTGGGCAGCGCCTGCATCAGCCAGCTGCCTCACAACCAAGCCTGCTCCCAGTAGGCATATAAATCCTGTTGTGTTTGTCTGTTTTTTGTATTTATTTGGCGTTTTATTTATTTCTCTTGTGTGCACTGTGTTGCTGCTGCAACACTGCATATTACCCCACTGTGGGAAAAATAAAGGATTATCTTATCTTTTACCATCCCAGTGTCTCTCTGCTGGTTTTACTTCCTTTATGTTTTCCCACCTGGGAGACTGTCTGTTCCATCCTCACTGGTTTCACCTGTGTCTCGTTACCTCATCAGCCCTTGTATGTGTATATATAGCACTGTCTCGTCCTTTGTCAGTTTGCCAGTGTTTCCTTGCCGTTCTTTTCTTATGTCTGCTGAATTTTTTTTGCCTTGGCCTTTTGTTCCATCTTAATTTCTCTTAATTTGTTGGACTGCTGAAATAACCTGCTTGTCACTGCAGCACCCTTTGTTATCTCTTTAGTTCTTTAACTTCTTGTCTTTCCTGTTCTTGCCTCCTCCTGTGTCTTGCATTTGTGTCTTCCACTTTTCCATGCTACGTGCCGGAACAACAAACATTTGATTATTTTGATTACACTGGGGCCATTTTGCAATTTGCCGTTCCACACATTCTTGCTTGAGCATTTTAAAGCATTTGTGTTCCTTTTTTTTTTTCATTAAGTCCAAAAAAAAAACCATGTTGGAAAATAAGGCCCGGTGTTAAACTTTTCTAGAAAGATGTCATAAGACAAACGAAAAAGAGATGCTCATATAAATGTATTCAGTTTAGAACATCGACGAGACATACAGAATAAAACTAAACCCATCTCATGTCTGTTAGGGTTAAATACCTTTATGATAAAACATAGTGATTTATGATTTAGTAAAGTTCATACAAACATTTAACACATTAGGATCCTTTGATAAGATTTACACGTACAAGATAAGCAATAGTACAGTGACACCAAAAAGCAAAATACTGTTAGTTTCCATCAGGCTCAAACATATTCTGTAGCAAACATATTCATTTTATTGCAGAAAATAAATAAAGCTAAAATCATTTCTCACATAGAGTATCGCCATTCTGGCCGAATGGGCTATTGCATTTGGTTCCTCAGAGATGTGTGATTTTATAGTTTACATTCAGCAAAGCGATACGGTAAACTCATAAAGTCCGGTTTGACGTTAACAACGCGACACACTTCATTGGTCCATAAACGGAATATTCATGATGACACACGTCAGAAAAACCAAGTTATTCACTCACGCACAGAGATTTACGAGACTAAACTTGAAGGATTGATAATCTGCAGTACACAGTGCAGATTAGATTAACAAACACAGAGAAGGAACTGTTGACAAATACGACGCCGTGCCCACTGCCTCCATCTTGCACTTCATCATCTTGAATTGTGTAGGGAGTGAGTGGCATTTTAAGAATCTAAAAAAAGAAAAGACAGATGAATAATTAGTTGATTTTGCAGTGGTTATGTATTTTTTTTTTAATGGAGAACCAAGATAGATTCATGACTTTAACAGAGAGTAGCAGCAGAGGTGAAAGATGCTTTCAAGTAAATGGTTAGAGGTATTATCAGCAAATTAAAGTACTGAAAGTAAAATAACTCTTTCAAATGGTTCCCTTCCATTATATCATACTACTATAACCTACTCTTATTAAACTGAATTGTCAGGTTATATTTAAAAGCTCTAAATCTACAAAGAATCAATTTCTTGTCCAGATTGACAAGAAATTATCTGACACTTGACTCCCTATGGAAATTGCGTATACCCTTTTTGTGTGCATTGATATACAAATCTAAAAGTGAACATGTAGAACATCATGGTGACATACATGTGAATGCAAAAGACTGGGATCTGTCTCCCACTGTCATCTGAACATTGACCACTGTAGGGTCTTTGAAAAGAAAATGTCAAATGCCGTTTATATTTTCATGTCAAGCAGTTCAAGAATTGCACTTCAGCCTTAATTGTAGTTACAATTTCTACTTGCATGAATGGAAGGTGTTGTTATAATTACTGAATTTTGTCTGTGGAATCCAACATTGAACATTAAATATTAAATATCAATATGAATTTTGCATTTTCGTCATAATTTGGTCACAGTGCACCCAGAATGAGAAAATAAAAAAATAATTTTAATTTTTCAAGTTTACATTATCCTTTTCATAATAGTCTCCTATAGGCCTTAATATATATATATATATATATATATATATATATATGCAAATAAGTGAACTCAGAGCAACTAAATATGTTGCTCTGTAGATTATTATTGGGCAAAGCCTGAACACCTTAGTCAATTCACTGTCACTGGGTTCCATATTTGTATTTACATGAAAGGGACGCTGCATTCGTAAAAGTGACCTTTTATATGTCATTTTCGTCTCTGTCAACACAAACAGAGAGTTTTCTGCACCTGTTCCAAAATAAATAATCTTACTGTTGTTTTTGTTGCTGTTCGGTTGTGGAGTCTTTCTGAAACTAACCGTTGGCATTCCAGGTATTTCCAAAAGAACCCTTTGACATTTCATCTGTGATGTTGATGATGGGTATCCCTCTGTGAAAAGAGTGTGATCACTAACATATACTGTCCATGAATGGGAATTCAGAAAAACAATTTACACAAAGAAAAATGAAAACATTAATTGGAAAGCTTTACAACTCTAACTTACTTATAGCCTTCTAATGGCACCTGGACTACTCCCTCATCTTCAGCCAGTATACTCTGCTCCTCCTCCTGAAGGTTGAGTAAATAATTCAGTTTAGATGCATGTGAACACGGATGAGATGAAATTAAAGCATCATGCATTCTGTCATGAAGCAGCCTATAATTATGTTAATGACAGCAGCAGCACCTCTTCGGCATCCTCAAGCTTTTTCTTCTTGCTTTCTGGCATGAGGTCATCCAGCCAGCTCAGCTCTCTCTTGGTGAAGATACAGTCCATTAACTTTCTTATAAACACCAGAGCCAACACCTGAAAAAGAATCAAAATAGACAAATCCACAAAAAATCCAACGTGTTAATAGAATGCGAAGCTGAGGGGGTGGATGGATTTAAATTAACAGCCAGCGAACAGCAGCAGCAGAGTTTAATGTATTTTTGACGGCACAAAATGATGTTTCAAGTGTCATCTAGGAGAATTAAACCCATGAACTAACAATCAGAGCTTCAGGTAAACAAAAACTTGTGAAACTGTCTATTAACAGCAGAGGGCACATTTAGAAAACAAAACAGAGCAACTAAACTTTATGTGCTGACAACTTGTCTGTTAACCCTTTAACGTAACACGTAGCATGTTGCTCGTGAATGATGTGACGCTGGAGTAGCGACGCTGCAGAAGTACAGTGACGACTGGAAAGATTACGAACCATCATAGGAAAGACGATGGCAGCCTTAGAGGTCTTGATGACCCAGAGCAGGACCAAACAGGTCAGCTGGATGATGGTGAAGAGGTGCACCTTCCTCAGCGGTACATGCCGTAAGTAGATGAAGTCCGGCTGGTGTTTGCCGGGCATGCCGAACAATGTGAGACGATCAAAGAACTGCAGATGATAAATGATTAACAATTCGTAAGGTTGTGTCTTCTTGGTTGAAATGTGCACAACGTGAGAATGTGCATGTGACGTAAAAGGTTTCCTAAAAACCTGCAAAGAATAATGAAACTACAGCTCTGGGAAAGTGATGTAGTTTTACAGCATCTACTCTTTTGTTCTCCATCAAGTGGCTTAAAGTAAAATCTCCTTCCTCAGTGACTAATGACGGAAAGTATTATAAATTTCCCATTAAATCTTTATAATCCTGTATTGAGAAAACCGAACATCTGGATGCACAGTAAACGTTGGACAACCTAACCCACACATTAGACTAGACCACTGACTATGAGGATCTATAAATGCTTGGAACACACTGGAGGCTAATGAACTCTTTTTAAACGGAGGCGATTGATTGTTGCAACAACATTCAGCACTGATCCTAAAATATGCATCAACATGCACATCTTTACTTGTCTGGAGTGAGGCTCAAGACTGATATGTGTAATCACAGAGGAAAAAAATGCATTGTTGCGCTTTCTTATACTTCATGATGAGCATACTGCAGATTTATTAAATACAACATGAATGCACAGTGAAATAACTTTACCTGAATGCCTCTGAGTGAAGACGCTCCCATGTAAAGGAATACTCCATACAACACAGGCATAGGAATGAACTTCAAAACAAACAAAACATCGGTACAGTTACAAATGGGTAGCTCACATTTAATAAAAAATAAAATAAGCAAATGAAAAAAATGCCTAACCTTAAGCACTGACGTCATGAAGACGGAGCAGCCCATAAGGGTGAAGATCATGAGGCCCGTAAAGCGCTGCTCTCTAATACCGAGGAACTTGGGCTGCTCCCCAGGAGCTGAGCACTCGGACTCGAGCTTCAGGCTGTTGACGTGGGTGATGGAGAGGACGGTGGCTGCTACGAACCACGGCAAGCCCATCAAAGAGCACACGCCCAGCATCACCCCGACCATGAACAGGTCCAGGTGGTATCCGCAGCCTTTCTGGAAGGGGAGGCACCAGTAATGAAAGTTTGGGAATTTGGATGCACGTCAGCAAGACGCTACACAAGTGATATGAAGCCTGCAGCCAAAGCAGGAAGGTACCTTGAGCTTGTGCTCCTTCCTGTTGATGATGACAGCTGTGATCTGCTGGTCCATGAAGATGAGGATGGTGCAGAGCAGAGCTGGGAATACCGTTATGACTGCCGTCCACCAGGGGTTGGGCCCCAGCGGGTTGATGAACCAGCCTCGATCATCTCTGGTTGGCTGAGAAGAAATGTTTGAAATGAAGTTATGTTACACTTTTTCAGCTGCATCTTAAAACAGCACCCATGTGTGCATAGAGACCGAAAGATGAATCGTATTCATTCATTCTCATCATATGAGACGTTAAGATTCATTTTAAAAGAAAACATCAAGTGATTGGGGCTCAAGACCTGCAGTCCTAATTCATTCCGTTCAAAAGCTCAACTGAAACTAATAAGAGGCTTCAACAGTTAACATTAGTCTAAGGAAGACTCAATCTTTTAATGATCTGTAGAACTGCCACCGTAAAAGTTATTCTGTACTCTGGCTCACCTTAAACACACTGGGAACCTTTAGTTTTGGAGAGGGGATGCCCAAAGCGTAGTCGACCAACACCATGGTGAGGATAGTGAAGAAAACAGCAAAGTCACTGATGATGGACCTCACCTGAAAGAGAGGATGCCTGGTCAAAGTTGATTTCAAGGACCTCTTGAATCAGTCAGTCTAACCCAATTCCATCCATTTAAGTTTTTTCCTCCATTTAATTCTGCAGTACTTAAAAATGCACACTAGAGTGCACCACTGCACCACACTACCGAAGCCATTCCAGGAGGATAGGGCACCTATATCTTCATGTTTGAAACATAAAGTCACGGCACTGATGTTAATATTAATGGGTGTCGCACTGTACCTTCGTGGGAAAGTAATTGCTGAACTTGAACTCCTTGAGGAATGCGGACATGAAGACAGTGGAGAAGAAGAGAATGACACACCAGAAGAGGACATCGGGAACGTACGGTCCGTGAGGGCCACAGGCGCTTCCCACAAACTCCCCTTGCTTTTCAATACAGTCCTGTAGGGGAGACAATGAATGACACCTAGTCACGTCAAAAAAAAACCACCAACAACAAAACTCTGGGGTTTTCACCGACAGGGTTTTAAAAAAAGAAAAAACTTAGTAACTCAATACAAAAAAATGTGCTTTTATAGTGATTTGCAGAGCATTTTTAGTAATCCAATATAATCCAGCCCACATGCCCTTAATCTCCTCTGTTCCGCTTCCTCCATCTGGTAGAGCATGCCACTTTAAGGTGGAAAACCCAAATGTATTCTTTTCAGACTGTCTTTGTGTAATGCAATCATTCCATCTGCTGTGTACGTATAAAATCCTCATCACCATGTTGGTTTTCATTGGAATCAGACAGTACCTTGACCTCCAGTGCTTCCCAGTAGATTTCTGAGGCGGTGATGTTGTTCATCTCCCAGTACTTCAGGGTGCCATTGGTGGGGTCAGAAGGCTCAACGCATGAACATCTGCAGTGGCACATGAACATCTGGGTGAGTTAATGATCCCTCATCTGCCAGGGTTATACTTTACCCCCAAGAAATAGCCACTGTGGGTTCATTACTTTAAGCAGTGAGTGGTGTAAGAATAAGTGTCCGCTTACGAGTACATGGTGAGTTTGTCCAGGTTGTTGTTCTTGTTGAAGGGGTAGTGTTCTCCCAGGTGGAAGAGCTTCTCCAAGGCCTCGTAGATGAAAATGATGCAGATGAGCGAGGCAAAGGCCTCCTCTGTGAAACGTGTGATGTAACAGACGAGGGAACTGGCATCTGTGGCCACCAGCAAAATGCAGAGGAAAGCTGTCCACAGGCCAATGCAGGTTCTCAGTGACAGATAGGACAAGCCATACTCCCTGTGGGAAAAAAAAAAACAAAACTGGATTATCTACAGTTTGAAAGGGAATCATTATCACAGTCAAATCAACTGCTTTTTATTCATACAAACAGTCAGATTTTGAGGCCTGGAGCAATTGCTTTTTATTTTTGTGCTATCATTAATTAATTGTGCGCAGTCACAGGAACATACTTGCAGAATTTGAACAATATCTTTTCAAACACAAGCACCGGCCCCGTGCTTCCCAGAACGGTAAGAGGCTGCCCAGCAAACAGGGAGTAAGCTATTCCAGTCAGCGAGGCTCCGAACAGTGACTCAATTGCACTCTGGGTGAAGGAAAGGGACAAAGAGATTATTTATGGTAGATGTGCATCTTAAAAACCCTCGCCGTATCAAACTCTAACTGCACAGTGTACAGCTTGCCGTGGCAGAAAAGTGTGAACATTCAGAGTAAAAGGCAGGTGATTTACTATGCGTCCTTCCGTTGCCTCGCCCAGAAGTCCTCCAAAGGTGATGACAGGGGACATGCAGGCACAGTAGAGGAATAAGAAAGAGGCGACGCACTGCAAGCTAATAGCGTCGGTGTAGTCGGACAGGTAGTGGGGGAGCTTGCGCTTGATGTCTAGAATGAGACCACCAAACCACCTGAGGGGGTAAAAAAAAAAAAAAAAAAAAAAAAAAACATTAATAAAGTCTTTAAAATGTGCCTTTTGCTTCTCTAACTTCTTTTCCATCCACTGCCTCCCTCCCAGTGTCTTGGCTCAGTGTGATAGATTCCCTCTGATGGAAAAGTCTAACTGCAAATAGAGATCTGGAGATAGGATGTTTCTATGGAAACCACTTCATGGCCGCAACTACAGACCAAGTTTCCCCAGAAATAGCCGATCAGCATTATAGGGTACATTGTGGAGAAAGATGGTAGTTTTTTAGTTTGATGGCTTGCTTTTAGGACAGTCTGTGCACACTTCAGGAAAACATAAAATATTAAGATTCAGGGCACATTACCTTTATTATCTTAAATAATTCAGCCATGGGAATCCTAATTATGAAAAACAGAAGCACCTGATTTATTCAGCTAAAAAATTAGAATGGGTGTAGTGTCTTAGACTGTGTTATAATATGAGAGACACAGTTCTGCACTGACCACTGAAAAATGTTTGTCTTTTTAAACAGAAGAGAACAGAAGAGGCATGCTGATATTTACTGTAATTGTGCTGCAGGGCCTCCCTCTGGGTGCCACTATGACAAACCCTCTAAAGTATTACAGCATGATGCTCTGGAGGATGAATAGTCCAGTTGTTGTACAAATTAATTATGTACCAAGAAATGTAATGGGTTTAAAACTTTTTATGGAGAAAAGAAGGGAAGTGTGTGGCTGGCTGGTGACTCTCTCACCTTCCAGTACGCTGCAGTTCTGGACCCCCGTGCTCGTCATGCTCTTCCTCCTCCTCCCCCTCCACTAATCCGTTAGCCAGATTGTTACTTTTCTTCCTTTTCTCCTGTTTAACAAACGACGCACATGCCGGTTCTTTTTTCAAGTGCAAATTTAAATTGTGGCGCGTTATAGAAATTTAAAATTACCAAAAAGTAGGAAGCAACCAAACAAATACCTGAGACGGGACATTTTTTGGTGGCTCTATCCGTATGGACGGGTCCCATTCTCCAGGAGGCAGGACTGTCACTTGATCGAGGAATTCGTCAATCCCGGCAATCAGATCGTTCCTGTCTTTAGCTTTATAGGCAACGTCGTGGAAAACCTGAAAACAGAAAATTGTGGTTTTATTCTTTTATGACTACTTGGGACTGAGTGTTGTGCAGTAGGCTATACATACAACACATTTTCAAGCCTTGCAGACATTTAAAGGCAGCAGCAGCAACCTCACCTGCAGACAAACTTAATCCAACATAAACACATGCAGACATATAATCCAGAAGGTTAGGATATTAAATCCCGGGATCAGCGCACTGTTAAAAAAAAACAGTGCTCACGACTTTTTCTCGCTTTTCTACATTGTGAAATAAGTTTCCTCAGTTCTTATTATTCCCAACTGTTTTGTTTTTAAATGAAAGTTCAGACTTTGCTAAAGTGGATCTTTTCCACGGTCCTGATGGATGACGAGCTAAATTTTGGACAAAAAGGAGGACATGAGGGCTGACTAATCGCCAAAGTATGTCATAAAAGCTCTGAGCTGTGTTTCACGCTGAGAAATGTTCCATCACTTTAGGAATTTGTTGAGTTCTGCTGTGCTGTGAATTTATGCAAAGAGCCTGCGGAGAGTCTGAGTACGACATCTGGTTGACATTTAAACCAATCCAGCAAGTTTTCCAGGACATAATGAATGAATAAACCCTTCAGATGATAAAAATGACGATAGCAGGGAATTCTTACCTCATCTGTCATAAGCGTTGCAATGGACCTTCCTATCTCGTGATACTGAGCCCCTCTTCCCAAGGGCCCTAAAAGAATAAACAGAAACCTAAAGACAAAGACACGTCACTTTTAATTCACTGTCAAATCGTTATTTAATTGCGAGAGCAAGACAGGATGCAGCAAAGTTAGATCAACCTTGTGGCAATTGGGACTTCAGCCAGCCCATTGAGGAGAACCGCAGGGGAAAGGCGGACAAACGCCACCACCGGCTTGTTCAGAAACTCCAGCTCTCCCACTAACACGTTGCACGCTTCGGCTCCAGGAGGGATCTTCTTCATGAAATGAAGGTCTATCTGAAAGAGGACACAAAATGCAGTGTTTGAAGTGTTTTGTGGTTTGACTAAAAGAATAACATAAGCCTTTGATTTGTGCATCCTTCATGCATAGAAGTTCATTCTTTTCACTGTCTATCCTCATATTAGAACCAAAAATATAAGAGCTGAAATGGCTGGAATAGTTAAAATATAGTCCAGCAGCTTTGCATGTCTTATTACTTACTTAACAGTCAAATAAATACGACCACAAGGATAGCTCATCTTTAATTTTCCACAAAAATAGCACAAACAAGCGGTCCCGAGCAGTGAAACTAATCCTCTATCTGCTTTCCAATCTTTGATAAAAACGGAATTTTATTGTGCAGGAAATTTTAGAAAATTAAAGGGAGGGCATTTGCAGCGATAATTATGTGGAGATGACAAGTGGTGACTGGAGTGTTGTTTGTTCCTTCATAGAGTTCACATGGCTCTATGGCGGCTAGACCTATCAAGAAAAATTGTTTTGACACATTGATAGGATTTGACTTGACACAAATCATGAAATAGCGCTGATTTTAAAAGTTTCAGAGTTAAACTGCTACTTTGTGTATTAAGTAAATAATAATGGGACCGAAATCTGGAAGACTTGTAAGAGTAAAAGGCTGCTGTGGAGGACTTTTGTTCATTCATTTTAACAGTATTTTATCATTCTTTCAATGAACAGGAGAAAAGTGCATGAAACGTTTCAATCACTCATCTGGACAAAAAGATTAACTCATATACATAATGCAAAAAGGCTTCAACAAGGATTTTATCTTTGCCTTTACTGTGTGTGGCTGTTTGTTATCATCTGTGGCAACAGTCTTTTTTAATACTTAGCATGGTTATAATCCTAATCCGGTAGTACTAGATAACCTGTCCATTAAAAAAATACCAACAATGACCTCCTCGTCATTGTACCAAGCACACAATTAAATAACTGTCTGCTCATATGACAGTGTATATAACTACATAGAGTATGTCCTGTGACAGAAATATGGTAAAATGGCAGCATTCACAATGCACAAGCAAAAAGTATGTTGTAATTGTTACCTGCAATTTACAGTTTCGGTATCAAAAACTAAAACTGTAAATAGCCTCATTAAGTGCTCATTAAGCAGAAAACAACTCTTGTGACAGCTGTCATAATGATTTGCAGTGTTGTTGTGTATTTTATGTATGACAATCTGTTGTATTTCTTATGATAACCTGGATGTTTGCATGTTATATTCAGTAATTGTAATGCCAGTCTAATGATTGCAGTAGAGGAAAAAGTCAAATATTTGCCTGAAATGTCCCTGAGTACATGTGATGTAAAAGTATGAACTGGAAATGAACTGAAATAATGCACAAAATATAAAATATTATACTTCAACTAGACAAAATGTGTACCATACCTTACTGAAGTCAACAGAGCTGTTTTCTCTACTGATGTCTGTTTTGCCATCCGGACCCGCTAACTGGGACTGAGAGGCCGTCATCTGACCTGAACGACCCAGACCAGAGAACAACATAAGTAAATTACACTAACAAGTGTCACAGATATATTTCTAGTAAGGCAGTTATTTGAATTGAATTTGAAAGCTTCATTGTCATTGTACATCAGTACAATGAAAGTATACATGTCACATTTGAAGAGTGCAAAAGAAAAAAAGAAAAACATAAAAGACACCCATTCACATGGTCACTATTATCCCCAATCATACAGCCATGAGGCCAATAGATAATATGTGATCTAAAAATAATAACTATTATCCTAAAATACAAGATACTACACTTAATTAAGAATTAGCAGCATTCACGGTACAGATGGCTCAGAGGTAAAAGCTGTTAAATTAACGAATCAAAAATTGACATCTGAATGGGTAATAAAGGAAGAATTATGAAGATAATTTGAATATCCAGTGTTAATCCACCAGTAAGCAATTGTAGCTTCCTGTTTTATTTTGAAAGTTTCCTTCACGTGTCAGTGTTTGCTTCACTTCCTGCTTTTGCTTTACATCCTTCATGGCTGCTGGTCGGCCCTCAGTGGTGTCACCTGCAGCTGTCAATCAGTTCTCTGTGTTATTTATAGTCCAACCCCTCGTTAGTTTGTCTGTGTAGTGCTTCCTTGTATTCCTCATGCCATCCTTGGTTAGCTCCATGCAATTTTTCCTTTTTATCTTTATCCAGATGTTTGCCATCCTCTCCCTTGCCTCGTCCCAGAGGTGTCAGGAACTCTTGTTTAGCTAATTTCCCTAGCTAATTTCCCTCACTTGAACAGAACCGTTGCCATAAGTGCATTCATCTGTAAATGCTGCCAATTAGAATGAGATGATTTATTATACTATACTATTTCCATAAAACTTGTCATCACCCCCATTCACAGGCTGAGGATTTTACTAAACATTGTTGAAGCAAAAAGAATGATGATCATATAGAGATGGTGGGTATAGGTTTTTTCTGGTGCCATTACGGTTAAAGCAGACAAACAAATGTTCTAAAAATTCAGCATCAAGCTGCTCAACAGGTGTGGCCTAATTTCTGTATTCATTAAACAAAAATGATAACAGATTGTAGTTACTATAGTGTACTCATTACATTACACTGATCTTATCAGGAATTGTTGCTTTGAAACTCTACACCTGTGAAATTACACTGTTCACGATGTGCCTTCAGGATTTCTTGCAAACAGGAAGAGCATTTCACAAACAGTCTGATATAATCTGAAACCCGTTTTTGTCATGTGGAATACTGGCAAAAAAAACAACAAAAAAACATGAAGCTTATAAAATGTAGCTGGCAAAGATATTGGCAAACAATGCTTCCAGTTTCAATCCCATCTTGGAATAAATTTAGCCAAGACTTCAACCAATTAGCTCTAGTATCATGAACAGCAAACAGTGTACGGACCTTTGAACATAGTTTTTTCTTCTTCTTTTTAACATAATCACTTTAATCTAACCAAAAAACAGCACATTTTGAAGAAGCTGGAGGGTCAGACTGTAAAGACTTGCATCTATTCACTTCTTGTAAACCCTTGCAACTAAGTTATGTGTAATAGAGCCCCCTTCTGACAATTGTGTGATAATAACCGTTCAGTTCAATCCCAGGAAAAAAATCCTTTTAAGAATGTTTTTCGTAAGTGTGTGGCCTGAAAAAATCAAGTTCATGAGAAAAGGTGTCAATTTATACCCTGAGAGCCAGCCTGAACTTTGTGGGCAGGGAAAGTTGGTCTGAAATTGTTTAGTTGGGAACTGAGGACGCTGCGGCAAAGATCTGCTCGGCCAGTCAAATTTGGACAGGCTTTATGCATGGATGGACAGAGGAGTAACAGCAACATGGTCATACGCGTCACCTGAGCACCACTGAATTGCTGACTTTCACAACAAAATTGGTTTTAGGACTGTTCAATTGTGTTGCATCCAAGGGCATATTACCAGACTCATATTTTGCTAAGAACTGAGTCTGTCTATACCAAGCTAGCTAATCTATTTAATTTAAAAGTTTTAAAATACATATATTTGTTCATAGCAACAGCTTTGATGGATGGTCCCAATCTGGGACGATGACCATTGCAGATGGCAGCGCTGTAACACAGCTTTCTCACCATTCTTGTCCAGGTGGAGCTCTGACGTCCGCCGGCCCATGTCAGCAATGGAGCGTACAATCGGCAGGCGATTAGCCAGCTTCTTCTGGTTCTGGTGGTGGTGCTGCTTCAGCAGCGTTTCACGTACTCTCTTTCTAAGCTCGTCTCCCAGCGGTGAGTACAACTCCTGGTGGTCCAAGACCATGTCTAAAGCAGACGAACAGAAGCTGTTTACTAAACTTTAGTGCAAATGATGACCATTATTAGTGAAGAAGCAAGCTCAAGTCTCCCTCAAAGACAAATTTCATTAACATTTAGCGCGTAAAGAGCCTTTCAAAATACATCAGCATTTTTCTTACTTCTCAAATACAACAGTTGTAATATCAATACCAGTTACCTGCAATCTCTTCAATGGTATTAGCCCTCATGTCAAGCAGCACCGTGCTGTTGATAATGCAGCTGCGCAGCTCAAACAGACTGTGCAGAGACAGCGTGGCTACGTAGGGTTTGCTCCATCGCTCTCCTCCGTCCTCAACATCCTCCTCAAACTTCAGCCACCTGTAACAGGAGTTTGAGTTCCTGTCAGGAGAGGCCAGCAGACGGCCGGCCATCTGTTCTAGCCGCAATAACCACATTCATTCTGGGTGCCTCTCTCCCCACATTAAGCTCCTGTAATGTCTCTTTCCCTCTCTCAGTTCTACTCATTTACTCGCCTTCCTTATTGCCTTTCATCAGGGTATCACTGTAAATAAAATATGTCTGACGTACCATGTTAACAGAAAACCATAATTTTGTGTGATAAATAAAGTCTACATCTTGGCAGTTATCGGAGAGATAAAAAGTGGTGGAAACACAAACATCAGACTCACATCTCTCATCAGTATAAGTAGGGAGTGATCAGTGCATTCAGTCTTGTAGCTTGTGACTGTGTGTCAGTGCTGCAGTGACACGAGAGTCATGTACCTGGCACTTTCCCTCCACTCAGTATCCTCTCCATCCTTCACACAGATCTCATCCATCTCTGTGAAGAGGTCATGTGGGATGTGCTCCTCGTCGTCATCATCTGTCCCCAGCAGGAACTGCACTCTCTGGGAGGGAGTGTCTGGGAACACAAGATACAAACTGAACTGGCTGCACCAAATGTTCTCACTTAGCAAATGATTGTAAGCAAGAGCAGCTTGTGAAGTCCATGAACGTGGGCCGGTACCGTAAACAGGAGACTCTCTGCCCTCCACCAAGGGAAGGGTCCGATCCCTGCTCCTCCTCCTGTGTTTGTTTCCATGGTGACGGGTCCTGCGATGGCTCCGGTGCCTGGTGCTGCCCAGGGGCACGTGGACCCCAATGTACAGAGTCCTGTGGCCTGGGGACACATCCAGGTTAAAGGAGGATCAGCTGCAATGTGCATGTCCATGTGCTTTCAGAAGCTTTACAGATTATCATGATTTCGCTGATCATGGTTAAGCACTAGTTCTGTGGATTTCTGCTACATCATGAGCATTTTTACTGTGATGGGGTGCGTTTCTCAGGCAGATATGTAATCATATAATGCCCACTGTTACTACACGGCTGACCCCTTTGAGCCTTAGATCACCTGTTCTGTCTGGACTGAAATCAGAATTACCTCGACCACCCTACAAGTATTTATTGAAGGGATTTGCTGGTGATGTTTGGTTGTGTTCTACAGGAAAATGATCTGGTGAAAAGATATTTAAAGTTCCCATATTATACCCCTTTTAACAAGTTAATGTGAGTCTCATGTGTCTCGTTCGTGCTGTTGTGAGACAGCCCGAGAGGAAACAGGAGACAGAGAAAGAGTCTGTGTCTGCGCTTGCACTCATAAGTCAGCCCACTCTCCTCACTGCAGTATGACACAATGATTCAGGTACATACAGTGCAGTATGAGGTACAGTGTTCTCCAGAGAGACCGGTGCAGCTACTGCCAAGACGATCAATAACCCAAACACAACGATACTGGTTTTAAATGTATTGGATCTATTCAAACAGGGTTTTATAAAGTGTTATCCCTTAAAGAAATATTAGAGTAATTTTTTGTAAATTTCTTTTAAAAGATTTCTTGCTTTTTTGTTTCTAATTATTTTACAATGACAAATACTGTATGCAGAATTTCTTGAATGTCTTGACAATATATTTTCAGCTCTGTTCATTTGGGATGTTTATTTTTATCTACTGTAGTAACACACGCAATAGAAAGCAAGAGACAGAAACAGTGAGACTTCCTGTCTTATGCTGAGACTATCATTTCATATAGAAAAGCTGCTTGTCTTGTAACTATATGTTACAAACTGAAAGCGATAAGTGAAAGTGTTAACACACAGATCAGACATAACATTATGACCACCTTCCTAATATTGCGTAGGTCTCCCTTGTGCCTCCAAAACAGTTGTGACTCATCAGAGAATGGACATGGGCCTTCTGAGGGTGTCCTGTGGTGTCTGGTAACAGAATGTTGTTAGTGGGGTCCTTTGGGTCCTACGGGTTGAGGGGAGGGGCCTTGATCAGTTTGGGATCTAGTGAATTTGGAGGCCAGGTCAACACCTTGTGCTGTTCTTCATGTTTTTTTTAGTTGTTCCTAAACCGTTTTTGTGTGTGTGTCTGTGTCAGGCTGCATCCTGCTGGGGATATATATACAGTATATATATATACTGTGACCCCCTATAACAGGGGTCTTCAACGTTTTCCAGGCCAAGGGCCCCCAAACTGATGGAGAGATGGAGCGGGGACCCCCTACTTATGTGTATTTAAAGACATTTAAATTAATGGAAAAAATAATTTGCGACCCCCCTGCAGTACCTCTGCGGACCCCCTAGGGGTCGCGGACCCCATGTTGAAGACCTCTGCCCTATAAGAATGAACAAATGGTCATGTTTTAAACTATAATCTACAGTACAATATTTAGAAAAGCTGTGAAGCTGTGAATTGTTGTCTGTGTCTGCAGATGGTTTTTAATGACCCAAAGTTACTCATCCCCACAGTTTGTATCTTTTGTTTTGTTTGCCCATGTTTTTCAGTGATTATGAAATGACTGATTCAAACTCGGCTCACCCACCGTTTCTGCCTCCCACTCTGCCTGCTCTTATCTTTTAACTGTAAAAATGCTGTCAAGAGGAAAGCAGCAGTTGTAAGGGCCGAGTAGGCGGACTCGGCTGCAGCGGCCGCTTGATGCTTTTAGCGTTCTCAGAGCGTTTAGAGCCTGTCCAGGTACCTTCTAGATCCTCCTGCTCGAACTTGGTATTCTGCTGGGACCGTGTCCCTCCCCTGTCCACCACCGCCTCGTCATCATTCCTCTGTTAGACAGAAACAGTAATCATGAATAATATTCAAAAGCACAGTCATATTGTATTATTCAGTCAAGACACACACAAAAACACACATAAGTACCCTGAACATAGCATGAAATAAAATGCTTGTTGACTCGGTGTTCCCTCGCAGTGGAGGGCATTATGAGCAAACACATTATCAGACGGAATAGCGCAGTTGCCGTGGAAACTAATTGCATGTCCTATCTTGAAAAGGAAAGCGTATCATCTTAGTCCAAACAGAAAGCTTTTCATCATGGGAACAATAACACCCCCCCAATCAACATTTTACTTCTGTTCAAGTTCCTGCCCAAGCTCATATAGCAAGGTGAGGTTGGTGTCATGCATCTCCTACCGCCCACACCCAGGTGCAACAACTCACGCCATGTGAGAAGAAGCAAATATTTAAAAATGCTTTAGCTGGATTTCAAACGAAGTTAAGTACTTGTTTGCTTGTGCTGTGTTATATGACTTCTTAAATGCAGGAATGTGGGTTTGGTCACTTGGATTTGAATGTTTAACAAGAAACTGTTGTAAGGGAACATGACTTGAGAAGGAGAGGTTGTTGTTTTTTAACATTTTGCTAAAAGACTTAATGAGACAGATAGTTAAAGTCCCCACATTATGTTTCATTTTACCAAGTTAATAAAAGTTTTACATGTTCCCAGAATAGGTCTGTTTCTGCTGAAAATACCACAATGGTGGCTCATTCTACCAGGCTTATGTAGCCCTGCTTTTTTTTGTTTGTTTGTTTGTTTTTAACCTTGATCTAAACAGACAGTTTTAGTGTCTGCAGCTTTAAACCTAAAACCCTAACCCTAAAAATAATAATAACCCAGGTGTGCAACCGAACACATCTGAAAAAGAATTAGTTTGGGTGTTTCTTGCCCCATAAAGATGCTGCAACGTTGACTGACTGATTTGGCTCTTTGTGAGCAATTGACAAGGAAAGAGACAAGAGAAGGCGCTTTTCTCATATTTTGTGGGTGTCTAGACGCACTGGAACATTATGAATAGTCACCATTAACTCTTCAACGGCTCCATGCAGTTACTAATAAACTGAGAGAAGAAAGAACACAAACTCCTGTGAAGAAACTGACACATTACTACATTGGAATAGCTCTGAAAATGTCGGCAATACTACAACCAACCCTACATATCCGCTCATAAGCACAGGACACCTGGGCGACAGATCCGGGGAACATGGATCGAGTGGCTGATTAGATTCAGATCTCGGAGAAAACCAGCAGTCTGTGGTGTGAATGTCAGCCTGTTTATGTAATACTCGTGAAAGAAGGAGAGAGTGCAGAGGAGGTGGTGAAAAGGGAATCAATAAAACCAGCAGAAATCGTTGTGTGTCATTTAACAGTGTTTACAGGGGAAAACACCCTCTTTAGCATGAATGTTAAACATTACAAGAATATAAATACGGAATATGAACAGCAACACAGTACCGCCGCTTAACGTGAGCACTCACAGCCGCACTGTACGGCGCAGGTAGCGCGGAGGTGACGTAACCTGCGTGGATGAAGGAACATGAGGAGGTTGCTACGGCCACAAGCGTGCAACTCCCTCAGTCTGTAAAGGATTACTCAGTGCACCTTCATCGAGAGGAAGCAGAGCCCAGATTTGCAACTACATAGAGATTTACAAATGTGAGTATAGGGAGTCAGCGAACATGTGCACTCAAATGACCTCAATTTGACATTTATTAACTTGCCACAAGTTACGATAAGAAGACTGATACCTCAGTCAGCTTGTAGCTTAGCTTTACACTCTGAATATAACTAGCCATGGCTTTGGCAAAAGGTAACAAAAGCCCACTCTCACCCCAAAAATCTCAGTAATTAACAAGTCACATTATGTCTGTGTTAACAAAGTGTTAACACAACTATCAGCAGTTTCACAAGAGGTTATTCGCAAACTTTCTATTCATAAGATTTGGACACACAAAGCTGCAGTTAAAAACCTACAATGATTCCTGTAATTATTATCAATACAGATTTCTCATAATCACATTTTACACTCGGAGCACTATTAAAAAAAAGAAAGGATGCTCGCAATAAGAACAAACCCAACATATAGACATAAATCAATAAGAAATGTCCGTCTAAACAGCTGATTATTTATAGGAGCGGAGCATTGTGTTGTGCTGCTGGTGATTAGTGCTCAAGTGATTCGGATTTAAGAGTATTTGACACTTTCATTTGCTATAAATCCAAGCAGCAACAGCTGGGGCTGAGAACGCAAAACAAACATGCAACTGCTTTCACTGCCGGAGAGAGTCCTTCAGCCCAGGAGCTTCAAAGCACTTATCGACGGTGGGCGTTTTTATCTTGCTGGATGTGGCAGCTTTCCCTTGAGCCTTCTTGACCACCAGTTGACCACCAAGGCATTACGATAATGAAGGTCACTGCCGGTCACAGCTGCAGCGCCACATGGGCTGGCGAGGGCCGCGAGGCTGATGTCGGTAATCTGTCTACGAACACACAGGCCAAGGATACGCATCCCTGCTCAGATTAAACTGCCAGGATTTGTTGCTAAAACACCGGCCACATTAGCCCACATTAAATGTTCAGCGTGCACACGTACAATCCAAGCGCAGTCGTCTTAATGTCGAATGTGGTAATGATGAATGTAGATGTATTCTATTCTTAGAAGGACAATTATCCAGACTAAAGGGCATGTATATTTAATCCCTACTGTGACACAGTCGGTCCAGTTGAAGCAACTTCTGTAATGATTCTTTATGAAACCGTATGAACACTCATACACAAGGCAGATCAGTTGGAGACGTAACTTTAAAGGGTTTACTGGGCACACATATATTCATATATTATGTTCAGAAATCCTAGTTGCAAGATGGACTCCTGATTAGAATTAGACTGGACCAATAAACAAAGCCAAAGTGTTAACACAACAATCTGCAGTTTGACAAGGGGCTATTTGCAGACTGGATGAGCTGCATTCTGTTTTGCATGGATGAAAGATTGAGGAAACTCAAAGCAAACAAGGATCTGAAGAAAACCAAAAATCCAGAGAAAACTTTTAAGTATAGTGATCCAATTACCACCCATATACCCCCTCAATGCACACACACACACACACACACACACACTGCTTTTTAGCCTAATGATCAGCTACTACCCAGGAAAATCCTGTTGAAGGACTGGCAAACCACACAGCTGAAGTGATATCGCAGGATGTGGCACATACTTGGATCTGATCCCTACAGATGGCTGAGGCAGTTCTGAAACCATCAGTGGCAGCAATATCATTAACGGCACAGGCTTCCGTGTGGCACAGAACGAATGCACTGTAATCCTTAAACGTCTCCGCTTTAAACTTCAACTACACATTAGTGGTAAGTGTCTTCTCTCCCAGAGCCGCAATTTAAGGTGTTTTACAGCTCTGAGACCTCATTTTGGCAGATTTAATATCTGCATCCATCTCCGAGCTGCAGAACTCAGAAAGAAGGGTCTCTAGTTGTGGATTTCTGCCCCGTAACCCCATTCGTTGTTGACCATGCTGTAATTTGAATCAGAAAAGTCCTTCATCTCAATAAAGAAGTCCACACACTAACCAGAAACCCGGCATGTTACAAGACCCCTGAATCAAACCTCGTCCTACCTGGTTTTTGAAGATCCAAGGAGCCTCCAAGTTTTCAGACTGCATGAGCTCTCCCTCCGTGTCCTCTGCTATGTAATCAGTTTAGACAGAGTGCAACACAGTCCAAAAGCTGAGCTCTGAGCAAACTCCTGCTGCCCTGCTTCACACCATGTCTGATAAAGGCTGATGCCCTTCTGTTGTGTCAAACAACTGTAATTCGTGATTGAGCATCCATCGACAGTGCCACCACTCTCCCATCGGGAGATTATAGTTGTGACATCATCGCTGCTGCCCGGCAGAATCTAGTCAAAGACAAAGCTCGGTTTGAGAGGGGTCTCCTCTCTCCTCTCTCTCTTGTATGTATGTATAGGGAAGCTGTGGATAAGCTCGTTGTGTTGCATCGAATCTAAATGCTCACCCCGGATGGAGAGTAATGCTGATTCATGAGTGAATCTTCGGAATTTGGTCTAGTAAGGAGCAGTGCAAGTGTCAGTCTTATTTATAAAGCACATTAAAAAATAAAGAACGAAAATACACTTAGACGCCGTGGAGTCCAGGTAATAACTCACCAGACTTCTGCACCCCTCTGATGAGCCAAACGCAGAGTCGACCTGGAAGATAAGAAAATAATCGTTCAGTTCAACAGAAGGTCCACAAGCTTAGGAACACTTAAGTTCCAAACTTCACAACCCAAACATTTTCAAGTTCAAACCCTTCTTAATCAGACAAAAGATGAACTAAATTCCTAAATGTCCTGCAGTTTTTAAGGTCGTGACCTTAAATTTCCAAAGCCAAAGCTACACCGGGTTTTGAAAAGTAGTTTCAGGGCAAACAAACTCTCAGCCCTCGGCTAAATGGGGGGAAATAAAATCTGTTTGAACGTAAACAGCTCGGGGGATAATGACAACAAATCTCTTTCGAAATGATCTGCAAAGACCACTGAGCGTGGGCCCACAGCTCTCTGAGAATATCCCCCCCTCTGTGAGAGCTTCATCTGGATTGCCGCTAATAATTTGTTCAAAAATAAATGTTGGAGGTGGATTTTGGGATGGCCGTTTATGTGTGGATCAGTGCTGCCTGCAGCTAGCCTTCATTTCATAACATTCTGCTGGCTCTGACACACAATACATTTAGATAATGTGATGATACAAGGTCACTCCTGTGTGAATTTACTGTATGAACAGTACAGCTGTCACCATAGGGATTTGCCATGCATCAAATTATATAGCACAAAGTAATTGGACATCACTTAATCACTCCTAGAGACCACAGGTTACACGGTAAAACAGCCTCACGCTGAGAGATGAGACAGTGGAAGCCTCCTGGTGCTTTCAGAAAGTTAGATTTCTGTAAATTTTGGCTCAGGAAAATGACTGGATAAAATATTTCAAACTGAAATGCAGTCTTTGAGAAGAGCTCAGCAGGTGAACCACAGCTGCTCAGATCTCCACAGGTAGCTACTTTACTTCATCACCTGAGATGCTGAACTTAAATTTTTAATTTTTAATAGCACCTCTTCCCATTAGTCTCCACTTAGCACTACACCACACACATTACGCTAGGCAGTCCTGAAATATTCATCAATAGCAAATATCAGCTCCAATCAGAGATCAGTGCTCTTTACCGATGGCAGCAGCGGCTCTATCTGAGCACCCTGATCCGTGTTGTCCATCTTCCTCTCTCAGCAGCAGCAGCAGCAGCAGCAGCAGAAAGATGGAGCAGAGACCTCTACTGTGCGTAATCCCGTCAGGTGCAGCAGTAACTGAGCGACCACACAGCGGTCACATGTTTATATCTCGGTCGGTCAGCAGCAGCAGCAGCAGCAGCAGACCCGCTGGTCATTAGCGCCTCTCAGATGCCGTTTAGAGAAAAATAAATAAATAAAATCACGCGCAACGCTGCCAGCTGACGTGGACGCGTCACTCTTGAAATGTTTTGCCTTTGTTTCAAGCGCAGAAGGTGAGGAGACTGAAAATGTATGATAAGGTCTAACTGCCAGAAAATATTACCATGACATCCCTCCAGTTTGGTTCTATAGGGGGAGATCAGCTCCACGTTATATAACTGTTTCCATTGTGGTTTTTCTTAGAGTCTGACTCAGTAGTCAGTAGGCTTGTTCGTGAGATCTATTTTAGCAGAAAAAGCTGCACTCGGACTCTTCTGCCCTGCCATCTGTGTTAAGAGTTATTTTTCATACAGCATCTCACAAAAACATAATGGAAGTTAAACTGAGAGCAGGAAAAAAAAAAAAAAAAACACTTTTAAAAGTAAAACTGATTCCCTGACTATTTCTTTTAATTAATTGCAAATTAATATCATGACCAAAAGCGCACAAATCTGCTCAGTATATTTTTAAAACTAAATGCACAAATTACTTTGTACTACTAGATATGCGTGACACTATGTGTAACCTTATAAACTTAAAATTAAATAAATACATGAATAAAAGAAGCACGTTTGCTCAGCAGATGATCTACTCAAAAGTCTTAAAACATAAAGAAATTAATTAATTAACCAAATGCTTGGATGAGATTCGACTTTATAGTTTAATGCCTACAATGTCCTAGTGGTGCAGCAGTAAGACTGGGGCTTTATAACAGTGAGATCGAGGCATATTGCTCTGGACCCCCGTCTGGGTGGCGTGGACCGTCTCCAGCAGTGGCCCTTTAACCTCGTCACCTTTAAATCCTCCAGCAAACGCACTGGTATCTGTGTCGCTGGCACACGTCCACCCTCCTCCTTCCGCAGCTGCTCCGTCGCCATACTGTATACCAAATTACTGCTAAAGGACTCCATCATGGGGAAACGGATAGGACATGTGGAAGGTACCAGGCCTGAAGATGAGCAGCACCTACACGGGCAGAAGCGTTTGGTGTGAACGGATACGCTCGTGGTTGCATTGGAATTGTTGAATTTATCTTTATTTAAACTGTCTCTGTTTGCAAGCCTGTTTGTGTTGTTCACGGGAGCTTTTTGGACTGCTGCTGGAAACATTTGAGTCTAATGAACAGGACGGATTCCTGTAAAAATAGTAAAGTATCGCCATCTGGTGTAGATCAGCTGAATCCAGAGGGGGAGAAATCACAGAAGGCACTTAAATATACCATAAATATGAGACTGTTTGCGAATAAATCATCATTTAAACAAATAAATAAATAATAAATCGGTTTTCTATCAGGTTCTGCTGCCCCTGGACTGACCTCCCGAGAGCTCCGGACTACAAACTGAGGAGCTGTTTGAATACAGGGACTTGCATTCAGTTATCGCCATCTGCTGTTTATGCCTGGGAAGGCCTGACAGAGTGAGCATCATGACAAGCTAAATGCCACACCTCTCACTGACAGCTGTGAGCGTCTCCTTCACACTGAATTCCAATTAAGTGCACATTGAGTTTATTATGCACCAGTTTTAATTACATATAGTATTCATTAACTGGATATCAGCGTTCGTAAGTTTCTCAACTAACGTACTTATTATAAATACGATTATTTAAGCGGGGCACGGATAGATGTTGAGTTCAATCAATCTGCAGTCAGTTACAATTAAAAGGAGAAAAAGGGGCTCTAATATATTTCTGAAATCGTGTGTTGTGTGTTTTGAGGTTTTTATTTGTCGTCCTTGGTTGCGTTTTGGTCCTTTTGCGCATTTTCACACAGTTAATACTCTTTTAATGTGTCATTTCCTTTGGCTGCCAAACAGAAAATTTGTCAACTTCACAGTTTTTTTCAGTGTGCGTAACAATGACCAAAAAGAAGAAGAAGAAAAAAAAGTTTCCACTCTGTAATCTTTGGCAAACTAATATCATTCCCACAAAATGTTGTATTCTTTTTAAATATATATGTAGCAAATGACATGCTGGTGCTTATTTATATGCTGTATATGTAATTGAAAACAAGCACCTTTGAGTTATGACAAATATGAAAGTTACACGTCTATATATAAAAGTCCATCTTTATTAGAATCAGTTTCTGGTTTATTATCCCCGAATTTATATTTTTTCTGCAATTTTTCTACGTGAAATTCTCATTAAACGGAACTTTAGAGGACATAGATAAAAAAAAAAAAAACTAAAAAATGCGTTGAGAATCTTCCACCGTGAGGCGTAAAGAGAGATGATTACCTCTCTTTACGCGTGGACTGCCTGGGACTGATTTCTCATCGATCATCAGTCCCCGTGTGATTTAAATATTTGTTTGGAACCCCCTCATCGACGAGCATCTGCACAGTGTCCCTGCTTTGAATATCTGGAAATATGGCTCCAAGTGGTGCGTTCGCGGAAAACAGGAAAACAAGAAAACAGGAAAATAGGCAACGATCAACGTCCCAGTTCACCGATTTTAAATAAATTCAAAAATAAATCAAAGCCCTGAAATAGGATTATATAAAACATACATGTCCTGATGATGAACACCATTTATTATGTTTCAATCACATTACAGCAGATACAGAGATTTCCACAACAGCATAGCGTACAGGCTATGGAAAAAAAAGAAACGGCTGAAATGAATAAATAGAAATAAATAAAAGACCTATATAAAAAGCCTACGTTACCAACATTTAGAACTTCTTTAACCACATGAACATAGCAGTGATCGTCATTAAAACTTTTGGTAGCCTACAGCTTTGATAAAGTACAAAATACATCATTATTTTTATTTTTTTTGTCCACTGACAGGGATTATTGTGCCAGTATATGCTACACAAGAACATTTCATGTACAGATTCTCAATATCTTTTCTTACTAAGAGAGTTGAGGCTACTTAACAGAAGAGGGATTGTTTCATTTCTTTTTTCTTTTTTAAAACACAACTTATGAATCAGATTTCATCTATTTTTGTGTACATCCAGTCACTATCACCAAATGTCCAGTATTATGTACATTATGTTCATAATTACAGTGATTCTGACTTAACAGTGTGGAAACAAGGCGCCCAACTTATGGCTGGAGAGTCATTTATACACTTTGGCCATTAACTGTGGATGTGACAGTCCTTTTCATTTTTTCAATTGTATTTTTATTGATCAACCTGTAGATAGATAGATAGATAGATAGATAGATAGATAGATAGATAGATAGATTCACTTTTCCTTTGTTTTAACTGTGAGGATAGAAACTGTAGTAACCAATGTCCTTTGTGCAGTTTTTCTCACACTCTCTCGGTGTCAGCAGCTCAGATTTTAACGGGGATACTGTCTCTGAAACCGGCGTGGCAGAAGGTGAGATTCGCCTCCGTTTGGCCTGCTCAAAGATACCAGAATCGCTCGAATCGATGGACTTAATGGAGGACGGCGTCTCTATCCAGCTCGACTCAGACGTCATGTCTTTAGGTTTGGTCTCCTCCGAGGTGCCGATCGGTGACCTCTCCGTCGTGATGGAGTCCCCCTCCTCGGACAGGTAGTTGGTGCCTGCTCTGCCACCGATGGAGTTAGCGGGCCAGCAGGAAAAGACCGAGCTGGATTTAGTATTTACACCACAGTACTGAGGCGGCGTGCGTCCTCCCCAGCCAGACGGGTCTGCGTAATAGCCAAGAGGCCGGTTGGAGCAGCCTGCAGTCGGCAGGGGAAGAGCCTTCACTCCGGCCGCTGCGTAGGACAGCAAGGTGGCCGCGTTACCGGCAAAATCAGCGGCATCGTATGCCGAGGCAGCAAAGTCCAGTCGGTTGTTGGCAGGGGTGACAAACCATCGCTGCGGGGGGGTGGCAACAGTGGGCTCCTCGGTTTGCTGCGGGGATAGCAAGCTGTTGCCGAGTGGGACGCTGCGCTCCGTGCCAGGACCAGTCCCCACGCCAGGGTGAAAGCGAGTTTTGGCATAAGTGCTGACAAATTGGTCCTGCAGGAAAGAGCTAGGCATGGCATATCTCGCACCCGGCACGATCTGTGAACGCGGAGAGTCACCCGGTGATGGAGTTAGGCGGTCAATGTCGCAGCCTGTGTAGACACTGAAAAGATGGAGAGAAAAACAGAGAGACAATTCAGAAACTAAACTGTGCGCCGTGGTAGTTGGTTCTCTAAAAACCAAAGAAGTTTAGGTCACAGCAGGGTATATCTCGTTCACCAGTTTAGTAGAAAACCTCACATCTGAAAACATAAAAAATATATGCGTATCAAATTAACCCTTACTCAATTTAACAAAGAAAAAAATATGAAGAGTTGCTTTCCCAAAGAGTTATCGCTTGCTAGTCCTGTTGTTTTGTGTCTCAATTTTACAGTTTGACGTTTGAATCATTCATCAACGTGTGTTTAACACAATCTTAATTCAAATGAACAAAAAAGACTCAGGAATAGAACACAAAAATATAGTATAAACACTATTTTCACATTTATATCTTGACAAATATTTAAACTACAATTAAATGCATTTCTGACAGCTCAAATTCAAATTTGTGTCCTATGAATTCTCTATATCACCATTTGATTTCGGTTTCTTAAATATTCTGCAGGATTTCGATGCGTTTAAGAATAAAAACATAAAAACATAATAGTTATTTAGAGTTTTAACGAGTCAAAACGACGGTAGACTGTAATAAAACACACAACAATTATTACTGGAGAATAAAATGTCAAACTTACGTGTCATAGTTGTCCCGAAATCCTTTAGCAAACGGATTGTGGTCGATTTTCAGTTGAGTAATCTGTGGGAAAATGATGCGTAAATACAGATAAATAAAGTGAATATCTGGTGTTGTACGCAAAGCAGTGTCACTGTGAATAATAATTCCATTTATTTGATATTGAGACTATTTTTCTGGGGGAAAAATGTGTCAAATGAAATGGATAAATCCGAGTTAAGGTCTTGTTAAAATGTGTTTTCCGTTTAAAAAAAATCGACCTTGTTTGAGGTTAGAGAAGAGAGATAAGTAGTATTTTAAAAAGTCAAATATTTTGTCTTTTGTTTCCCTGATGCTGAAATTCTTAAAATGGATAACTGACTCGTCTGGGTGAGTTTGAAGTGTCAGATACTGTATAAAGTAGACGTACGTCGGTATTCTGGTAAGCTGTGACAGCGATGAATTGCGTCTCTGTAAAGGTGAAAGTCTGGACTCTTCCTGGTTGGCTGGTGTCCTCTGCGCCATCCTCGTTTACTTCGACCACATGGAGCCTGGGCTGGTACTTGTGGAGAGACTGCAGGACCACCATCTGGAGATTCAATTAAAGATACGCACGTCAGAAACTCACTTTCAAAGTTTGGAAAGACGATTAAATTCGGAAACTAAACGGAGTCAGCGCGATATTATTTACAAATATCCCTACTATACTGCACTGCTACTGCTGTTGCGCTTTAAATGATACAGACGCAAACATAGTAAATCAGTCCAGGTAAAAATCTATAATTAGACATTGCAATTAAAAATAAAGACAGAAAAGAAAAATATTAAGTCTCCAGTTGGTATTACATAAATATTATTAAAATATATATACATATGTCTATTATGAAGTATTGTATATCGTGTTGCATTACCTGTCCCGTGTTGTTGGAGGCACCTTTGTTGTTTGTGAGCTTTAGCTTTCCAAATGATATTTCTTGACGCATCCAGTGCGCACCAGTATTCGGTGAGTCCGGGTGCATGTAAACCCTATTTCCTACAATAAAATAAATACAATAAAATAAAATAAATGCACAAAAAATGATAAATAAAAAAGAAACAACAAGTGTAACTTGTGTAAAAAAAAGAAATAATAAAAAATAAAATAAAATAATGCATTCGTTTGCAACAAAAATTCCCAGTCAGAATTTTAACCACAAACACGTATCGAAACAAAAACATTTTTATCATTAAAGTTCACATTTTTTTTGGCTAAAAAAATAATAATAACAATTAAAATGAACCGTACCTATCACATTTGTGTCTGCTTTTCCACATGGCACCCATTTCCCTCCTTGAAATCGCCAGTGGTTTGGATCAGCGAGTATTACGTCCACAAATATATTATAGTGAGCAGTTGGGTCAAGGCCAGAGATGTTGAAGCTTAAAAATGGGAACATTCGTCTGCGGAGGAAAAAAAAAACAAAAAAACGGAACATAAATTCAGAAAACGCCTCTCAACAAAAGCCTCAAAAATCGGGTTGTCTGTTTTTATTCAAGCTGTCTTAGCGCCATCCTGATTCTCCGATTCTCTTTTTATTAGGTGAAAACAGTGATTTGATTTTAGTACACTTGTTTTTTTAACTTTGGATCAAAAATCTCCACAGCGATGTAGCCAAATAAATCGACTAACTGTGCAGGCGTTGGACAGACAAACATGTGCGCGTACTTACCGTCCTTGCTTTGTGATGATCATCTCTGTTTGGTGCCTGTGGAACTTCAGCCACAGGGCCCTGTTGCACAGATACACCTGCGCTTTCCCCGGAACCAGTCCTGCTTGCGCCGAGGAGAACTGGTAAAAAGCCCCTCCTTGGTACGTGTGTCCATACTGTTGCGCGTAAGGGTAGCCCGCTGCCGGGTAGCCTTGAGGAGAAGTGTTGGTTAGAAGGCTGTTGTAAGCTCCATTAGTTATGACCGGATGATGGGCCATGTAACGGCTGGGACTTCCAATAGAAAAAGCCGGGTGCGCTGGTCCATGCTGGCTCGGGTAAGGGAACATGGCACTGGGAGCTGCTGAGACTGACTGTGGCTGCGTGGATGGAGAAAAGATGCACCTTTCTCCTGCAGATCCATCGAAATTATGACGGATGTCAGAGACTCCGTGAAGATCAGGAGAGAGTTTGCCCCTCTGGACGTCCCCTGATGCGTCCTTGGAGTCGGGAAAATTGTCTGCCTCTGACTGATTCGTCATCTCCCTAGAGTTTTTTTTCAGAGGTGAACTTCTCTCCAGGTTGTCACTTGCAGATATAATAGGATGGTCCTGCAACGAAAGCTCTGATCCATTGGAGCTCGAAAAGCCACTGCCCACATTCATAAATTTCTTGGAGAGATCACTCGCCGGCGAGATGCAATTCTCGACCTGCATAGCTCAATAGGAAGCTACTATTAGCTCAACCTATATCACAAGCTTTTTGCACACGCCTTTCCTAATCGAGCAATATGAAAACGCCTTTGCGATGACTTGAGGTACCGAAGGCAGCAAATTAGCCAATTGACACCATCCTGCAATCAGGAAGGATTTTCTTTCCATCACTCTCCCTGCTTTGCTAATGAAACAAGTAATGCCATTGGTTAAGGCAAGCCTGTAATTTAATTAGACAGCTCTTAATTAGGACAATCTGAAGAGCGCTGTGAGCAAAGTGATTTGTTTGTAGCGTGACATGGGCCTATATTTGATTAAAACACATGGACTCCGACTGTTTCTCCCGATGTACATAAACAGGAAAACGCACAAAAAGTATAATGAAAATAAAATAAAAATAAAACAATAAAGACAAAGAACCATGGGGATTGCTTTCTACCGGTCAGCTGCGTTATTTACCTTTATCCGCGTTATTTACCTATTTATGCGCCATGAGTGCCAAAGTATGTCTGCCGAAGAGACCGAGATATATTATTAACACGCCAAAAATGACAGTCCATGACAGGCAGTGCATCTGATGCCTTAAAATGTTTGCGATATAGCGTGAAATCACGGCGTCCCGCTGAAGATGTGTTTATGAGTCCCAGCGCTGGTAAATATTTGATGCACTGAAGTTATGAACCAGTGCACTGATAACAGGAGCTGCTGTGGCGAATGCAGCTCACTGGAAGATCCTAAATGTGGTTTGGGGCAAGTTTAAAATGATAAAATGCAATTTTCTTTTTTTTCTTTTCTTTTTGTGCTTTTGGAGAAGTCATTTACCATTAGAGGTTTTTAATTCTGACTGGTAACTAAATTAAATACAGACTAAATTTGATGTCAGGAGAGTGCAGGTGTCAGAGACAAACAGGTCAGTATTAGTAGCTACAATTCAGTAAACAAGCATCTAGAAAACCACAAAGCTGACTACCTGAAGTAATGACTACCCCATAATGAAGGTTTTTGGGCGTTGATTGAGAAGGGGAAATAAGAAGTTACAGTGACTCAGTGCAGAAAGAGCAGCTGCAGCCAGTAGAGAGCCTTCAGGCTTAACTTACTAACAAGGTTATTACCAAGTTAACACATAGACTGCTGTTGGAGAGGGGCGGTTTGATATACATTTCCTTCCAGTCCGGTCTTTGACTGTGAGGCCTCTGTAATTCTCACTGGATTCCCAACTTTCTGGTTCACCGACATCAGTGTATAGCTTGATGCTCGCTTTATGAAGCTTTGTCCAGAAGGCCTTGTAGCAACACTGAGTTTATTTTCCTTAAGTTAACTTTATCTGCTCAATTAAATTATTTTAGTTCTTAATACGTGTTTGTAATAATTGCAAACGGGGGACCAAATATTGGAAACACAGTTTGATATAATATTATCTGTTAAAATGTCACCGACTGCGTCCGCAATGTGATCATTTCAACTCCACTTGTTAACTTTTGGTTTAGTCATACTGCCATGTGATTAACCAGCAAGTGTGCACAGAACAATCTCAACCAAATAAGGTTGCACTGGCGGGCACAACCATCTCTAATGAACAGCCATGAATCTCTGAAGCTAACAAGAGGGGTCATTACAGAAGGGCTATTGGGTCCAGCAATCTATTCCTGTGAAACATGCAAGCACAGGCTTGCCTGTGCCCAAGGAAAAGAGGCCACTCTCTGTTCTACTCATTACAGGATTATAGTTCACTTCCATCACTGATCTTTAATAAGCAAAGTGGGTTTTGCCCCCCCCCCCCCCCCCCCCCCCCCCCCCCTCAACAAACCAATTGTTGAATCACCCGTGCAGAATTTCACTGTGTTTCCCCAGGTGCCATGTTGCCCATTTATCAGACTATGCCCTCTCCTCATTGGCTCAGGTAGCTAGTGGACATAACCAAAGAGAGGGAGGGGGGCTGATTTGTTATGCCCGTGGCCAGCATTGTCCCTCGGGGGAAATATAATGTAGTGCAGCTTAGTATCTCTGCCTCCTGCCTTGTACAAACTCTCCAGTGACCAGCTGAGAATAATGCACTGGTTTACTGTGAACAGTATTTATGAAATTCTTCTTTTTCGAAATAATTTAAATGCTAAAATTTCTATGTGCATTCTAAGCGCATGGTTTTGACCAAAAAACGAAGCTCTCCAGCAGAAACCCTCTTGAAATCCAGTGAGAAAATATGAAATTATGACTAGGAAGAACCAGGTCTGCTTAACGATGCTCATCTGAGCATAAAACAGTGTGTTTTTTTCGAGCACTACATCACCATTTTTCATTGTTGTGCCAAAGAAATCTGCTTGCCACCTGGGTCTAATCCAATCAATGTGAATGACAAGGAGAGAAAAAGCCTGAAAGTGAGCACCAGCTTTGGGACTTTACCTAATGCCCAGCACTGTCACTTCAATGATATGATCACAGCACACAAAATGACAACAAAATTATAGCCAGCAAGGATATGGGGACATAGTGTGCTACTCCAGTCAGGTGAAATTGCTTTTTCTGACTATGAAATGGCTTGTCTCTTGTCGGATGGGTAAACATTTCCTTGTCAGGCCAGTAATAAGGAATGAGGCACACTGGGCTGTACTAAGAGGATAGAGCCAAGGTTATTTGGGATTCATGACAGGTAGTGGCTTATATTACAGCAGCTCTAAAAATTTCATGGGAATGCATTTAAGATGGCCTTTAAGTTATTTATATGTTGTTTGCTAGACGTCACATTGCAATTTCCATCAATAAATCAAAGTGAAGGATTTCATTCCTCCTTCTTGGATCTTTGATTTTCCTTAAACAACAAAACCTGTATTTACCTTAAGTCTTTAATTAACTAGCGTGACTAATCCGATCAAGTGTGGCGGTGCTTTGTGCTATGCTAACATAACTATTGCCCCCTGCGGTTTCTTGCCATCAGTGATCTGCTCTGTCAGAGGGAATCAGGGTGCTTTCTGACAGAAAAGACAGCTGGAGGCCTGCTAAGGGGCGGAGTGGACAGTTGTGGCTTTTAAACCCTTATTAGCCGTCCTCCCTGGACACACCGAGACACGCGGCTACGCAGAAGTGCACTCCTACACCTGCTCATTATTGATGTCCTTTAAGGGTCGCCCAGTCAGACCAGACTCCAACGTGATTCTTTACCACAAAGCTCACAGCAAATTAACCTCAGGACAGGTGATCGTGGTGTTCAGTGGAAATACAAGTGACACAGCTGCTGTGCTAACACCATACCAGAACTGCTCTGTGGGGATTTTATTTTTTTTTATTTTTTTTTTACACCCAGAACAATATTTGTTTTTATCAATTCTGACCTATTAAAAGTTTCTGACAGGTATTAGCCCCTAATTTAATTCTTGCAGTATTTATGTATTTAATGCATCCAGGATATTCCCTTCTTATGAACATTTACACCTTTTTTTATCATGCAGTTTAGCTTTAACACCTACAGAGATGTCAAAATAACATATAAGATTTTATCAATCTGTAAAATTTTAATAAAGTGGCACCATTTGATAAGCACTGCATTACTATTACTTATATTAATAATACTGAAAATAACTCAAAAGAATCACATTTTTATTATTAGCATACTTGGTCGTATTCAGTGCTATTGTTCACTGCAAATTATGCAAAAGCCATATTACATGTTATTTCTGACTTACTTCCTTCATAGTATAAAACAGGAGGTCAATGAAGAAACTCCTGCTGAAGTAACAATATGATTCAATGGGAGGATTAACTGTGAACTCGAGATTCCCCTTTGCAAAACGTAGAGTAACAGAAAAGATGGTATGTGAAATCATGCATAATTATAGATGTGTGAATTTTGTCTAATGCCATTTCTGTAAGAAAGTAACACTTGTGAAATATTGTACTCCTCTGGGCAGTACGATCCCTCAGAGCAATGCCTACAACTGCCTCCACTGATGTGTATTATTTGCCTTTAGCAGATTGCTAGGATATAATGGCAGAAAGCACAAAGTTAGCGGAAGGGCTAATGTCCCTACCAAAACTTCTTTTATCACCTGCTACTGACCTGTTATCAACTGTTTGGTTTGTTGCTGGTCTCTTTAAATTTTAAAGAGCCGCTGTGACCCAGGGAGTGCAGCTGGGGTTTGTGACCATTTTGTTATTTCTGCTGCCATGCACCGTCAGACGTCTGCGAGTGAAGAACATGGCCACTGTCCCCAGTAAGCCCGTGGCATGAAAAATTCAGGCTAACTCCACTTTTTAAGCCGTTTCTGATGAAAAGCACGCAGAAATGAAACTGACTTATGCCAAATGAATATCATTGAGTCGCTGTGATTGTGAGGCTGATGTTTGTAACTTTGAAATTATTTATAAAACACCAGTTCCATTTTAAGAGCAGCCGTGCCATGAAGTGTGCACTTACTCCTTTGAGAATCCTCGGAGGTTTCGCCGAGCACTATCAGCCTAAACCTGAACAATAGAAAACAAGAGGGCTTCAATCCAGAAACTTAAGCTTTGCCTATTTTTTTTTTTTTTCTCTTCTCAATGCGAGCCTGCAGTATGTTGCTTAGACAGGAAGAAAATGAGTACTAATTGCCCAGTCACAGCTGTGTCTGCCGGTGTATTGTTAAATCGACAACTGGGCTGACATGACGATGAATTCTTAATCTGAAAAACAACAGCTATCTGATTCGGTACCTAAATATTTTAATTATGTCCATGATTGACCCGCGATAGACATACTCTGGAAAATAAACTGCAAATGCTGCACAGATCGCTTGAAAGAAAACAAAATTCTCAGTTTGAAGAGAAAATATTTGGGGGAGAATAGGAGCAAACAGGCGCCTGTCGTGTTACAAGAATAATCTTCATTAAAATCACAGGCAACAACACCAGGCCAACACACAGCTCATTGGGAATGCAGTGTGAAAAGAGAGGCCCACAGATTATCACTCTACGTAACTCATGTTTAATTTATCCAGGAGCAATATTGTCAAGAGCCCGACCATTCCAAAGAACTAGACGCTGATAAAAGCTGGAATAAGACTTAGGGAAGCCCAAAAATAACACAGGCTCCGAGTAAAATGTTGCAAAATGCAGAGAGCACACACCAGAGTGAAAGCATTAGAGACGTCTTCGATATGTTTAGCGCAGCTTCACAGCAGTGTATTATAACTGCTTTAGGATTGTTAATATTTCAAAAGATGCCTTCTAAATGGAGATAAAGCGTTCACACAACAACCAGACATGATACGTGGCACTTAACCTTTGCTCTGATTTGAAACCATACTCCAAAAAAGCTGCACGTTCACAACAGACTCCGCACTGTATAATCCTTAAATCTAGGAAATACAAGCAGAAAAGCAAAATAGTCTTACATTCGACTATAAGAAGCAAACCTAAACCAATTTCTGTGTGCTCTATGGTGTGCTTTTTTTCCCCCTCCCCCTCCTCCTCCCCGTGGCTGAGTGAAATGGAATTGCCTCTCACATTCAAAGACAGCTCTAGGAAGGTGATAATAGAGCTACTCCCTGCTGTCTGCAGGCAGGAAATAGGAAAGTGGCATATGGGGCCAGGAACCAAATAGAGAGGAAATGTGACCAGGCAAGGGAAGGAACTAAAGGAAAGGTTAATGATCAGTTCTGAATTCTACTGGGAAGAGAACTCTGTTCCAAGTTGAGAGGAAAAATAAATCTGACATGATTTATGTCGCCACCACTCACATCTAGTCTGTCACAAACAAACACGTGGAAACCAGTTTATTTATTTTTTTTACAAACTTCGCCAGTGGTATGGCTCAACATTTAGTTGTTCTTAGCAGATATAGTATATATATATATATATTTATTTATCTTTTTTGGTTTTGCAATGAGAATGTTTAAATCATACAGCTGCAAGTATTACAGGACTGTGCACGCTGCAGACAATGTGCAGAGAAAAGAATACAGTGCCATGTTTTCGCACGGGTTAGAAAGATGAGAAATACAGACAGTACCGTATAATCAAGAAAGGATCCATCTTCACAGCCTCACCAGTGTGCTCCAACAAGTGTGAACTACTGGCCGATGTCCTACTGTTGCCTTTATAGCAGCCCAACACGCTCACTGGACTGCAGCGTCTCCGAGAGCCTTTAGGAACTGATCCACTCTTTAAATGACCGGGAAACTAAAGCCGCTGCACCGGTACTAAATTAGACACCGGACGAGACATGTACGAGATAAGAAGGGACTATAAAAGAAAAGAAAAAAAAAGATAAATCATAGAACGACTAAAAACATTCACAGTGAATGTGAGTGAAAACATGAAAATTAATGCTGTGAGTGCAATGCAGAGGAGGGGGGATGTTATCATTAGGGTGATGTAGGCTACATTAGTGAGGAGCGAATTTGCTTTCAAATTTTCACCCTGTTACCACACCTTTTTGGAAAGAGTTTGTGCCCTTTCACCACGAGCCTGGATTCCCACCCTTTAACTATCAGTTCCATCGTCTGGAGAAAAAAAAAAAGAAAAAAAAGGAATCAGTTTTAAAGCAATTTGCACTTGGTTTGTGCTGCTACTGAGCTTCTGATAACATTCCTTGTAAGCTGTCTGTTTAATTATCTGAGGGAAAGGTTTGACACCCAAGGAATGAATCAACTGTCATGCAAAATGCCATGCAAAGTCCCATATTTGGTGATACAAGTGCACAGATGCACAACACGTCAAATCACGAAGACACACATATCTGGATCATCTTGTACCAGCAGGTGATGCAAATCTACGAAACCCAGTAAACACTGGATCCGTCTCGCTGGCATGGACGTGCTGAAGCAACAGCTGGACATTAGAGACAAAGGCAACATCACGCAGGCCAGCTTTTTCTAGATCTGACAGCTAGATCATTTGAAGCTGACAAGATAACACTTAAATGCAAAGGTGACATGACAGTGTCTTCAGAGCCAGATGGATCAATACTCAGCTTGGCTCGTCAGGATCTGAGCAGTGGTTCTGCAGCCATGTTTTTTTACGCTGCCGTTTTGAAAATAGACTATCACTGTCTGGCACAATGTCTGGTATGTTATCAATGAGCAGATTTCCTTTCTTATGCTGCAACTGAAATATTGATTCATTCAATTTAACAAAACAGCCCAGGATTCCAGAGGACGCCCAGGACCTTTTTTAAATTTTAGCATAGTCTGGACATAAACTCGAGAAACCGCTTTTCAAGGCGCGGCGAGACCCACTACTGCCACAAAAACAGATTAATATGCGACTGTTAAATTCTAAACTAACTGGTACGCATAAACTAAAATGATCAATGAGCTGTCAACTCGTAGTCGCAGTCAAAAGGCGCTCGAAGTAGCACACTTTTCCAAAACGTCCCCCAGTGATGCAGCCAAGAAGTCCCGTAGATCAGTTTGAAAATCTCGGCAAGTTGCCTTGGTGACCATCCAGGCTGCACCGACTGGCACCATCTCTATTTTCTTCCCCCCTTCTCCCGTCTACATCCATACACGTAAATAAAAAATCAAATCTGTCTTTCAAATATTCAGCAGTCCCTTTTTCCCTGGGAGAGGTAAAGGAGCATTGTTGAATAATGCAGCCAGACAGGGATCTCCCAGAGCTGGTCTCTACAGGCATCACTGAGTAGGTCTGATCCCACTTGAGTAGCATCTATCATGGTGACATCATCATTCACACAAGGAGATATGATAAGACAGTAGTACACTACTCTACTACTTGAGCCAACTCTAAAGCAGGCAGTGGTGTTACTCATTTAAACCAATCTACTGGCCATCTGTTGATGCTAAAATCGCGGTCTGACTGCCATTTCTAAATCAAACACCATCAGTATGCCTTTATTGCTTTCTGCTGAACGCGAGCATGTTTTGGAGGAAAAAAAATAAATAAATTTGGTGGCTTGCGAGACACTCACATATTCTCTTTTACCTTGTGTGATTCTGGTGGGTGTGCAAATGTAAAAACCACAGGGACAAGCGTCTACGGAAAAGGAAAACAACATCTACATGCAGCAGCAGCAGGTCCCTACCTTGCAGATTAGGGCACTGGGAGCACTTTGCAGGTTGTTGTCACAGGTAGGACGGGGGAGAATTGCGCTCGCTATCCCCAAGTTACACAAGGTGTGAACAAAATATGCAGCCAATTTGTTTTGTGCAGAATTAGAAGAGAAAAAAAAAAAAGACATGACAGGATTACGCGTTGGTCGCCTGTTTACCAAGTGCAATTCAGGGATTTCTTTTTTTTTTTTCATTATTATCATTATTTATTTGTTTCCGTTTTATCAGTAGCTTGGAGGTACAACTGAACACGTATGTTCTGGTTCAAATGGTTATTTTAACCGGACTGCGAGTGACATCAAATCAACAGCTAAACACCAGACACAGCATCAAAAAGAAACCAATCCAACCAGCTCAATCAAATCACAAGGACAAAGAGAGAGTGTGAGCATTGGCACAGGAATTACCAATCTTGGGGGAATTGGCAAGACCAACAGCAAGCAAGTGTATTACATATGGCGTGCCATTTTCACAGCTTCCACAAAGAGAACACAAAAAGTGTTATATCTCACTATCTAAGACTAATAAACAACCAGATATGCTGAATCTGTTCAGTGCTGTAACAAAGACTTGAGGAAGCCGGGGGGCTTGTGGAAGACTTTTTCAGTTCATATCCGAGCTTTGAGCGCGGCGAGATGATAAGCCGCGTAGTCTGAGCAGAGCAGAGACAGTAAATTAAGCCGTCCTCCCACTAATTCTATGAGGTGTCAGTCAGGGAACTGGCCTGCCAGGATGACTTTCAGCTCTAATCAAGCCAGATGGTTTCTTAACACTGAATAAATGAATTGATTTGTATGTAGCATCTCTAACAAGGTTCATATTCTTCTACGCGTAACACAAAGGTGGTCACCATTAGAATGAGAGCTACGATCCGCTAACCTATGGGAGGTGAATCTCTTCACTCCTGCCAACGTGAATATGACTAACATGTTCACAGTGGTTGTATCTGTTATGTTGACAAAGTGTTAGGACGAGGCCTTTGTCATCACAAACGTACACAGCCCACACCTCAAGTGGTATCGTCCTCATACCAGCCCTCTACACTTTATTACTATCATTAGATAGATCGCTGCACTTTCCCTATGGTGTGAACTGCTATCAATTATGCAGCCATCTTTCAATTATTGTATATTGTGAAAGTACCTGCTAATGAATTGTGAAACTATCGTGTTATAGTGTGATTGTACCGGGCAATAACCAGCTACTGTACACTCAGGCACCTTTTTCAATTAGATCGGGGTGGTGGTGTTCCAGTCATTAGGCACATTTGGTGTAAGAAGGTCCACCTTACACTTAGCCAAAGGTGTTTCTGCAGTTGCTGTTAGCCAGAAACATCTCGGCCCCGATGCAAAGCCACTGCTGCATGTAAGAGGACTCCGAAGACAACATGAGAGTACCCACTGTGATTTTCACTGGGGATTTTGATATTCACACCTGTACTAGGTGTTGTTTGGGAGTCTGATAAGCATGTGTGAAACCAGAGGGGTGACTAAAACGGGGGCCTCATTTGGAGGGAAAGATCTCTTCCTGATGTATCTATCGAGGATAGCGCTGTTGCATTTCCACGTATAACAATAAGAAGGGACAAAGCTAATCAAGCACGGTGTATCTTAGATACCAGCCACGTGTCTAATTGAAGCTGCACACGACCATATGGCTGTGTGCGAAAAATAGAATGCCCAATAACTACATAAGGATTCAAGCAGCATGTGGAAAAATAAAATGTTTCCAACTTCGTTTCCAGTCTGACAGTAAGAGTGGGTTTATCTGAAAGCTGTGGCGACAATTCACAAAGGATTCTCTACTATGAAAGAAAATAAAGCGTGTATAAGGACAAAATTATTTTCTGTATATGATGAAATCGCGGACCTTATCATTACAAGATCAGAGGCTGAAAAACAAAGCATGGGAGTTGCTCCTCCTTTCTCTACACTGGTGATGTTCAGAGGCAGCCTGTTATTGGAGGTGTTAATTGGCAAATTCAGTACAAGTCAAGAGCATGTTCCCTGTCGTCCTCGCCCAGCAAGGCTAGGTCATTAAACCGAGAATGGATTCTTTCATGCTGCCTTAACCCTTGAATTGCAAGTTACCATTCCGCAAACATCCCCATGCTCAATCCCACCCCCACGTGTCAAGAAGAAAAACAACCTACACTGATTTAACAGCGACAATAAAATAACAGGAGGATGACATCTTGAGAGCCAGACTTTCAGTTGTACAGTTTTTCTTTTTTTCTTTTTTTCAAATTGGCAGCCAAATGTCCCCAAAAAGTTCAGAAGTTTACAAATGTCCAACACTCCAACCCTTCAAGAGTAAAAAAAAAAGAAAGAAAAGAAAGTATTTTTTAAAGTTTTTTTTTTTGCTGTTGTGGCTCAGCAACGTGGATTTTCAGAACAATAGCGTCATTAAAACTCCACTGATCAGTGCTTTTGTGTTCTGTGTATTGAACGGACCTCTCATCCGCCTGAAATGTGAGCCTCCTCTGGGGTTCCGGGTGCGATCTCACCACTGCCTCTGTCATCACTTGCTGTGACTGCCAAATCTCTGCTCCAGAAATCAGGGCTCTCAGACCAGCACTGAAACAAACACAATGGAGAGGGGCTGTTCAGAGACTTTGCACAGGCAGCGATGGCTTCAACACATTTAATCGAACACGAAGTCAGCTCCACCACTTCTGCACAGAGAGCACAAGGAGCCCAACGCATGGCAAGACAACTGTGAGGTGATACTCTCAGCTCGCAACGCCATGAGAGTTGGCAGGCTCTCATGCCAACGGTGACCAGTGCACAGACAGTTGAATATGCTTCTCTCCTAAGTTGTTAATTATCTAAATGACATTGATGTGAAGAGGGCATTCTAGCCACGTGACCTTAATCCACTTGCTAGCTCTCTGTTTTGTTTCGATTTTATTAAACCCTTTAACAATCTCTATTTTTTTTCCCACTTGTGTTATAGCTACTTGGCAGTGGCACGATCTAACAAACATTGCTAAAATATTTTTTGAAAAAGTAATTGTTGAAGATAATGATTTAGTGCAGCGTTGCCCCATCCGTCTATTGTCTGCTGCAATAATAATCCAATTACTGGCCAATAACAAACGTGGTGTGTTGGTTGCATGGAGCTGAGATATTTTAATTATTAGTGTTGTTTAAACATTATATTGCTCGATATCAGTTAATGTCACAAAACCAAGCAGGCACAGGTGTGATGTCTTAATTAACGCAAAAAGGGTAATTATTAATCTATTTTTTATATACAGTTAAAAAAAAAAGGTGTAAAAACTAAATCACAAATAAATAGATATTAAAAATTAATAATAAAAAAAGAGAAATGACTAAAGGGTTAATACGTCACTTTTGACCAATTTAAATTCTGGTAGATATTAAGAAAAATAGAGAATACAAGTTATTTTCACTTGTTTGCATTTTTGTGCATTTAACACGGCCCTGTTGGGCGATGTGTCTGCAACAATTCTGAGCGTAGACAAACTAGAACATCATTAGAAACAGTGTGCAGTGCTGGTACTTATTTAGGCCCAATAAACTGTTTCTGTGCTGTATTTAGATTTTGGCTTTCGTGCACAACTGGATTATAGATTGAAAATTTAACAGAAGATTGATCAGACAGTAGTTAATGATTCTCCATCTTAAAACACAATCATGTATCATCCTCGGTGGTAATTCACATGTCTCTATTATATTCATGACTGTCATGCTACAGTGATGCAGAATCTAATTTGATTTATTTTTTTTTTAAACTGCGGCACTGATTTATTTTGTGCATCTATTAAAAACATCTATTTTTAGAAACTGTCCATGATCAGTGTATTTTCTTTTTCTGCTTAGCTTTTATTCTTTTTGTCATTTTTATTAACTTAAATAAACATTTCTTAGACAGTATGTGAATTTACTAAAAGGTCATAAACCTTTGCAGCAGTAAACATTTAAATTACACAGAAACTCTGCAGATTTTATTTTATCAATGTCTATTTAAGATTAAAGCTTTTAATGACATTGTCGCATGGTATTGGTCCATGTGGAAAACGTCATTAAAAGCTCATACTGTGCATTAAAAGACTGTACGGTGCACTTCACCAAATATAGTTCTAATATTTCTCTCTGTGCATCTGACAACACTCTCACAGCAGAATCAAACTGGAAAAAAGAAGCTGACCACAGAGATCACTCTCTGCATAGGATAAGCTGCAAGCTCAAATAAGCAGTGGTAGAGTGCCAGCGGCTATACTGTGCGTCAGTTTCCTCCCTCTCTTCCCTACATGGAAATGACTGTAGTCCCTGAAGCTGGTGACTTCCCTGTCTCCCCGAACTCTCCGCAGCACCGACTGGCGGTGCAGGAGCACTGCTGATTAGCATGCAGTAATGATGGTGAGCTGGGCTCCATTGTTCTAACACCTCCCCTCTCCTCCGCACCAATCTGTCACCATTCAGTGGGCTAGAGCTGCCTCAAATGCTTCTCTCCACAAATGAGATGGATAATTAGTTGCCCCTCACGAATGCTGCACTCTTCTCACCCCTGATTGCTTTCACCTTCTTGCTCCTGGCAATTTTGACACCTTGTAATCAGCCTGCTACTTCTCCGTCTCAATCCATATCCTTCCCCTTTTCTTTTTTGTCCTCTTTCCTTTTTTTTTTTTTTTTATAGCTCTTAAATCTATTTCAAACCGTCCAGCTCTGGTAGCAAATGTCCCAAGGAGAAAGATGGCTTGTATATGGCAATGAAAATGACAATGCCTTAGAGCTAAAGTGGAATTTTCCAAAAAACACTTCATATTACTGTATACACACAAGTAACACCTATATATATATATATATATGAAATTTAAAAAAAATCTAGCTGTCAGTATGAGTTTCCTCTTCCAAATAACAATGAATGACAACATAATTATGAGCAAGCAGCTGTTCATGATCCCAGAGAGAAAAGCATGCAGGCTGCACAATGTTCAACTGTTCACAGATTAACCAGAGAGGATCATTAGGGATATGTATTTGCCAAAAAAATCGGAATAAATTCTCCCCTTCAGTGTTCATGATTTGATGTGAAATGTAGAATTGTGTGGTCGATGTCACTCCAACATAAACATGCATTATGCTTGACACATTACATTATATCAATATGTAGTATTCACCTTTGTATATACACCAAATGGCTCTCTTTCCCTCTACTTAGCTGTGTTTTAACAGTGCTCTTCTATGTTAGTCTAATGACTCATTAGTTGAGAATAGCTGATAGCATAACAGCATCTTTTTTACACCCTTCTGAGTTATTTATGAAACACGCACAAAGGCTCAGCGGCGAAATATTATATAAGGTTGAATTATTACGTCAATCAATCTACTGGGGGTATTTGATTATTGGACGCGAGTTATAATGCGAAGCATTTGTTTAAAAATAAAAAATAAAAAATGTTGTTTGCATGCTTCACACCAGCTCATCTACTCAGCACAAGTGTTACCAGCCCAAAGCTGAAGGTCTGCAAGGGCCTCACTGCACAACAAAGTGTTCCAACACACAGTGTCCCCGGTTCCTCAAACATCATCACGCTCAACGGTGAAAAATCACAGCAATTCTTCGCGAAGGTGTGAATAAACGCTGCCGAAGTTGTAAGCAGACGCTGTGGTTTAGAAAATGAAATAAAATACGTTTTAGTCAAATGACAGGTAGTGCACACACTATAAAATATGCTATTCAACGCCGTGTTTTGTCACTTTCATGAAACTGTGACAGCTTCACCACTATTTTCACTGCATAGGCCATAATGTAATTTAAAAGTGGCACACCTACTATCACTTTATTACTCAGAATAACATAACTGGCAAATCACCATTTAAATAAATTGCCTACATAAATACAGCCAAATGTTGCCTATGATAAAACCTTAACTACACAGACAGCTTCTAATTGAACAACGCGCTGAAAATCTTAATGAACACATGGCATACTAACTTTTAAGCGGATTTCAAAGTTGGTAATATCACAGAGAATGATACACATCTGCTTCAAATTATCCTGCCTTAAGTCCACAACGATGGGAATTCACCTGAAAATAGCGCTAATCAACCAGTCCACCATTGCAGAAAAGCCTAATTGGTTATTGTTTAAGTCATTTCATGCATCTGCTGACATTTCAAACACGTAACATATGGTTGTCACATGAGATATAAATTCCCAAAGCCAGCATAAAAGGCGGGTAGAGGTACTGCCGTTTACTGTATACTATATACTATACTGTACATAGCAATTGCTAATAATTAATGTAAGAGAAATTATTTCTAATTGCATTTCAAAAAAATAATTTATATAATAAACATGTTCAAGAGAGAAAGGTAATAAAGACTGCCTCATGTCTTTATGTATGGTCACATCCACTAGCGGCATGTTTTATAACTGCACGTTGAAAACAATTCAAGTGATAAAAATTGCAGCAAGAGTAAATGTGGGTTTATTTGCTCATATATATATATATATATATATATATATATACCTTTATGCATTATCAAAAAACAAAAAAAAAATGAAGCGTGGTATTAGAAAAATATAATGGGCAGGGAAAGTGTACCATTCAATTCATCAGTATTAAATAAATGGATTCAAGTCTTCAAGTGTCATTTTCTCAAATCCAATACAGCGCTTATAGTTCATGGCAGGCAGGACGAGACCATGAAAAACAGTAAAGTCTGGAAGTAGCTGTGGCCTTGTACCCGTCAGTCTCTGCTTCCGCTGCTGTCGGCTTCATTCTTAGAAGAGAAATGCAAGTAGAGGTGGCTGGTCATTCGGTCCTGAGGAACCACAGCGTGGCAGAAAGCACATTTATCGGGACTGCTGCTCTGAGGCGTCGCCAGCTCTGTCCCCACGTCCTCTGGATCACACAGCCCAGGGCTCCAGAGAGGCTGCAGAGCAGGATGAACCAAATAATATTAATGCATTAATCACGCTCTAAATAATCCTCACACTCACTCTATTAAAGTAAACTGGACTACTTGGCCTTAAAAGTTGAAGCATGTGTTGCTTTAAAAAAAAAAAATACAAGTAGATGTCCTCCGTCAACCCAACAGTCTGAACAAACTCTCAGCAGCAGCAAAGGCAAAGCACTATTCTCAAGTGTTTAATTATCTTGCTATTTATGTGTTCATCCAAACTATCTAAACAGCCTAGTATAAGTGCCTGTGTTGGTGTAATCCAAGGATTGACTCATATAATAAAAATCTGGAACAACCTTTCGATTATTATTGCACGTCATTCACAATTTCTTTTAGTATTATTATTATTATTAGGCGTTGTACCGACATCAGCAATAAAATCCCACTTAACCATCATACTTGTTTCATTAGAATCAGACGCTGTAATGTGCTTCCATCTGGCTCACACTTTCTAGCAAAGATGCCAAATATAACCAGAGCATCCATGCTTAAGTAAAAAAAGACTCTGCACACATTATACAGTAATACGTTTCAAGTTTAGCCAAGGGGATATTTTTGGACTTCACACTGTTTCACTCCTCCATTAGCAAAGACCAATCAGAAACTGATAATTTGCTACTAGTTTTCTCAGACCTTCTCCTGTGATTCTCACCTGCTGGGGTCCCCGCACGCTCTCCTGGGAGAGCGAAGATGATGTTGAGTGGGAGGGGGATGGGGGGTAGACAAAAGTTATGGGCAGTTCCACGGGCTCCTCCTCCGTCAGCGTGGAGGAGACACTAGCGAGGGGCCGCTTCATGGGCAGACCAATGTGTCTCTCTGGAGCACTGTTCAGGAACTCATATTCACTGTCCGCAGAGGGCGGAAATTTGACACTGAGTTTGGTGAGAGAGTCCACCAAGTCTCTGTCGTCCTGGCTGGCGCCGCGGGATGCGAGAGATGTAGGCAGGAGAGGGTTATCCGCTGCTGACCTTAAAGCCGAGGGAAAGGGTCTCTCTGCCTCTGCGGTACGGTCTGTGCACTGGATGGGCATGGAGAACCGCTGATCTGTCAGACGGCAGAAATATATGAGATTTCACACAGTTTCTCGGTCAACATGCTGACGTATTCTAGGTCTTGCTTTAAGGACATTTGAGCTTGGCAAAGATTTTAGAAGTTCCACACATTTTTTTTTTTTTAAATAGCTGCAGAGCATCCCCATATTGGTCTTTTCAATTTGTGTATATAATTTACCAATCTTTGTATTAAAAATTCTACACGTATAGAATATGAAAATACCTTAAATATATGAATAACTACGTCATATTAATAATTATACTGATTTATTTCAGAGCCAACACTGATGCACTTGTCAGTGGAATTATTAAATACATTAATCCATATTATTGTCAAAGATGGTCTACTATAGTTCAAAGGGGCAATCAGCTGTTATGTACAGTCCTGAATGAGGTGCTACTATTTGATTAAAGAACAAATCAAACATATAAGCTGTAATAAAATACAAAAAAAATAAATAATAATAACTCAACACATTTTATTTAAGTAACTTAATTAAAAAAAAACAAGGTTTGGGCTGTGTACTACATAAAATAAATATGTGAAAAATGTTAATATTACCAGTTGATGCATCATTTCCTCCATGGAACCTTTTTAGATGATCTTTCTGTCTTCTTGCTAGAGACCGAATGTGGCGGAATTTGTCTTGAATGGCTTCAAATGCTTCCAGCATGTCCTGACTGACAAATAGATAAATAAAGGGTGAGAAAAGAAAACCCCTTCTTTAACTGTAATGTCCATGAGTTTAAAAACAGGAAAGTCTCGCAAGGAGAGACACGTACTAGTCAACGGCGCTGTTGACTGGCAAAGCAGGAGCCACAGTGCCCATATTCTCCTGAAGAAAGACACAGTAAATTTAAAATGATCATTTACAACAATTATTCGTATTGCTGACACATCTGCTTGCTATCAGATTTATTTCTACCGGTGGATTAATGTTTTGTTGAGTAATGAGCTGTAAAGCTTAAGCTGCTCAGCTCCGCAGCGATATTATCCTCTAGCACCATCTGGTGAAGTAAAAGTAGATACACCGTGTGTGGAGTTCAACAGAGGGTGGATATATTATCGCAGCAGCAATGCAGGGCCACATCACTTGCTTGAATAATATGAAAACTAATAATAGGAAATACAGCGAAATGCAAAGAAAGAAATCTGGACATATCTTTATTGTCAGGGTGAATGTCTGGGAATTCCTCTAAACCTGAATAAGATGTTGTATTCTCACTTAAGGTCACTTAAGGTGTAAATTCAGACCAAAACTGCCATAATAAAAAAATAAGTAAACTACCTAATAAATGAAAGTATGTTAACTATGTAAAGTCACCAAAAATAACATTGAAATAAGTGTAGGACTTATAACAATACTCACTAAAATGTGACATTTTCCTGTTTTAATTTGTTTCCACATTTATTTGCGTTTGTGTAATCCCAATATTTTTTTGTACCCCCCCACCCACACACACACAAAAACAAAAAAAAAAAAAAAAAAAAAAAAAAAATATATATATATATATATATATATTGCAGGGTTTTCACACATGTGCCATGGGAACAACTTTTGTCTTTTTGACTATTGCTTATTCAATGTCAGTTGGAGGACAACTGTAAATAAATACAGTAGCTAATCAAATAGCAAATATACATTTAAGTCACACTGTATAAATTATTTAACCCCATACATTTGTTTTTAATATTATTTTGTTAGATTATTGGCATATAAATCTAACTATTGAGTCATTTGTTGATTTTTGTAATTGTGGCACTTAAGGTCCTCCATAGAAGAGCAAATGCGACGAGAAAAGGTTACTGACGAGACCTTAAAGTCACAAAGACAATGCTCAAAGGTTGTGTGAAAGTTTGGATCACAAATGGACAAGATTTTAAGCTCCATACTACAATAGCATAGCATAATGTGTTCCTTTCTTGTTGACACAAATGCAGCAAGTTTAAGCAGAAGTACCCCCAACTTCTTTGTATGTGAGAGGAAGCTGTATCTACACACATCCACAATTTCATGAAGGGAGGACTGATCTGGAGCCATCACATTGCAATTTTCACAAAGCACAGTGATATATTACCATGAACGTACCGTGTGTTGTATTTTCCTATAAGTGCTGGCCCCGTCAAGGAGATGGTTACAAGGCTCACATTTCATCTCTCCTTAAGAATCCACATACAGTGAAAATGAACCGTTTGCACAGTAGTCAATGCTTGATTATGTGTTAACATTTCAGTGCCTAGAATGGAACGCAATGCAAGAGTGGATGTCAGCACTCGAGCCGAGAGGTTGTCTGTCTCACTAACCTGATGGTTGCTTTGCTGCGGACAACTTAGCTTTAAGTTCTGAAATCAGCTGCTGCTGTTCTTCTATCTGCTTTTGAAGCTTCTGAGTGTGTTGCTTATATAATTCAGTCTGTAAAAAAAAAAGAAAAAAAAAAAGGAGTAAGTTGTTTTCCTGCAACCACAATAAGGACATCGGTGTGTGTGTGACATTTTCATATGCAAGTATTAATTGTGTTATTTGGGAGTAAACCCACTTTAAAGCAAGTTATAAAAACCCTTCTTGTGAAGCTTACGAATAATGCCTACATTATCAATCAATCAATCTTTATTTATAAAGCATTTAAAAAACAACAAGGTTGGCCAAAGTCCTGTACACAGACATGAGAATATTAAAAACACAAAGAAAAATTAAGATTATTATTCTACATACTGGTTCATCTCATTTCACACACTGTTGCTCTGCTCGTGTCATTTACCTTTTGCCGCAGCTCCTTTTCAGCATTGTCCTTTTCAATGGAGACCTGGCGATAAGCTTCGAAAGCTTTGTTGAGCTGGTCTCCGATGTTCCTTTCCATGCCTTGTGCTCCACAATCATCACTGACGCAGCAGACATGAGCCCTGCAAGCGGGATCACAGACGCCCCAACAATCACTTCCAAAAGACACACGTTCATTAACACCGTTTTTAGAGATGGATGGAGATGACTGGATTCATTTAATCGTTTCTACAAACCTCTTTTCTGCACAAAACTAGAAATCCTTCAAGTGATGCTAAATACTGATGCAGTGACAAAAACAAGTAAACAAAACATGTAATCCATCTTTACAATAGTTGCTTATTACTAAAGACTATTAAAGGCGTTCAACCATGATTGCTTTTTTCTACTTCTATGGGAAATACTAAGCTAAAGATGCAACTAGGCTGCTGAAAAGTAATGACAAATAGTAGCCTATAAGTTACTCAATGCATGTACAACATCTAGCACTGCCGAGACAGACAGTCCAAACATATTTGATGTTCAGACAAATTTTGGCACAGTTGTATCTCCATACTTACTGTCGCAATAGGCTGAAGGCAGTTGATCAATTATTCAGCGATCTTCAGAATAAATGTCACAGAAGCAGTACACACCAGCAGCTCCTGCACGAGTAGTGTAGCCTACAGGCTTTAAATATCACTGGAGCCTTCCGGGACACAGCCGTGGATCATTTTTTTTTTTAAAGAAAGTGTCGTTTAAAAGAACCAACTTCTCACAGTTCCGTATTCTTTAAACTGTTACTGACTGCTTAGCTATAGCTCATTCAACCGGTGTTGGATAAACTAACCGAGCAGGAACTCCACAGATCAGTTACCTCGCTGCCAGCGTTGAGTGTCCTCTTACCTTCATTAACTGTTAAAGGTTTTTTCTTCTTCTTCTTCTTGTTTTGACACCACCGCAGCGTCGTCGCCCTAATCTTCAGTTGCAAAGTTACGAAGCGCCGGGGAGGATATGGCAATGTATGTTTTACATAGCCTAGTTGAGTTGGGAACTTCCCTCGGGGAATCCCCCGCTCTGTAGACTTCCGCCTTTACCAGATCCTGGCCAATCAGCGCGCGGCTCAGGGGAGAGCTGGTTGAGGGTTCTTCCAACCTACGCGTCTGCAAAACCGACTGTGCATGTGAAAACTGTCCCCAAACTCGACTTATTATGCTGTGCTCATTTTACTTTCCAACGTTTGCTCTCTTACATTACTGAATATTCAGTAAATAATGATTTATTGTACACAAACCTTTACTTAAAGTGCTTAAAGTGTTGTAAGATGACCCACTGGAAAAAATGATGCTGGACTTCTGTTGTGGTCATTTTATTAAACACCACTTTATTTAGGACTCAATAAGAGCACTGCGTGAACATGATAGAACCACAAAATAGAGACTATTCTTCCATTTTCTACTTAATTGTACCCATTCCTTTAACAAATATGCAGATAATGACATTACCAATAGACATTTTTACAGCTGACTTGCTACAAGCACAAAGATGACTGCAAGTCCTGCTTTTGTGCATGCTGTTGTGGCTTATGAGCATTATTAATGCACTTTCTTTACTGTGACAAGTCAAAATGGCGGCCATTTTATTGATATGCATTGAGTTGGGGTCTGGGGCCTCTGGACAGTGCCTTACTTAGCATGCTTGGCTAATGGCACAGCTTTGTTAGGAGGCAATGCACATGTAAAGCATATTTTGCAAACATTTTCGGCAAATCAAAATGCAAGAATATATATAACATACAATATAGCATAGAATACCAATACCCTGAGACATAAACTGGGTTCTGCATCATTAAATAATCTCTGGCCCTGTCTAATTTTGGCCCTGTGTCAATTCAACCTCCTAGTTCTTGTTGATATTGTCCTCAAATGCCAAATAATCCTAAAATCACTGTTATATTCCTCAGAAACATGACATTCAATTAAAAAAAAGAAATTTATGTAAACACATGAACACATATGGGTGCTTTGCAGACACATACAAGCATATAGACATGCATGCATAGTCATATGCACATGGAAATACTTGCATGCAGTTAAGACTATGGGACAAATATTAAATGCCGGTGTCAGTTATTTCTTTGGACACACATTAGGAATCTCTTTACAAGCACTCTTTTTCAGCATGAACACATAGCCAGTAAGTGGCTCTTGCTGAAGCATAATTAACGCTGTCTTCTCCAGTTTCTACATCCTTCAATATATCTCCAAGTGTTTTATGCAGTGCCGTGGGACTGCTCAGGCTTTTATGGTCGTATTCCTGATCTGTATCCTGTTTTGCCCTCACTAAAAGCATGCATGACCTCGACTAACCTGTAAAGGAGCAGCAGACACAAACATTAGCAGCACTAAAAGAGTAACCAGTAGGTGGCAGCTAAGAGTGACTTTTTGAGATGATGAGTCTTCTCAATATCCATAGCATAACTGAAAATACTGAGTTTAGAGTTGGAATATGATGTGCTACCCACTGAAGTTAAAAATACTAAATATGCTTTTGTTTGCATGCCTTTCTGAAGGATTATTTGCATGCTTTATTGGGTAACTTTTGACCACAGCTGTCTGTTACCTCACCATGGCCAGATGTTACATGTTTCTGTAGAAGTATGGGTTTATTTTTTTGTGCTTAGTTGCACACTTTTTTTTTTCTTTTTATATTTATGTCAGGATATAATTTATTTAATCCAGAGGTGATATTGTATGTTGAAATGGCAGATTAGGATACTGATCATTGATTGTCTCCATCATCGCTCTGCAGTATGAATTAGTGCAGACCTTCACATGACCTGTCCATCACAGTGGGGCTCCAGTAAACAGGCTCCTCCAAGGGTCGTTTCCCTGAGTCCTTTTACAGAGGTTGTCATCTATGACCCCCACTGACATTCCAGCCTCAACCTCTGCTCTTGCTGAGAGTAACTTACCGGCAATCGGCCACAAACAGTCCAAATTCATAACTCTGACTTCCTCCCAGAGAACGGCAGGCCATCTTTAGGGTTTCACATATTTTGTCATGGTTGCTTTGAAGTCATGGCAGTCTGACTTAACCCCTGTCTTGTGGTTCTAGTAAAGAAAAACATGATTGAGACTGTGGTGTACTGATAAGCATTGAAGTTATGGCTGAACAAAGTAAAGCAAAATGACTCATTTCAACGACCACACAATCCTCCACCTCAAATACCATTTTCTCTTTCTTGAATTGAATTGTTCACTCCTCAATTCTGTCTTTGTTCATATTTCCTGAGAAGAAAATTATATTACTCAATTGGCTTGTCATGAGATTATGTTACCAAAAAAAAAAAAAAAACATGCCAGAAAACAGGAATATTTTAATTCACTCTTTCTCCTTTTCACGCTATTTGTCGGTGAGAATAAAACCACCCTAAAGATGAGGACAATCCAAACCAATTTATGAATACTCTGTTCCTTTTCATGTGGCAGTCTGCTTAGTTTCCTTCAAGGTATGAGCACTGAAATTCACTTTCTGCGCTCACCCCTGTGCGACCCGCAAATCATAATTGCCTATACAAAGTTTCACCATGCCTTATTGTTAGCGTGGCCTGCGAAAAGCGCGCATGCCTTCATTTATCTCACGTTTCACAGTGGAGAATTTCCGTCAACAATATGTGCATTTCCTGTATTGTGAGACCACAGCATCTTAACTCATCACTAACTCATACATGCTGCAAAAGACGCTGCAAAAGAATACGCTGTTGAGTTACATTTATTACAACCCATTGTTACCTTCGGACCTGCGATCAGTCTCTTTTACATCCAGCCATTTAAAACAGACGTACTGTAAATGTTCAATGTGCGCCATAAAATGAGCAGATAGATGTTTTTCTGTTGAGAAATAAGCCTCCCAAAGCTATTTCTGTCTAATACCCTGACCTCACCACTTACAAAGGTGCACCAGTGGTGCAGGGAGGCCTCATAAATTTCATCAGAATGATCTCTAGGGAGATGTGGCATCCTTAGCATCACCAGGGTATATGGATCTTTTGCCCTTTGTCCACTAAAGGACAAAGGCATATGTGGTTTACTGAATTACATATATAATATATGTCTGCAAGCTCTGCAATCAACAAGATGAGTAGAAATCTGCATGCAAAAACCACGGCGTATCAACTGATCTAATCGTCTTAACATTACAAACCCACGGTCCTCTGTAATGTGTCAGTGATGAAAAGCATATTAAGCTTGCCGTTATGTTGGAGACTCTATTCACTCTATATACACACCACACTGGAGTCTGGCTCAGCGGTAAATCTTGCGCCAATGAAGGGTCCATCCATGTTTCCTCCGTGTCTGGCAAAATAAACAATCTGCTGTAGGTCTGCAGAAACTTGAGATCAGACGGAGGGCAGAGCAGAGGACTCTGGCATGCAGGGGGAGGGGGGGAGAGGAGGAATGTAGGGGGAAGCACACGGATCAGATTTCAGGAGCCCAGAGAAAGGGGAAGGAGAATTAAAAGCAACCTAGCTGTGACCCACAATCTATAAATAAAAGAGTAATAGTCACTTTTAAAATAAATAAAGATATAAATAATGCACATTTGCTCAATTTAAATGCTTGCATTACGCATGCAGCCAGTCACTGACATACATTCGATCAAATTACATTGTCATCTCGTTTTAAAACAGTGCAATGTGTTTTATTTTTTGTGTGTTACTGAAACAATGTGAACGTATGTGTGTAAGACATCGGAACAGACCAGTGAAACACTTTCCAAGAAAAGCTAAAGCTGCAGACAATGCTGTTTTGGTTGAGGCTCTGGCCTCAGGGGCTTCCTGCTATTTGAAGAGGGTGGGGTGGGGCTGGATATTTTGAAAATCTGTGAGACTATTCTGTAGTTCTGCGGCAAATTTTACACAATTAGTGATTATATTCCGTAACACTGTACTTACAGTGTCGCTGTTATGATCGTTGCATGACTTAGTTCTGCCTGTTGCAAATAAAGAGATTTATCACATTAACATTAACATATCTAGCAGTGTTATCGCTGTGCTTACACTATACCAACTGTGGTCTATAAGACTGTGCTGAAACACTGCAAGAAGACTTTCCTGCATGCTTGTAGAATTTCCTGATTGATAGCAAGAGGAAGTTCTCTCCCTGTTCCTGTATACATAAACCGCAACCTTCTGAGTGAACAAAACATAGTTTGCATTACATGCAAGACAATAAGCATGAGCCAAATGATTATTCAACCACATATCCTGTGCCTCCAAGTTTCGCTGAATCAGTTTAATACCAAAAGAAATCCATTTTGTTCAATTTCTGATGACAGTTTTTAAAACTTGCGCCCGATGTAATGTATTTAAATGCATGTCAGGGCTCATTTTGAACAACATCTACAGACCAGGAGAACCAAGAATTTATTACTGGCTGTGCTCAAACATTGATTTCTAATTTGTCAGTGTAGGAGAAGGCATTCTGGACATCCAAAATCAATAGTCCTGTGGAAAAGGACGGTCACAGTGGAGTGTGTTTCCCAGGGAGGGTGAGGTTCAGTTGATATGTACGCAATGGGAATTTCTGAATAGCAGTGTCTGCGTGGGAAAAGTTGGAATCAACACGTTTTCCCACAATATTTGCATTTTCAGTACCCTCAGACCACAGATTATCTTATCTTAAGTTAACTGACAATATGCCACTGGTCAGCTATGTCATGTTGTCTGTGAAGCCTCTCACTCAACCAGGTTATGGTATATGCAAAGCAAAGCTGAAACAAAAGCAGCTGGACTAGTTGGGTTTCTTCAAGGCATATTACCACCCATCCAAGTAGCTTCTTCAGTTCTCAATGTCTGGGGTTGATATTTGGAACATTTGTGGTTGGTGCCCACCTGAAACTCACATGACTAGGGTCTTTAACATAAGGAGCATGAACCTTACGTGGTTGGAGTATTAGTGAAACTCAGCATCCTCATGCACATCAAGCCCCGTAATAAACTGAGGCAGGAACCTGTTCACCCTAAAGACAACACCCAGGCTAAAAATAAAAATACCTTTTGCGCAATTCACTGCGGTGAGGAATGTACAGGCGTGTACATTAGGAAAACAAAACAACCCATTCACAAACGCGTGGTTCAACACAGGACAGCCAGCCCTTCAGGCCAGAATTCAGCAGTCCATTGGCGCCTGAAGTACAAGGGACACTCTACTGAGGACATCAGCATGCACATTTTAGCCAGAGGAGGAAGACGGTTTGAAAGAGGAGTAAAAGAGGCCAGATAATATTGGAAAACCCCTCTCTGAACCGTGGAGGTGGAGTGAGAATTAGCCATCGATTTTACCTCCATTCACACCTTGAGACTCTGGCCATTAATATGTAGGTACAGCACCACCCATTGGGGAAAGAAAAATTCTTTTAATTACAGGTGTATTGTTGTATCTGGTCATTTCAGACCCTTGACAGTTTCAGGAGGCCACAGCCCACATAAAACTCCCCACTCCCCACCAGTCATTTAGAACTGAAGGAGCTACTTGGATATGTGGCAAAATTTTTAAGCTTTGTTTTGGTTATGTCACATTGTAATACAAAAAGCCTGTGTAGATGGAGTAGTGCAAAAACCTGAAATGGCATATGAGATTATTGAGGGCTAGGAAAGTCCCCAGATGACCCGCGCTCACATAAAGAGCCCTCTAGTGCTCGTCATTACTCAAGCTCATTAAAATTTTATCAGTACGAGACTTAGGCTCCACATAGGCAATTTTTTACGAGCATCGGGAAACACAGCGTGCATTCAAGTCACCAGTTATCCTCCTTTGAAAGCAGTGGAAAACAAGCTTTTTGGAGCATTCGTGCATCTACAAACAGACATCTGAACTGGACAAGATAGAATGGAGGTATTCATCACTGTATGATAACAGAAACAGTAGGATTTATCTTACAATATTTAACTGTTTACTACACCAGGCCAAACTAAAGTGAAAATGCAGGACATGAAATCAGCTTTATGAAAGTTATGATATAAAAGTTGCCTCAAATGTACAGTGGCATGTAAACTGACATGTAAAACCCCACCTTGAGATTTCACAGTTTTTCTAATTAAAATAAACACGCAAATACCTTAATAATAGATTTGATATTAATCTTTTCGGCACAGCAAATGTATCTGCCCTATGCATACGTATGTTCTCTTTTGATACTCTTTTGAAATCATGCTCTAGATATAGATGATTCAGAAACAAAGTGGTCGCAGCTGATTGCCGGCTGCCTCCGCCAAAGTAAACTTTAAATCATTGTCAAGTAGAATGCATTACCTGTTGGGGTGAGAATGTAGACCGTGGTATTATGCTGAGGCTGAACAACACCATACAATGTTTACAATAAAGTTTGGAGAGTTGCCCGGCAGCAGAATGTACACAATGGAGCAGCTCGGGGGCGCTGCTCTTTACGTCAGGCTTGACAGAGTTGCCTTTGTACATATGTTACTCTTGCACTCTTGTTTGACAAGAGAAAAATGAAGGCCACAGCTCCACCATTAAACTTTTTTCTTGCTGCTGTTTCCTGTCATACCTCAGAAGAAAAGCTGTGCCAGTGAGAAATATGTACAAATAAAAAAATCTGTAAGTGAAAACATTTCTCGAAACTAACCAGTTCAAGGAAGGGTTGTGTGACGTCATGTAGGTCTATAATGTGTCAAAAACATGTGCAAGCCTGTCTTCGTGATTCTTTTGCATAACTTCATAGAGGCTGAAATAGTCGTATCAGGAAACTACTGGTCACAATGGGCCTTGCCAAATGTTGTATGGAGTTTCAAGTTTTCTAATGGTGTGCAACCCTGTGATCTGGATTAACTCAGCTAAACAAAATGAGTGATGACACTGCAGCAAACAACAGTGTGACGATACCCTCTGTTAAGCACAGATTGTGTACTACATGTTGAGAGATTCCTAAGAATCCAAATAATAATGAAGACTGAGACCATCCACTCATTTCAAACATTTGAAAGTATAATTCAATACTTTCAATTCAACCAGAATAAAACATCTCTTTTTCATTAAAAACATTTATCCTCTGTTTTTCATTGCTACATGGTAGTAGGACCGTGACTCATTCATATTTGGGTAGCTGAGAAAAGCTTTTATGAACACCAACCCTCCACCAGCACCTCAATTAAAGACCACAGAATATGGCTCTTTTTTTTCTCAATGACACACACTCATAGGCACTCACGGCTTTTTTGTGGCTAATTTACAGTCAAGAGTCAGAGGAAATGAATCTGCTGCCGCCAAAGAGGGGTTACACATCCCAGCCTAGCCCTTCCATCCAGGCAGGAAGGTGCACCGCTGGTACTAACAGCTTCCTCGAGCTGCTAAAACTGTGCAATGCTGATTGTTGGCAGTGCCACCTCACAGGAATCTAACGCTTAGAGGAAGTGAGGACGAACGGCTCTCTGCCTTTCACAGACTGGGCTGTGAGACTGTAATTGCCATTATGATATGGGAGGACGAGACAGAGTGGCACTTTTTCTTCTACCTCAAATTTGTTTGCTTATTTGTTAGGGGAACAAAGAGAGAAAGCAGTCAAGTAGAACATTGTCCTAAAGTAACCTCACCTTAATATTTCCCTTGGAAATACCCAGTGTGTGTGTGTCTGTGTATGTGTGTGTAAGTGTGTGTGTCTGTATATGTGTATGATTTTTAGTCATCTTGCAATCATTACATCTATACATGTTTGAGCCTGTATAAGTAGTCCTGAGCGTACAATCTAGACCTGCACCATAATAGACGGAGATCAGGGGAATCACATGCACTCTGGCTATGCGTGTTCCTCCACAGCTATTTCATATCAAAACAATCTAATTTGGGTGATTTAACAGCATGTTGTAAAAGCCGCTTGACATTTAAGTCGCGCACTAATACAAAGCCTGGACTGTGACATGGGCAGCTTTTGACATGGTGTTCTTATGAACAATATTGGGTTAATTTAGTAGTTATTTTAGTGCCGTACAAGCACAGGAATCAGAGATAACCTTTCCATTCACTGTTTCATAAAAGGTGGTTTTCAATTGCCTCTCTGTCTACCCTCACCCCCCTTTACTTTCCTGAGCAGAGTGCTGAATCAGACCTCTCTCCCTCTCCTCTAATGCTGACCCCTTGACTCCAGTTGGACTGGTGAACTTTTCTACATGATTGGTGACCTTTGGCTTCATTAAGGCCACCTTACCACATTTATGTATTAGGCTGGATGACATCATTAGAAGGTAATTGATGTACATATTTAGAGATTATTAAGGTCCGTCCATGGCCCAGTTTTTCTTATTTTCAAGCTAAAGCAAAGTATCTCTCTGCAATATCCTCTCAATTATTTCATTTAAGTGAGTGAAGGAGAGTAGTTGGTACAAAACAGCTGCTACCCAAACTGAAATCATTAGGGTCAGAGAAACTGTTTAGGGAGGCTATAAGGGCAGGACAAGACAGTGATTGCAGCATTGTGCTTGTACTTTGCAGAAGGTCGCCATTAATTCCCATTTTCAGCCACCAGTGTTGGTTTTCCAATCAGTAGGTGACAGTGGTGGGTAGATTGCTTTTGATTTATAGCCTGTCCCTTTTACCTGCTCCAATAAAGACACCCCTCACACACACACACTCACACACACACACACACACACACACACAACCCCCCACAACTAACCATCACTCACGTTCAAATTGTCTTACTGCACAAAATCCATAACAGAAGCCACCTCTTTCAGCAAAATTTTACTCTACGTCAAAACCTGGTCATTAAAGTTTTGTTTTTCTAAACACTATTGGTTTCAAACCTATTTCAAGAAAAAAAAGCATTGCAAACACAAAAGCAACATCTCCTCCCTGAAATAACACGCTATATACTCTGGATTATCTGTATAAACATAAATAAATATATAATAGGTCAACTTTACAACAGATGGATAGATAGATAGATAGATAGATAGATAGATAGATACTTTGTTCATAAATAAATAATGCAACAAGTGAAATTACATTCATCTCCATTCTGCACTGGGGTGATGGCACAGTATACTGTTTTATAAAACTGGCACACAGTATCTAAAATATCTGCATATACGATTTATTTATGGATTTTGTGGGTTGATCCCCAACTCCACCATGTGCCATAAAATGCAGAAATTGCACTTACGTAAGTGAACTATATGGTACCGTATATTTCTGACGGGCCTATAGAGGTGATGGAGCATCCCATTTTACATCTGAGAGTGCTTTTAAAAAATGTATAGGCATATAACATTTTTACCGGCTCATTTTTAAGGCACGGCAGTCGCATTACTCCTTAACTTTGGATCTCACGTTGATCTTATTAAACCACATGCAATGAAATACTCTCCATATAAACACAGAACTCGACTTTACTTGTTCTTCCTGGGGCAAAAATAGACAAACTATCACGTCCAGGGCCAGCGGCACGGTGGAACGTTTGGTATGCCTCCTTTAATAAACAAACAACAACAGAGGGTTGAAACGACTTATTGCCGTTATGTGTTTGGAGCACAAGATCTGCGTGGAAACTTTCAAATACCAACTTGAGGCTGTGGCTGTGAGTTAAAAACGTTGTTTTTAATAATTATTAATCAAATAATACAGGATTTGTAATGTATCTTGTCAACCGCGATCACTCGTCTCCCCTATAGTAACTGACCAAATGGTTTCTTCCACCGTAGCAGCGTCTGTCCTGCGCAGCGTTGACTGCAAATCAATGAAGCCAGTCAAAGAAACGGGGCTGGGCGGTCGAAGTTGGGACAATTTACGGACGTTTCTGTAGCCGGATAGTCGACGACAACAAGGATATGTACACAGCGAATATGCACAGAGACTCGTTTTCTTGTCCTCTGGCGGAGTAAGGAGGATATCTGTGTCAACAAATTTTCTACTCTTACGCGGAGTTTGACATTTTTAGCTTAACAAAAAAAAACCAAAAAAACAACAACAACAACTAACCCCCCTGTTCCAACTGAGGATGATTTTTGCTAATACTGGAAACCCACTAAGGACACCGTATCGCAAACAGGTAAAATACACAATTATTTACCAGACTTAAGACGTAATGTCCACAGAGTTGACTCCGTGGAAGTCGCAAGATACTTGACGGCAGCTCAGTGGCTAAATGTTAGCTAATAAAAACTTATTTTAGTTTACGCGTGTCATGTGAAATGGTAATGTTGTGCTCCCGTTTTGTGATGTAATATCCAGACAAGCAGGCCACCTATTGGTAATGAGTATACCTGCTGCTCGGGCTGTGGTCCAGCTCCAATATTACTACAGACATATTGTGGCTGTTTAGCAAATTAACATTCCTATTTTGATATTATTTTAAGTATAGCTGGCCATAAACGCCGCTTTAAAGCCCCTCAAACTAAACAGTGCATATGCTTTGCTCATTAGGTAAACATTCAGTTGGTTTCTCTTTCATTAAGCTCAGTTTGAGTGTAATAAAACATTAGGTACCTTCCATATTTGCCATACATGTATCATAATTATGTGTTTCCTCACTATGTTAGGCTTCTCTCTATGGTACATGAGTACAGATGACTAATTGCCCTCTTTTTTATTCACTTTGTCCCAGGTACATTGCCTATAGGTGTATGAAAACTCCCTTTAGTCCACAGATTTGAATAGACATATTTACTCTGCGGTGCTCATATGTTATCCTGTGGCTAAGGCTCCATGGGCGAGGCCTGTTACTGGAAACCCCTGTGTATATTTCCAGCTAGGATATGACGGGCTCTGTTGGTCTGGAGCTGGCTGATAAGATGCCGTCCTCTACCCCCATCTCGGTCTCTCCCTCAGTCCTGCATCTAAAGTAGTCCGGCCAGCTGTATGAAAAACAGAATTCACATTTAGACCCGAAGAAAAGGGAGCTTGTTCACACCAGACTATGAAAAAATGAGCTCAGCCCTCTGTTTTATGTTTCGTGCGCGCAGTGTGTTATGAAAGATATTAATGCATTCGCAGCTTCAAAAGGCTCCTGATGTCGTGATCGCAGTGCCTGTCAAAAGTTTAATGGAGTTTTAGGGTGTGTTTGTTTTCCTCAGGTCTTTCCCTGCAATTCAAACCAGTACTGTTTTTGTTTTAGCCGTTAACAACAAAGATATCTCTACTTTTTCTTTTCTCAGCATAGTGACAATATACAGTACATTCAAGAATCAGTATTTGGAGTAATAAACTATTTAAATATTCTAAGCCCTTTGAAGATTGAGAGATGCTGTTTTTGCGTTTTAAAGGAGGTACAGCACCTTCTTTAAGAATAATCTTGTATGGTGGCACAGTACTCTTGAGGTCATCTGGCATTTAATAGTAATACATGTTTAGTACGTTTTTGGTCTCACAGTCTGCGATCCACGTCCACTTATAGCAGTAATAGCAACGTGTGAGGCCACTGAGTTTTATGAGATCTCTGCTTTAATTTGTTGAGAGCCATGCACTGAAAGCATGTTTATGATTTAAATGCTGTGTGTGACACAGGGCATGTTTCTTCAGAAAGCAGGCGACGGATGCTTAAGTCATGGGAAATAAGGACCTTTATCACAAGTCACTTGGTCAGACTCGTTTCACTGCGAAGGCATGTGAGACAGACGAGCATTCGGTCACAAGAGAACGTCCTCTGGGCTGAAGTCCAGACTTGTGTTGCTCAATCCTGTCACCGCTTCATGCTTGGGATTCCATCAGCTTCCTCTCAGCTTGAGATTCCCCCGAGAAGGGGGGGCTTGGGGGGATAATAAGGGTCAGATAGTAAGGAAGAAAATAAATCTCTGAATGGGAAGGCTCTGTCAGATCGGGACATCTGTGTCTTGTAACGCAAACAAAGTTGCTCAATTACAGCAGGACTTTTGCTTTTTAGCCTCAGATGCAGAGGCCACACAGCTGTTATACACAATACAGAGATTAAAAAGAGTCTGTGAGAAGAAATGTAAGTCAGGTCAATTAAGCAGTTCTTAAATAAATAAAGATGTGCATTAATTAGGGCATTAAGGATAAGAAGTTTAGTACGACACCAGAGATAACTGCAAATGACTCACTGGACAACCTGAGGCGTTGCGGCATCAGTGTGACACTGATGTCGGAGCTACAGGTCCCTGTGGACCAGTTGTGCTGACTGTAAGGAGGTGATGGGATAGCATATACGGATCACTGCTCAGTCAAACATTAACCCTCACACTGGACTGAAACCCACATGATACTATATGATACAATGTCCAGTGTCCAGACAGATCATCGTTGTTGTTTTTTTTAATTTAAAATGACATGTTTTTACAGAATTACCTAAATTAAATTCTATTGTTCCCTTACCTTCTCCAGCCACCTGTTGCCCCATCGTCACACCCCATGGCTCCACCCAGCCCGAGCACCAACAGCAGCACCAACAACAACAGCAGCAGCAGCAGCACTGCCGGCTGGGACCAACTCAGTAAAACAAACCTCTACATTCGAGGCCTGTCCCCTTCAACCACAGACCATGACCTGGTCAAGCTCTGTCAGCCGTGAGTACCGCACTTCCTTTCATTATTATCCACTATTGATCAACCATTGATTTTTTATTTTTTTTTTAAGCCCCTTTAGTCCAGTTTCAATTTGCTGGGGCAGTCATTTATTGACATAAATGGGTGGGGATACAAAAAAGGAGCTAAAAGGTTAAATGTAAGATTCTGTTTTAGAGAGACTATTTAGCATTTGTTGCGGTGTTGTATATAAAACTTTATATTGTATTTTATTAAATATAGAAGGAGTATTGAAGCCTGTGCTGGAATATAAAATGGAAGATTATCTTTAAGTCCACGCGTGGTCAAAAATAGATCACAAGAAAGCAATCAGAGCACAGGAGCAGAGATGTTATATATCATGTGTGGATAAAGGAGAGAGACAGTCAGCGCTGGGCTTCTCTACAGCTTTCTTTATGGACTTTATATATGCCAAGACAAAAGACCACCCTGACGCTTTAGAAAATTCATTTCATTTTAGTCTGAGGCCCCGTCTTCACAAGATAATACTGAATAAGAACCTAAGATTACCAATTCATTCTTTGGCTTTTCTAGAGATATATTGGATATTGAAATACTTCTGAGCAGTTGCATAAAAAATGAAACAAAGCTGGATTTAAAAAAAAAGAAAAAAATATTGACTTTGACAATGTTCTTTTTTGACATTCGAAGTATAGATAGATAGAACTTTAGATCCAAGAGTTTCAAACTCACTTGGATGCAGCTGCAGTCATTTGTGATTATAAGTAGTGATTTGCATATAGTTGATACATCACACAGGGCTCAGCAAATGTGCTGTTTTACCACCTACTGTGGAAATCTGGGAGCAAAGAAGCCCTTTATTTTTTTGTGCATTCTGGACTTCTCACCGGATCACATTGAGTAATCCTAAAGAACATTAAAAAAAAACAAAAAAAAAAACAGTGCACTACATATAGACTTTACTGTAAGAGCAAACATGTCACAGCCGCACGATTTGAGATTAGAGTTCAGAAGAAAGAAAGGTTATAAGGTCGTGATCTTTCACCCAGTTTGGTATCTGTTGTAATCCTGAACTAAAATATCCTGGTAGACTGTAGGGTACATTGTGGCTTGCACTGGCGTCACTGCAGATTATGTAGGTTAAAAGACACCCTCTTGCTTTACACTTTTTTTTTTTTTTTTGATTTTAGTCACTGCGTCATGAAGTACATTAACTCTTCAAGCTGCAGTCCAAACTCCATGGATCAACAGGCAATCATAGAAGATATTGCAAATGAATTAATTACATTTTGATTTTACCAAACAAAAGACACCCAGTTGTTTAGAGGATCCTCGTTTCACATCTTGTTATTCCAGTTTTGTTCACAAATTTTGGGATAAAACCTCCTCTGGTCTGATGAAGCAGTGAAACACAAACCTATAAAAGCATCAGATCACAAGAAATTTTACTAAAGCAATTTTGGGGTTTTTACCCACTAACCTCAAGATTGTTTTTTACCAGTTGCTTCTGTGTGAAAGCATCTGAATGACACTGAAGTAACATGGGACTTTTCATCTGCGCCTTCCTGTGGTGTGTATGTACACACGTCTGTTAAAACTATGGCAACGACATGAGCCAGACCAGAGTTCATTATATCGTAATCAGTGGTTTGCCAAGGCTTAAAAACATCTGTCTGCACAAAGAAAACTGCAAGTTGTATATACATATGATTTGGAACCATTAATTGAATTCCACTTATATAATCCTAAAAAAAAATAAAAAATAACTCCCTAAATAAAAACATAGTAGGTGTTCATCTCAGCTGAGCAGGGGTTTTACCAAGATGTCATCAAAAGTGACCCAACTTCTCCTTATAGGGTCTTTGGTGACCCTGTATAACAGTGGTTTCGCTTGGCTGAAGAAAAGGGGACTGTTTGAGATTAGAGATTAGTGCTTTACTGCACACATGGTGGGGTTTTCAGAACCACATGGAAACCACTTCCTGTTTCTCATATTTTTACAGTGATGTCATGGATTGTTGCTCAACCCTCCCTCTGTGTGTGTGAGTGTGTTTTATAACTGGCTGTGTCTGGTACATAATCCTGCTAACAATGCCTCGCCTTTCTGCTCCTCTCTTAGGTATGGCAAAATCGTATCGACAAAGGCCATCTTGGACAAGGCTACAAATAAGTGTAAAGGTGTGTGGTGTTGTCTCTTCTCAGCACTGCCCTTTTCCTTTCTTTGTCTCTTTCACATAAGCATGCATGCAAAATGCCGTGTGTACTACCATATATCACGATTACTACACCATTACTTTCCCCAAATTTACCCAGAAATTGTAAATTTCTATTGTGTAATCTTTAGTGGAAAATTGTCATTTGTCCGTTTTGCTGGTGTGTCAGCGTTGTACATGGTTCCTGGGAAGAAGTGGCTCTTCCTCTTTCTGCTGAGTAATGTTGCTAGTCTCGGTCCAGTTCCAGTAAACTGTCCACCTGACTAAATCGAGACTTACTGATTCTAGTGCTGATGGGATTAAGAGATTGCTTTGTCACTCTTCTCTGGATTACACAAATGACGATTAATCAAAGGCTTTCGGTGAAAGGAGAAACCGCTAAAGACCTAGCAGGGCTCTGACTGCATTTCAAACTAAACTCAGAGAGATAGCCTTGTGTAATCCGAAGTTTCACAAAGTTCTTTGTTTGACTAAAGGCCATTGTTTAATACTAATAACTAAGGCAAGGATCGGCATGAAACTTTAATAACTGTGACCCATTTGTCAGCTGAAAGAGCACTGACATATTCACCATAACTTATTTAGAGTAGGTTAAATATAGCAAGTGCAGTGGAGGCCAAAGACCATAGGTTTTACCCTGTTTGGACCCCACAGGACAAAAAGCTGACCTGAGCCAGTGGTATCTGCATCCTCAGCACTTTTTTGCCTCTGCTTCCACACACAAAGCACAAAAGCACACATATATAAATAGAATAAAATAGACATATAGTATTTAATAGAGAAGCATACACAAATATACTGTAAAATTACATAACACAGCTTCTTACAAACATTGCAGATACCAAGTAATAGCCCATAACCATCTGTCACAAAGAGGATCATGTCGGCCCACACGCCACAGAGCCTCTGTCATTTTCTGAGCTTGATATGGAACATTGTCCTAACTGTGCTGCTCGTCTCCTCAGGATATGGCTTTGTGGACTTTGACAGCCCCGCTGCAGCTCAGAAAGCCGTGGCTGCCCTGAAGACCACTGGTGTCCAAGCTCAGATGGCAAAGGTGAGGATTCATTACAGACTAATCCTGATATCGCATCCATACCCAGTTACCCAGTAACACTGTTGTCTTCCATCTGGCTGGTAAGGCAACTTAAACCTAATCTGTGTGGTATTAAATAGCAGGACAAGAATCCCTGACTGCAGGGTGTATGCTCCACAGCCATTATTCTGTAGACTGCTCATGAGCTCTGAGATCACCTGAGTTGAATCACGAAGGAAGCATATGCTGAACGTGCACGTACTGTATGTCTATGGAACTGGGTTTATTTTGCATCCGTGTGTCTTTAAGTGTGACACACGTACCTGTGTTTGCACAAGCCTCAAGTGTTTACGAGGTGCAGCTCTTTCCTTATTAATTTTGCATTTGAGGGAGGATTGTGCAAATGACAGGATGAATAGCATAATAGGAGGAAATACTGTATGGTAACATGGCCTGATTATGGTTTCTTTTGGATTCTGAGTCATATAATGTGTAATAATTACTAATGTCAGGTCATTGTGTGGCAGAAACAGTTGGCTGTTGTGTTTTGTGAGCATTGAATTGGGTTTATGAGTTGATGATCTGTAAACTGTCTGAGGACGCAGTTGCTTTTTTATTTTCCTGCTTTCCACTGAGACATTTCCTGGATCTACATCTTCACCTGCTGCACTCTGAGCTGATGCCTTATACTTCTTGTATTTGCACTTATTCAACTTGTCTCATCTCATTCTATTTTGTTTTTATTCCCCACCGTGGGATAAATTAAAGGATTATTTGAATTTGGATGACACTCTGCTTTGTCAGCATCAAATCATGTCTAAATTGGAAGTTTCTGTGGGAGTACTATATGGAGCTCTATACAACTGAACCAGATGAAAAGCACAATTAGACAGACCAATAGTGATCACACCATCAGAAGATCAGCACATCAAGATTTGTTCCATGAGAGACTGAGAAGAAAATTAATCAAGGATCAGCAGAAGTCTGGCCTATAGAGGCTGTCTAGTGGAGTCACAGAGGACGAGTAATGCCTCTAAACCCCTTCTCGGGAGGGACATTAAGGCCAAAGGTTTGGAGTGGGCAAAGACTGTAGTAGCTGATGGGAAAATAGCTGATGAATCTAAGTTTGACATTAGTGGCTGTAACAGAAGGGACGAACAGGATATAGAATGAGACAGCACCGCATCAAGGCCACGGTGAAATACGCTACTGACAGCAACACTTTTGAAGGGTTTCAGACGTGAATGGTGGTCCTGACAGTGCCATGAGGTACCAAATAATCCATTATGTGTCTGTGCAGGCTGAGAGTAGTCTTTCTGTCCACTCCAAAAAAGTCTTTAATGCACTGTGTGTACTATCTGCCAGTAAAGTGTTATTTTACTTAACTCCTCGACTTGGGGGGCTCTAGATTAAGGAGGTATTACTTTTGACATACTTGTCTCCAACAGCAGAAACGGAAGTAAATAATTGTGTGTTGTTATGGTAACAGGAACTAGTCGGGGGAAATTAGTTCCCACACAGCACTGAGTGAGGAGCAGGAACCCTTCACCTCATTTCCCTGTCTGGGCTTCTGTGGGGCTTCTTATGTTGCCTTCCTGCTGCCATTTTCCCCTTTTTAATTAAAATAGAGCAGCTCTGGAGGGCGTGCTTAAGTTTAGTCTTTGTATTGTGGAAGGTAAATGCCATTATAAAGTGTGAGCCTTTCATGCTTTATTCTCACTACTGCAGAAGCTTGTTTGGGGCTTAATAGACTCTCTGACAAAGGTCCCTTTTCCTGTTTTTTTATCAGCGCAGGCACCCTTCAATGCTCCCTCTCTCTCATTATTATTTCAAAGGCAGGTGGTGGGACGTGACCAGATCCCTTCTTTTTACCTTATGTTACTTCCAATGAATGTCTCGTGATACTTCATTATGTGCCCACCTTCCTGTGTACTGGGGATTCACGTAATTCACATGTGCTTACAAATGTTATTGATATAGGCAAAGATGAATCAGTATAGACAAAGAGGAGCAGTTGTGGTTGGCTTACTGCGTAACTAAAATATGTAGTCATTCACCTTACCACCTCACCATAAAGTCACAAGTAAGATTTGCTCTTATATAGACTGTGACAGCAAACACCAGGCCGGAATTTACCTTAAATAAAGATATGGTCAAATAAGGCACAGAATGATAGTAGCAAATCCTTAGTTGCCTTACTAGGTATTTATTTAGACCCCTTAAAGGTAAAGGCAGCGTTTTATGCTTGTGTTATATGTATGAGGATATGCATATATAAGGATCTGAGGCAAAAGCGGGAGGTGCTAAAGCACATCTGTGCACCCTTCACTCCATCTGTCCTTTAATATTTTTAAGCATTAATTCCTCAGATTAAACATATTGCCTGGGTCTGGTGCAACCTTCGCTGTCATATAATTTATATATATAAATTTTTCTGTCAGTGTTATTACTTTGTGCTGTCCAGCCTGTTTCCGTTGCTGACACTGAACAACACAACGCTGATGAATATTAATGGCGACGAGAGGCCGATCCCCATGGAGTCGTAGCCGTGTCTTATGTTTCTGCTGATGCTGTTGAAATACGGCAAAAAATCGGCTGATATGAGACTTGAGCCAAGATGGGCTGCATGTAAATCATCTGCTGACCTTTTATTACCTTAAAACCTCCCCCAACAGAGACTCACAGGAAGCAACAGCAATAAGCAGAGACATTAAAAGCCTATTACTGACATCCACATTAGAAGTATGTTAAATTTTTCGTTATTTCCAGGGTTTATTATGTGAAATTTGCAAGGAGACAATGTATTCCCTTCTCTTTCCAAGCGTGTTCCAGGCATTTCCTATGGTGTAATTACATCTCTGCTTTCTATGCCTCTTCTTCTTCATCACACAGCAACAAGAACAAGACCCAACAAACTTGTACATCTCCAACCTGCCTTTGTCGATGGACGAGCAGGAACTGGAGAACATGCTGAAGCATTTTGGCCAGGTCATATCAACACGCATCTTGAGGGACTCCAGTGGAGTCAGCAGAGGAGTGGGCTTTGCAAGGTTGGATTCTTATGTCATTTATTGTCACTGACATATGAAACAGTATCGAGAGACCATTTTTTTCTCATAACTAAAATATATCTTATTATGTCAGATATGACTTAAAGGAATAAGTAAAGTAAGTAAATGGCATCCCAGTGGACGACAACAATACCACAGCTTTGAGATCAAGTCAGCTTTATTTATTAAGTTGATGCTTAAGTAAAATCTTTAAAATCATTCAACAGTTTTTGTTGATTTCTTATCATAAATACCCCCTTTCATTTGATACCTAAAAATACATGGCAATCAGGCTGATGACAAGTCAGAATAAACTGTTCATGTCTGGACAAATGGAAACTCCTTTAAAAACATAGTTTCACAATGACTGGGTGTTTTAATTATAGTGGTAATGCTGGCTTCCGCCGGTCCCACTTGCATAACCTGACATTTGGTCACGACTGACAAAACAAAAAATATCATAGTACACCGGAGGAATGTTTGAATGTGGGTGTGCTCCACTAGGTGTGTGCGGTGAAGACTATACAATAAGATCTGACAATGCGGTAAATGTACACGATGGACTTGCAGATAAAAAATCTTTTACATTAAACTGCCGCTTCCATCAACCTGCAGAGGAGGCATTTGTAGGAAATCACCTACTCACCCTGGCTATTATCGCTGATATACTGCGTGTCTTTTCTAACTTCAGGATGGAGTCAACTGAAAAATGTGACGCAGTTATCTCTCACTTCAATGGAAAGTTTATCAAGACGCCTGCAGGGGTTCCAGGTAAAAACTTTAATTGTTTTATATACTGCAGGGATATGAATGTTTGAAATGAAAGATATTTTGTGTTGTGGTTGTTATAATCTGGGCGGAGTTGTGTAGTCAGGATGAAGCTGTTGGTCGAAAGATTCATGCGTCCAACAGGAGTCAGTGAGTCTGCGTTGTAAAGAGCTCATATACACTCTGCATTAAGTGGCAGAGCACAGACAAAGAAAACGAGAGAGAGCTGCTCTGTGTGGCCTCCACTCCCTCTCTAAGCCTTTTAATTGGATTATTAGACTGAAATAGTCTCTGCTGGCCTTGCCTCCTTTAGGAAGGGGAGGGGATTACAGCTCCACAGCTGCCAAATTAGATGTCTGTGTTCCCAGGCTGCAGGGAGTGAATGACTGCTTAGAAACCAATGACAGACAACAATGTGGGTGTGATCGTGTTGGTAAAAGACAAAGCCTTTTATTTTGTCCTCTCGCCATTTCTCTACTTTCAGCACCATCCGAACCATTGCTGTGCAAGTTTGCTGATGGCGGGCAGAAAAAGAGACAAAGTCAGAATAAATTCGGACTCAATGGTCGGGCCTGGGCGAGGGACGGCGACTCCAGGCTGGTAAGTGGTACTCAGGATGGAGTGGTAGGGACTGAGCACATAATTGGAAACCTTCCATGACCAGAGAGGAACAATAAACTTCAGAGGTGTCCAAATGTAGTGATATTAATGACAGAACATGAAACAAATATTACAATCTTACAAAGAAAAGCACAAGCGTTTTATTGGCTTTACTCTTGCCTGATGTTAATGAAGGAGTCATGACCTGAAGCAGCGGTTCCCCTGTCCAAAACAGAATAGCATATAAGGCCATACTTCTGTTTTTTTTTTTTTTAAATGTGTAAAATGGATGCACTCGTTTTGCATTAAGCAAATCTATCGGTTTCTTTGAAGTGGGATTATATGAGGTACTTCTTCATAGCCAGTGTATTATCTATAATAGATTTCAGCCCTCAGTTGAAGAAATATACAGGAGTATGGTTACGGAAAGCAAGCACAACTGCTGTGTATAGGTCCAGCAGGAAAACATGTTTTAGCCACCTAATACATGGCCCACCTAAACTGAAATCAAAATCAGTTTAATGTACATTAGATTCACAACATTATCACGGCTTTAAAACTACTTTAGTCAGCATTTTAGACAGGAAACTAAAGCCACTTTACTGCTGTCTTCAAACACATAGTATTTTTACCTCTGTAGGACGCTGGAGCTGCTGGTCAACCACTAGATAACTTTGGTGCTTTGTGTTAATTGAAATTTGAACTAATGTCTTAACATACCAAACATAAACAACTTAACCGATCAAGGCAGCATTAGACCAGCAACACCGTGTCCAGGTTGCATCTGCACCCATTCAAGAGGAGGTCATTTACATATTAGCTTTGCTCGATGATTGGATTCTGATGGCGACCTCCATAAAAGGCTCTGGGTTTCTCAGAAATGTGCAAAAAAACTCTCTGTTGTTTGTTTCTCAGACTGGAAATACGCTGTGTTACCAGCTGGGCACATCTGTCCGGACACAGAGTGGAAGTGTTTACGTGCGAGCTTGCATATTTTCAGTTGTGAAACAAGCCTGCCAATCCAAACATTCTTAAATCTATGGGGCAAAAGCACTCCAGAGCATGTCGCTCCGTGGTCTTTGACTTCCAGAGCTTCTGCCCCCTTCCCTTTGCACCTGAGGAGCAGCACAGGTTGCATAATCTGTACATTACAAGTTTACATTGACTGTGCTGGGAGTGTGCGTTAATGCAACCAGTTATTTGTCTGTTCTGCCAACCCAGCAAGGGTCAAAGCTCAGCTTTCCCACTGGATTGTGGAGACATTATCTGTTGTGGTGTTTCAGTGTCACATTGCCTCGTGATTTTGCGGGGCATTCAACCAGGGCGTTGTTTAAAATGTGATTTTTTTGTGGAGTTGCCATTTGGTCGCCTTTACTATATTAGATACAGCATTTCCCTTTGTGGTTATTATGTCCTCTCTGCTAACTCCAGGATGAACTTGTGTTGTATCACTACATCTGGTTATAGTGGCAGCTCTTCAGGTTGTGAATATACCGCATGTCTAATACATTATGTGTTGTACCTCGTCCTTCACCTTCGTGGAAGTGAATATGTACTCACAACCCATTTAATTCACATCAGTACTCCACAGTATCTTCTGCGGGTATGAAAAACAAAATGCTTGTCATTTACCTCCATTGTAGCCAGAACAACAGATAGATTCAGTGGTGGGTTTCCTGTTTTCACCGAGCAGAGTCCCATCGTTCGCCTTTATTGAACTTTGATCAAGAGGATGTGTTTGGTCAGCCAATAGAAACTCTGATCTGCGTGTTTGGACACAGCAGATCTTTCAGCCATTTTAACATTTCTTTCACACTACTAACTGTCCAGTATACGTAGATGATTCATTTCTGTTGCCTATTGAAGTTGTAAATGTTGTGATTTCTTTTCCTCCAGGCTGGAATGACACTCACATATGACCCCAGTACCGCTGCTATTCAAAATGGGTAAACAAGATTAATGTATAGCTTGCACTGTCGTCTGGTCGATGTATTTCGTTTGCACATTATTTGCAACACACTTGTCATTCTGTAACAATGCACTTAATTCTGTGTCGGCAGATTTTTTCCACCACCGTACAGTATTTCAAACAGGATGATGGCTCAGACGTCAATGACCCCTTACATGTCTCCAGTGTCAACATATCAGGTTTGAATCCTTCTCTTTAGGGACAAATTGTAGGCTTTCATCGAATAGAAAGCTGTTTCTTTCAGCTGTTTTACATGTTCGACATTTATGTTTAGAAATCACGTGTGGTCAGGGTTCTGGAGCGCTCTCTTTGGAGTTTCGGGAAGGCCTTTAATTAGGCGCAGTAGCATGTGATCAATGGAAATGGCATGCGTGTTTACAGAGTGTGTTTGTTAATGTTCCAGGTGCAGAACCCGTCCTGGATGGCTCATCAACCCTACATCATGCAGCACCCGGTAAGAGCAAGGGATCTCTCCATTTTTAACAGCACCGTCTTCACCACTCTTCTCGCTCCTCTTTTATCTATTTCATAAACATTTCAGTCGGCGTTTTTAAACAGAACCAAGACATTTGCCTGTAAACAGACACACTCAATATGTGCAAGTAGTAGTTGCACGTAGTGTGACACTGATCCTTGAGGATTTTAAAGTGTTTATGTGGGAACGCTTTATAAAGCCGTGTATTTAATGACAGATGCTAAATATTTTATAACAGATGGGTTTAAACTAATCAAGAGGATTCCTTTCTGGGTTTGGAAATGAGCCATCGTAGACGCCTGCCTGATGCGTCGGGCCACCCAAGATGCTTGCAGACAACTTGCTCAATGTGTACCTTTCACCTTACGCTATTATTATATATTTTTTTAGTTTCTCTTTCCCTGAAATCCAACAAATCAAAATATCCACTTGATATACCAGATATCGAGCATAATTGCCATGGCATTACGTCATCTTTTATTCAGTATTTTTAGATTTGTGGGAAAATACTGCTTTGTTGACTTTCTGTTTGCTCGACCAGCTGCACACATGCCTCTCACCTGCTCACACTCTTCTCGCAGGGTACGGTGATATCGCCCTCTATGGACCCATCCATGTCACTGCAGCCTACTTCCATGATGGCCCCTCTCACGCAGCAGATGAGTCACCTCTCTCTGAGTAGTGCGGGAACGGTGAGGGAACACAGCACGCCATCAGAACTCAGTTCACACATCACACTTATCCGAGGATAAGGTTTGAAAAAGGGCATCATCGAACTGTAAAACATTTAAACCTTGAATATGTTTCTGTGTTGCTCTTTTCTTTCAGTTTATGGCTGCCAACACAGCTATGCAAGGAGCATATATCCCACAGTATGCACACATGCAGACAACGACAGTTCCTGTGGAGGTAGCTTATCTGATTTGATTACATTTTTAAATTTTTTATTTCATTTAGCCAAGTTTCAGTTTCAAAGAACGATTTCACTCTTTCTTCCAGGAAAACGGTGCACAGTCACAAGTGGACTCATCCGGCAATCATTCCCCCTATTCCTACCAACAAACCAAGTAGTACTGAGGTAACATTTGGACAGCTAAAACAATCATGTCTACAAAAGCAGTGGACGCTAAGGATCTCTCACTGTTTTGCGCAGGTGTTTGCAAATGTTTAAAAGTGGGACTATTTTTGGTATCATTTTAAGAGCGTATTTCTGAGTTCATGAAATGATTCAAATTATATTTAAAATAAAAAAAAGTTTTATTTTCATACTAGAAAACGTTTATTTTTTACTGGGGTTTGCCGCAGGATACAAGAAAGAAAGAATCACGTGACCAGTTGTGCAAAAGTGCATGATAGTGGATATGTCTTGTTCTACTTTTTTTTTTTTCCTGAAGATTTTTTTTGTTTTTATTTTATTTTTTCGAAAATGATGTTTTCGTGCTTGCTGTGTGAGTGTTGCTATGGTGAAGTGTTCGGTGTTGTTTTCTTGTAAAGTGGTTTCTCTTAGAACTTTGGATTGACCTTGCTGTCTGAGTAAAATTTGCCTTAATAGTTTTGATACAGTAGTCGCACCGACCACCACGGAGCGGCAATAAGCAAAACAATTTTGACAGCTTTTTGCCTGTGAAATCAGCTACATAGGACTTTTTTATATATAAAATCTACGTGTTTTTGCTTTTCCCCCTCCCAAAACTTAAAAAAAAAAAAGAAATATACATTTTTTAGAACAAATATTTTGAATGATATGACTCCACATCTGATTATCATAGTGGACGGAATATTTCTATAGCAAGGAGGCCCTACATTTTTGTGGATATTGGAAGCTCTGCAGAAAATTCCCATTTTTATCGTTGCCTTTTTGAACACTTGGAATCTTAGAGTAGCTGGAATTAAACCTTTTTTGGGGCGACTAAAATGGGGCAGGTGTTTTTTGTTTCTGGGCCATGCTTTTGCATTATTTTTTTTCGGGAGGGGGGGTGATGTTAATTGTAATTTTGACGTGGTGTGTATTTATCGCTTTTACTTTGAAAAAAAAAACTAACAGGAAAACATGGACGTATGATTGTGAAAAAAAAAAAAAAACTAATCAAAGCCTTATAAAAGAACTTAGGCAAAAGTTCAGTGAGTTGGGCTACGGGGTCGGGGAGGGAGGGGGGCTAAACGGGGAAGAATATGTGTATTTTAAATCGCACCTCACTCTTTGATAGGAAACAAACAAACTTGGCACTTTGAGTTGTAGTTTACTTCACCAAAGATTGTGAGATAGTACATTGTCTCTTTAACCAGGACTCTGCAAACTAGACTGCAGTTTGGACAGTGTGCCTTTGTTTTTTTGTTTTTTTGTTGTACATTTGCATTCAGTTTTCTTAGGTAGTAGTACAATACGGACACACAAGCATGAAGGAAGGAAGTGCCACAGGTGGCTTTAGTGATAACAGGAAAAATTATTATAAGATTAAAATAAAAAAAAAATGCAAAAGGAAAGTTCTACAATCTGATAGACATATTGCTCAAAGACTAAGTGGTTTGTTTTTTTTGGAAACAATGGATTAAAGCATGTGTTTTTATTAAGGTGTGCTCCAGTAAGTCTGTGATTCGACCTGGTGGTCAGTCAGACCAGATATCTACCTCAGAGTTTTCTTTCTCCTCTGTTAAGGTCGGGTTAGCAGGTCCAGCCCGCGCCTTCCAGACCAAATGCCACACTCAGGAGCTCGCCACATACAGCTGTTTCCTTTCAGGTTGTTTTCGAATACCTTTTGATTTTCCTGTTTTTTTTTTTTGTTTTGTTTTTTTCTTTCAGTAGGTAGCATTGTATTCACTAGGGAGGCTGACAACATGTTTTCCACGCATTCAGCATCTGCTTTAATTAGCAGTAGATTCCCGAGCCTGATCCAAAGCGTTTAAAATCCACGTTGACAGCAAAGCTTTGTGGTGGATGTGTGCTCTTTTTAAATGAACATGTTCGTCCTGGGAGTAGAGTGAGCAGCATCTCCTCTGTAGTTAGCTAGGGTGTCCAACAAGGGCCGCTGTGATTATACTTGAGATTTCTGTGTAATGCCTGAGACTGACAAGTAATACTGTCTTGTGAGGTTTGTGCTGCTAGTGGTGTCTGAACCAAGTGCCATAATATCTGGGTCAAGAGTTAAAGAGGTGCATCAACGGGGGGGGGGGAAATACTCATATAAGTAACCACCACATTGAACAGTCATTAAGTTATATGAAACAGATCCTAATTTATGAAGATTTTTGTACAGACAGTTTGAGGAAATAAGAGATTTTCATAGAGCTATATGAAAGTTACTTGTTTTTATTATTTTTTTTTTTTTACTTGTGCCACAGTCGAGCTAACTTGTATGTACAGTTTCAGGACTTTCTCCTCTGTATTTTTCTTTTCCAGTGTTTGTTAAACTTTTTTTTTTCTCAGTAGATTGTTGCCCGAGGTTTCTTCTGTTCATTTTTTTGAATAAAAAAAAAAAAAAAACTTTTTTTGCAAATGTGTGGTAACTATAGTGTGTAGTCCTTATTCCCCGTAAGAGCGACTCATTTTTGTGGTCAGTCTTGAGCACACTTATTTTAATTGATTGTACCCAGTTGGTAACCCTACACTGGTTAATGATTAAATTATGTAAATACATAATTTGTGTCGTCTGCCAGTAAAATGTGTTTTCTGAACAGTAAATTTTAATATGGTGGTTGCTACTGGAGCTTGGCTGCAGATTTAGAGGGCTGAAATCCAAATCCTCCAAGTCTCTCACTTTGTCTCTCGCTTTTAGTTTATGTTTAATAAGGAAGCTGGCCTTATTAGAATTTGGAAAAACACGTAGCGTTAACAAATTACCTTTCACGAGATGGCGTGAAAATAATGTCTTGCTCAAATTATCGATTGGAAAACACGAATATGAGCCAAAAGAAACACAGATAAGTATCATATAATCATTTCCGGCTCTGCTTTTAGCATCTTGTTATCTTTATTTTTAAATAACTGACGGATTAAAGATACAAAGATAGTGTGTGTTTTTTTTTGTTTTTTTTTAGTAACTGTTTCAATGACAGAAAACTGGAAGGGAGTGAACATCTGTTTGGTTCCCTCATCAACAAAGCAGCTGACAAAGGTCACTTAGCTGTCAGTTTTCTCCCCGAAAACAGACTCTGCTAATGTGACCACAGCCATCTCCTACCTTGCACATTAATCAGTCTTTTGCGTATCCGCTCAGAGAATTAATGAGACATTATCATATCTTGCAGCTGGCTAGAAACATTTTCCCACGTAGCAGAGGTGGTACTTTCCTCTAAAATGTGTGAGAATATGACAGATTTTTTCAAACCTATCCCGTATTAAATAGCTTTCAGACCATTCTCTATGTCCTCAGTTATAAAAGCCCAGCTTAACACTGACACAGCTCCTCTGAGCAAGATGTTGAGCCGCTTGTACTGTTCAGACTGGTCAACCAATATTTATGAATTGCTCTGCTTTTTCAACCCAGAGGGTGAGGACCTGGTAAGGACTACATCAACACTGTCACATGGTAGTGTTGACAACACGCGTGGCCTGGACAGGGTGAGAGTGGGTGTCAGGGGGTAGTGCGTCGGGCGGGTGGACGGGGGCCACTCTAGCAACTTGGACGTGGCCGTCTGTGAGCAGGCCTTGCCATGGCAGATGGGTCCCCGCGGTATCCTGCGGAGTGTTGTGCCACCCTACGGGAAGCCACCGGCTCCAGACGAGGAGCAAAACTCATGCTCCAGCTGTCTGTGTTTGTGCCACATGCGCCTACGGGCAATGGAGACGAAAACCCCCTTTTCCCCCATGAGCGGCGCTCAACACTCGAGGCTCTTGGCCCTCCATCATGTTCCATCCATGCTCTTTTTAATATCTGTGGCTAAGGACGAGGAAAGAGTTTCATCCTATGCAATGATGTCCTAAAAGTAATTACAAGTAATATTGGTTATTCTAGTTGCACTGTTATTTAATCTATTAGACTGGTTTCTAAATGTGATTTAAGCACACAGGGGGTGGACATAGCAACACAACACCATACAACCAAATATAGCTTTTGAAAATATTACAGTGCTCACTTTTTACTGACATAATTTAAATTTAAATACAAACTTAAGAGTTGCAGAAAATTGAAGTGCTTCAAAAAATAAATGTACTGTAATGCTTGCAGTCAAAAGAAGAGAGGTGCAGAGCCGATCAGACTGTCTTAAAATGAGGGCATTTAAAAATAAGAACCAATTTCCTTCTGATATTTGCAGCTAATTAAAAGGCTGCGCTTCACAGATGTGCGCCGGCCATTTCAAAATAGGGCCATGTCACATTTATGGCACATCCTGTTTAACAATATCACAATAATCCAGAGCATTTTAACCACAGCAGCAGAAAGATAAGTGAGTGCAATGAGTGCAGAGAACATTTCCACAGTTAAGCAGCCTGAGCTGCACTAACGGCAGGCTGCAGAAGTCTGTGCGCGCAGCACCATCTACAGGTCCCTGTGCGCAAATTGCGCAAAAGTCTTGTTGGCTGTGTTACTGAAATGTTAAAAATGAATAAAAAAGATAGTTGGGGGGAAAAAAAAAATCTGATTCCGGAGGGCTTTAGTGACAGTTAGTGACAGAAAGAAAAGGCAACAACCTGGATGACTGAGAACCTTCACAAACATGTTTACTTACCATGAAACGACTATAGATCTCTTCCACACTGTTGCCTTCACAGATAGATAGATAGATAGATAGATAGATAGATAGATACTTAACTTATCCAGAGGGAAAATCGGAATCCAGTAGAATTAAAATGAGATAAGCCTTTAATTTACAGCATAAGGGTAATAAATAAATAAATAAATAAATAAAAATAGAATTGTATTAAAAATTATAAAAGTATATATAAAAACAAATAAAATAACATAAAATATAGTTTATATAAGCAATATACAAACTATATATTCAAACAATGAGTGTAACAGAGTGTATATAAAAATAATAAATATACATTTATATAAAACATAAAGGTATATATAAAAATACACAACGATACACAATATACTTATATAAATGCAATAATATGGATGTGAAGATACGTGGTAACATAGATGTATAGATATATTGTGGGGTTTCGTTTCGTTTTGTTCATCCCATATATACTAATATTTAAAGTTATCTTCTCGTTCTTGTTGGCACTAACCGGAACAAGGAACTAACTGGATGACATCAGATCAGAATGGTGGATTGATACTGTACTAGCCAGTGCTGCGTCCATCTGTCTGTTTGTGTGTGTGTGTGTGTGTGTGCGTGGGTGGGTCAGTGGGTGGGATCATTTCGCTCGAGTCCACACTGGAGTCGAGCAGCAGCAGAAGAAGAAGAAAACTAGTTCGCTGCTGCGTGATTTCCGTGTCATGGAGTCGCAGGAGAAAATCCCCCGATCGTTGTTGATCTGCGTCTTCGCGCTGTGCGCTCAGCTGCAGTTGGCCCTGACGGGAGGTGAGAACTTAAAACTAGAAAGTCGTTGCCATGTTTGGACTTAACGTCGCGCAGGCCCGTGTTGCAGTGACCCTGCGCTCTGTCTGCTGCGTTTGTCTGGTATAGTGCAAGGTTGTCGCTCTGGGTAAGTCAGCAGATTTTGACTGCAGGCAGGTAGGTGTGTAAATACAACCCTGTTGCCAAAGCAGTTTTCCTGAATGTCGACACTTTTGTTTTGAATGTTGCAACTTCTTGTGTACCAACTTGCGGAGCATGGCATTTGCGCACGTAACCACGTTAAAGTGCATGGCTGTGTTGCGAAACAACAATCGTCCAAATTCATATTGCACACATGATACAAGATCTTCTGACGTTTATGTGGCGCAGTGACTATAAATCGTTACATTCATTAGAAAACACCAACTCCAGAGGCATGCTCACGTGTTGTGTATGTATGCAAAACATCAGGAACAACAACAACAAAAAAAACACTCTCCAGAGGAACAGTCTAGAAAATCGTGACACCATTTTCGGATAAAGAGGAACAGAAGTTACAAGCTGTAACTAACCATCGGGGTAGTGGTTGGTTGTGAGGCACAGTGGTGTTCTGTTGAATTTGTTCAGGTTTTTGTCAGTTTGCATGTTGAGGAAGTGATGCACTGAGATATTTAGAAACAGTGTGACTCTGACTGTTTCCTTTTCTTGTTAATGTTCCTCAGAGTTTCCAGTTCCCACTGAAGTTCCAGGTCTTAGTTTAAATTAGAGATTGTCGCTTGAGCGTAGAGCCGACTGTGTTCAGTTGGTGGGCCTTTTAATGGCCCGTGCCCAGTGTGCAAGGGTTCAAAAGTCACTGGACGCTGAAATGTTGGCAGGTCTTGGTTCATCATTGACAAAAGAGCTTGAGGCTCAGAGCTGATTTAGATTCCCCAAGTTGTCCGTCAAAGTAGAGTTTTGACCGTGCAGGTGATGATGAACCATACTAATGAAGCTCAAGAAAATAAAAATTCTGTCAAGGGTTGTGGGTTCGAATACGTTCTAGAAAAGCAGGTACGCACACAGCAAAAACTCTTAAAAAGTGAGTGTGTAAACATGGCCTACTGGATGGTACTAGATGGAAGAGAAACTCTTTCATATGGTGAAGAAGACCCCGTTCTGCACAGCAAGAATACAGATATATATATTGTTTCCTTGTCAGTGATCAATATTTAACCTCTGAGGCTTCACACAAACTGCTTTGGAGACTCAACTAAAACAACAACAACATACAATAACAAAAGGAACCTCAGTCAAAATGCATACCATCTCACCTGTCAGACATGTTGGGGTGTGTGCATCTTTCATTAGAACCGGTCGAGTGGATGAAAACAGGAGCATCGTGTGTCCTCGGATTTATCTAGATACATCGAAACTCAACGAACGACATGTTTTTTACTGAATACAATAAAATGAGGTGAATTGCCCTTAACTGGTAGTTTCAGTTACTTGATTTTCATCCGACTGCACTGCATTTCCCTTATTAAAGACCGGACTGAAAGCAGAGGGACTCCACAGCAAGCTAGAGCTGGAGGTGGCTGTAGAGATAATCCCGGAGAACATCAGCACTGTGGCATCGCGTGCTTTACTTGGGCACTTTATTTAAAAAATGCTAGACACAGCTCTTCTTCAACTATTCAAAGATTCAAAGAGTTTATTGTCACGTGCACAGTGTAGAAACACCCAAATGCCTAACAAAATATTAAAAAAAAAGAATAAAAAAATAGAATAGAAACACATACACTGATGTAAAGCTTTGGTTTGCCACTCTCATATCGTAGTAATTGTAGTATTTTTATTTGAGTGTGCTGAAGTAAAGAACCTGAAGAGCAAACAACACAGTGTAACTGTCCAAATGCATATGTCGTCCGAACTGGAGTTCAAGTTTCAATTTGTTTCTTTCAGACTGCCCTGCAGATGGACGCACCTGGGTGCCCTTCAGAGACCGCTGTTACCACTTTGTCCACGGAGAAGAAGACGCGATCAAATCCTACACTTATGAGCGGGCGAAGAGCCTCTGCCAAGGCTTCGGTACGCGGAGCACTCTGCTCTCGGATAATCAAAACAAAATGGCAAATGTGCTCTGGGCTTGTGCGAGATCACGTTGTCATAACCGCTATGCTTTTTATAGAGCTTCTGACCGTCCAGAGTGCCGAGGAGAATGACTTTGTCGTTAAATATAGCCCCGAGGTGTGGAAAGGCAATGTCAACATGTGGCTGGGAATGTCTTATGACACCAACAGTAAGTACCGTGTGACCAGGGGACATGCTGGCGAATGCAGTATGATTAATCAAAAAGAAAGAAATTCATTTCAGTTGTTTTGAATTAACTGGGTGGAAATCTGACATTGAATTATTATTTTTTTATTAAATACTAGTTAAAGGGCAACTACTGTTTTTTTTTACATCCTGGACCTTATTTCTGGCATAAAATACGATCGTTTACTCACCCATATAACTTTTGTGTAATTTGTTGTCAGTCGGGAGATATTTAGATCTGCGTATATCCATATAGTGGAAGTGACTGGGGCACCGAAATGCAGCCTCTAACTAACGCATTATCCGCTGCGAAACTCGTTCATTTCATCAATATTTTGTTATGATACACTAGTGCTATTCCCCGTTGAGTCCAGACTTACCTGTTATCATCATCCGGGGTCTGTAGATTAACCTACAGACCCCGGATTATGTCATCTCTGAGCGGCGCGCCTACTCGTGACAGTCGGCTTGTTTACCTGTAATTTGCTACTGCTATGGTTCGTCCACAACCTCAGAATCGGAAAAATATTCAGCCATGTTGCAAAAAACTAGCATTAGCAAATTACAGTTAAACAAGCCGACCGTCATGGGTGCGCGCGGCGCTCAGAGATGTCATCGTCCTGGTCAGAAGACATCATCCGGGGTCTGTAGGTTAATCTACAGACCCCAGATGATGATAACAGGTAACTCCAGACTCAACGGGGAATAGCACTAGCGTATCATAACAGAATATTGGTGAAATGAACAAGTTTTGCGGCAGATAATGTTATTTCGAGGATGCGTTTCGGTGCCCCAGTCACTCTCACTATATGGATATACGCAGATCTAAATATCTGCCAAAGAACAGCAAATTACACAATAGTTACATGGGTGAGTAAACGATTGTATTTTATGCCAGAAATAAGGTCCAGGTTGTTAAAAAAAAAAAAAAACAGTAGTTCCCCTTGAAGGTAATAAGTTATAATTCGTTTTTGGGGTGCCTAGACATAGTATTGATTAAAAAAAAATAGAGTTCCTGTGTCGACTAATACTTTATCCTGGACCTTGAAAACAGTAGTTTCAAGAGTTGCAGTTTCTGTCTTATTTTTTGTCTCTCAGTGCAGTTTTCTTGTGAGACATGTTTGACTTCGAGAATATGAAACATTGTCAAGGAGATTTTCTGCTTGTGCCAGCAACTTCTGACAGCTTGTATAACAACACTACCTCATCCTTGTTTTTCAATCCTGGCACGGTTTCCGGAAGTCATGTGTCTGGGAGGAACAGCGGGCGGATGCTAAACTGACGGTCATACTGAATTATCTTTAATTCAGATAAATGCAGAGGAGGGAAAACATGCACGCCATTTATTTCTTTAACATTTAACAGTGTGTTTAACATTGTGTCTTATAACACAGTTTGGCTAATGCTGCGGGGAGACCATAGGCAAACTAAAAGTTGACATTACCGGTAGTAGGATGGTGTTGTTGCTTCTTGCCAGGTGACGACATGAGGTGGCATGGCGAGGAACCTGTGCAGTTCACTAACTGGGAGGACAGATACCCATCAGACCTCGTGCCCATAGAAACGTGTGCGGCTCTGCACAGCAACACGGGAAAGTGGGAAAAAGTCAGCTGCCTGGACGACGTGGAGAACGGGGTGGTCTGTGAAATAGCTCAGAGTGAGTCTTTTTCCACTTGTTGACTTCATGAGTTTGTCCTAAACATTTCGTGATGTGAGTACTGAGTTTGTGAGTTCAGAAAAATGCTTGCGATCATAGCCTCACTGGGTGTTTTCTCGCTTTTCTCACACTTCTCAGAAGCAGAGCAAGTCAGGAAGAGTAAGTAAACCCTGCTTGTTTGTTTTCTTGCTGTTTCTTTACGTATTCCTGTTTGACCCTCCCTGCATTGTTACTTGTTCTCCTCAGAACCGAGCGCGCTGATCTCCGCCCTGGTCATTCTCAGCGTGGTGGCTATCGTGGGAGTCTCGGCAGTCATTTGGTTTCTGCACCAAAAGCATAATTTTGGCACCAGCATCATCACGGCGTTCGAGTACCATCCTCCGTTCCGAGTCCTGGACACGGACCAGTCGTGCCTGGTGGAGGCCGAGGAGACCGACAGTGTGCCGTAGGAGAACTTTCTTTCACAGGCAGAAACACCACCAGGCCCTCAACTTATTTGCTGGGTGTTTTGATGTGAAGACAACTCCACTCTTAAAACAACTGCAGTTTTGGGTTAACACATGTCAACGCAGAATAACATAGTGTGAAAACCATACGCCAAGCTCACCCTGATACTAACCCTGTTCTCTGTGGCACATGAACATCTTTCATCAACCGCACTATCAAAGAATCGTCTGTAAATTTCTCAGATTGGTGCCTTTTCTTCAACCGTGACTAGGCGCAACAGATAATACCGTATAATAGGCCCGTGGAAGCTCTATTTTTCTTTTGCATATTAAAGAAACTTTCTATTGCTTGTTTCAAAGAGCAAATGGATTTCATGAAAAGCTCTCAACATTTTTGTGAGCAGGCAGAAACACTCGCTAATAGAGTTATTCAAGTGACTTGGTATCGTACAAATTTGGGGGACTAACAAGCGGGAGATTAAAAAAAGTATGCGTGGAGATGTCTCGTTACAAGATTAGTCCCTGGTAAATGCTGATGGTTTGGAACACAGGGATTCTTCTGAAAAGTTGCAATCTTGAAGCCGAAGTTGAGATGAGGGTTACTTTTAAGACATTTGAAAGCTCCCCAAGTGCCACGGTGAACATTATGTAATGTCACTGGAGTGTCCCTTTATCCAGTATCCGTTGAAACTCAGTCCAAAACTAACAAGGGCACATGGAAATGGCGTAATCCAAACAAGAGCCCAGCTGAGCAATTGCCTTGTCACTTTATGCATGTAGCCAATGAGGTAAAGCTTCATTGTCCATGATTTTATTTTTGTTTCAGGTAAAATAGTCCTTAAATCAGTATAATTGCTGTTACGAAGACTTTTGTTTTAAAGTTCCTTTCTATTGTGACTCTGTAGCCAGTAAATATTAAGCTGTCAACACTGTCTGTGAAGGTTCTCAGTCATCCATGTCGTTGTATACCTAAAACAAGGCAACCGGACTTGTTTGAGGTTTCTTGACCTTGTTTCGCCACTCATCCAAGCGACTTGCCTGGGTGAGTGGGGTTTAGGTACTGCTTGGATTGTTTTAGATACTACAGATTCATTCTACAACATCTTTGTGTAGCCATCCTGTTAAAGCTGCATTGCCTCACATCTGTCTCCCCCTTCAGGCAGTGAGAGTAACTGCGTAAACACTGACAATAAATCGCTACAGTCACATTTCATCTGCAAATTTTTTATATATGAAATACAGCCTCATCATTTTAGTAAGTTGTAAATAAACCATCTTGGGACGATTAGACAATCAGGATTTGGCTGTGTGATGAGCATGTTGCAGAATCACGATAGGAGACCCTTAATGTTGATTTTTCAATAAATTTGCACAAATTTCTAAGAAAGTCTTTGTACTTTGTCATTATTGGTTGTTGATGCAGAATCCCTGCATAATAATTTCTCAAGATCTGAATCCGTTTGTGCTTTTATATTACACAGTGGTGGAATAAGTATTCAGATCCTTTACTTTTGTAGAAGTAGCAGCTCGGCCATGTAAAAATACTCCAGAAAAAGTAAATGCATTAAAGCGATGTATTAAAAAAAATATCCCACTTAACTAAAAGTACACAAGTATGAGCAGAATATAAAAATATAAAAGTATTAAAGAAAAAGTCTGGGTTTGGTCACTTTCTTATATTATCATATATTGTTATCATTTGATTATTAATACTGAGGCATTAGTGTGTAGCTAGTCTATGCGGTTTTATATAGCAACAGAGCAGATAAATCTGAGAGGTAGTCAGACGATTAATAAGAGAGGAAAGGAGAAATAATTCTGTTGTCTATGTTTAGATTTTTTTCTAATCTTTGATTTTTTTTTGGTGAAACATCAGAAACACAAAATGAGCTTGTTATCCACGTAAAATCTTAATCTTAAAAGCTACTAAAGCTGTCAGATATACTGAACTGTAGTACAGTAGCGTAAAGTGGGAATACTCAAAGTGTAAGTACTTCTAAATTTAAGAACACCATTTGAGGAAATCCAAAAGTAATACTGCAGTACCTGGGAGTGTTTCTAATGCTGGTCACCTTAGCCTCAGACCTTAATTCGATGTGCTCTACATAGAACATTTCTTCTAAATATATATGTCAATGCATAATTAAGGCAAAAAAAAAAAAAAAGATGAATTGGGACACCAAAGTTGGGGATAGAGTCTAATTAGTTCTGAGAGGATATCTAAATCACTGTCATCTGAAAAGTGTCATTCCCTCTAAAAGTCCAGCGGCTCTGTTGACATCTCAGCGTGAGCCAAGATGAAACAGAACTGAAAGAAGTCAGCAGGATATCTTTTTTTTTTCTTCTCCCCCTTTTGCTTTCATGCGCGTCTAATTTTAGACTTCCAAGAAGTCTGTGATCTGACAAAGTCTCTTCAAAGCTCGGCTGCGGACGCCTCTTTGTTGAGTAAACTTTCCTTAGATGGTTTTTAAGATCTCATAATGAGTTTTCAAAGGCGGATCTGGATCAACATTTGATGTGGGACACTGACAGAGAATCATAACAATAACTTTCTTTCCCTCCGAGCATTGTGGGTAATTTCTGGATTTGGCCAGCAGGTGGGACAGTGAAGCATGTTTTTGTCAAGTCCTTTTATGCCTGTCACTGAAGAGAGGGGATTTTCTTCCACAAATGAATGCAGTCTGGAAAGATAAATAGCCTGATACAGAGAATATTTGTCATTGGACAATAATCTATAAGAATCTATGTATAAAGAGAAATACAATCCAGAGACAACAAATACAAAAACCTGACTGCAGAGTAAGGATTCTTCAGGTTAGTTTAACTATAACATGTGATGTGTAGTGTCCTTCTTGGTGCTATGTCATCTTGGTGATTAAATAGCTGCAGGAGAATGGGACCGGTGTCATAGGGCCTGCACGTGGTGGGAGATGTTAAACGATGCACTATGGAAATGAGGAAATAATGATATTTGAAAAGAGAAATGCTAATTTTCTTTAAAGGTTTGTTTCTTTATGAAAATGTGAACAAAAAAACGCTGCTATCAGTCTGGCAGTGATTGGCAGGTCTCAGTAAGTATAGTGATTAGAAACCTTCTGTTTTGCTAAGTAGAAGCGACTTATGTTGTCATTTATTTCCAATGCTCAGTGCTAAATTTAGCAGTTTTCCCAAGACCAAACAGTGATTCACTCTCAGAATTATGCGCTAAAGCACACAGATCAAGCATAACATTATGATCACCTTCCTAATATTGTCTGCGTCTCCCTTGTGTCTTCAAATCAGTTGTGACTCATCAGAGAATAGACATGGACCTTTTGAGGGTGTTCTGTGTTAGTGGTGGCCTAAGGGTCCTGTGGGTTGAGGGGAGAGGCCTCTGTAGTCCAGACTCGTTCCAGTGCATCCCACAGCTACTTGATCACTTTGGGATCTGGTGAATTTAGGAGGTCAGCTCAACACCTTGTGCTGTTTTTCAGTTTTTTGAGTTGTTCCTTAATCGTTTTTGTGTATGTGTCTGTGTCAGGCTGCATCCTGCTGGGGATGGCTGCTGCCATCAAGGAGTGTTATTGCTATGGGTTGGGGTTTCCTGGTCTGGTCTAGGTGGGTGGTACATGTCTAAGTAACATCCACACGAATGCCAGGTCCAAAGTTTCCCATCAGAACACTGAATTGTCACAAGATGGTCAATGTTATTTACTTCTCCTGTCGGTGGTTTTAATGTTGTGGGTGATCGGTGCATATTTAATTGAGATGCAGTGACACAGCAGGATTTGTCTGACAAAATCTTTAAAAGGAGCATTTAGAAAGCCTTCAGAAAAAATGTCCACGGTCTGATTTCAGACATCCAAATTGGTGCAGTGAATTTTATACTCTAAAATAAAAACAGGATTTTAATCTGACCTAAACAGATTGATGTTGTGTGTGTTTTTTTTTTTGTAATGCTACTGAGATGTGTTTGATGTCTGTATGTCACAGGTTTCAACAGAGAAAATTGTGTAATCATACGCAAGAGTGTTTTTTTGTACATTTGCTTTCCTGCACAGGCAATTATGATAATTATAACAATTAGTTGTTGTTTTTTAAATAATGGGTTTGAATTTAATTTATGATTAACACCCCCACGCATAACTATTTAGTTTTTGAAAACAAATTACATCCAATCCACACATCCCATTACACCCCAAACACCATCTTTTCTATCTAACTGGAGTACGCTGTACATGTATTTTATTGTCACAGAGGGCCTGCTGTCCCGTCTCAAAAGCTGTAATGGCCTATTTTCGACCAAATAACAGCAAATGGGTTTCATTCACACATCTGCCGCGCCGCTGCTCGGAGCAGGACGGGGTCTGCGCTGACCCAGAATGACTAATTAAAATGGACATTGGTATGCGAGAATAAGACATGACGTACAGTAGCGTGACAGATGGAAGGAAAATGAGAGCCGCGGCGGATTGTGAGACATAAGTTCGTAAAGCATGCGGGTAATCAAATTAAAATACAATACGAAGCGAAAATCCTTGTTTTCATAGACTTGGATGTGTAAATACGCGTAAAAGGCCTTTTCTTTACTGTCTTCCTCCAACCAAGTGTCTGTTAAATACATTTTTATTTGAGCTCAACCTCTATTTATGCTCCTTCTTGGAAAAAGGTGTCCGTACGTGGAAATACAGAGCATCTGTTTCTCATGTCCTGGTCCTGGAAGTCTCATGTTTCTTGCCCCCATTCACTATCCTGCGTCATGCTTCACTTAACAGAGGAAAACACAAAGACTAGATAAAGTCCACTCTAGTTTATGTCAGGACACTTTACACTCTGCAGCATACAGGTTACAGTTTGCATGTGTAAAATGAATGCTTAAACCTGTTTTCTTATTACATACGTTTGCACATGCTCTGCTGTTATGTGATGCAATAATAAATACCAGAAAAATTGCATTACGGTATTAATTCAACTACCCAGTGAATGCAGACTTGTCATGTCACATTATGCAGCAGGTTTTTGGGACTCCGAGTTAAATATTCCATGCACACACACACACACATATCTGCAAACTTAAAGAGATGAATGCACCCAGTTTTTAGCCCATTTTCTAAATCAAATGTGTGTGCAGTGCTGGAAGGCTTTGGCGTTAAAGGGATCAGAGCATTGTGTGCTGACATGATTAAAATCTGTATTATTTAAATATGTCAGAGGGGGGGCAAAAAAAAATAAAAAAAAAGGCGGTGGCAGTGAGTCCAACGGTGCCCTGAGGGAAGCCCGAGCTTTCTGTGGACTGATAAAATAATAAAAAAAAAAACAAACGCACATCTTAATTTGTTTTCTATCAGTCTCCGGAGAGATCATCTTTGCTGTGTCTTTGGCATCTCATTATACTTTCTAATCAAGACTCTTTAAAAATCTCTTCAAAGGGGACAGACGATTTGCCCTTCCCCCAGCGCGCTGCGTTCATTGCAGCCATCGGCTCTGACTTATTATGTTACAAATGACCAAGGTACTGTGGGCTGACATTTTGATTTCATGAGAGCTCGGATCTCTTCCATTGCTCATTCTCTTCTATTAAAAACCTATGCATCTTGTGGCACGGATGACGAATGTATCAAATCATTTTCGTCTCCTCTCACCTTGCGTGTTCATCTAACCAGGGGATGCGTGCGCGAGCCTACTTAGTGGCTGCAGCCTCTACAGAGACACAGAATTAAAAGGGGAGAAAAATCAATGAGGCTCTGAATGAGGAGAGGAAATAACAGTACACTTTAAATTACAAATGCTGATCAAGGATTTTTTCTCTCTCTCTCTCTACATCTCTAATTCACACACGCCTTTGTGCCTTAATTACTGTGTCCAATTAGCTTGAACCTCATATACAGTGTGTAAAAGGTGCAGCGCCTTGAACTGAAACACTGCTTCTTCTTTCAATAAAAGGCTGTAATTACACTTGGTTTTATCAGGGTTTTATATATCCGGAAATAAAACGCATAGCTCTCATCATGATTCTCGCCTTTACAAAAAAAAAAAAAAAAAGAGAAAAACTGATGCTCATCTTGCGGCATTATATGAAATTAATTAAAAGTAATATTCAAGGCGTTTAATCCGCGGTGCAGTGTAATCTACATCTGCAACACATCTTCATACTGTCACACTGCATCAATTACGCCGTGTTGTAAATGAATGCTGTCGAGCGAAAATGATAAGACCAGCCACTTTCTGCTGATTTTATGTTTGCTTAATGATCAGGGCAAAGAGGCAGATGGCAGTCCTCGGCCAGACTGAACCACTTTCATTGGACAAACACAATACTTTTTTTATATATATATATTTATTTCACTAATCACCGAAACATTAATGTACCAGCGTTCGAGTAAACGTGTTTGGCACTTTGGAGTCTGCAATTTTTGGAGAATTCAAACGATTTGCACTGTTAAAACAGTAACACCCCTTAAATAAAGCATTTTGAAGATAGCCGAATTAATCCAAAACAGTTCCCTTTAATTAAATACAATGAAATCCCTTTCATCTACAGTCTAAACTAATTTGCACCCTCTGTAGTCTCCGCAGAAGCACGGTTATAAATTCTCTTTCTTGCTTTTGAATTAAACGAGTGGTTCACTCTTTTTACGTGTATTACTTGTGACTCTAACTAATCCTGCATGGTACCTTGCTTTTTCCGACTTCTGTTCTTTCAGAGCGCTTACTGTTGGCTTTTTTAATGCTGCAATCCAAATTTTGCTTGCAGTAAACTGAGGCAGATCTTTGTTTAAGTCTCTTATTCTTTCAGATATTAGGCACATATACACACCATTGCAGCCACCAGGACACATTTACCTACTTGCTCGACCTCCTTTGATTATTAATCGCAAAACTAGCTAAGAGAATGCAGGAAATATAATCCACAAGGAAATGCAATAGGGCTTTTTTTTTTGCCTTGCCTTGCACTGAATAAAATTACTGATTACTTACTTACACCAGGGCAGTTGTGACGTTTACATAGAGGTCTCATAGCACTAGACAAATTATTAATGGCTAACAATGTACTACTCAAGTATCTGGTTGTTAACAGACCCCTGTCACATGCGTTTTCAAGTGTTCACCTCCCACATATGCTCCTAATAAAAACCTAAACTTCCCACCAGTCATTTAAAACTGAAGAAGCCACTTGGAAAAAACAACATCTCACAAGTCCAGTTCCCTTTGTTTTAGCTTATTTTTGGGGGATATTCCAGGACCTGGATGACTGAGAAGCTCCACAGTCACACTGTTAAAAACATTTTGTGATACCAAAAAAAAAAATAATATTAATAAAAACAGCAGGCCTGGACTCTTATACACTCACTTGCCAGTCCATTAGCTGCACTAGTATTCTAATATAACCGTCCTGCACTAAGTTGCTCTTCAGACAGCATCAGAAACGACTCCACTCATCGTTTCTCCTGCCTGTTCACAATAATGCAGTCTGGAAAAAGACACAGGAGCATCAAATCAAGGACTACTCATCCGCTAAAAATGTCGTTCCCCCACAGCAGTATGACTTCTAAATCAGAACATGCGAACACAGAACGGTTTTATTTTTCTTTCTTTTTTACTTTATTAATGACAATTTTCTTTTTAGTCTCACAGTTTTCTTTTCCTTTCGGCTGTTCCCTTCGGGGGTCGCCACAGCGAATCATCTGCTTCCACCTCGCCCTATCCTCTGTACCCTCTCTCTCTTCTCTTACACCAACTACCCCTGATGTCCTCCTTCACTGCATCCATAAACCTTCCCTTTGGTCTTCCTCTAGACCTCCTGCGTGGCAGCTCTAACCTCAGCATCTTTTGACCAACATATTCAGTATCCCTCCTCTGAACACGTCCAGACCATCTCAGCCTGGCCTCTTTAACTTTATATCCAAAGCTTCTCACACGAACTCTCTTATTTATTTTAATACAAAGTCCCCCCCCCCCCCTCCCCATATTTATACACCAATCAGGCATCACGTTATGACCATTGACAGGAGAAGTGCAAAACATTGACCATCTTGTGACGATAAAATGTTCTGCTGGGAAACTTTTGGACCTGGCATTCATGTGGATGTTACTTAGACATGTACCACCCACCTAGACCAGACCAGGCACCCCCACACCGCAGCAATGACACTCCATGATGGCAGGAGCCAGGATGCAGCCTGACAAAGGCACACTCATAAAAAACGGTTTAAGAACAACTTAAAAAAAACAAAAAAACATGAAAAACAGCACAAGGCGTTGACCTGGCCTCCAAAATTCACCAGATCCCAAACTGATCAAGTATCTGTGGGACGCACTGGGACAAGGCTGATCCACAGAGGCCCCTCCCCTCAAGCCACAGGACCCATAGGCCCCCACTAATACAGGACACCCTCAGGCCCATGTCCATTCTTTGATGAGTCACAACTGATTTGGAGACACAAGGGAGACAATATGTCTTCATGGAATCCTGCAGTTATCCACTCCTACCTGAATGAACAATTCTCCAACCTGCCTATGATTCTTCTTACATTTTTAAACTGTCATGTAACATCATCAGTTTGTATCATAAGATTCCACATGTACACTTCAGTCAGATATGTGTATCTATGACAGATGTATGTTTATCTTGCTGTTCTCTTCTCTTCTCTCTTTGCTGTTCTCTTCTCTTCTCTCTTTCTTCTGTCTGTACCCGGCCGGCCTTAGGCAGATGGGTCCCTCCATATGAGCTGGGTTCTGCTCGAGGTCTCTTCCTGTTAAAAGGGAGTTTTTCCTTGCCACCGTTGCCTTCAGGCTTGCTCTGGGGGTTTCAGGCCGGGTTTTTGTAAAGCGTATTGAGACGATTTGTATTGTTAGTGACGCTATATAAATAAAATTGAATTGAATTGAATTGAATATTAGGAAGGTGGTCATAATGTTATGCCTGATCGGTGTGTTTTTGTCGACTGGTGGCATGCGTGGAACACTGTTTCACTTAAATGTGGTGCAAAATGGCATTAAAGGAAATCAAATCCCAATACAATAACCTCCATGAGACGTAGAGCAGTATCGTTATGAATGCATTTGTTGTTGTTTGTTTTGTTTTTTTACTACCAAATGAACTGACGAGTCAAGTGAGTGCACATACAGTCATTTGGGGATGCCTAGTTATATATAAATGTTACAGATGTGTTGGCTGCTGTTTGTGTGTGTGTGTGTGTGTGTGTGTGCTCTTGCATGCTGCAGGCTGAAGTTTGCATTGTAGAAGCCCTGGGCTGACGTCACTTGGCTGTAGTTGCCTGGAGTGAAGCGGAGGAGAGGAGAGGAGAGTCTCTTCTTCAATGTGCGACCAGAGACCAACACGTTCAGTCACACTCTTCACTTACTGACCAAGCTCTCCATTCATCTCTCAGAACCGGCGCTAGAAAAAAACAAAACCAAAACAAAACAACAACCCCAAAACAAACTAGGAAGTAAACCTCTCATACTTTAAAGGATTTTCGTCGATGAGGTGAGTTGTTTTGGTTTTTTTTCCTCCCCCCTCTTCTCTATCGCTCGGTGCTCACTGACATACGTTCACTCAGGTTTCTGTCACCGGGGCTAACCGCTAAGCTAACGCTCTTTGGCTAACTCAACCCCGGTAGCATCTCTCTGTCGTGTTTCGTTTTTACGCCACTCACGTTAAAACCGCTGCCCGAGTCCAAACGCGAACACAAGAGACAAGTTGAAAGGATTTGACTGTGAACGCGTTCGCCCGGCTTTAAACTTTGTTCGCGGTACAACTGTTGTCATGTTGGAATTGTAACTTGGAGACGAGGTGATGATGAAGAAGAAGAGTTTCTGCTTCACAGACTTTCAGCAACTAGTTACCGTGACACCGGTGATGTTCACCCCTGTGTCCAGGTAAGTTAGCTCGGCAGCCGGCTACGTTTTTGAAGCTCCTAGCTCTGTTGAGTTGGAAGTGTCGTCTGGGTGGCTTGTTGTGGCTTTAAGCGTCGTGTGAAAACATTTAATGAAACAACCCAAACAATACAGCTGCGGTCAAGGTGAGCTTTCTTAACGTTTTACCGTCATATTTCCCTGCTGTAAATGAATTATTAGTGTTAAAGCCGAGCTGCTGCTGGCTAGTTTCCTCTCCCTCCCTCTGTCTTCTCTTTTTGATGCTTCCTCTTAAAAGAAAAGCGCAGCTAATGCTGCAGCTGCGGTCTGGGCTGTAATTTACCCTTTGAGATTATGACAATACCCTCCATTTTTTTTTTTTGAGTGTGTGTGTGTGCTTTCATATTAACAGCAAGGCATTCGCCATCTTGGGCTATTTAAAATTAGCACTGCCCATTTAAGCGATGTGTATCTGTCTAACACAGTGATTAAACTTTTGAGGAGAAAACATCTGAAGGGCTCTCATTTCTGTAGAGTTGAAAGTGAAAGCAGTACTTTAATTATGCCACTATAATAGGTTTTGGCGTCTGTGGAGATGGCTGCTTGTGAGATTTCAGAAGTGATTGTGTATGTTAGAAAACTGCAGTCTTACACTTTTAATATAGCCCTAGAAATCCGTTAGTTGTTTAAGCTTGTATATTGGCTGCTATAATCTGGATATCACATGCACAGACTAGGCCTAACTCCCAAAGCAGATATCTTGACTTCTTATTCATTTATTTATTTATTTTTCCCCCCCAAGTTATTTTATGCATTTATTTTAGGTGGTAGTGGAGAGAGACAAGAATCGATGAGTGTGAGGGGACGACACAACAGCAAAGGGCGCAGTCTGGACCTGAACTAGTGCTGCCGGGGCGCCCCTAAATCAGGGCATTTAAACACTGCCTTGACTTGTTCCCCCGTTCCTGTTTAGGTTAATCTTTGGGGGGAAAAAATGAAGAAAGCTTTGCCTCGCTGCCTGTTAATACATAACGCACAAACCACAGAAGCCCACACATGAGAAATCCTAAGAATCTATGGCCCTTTTTGCACAGTTTTACTTGTCATAGCAGGGAAAGCATAGCTTTTACTAACAACATTAACAACAGGTCAGTTGTAACCAGCTGTTATAGTCCGTGATAGGACTATAACAACCAGCGTGCACAGTCCTGCATTAAATAATTAAGGCATCATTAATTCAATGTTTACATCTCTTTTTCCTGCTGTGACACGTCAAATTATTTATTATTCAGAACTAGATCCGTAAATGAACACGTATTAAGGCCTTCAGCATTGACCACACTTTTTCGCAAGTGCTGCACATCGATTCGTGAAGCCATTGCAGTCCGCAGAGCTTATTTTGATGGCCTGAATTTGTCATGCGCCATTTAGTTTGTTTTGGCAGGCGTCTTTTGTTTCCTGCATGGTGCAGCTGATCTGTCTTTACAGATGCAATTGATAGTAATGAGCGAGCATGTGACCTTAGCGCTCACAGTCTCAGCGAAATGGCAGCAAACATTAGCTCCGCTAAAGTTCATCATTTAAATGGCTTCAGTAGCCAAGGCAGCGAGATAAATCAGATCACAGCCTTGATGTGTTATGCATGCATCCAGTAACTGCCAATGAATCAAAACACAGGTAGAAGGTCAGTAAATTTGCCTCATATTTATTCAGTGCACATGTCCTTGAAAACCTATGCAGACAGAACAGTGTAAGCTTCGAATACACGCCTTTAACACTGACAAAACCAAGAGTCAGCAACTTGGCATTTGAATTTTAAAAACATTGAGTTCTTCCGAGCACCAAAGTCAAATGTACTGCAGGTCCCTCTTGCAAAATCCTTTAAAGCTGTATTTTTAACACGCTAGCTGTCAAAATTAATTAATTTTCAACTCACTTCATTTGATTACAAATAATTTATTATTTAAATTTGTAGAACTTCTTTAGAGCCTGGTTTTTATCAGCTTATGTGTTGTCCAATATGAGAACTTCTTTCACAACACATACTTGTGGAGGCTGTGACTTAAGCATTGTTTATACTCCTGCAACGGGTCAACCCAGAGCCTACGCCATACGGTACTGCACCGGTGAAAGCATTTCAGTTGATAAATGTAAAAGTACAGTTTATTTTACTGAAGCTAAAAGTAACTGTACCTGTGGCGTAGAAGTGACACACAACCCTGAATCTGGCTTTAGGGTCTGCGTTAGTGAGGTACCAAGTCAGACATAGTTTGTCAGTACGTAGGAAAAGAATATTATAATATCAGAATTTCATACTCCCTAAAATTGGCATTGGCCCTAAAAATCAGTACTGGTTTTCCCGTAAACTACCTTATACATATAGGTCATCAGTTACATTTTGTGCATGAGGCCAAGGCATGCAGTAGTACAGATAGGGTGGGTTTCATAATCTTTGAATCTATTTCTTTTCCAGTACTATTAAGCAATGTTATGTGTAAAAAATGGTTACAGTGCTGAGCTTTTCAAGTACACAACATTTGTGTGGGCCTGCTTCTTCTTCTTCTTGTTGCAAAATATATGACAACACCCTTTTATTCTCATTTCCTGGGTCTTTGGAAAGAGCCAGTGGAGAAAAAAAAAAGGTCCGCTATTAACTGCGTTTCACCCATTTTCACCCTGTCTCTCCTATTCTTACCCTTTCCACAAGTTTGCACTCATTAATCAAAGATGCTGGGCCCCTGCTGAGGGCCTGAGCTGCAGGTTCATCAATTTGCCAGACGGATTTCTGTAAGGAACAGTGCAGAGGCTCTTAACACGGGAGCATAAATAAATCTATGGTCTTTATATGCAAGCCCTGAAGGTTAATGCTGTATAATTCAATGTACCCCCTTTGTCTGCTGTGATTGATGTTTTTAAACATGTAAGGCTTGACGGGAGTCCCTTTTTGTAGGTCAGTGTTGACACTTTATGATTGGGTGAGCTTGGGGGGAGCAGCACAAGGGAGGAGGATTATTAGGAATATGTCAGGGAGATTACTCTTTTTCACTCATCTTCCTGGTCTATTTTCTCTCTGCCTGGAGATGCTTGTCGCAGTGCTTTATGTGAACCATTGATGCGTCAGAGATTGAAGTGTGCCTGCTGTGTTAATGGGGCTGATGTTTAAAATGCAGGTGGCCTGGTATGTTTGTTTGGATGCTGAGTACTTATATGCGTCCTTTGCTGCAGAAATAGTAGACCGGCTCAGAATGAATGAATGAATTGACTTCCATATTCATAATTCTTAGTCAGATTGGTGCAGCATCACAGATTAATATCTTCAGTCCGGTTGCTGTTATAAACCATTGCACTCTCACACCAAGACTGTGGCTCAGCAGCCCCCTTTTTTTTATTGATCCTCATGCATTTAAAATCTGGTCACTGCTGCCACAAACACTTCCCACTTCAGCTGTGCTAGGCACGCTGCAGTAGACACATTTTTGTACTTATTGTTGTGTGGTCTGATGGAAGTAAAATGAATCTCTAAACATGGCAACGGCAAAGGCCAAAATGCAAAGCTAATTGATCATGGCTAAACTGTCTCTTCACCAAAACACGTACAATACAACTGTGAACAAACTGCTTATGCTTTGAAGTGCCTTAAGTGAGTGGTTGAGTGGTTGAAATTCAGCTGGAGCAGATTATATAGAAATAACTATGGCATTGAAGTAAATATGGCGACGGCATTGATTGCCAGCCTTTTCCACTCCTACGGTATGTGTGCATAACAAGTAAGGTTCAGTATACAAAAGCATCAAACAGTCTTGTTTAAGTTTCTGATGGCGAATAATAAAAAAACACCTACGCTCACTGAGTATTGACATTAAACCAAGGACACTACCGATGTCTAAGTCAGCTTCAGTGTTGGGAGCCATTAGTGGCAAGGAGATGTTGGTTTGTTAGAGCTGAGAGGTTGACGAGGTCAGCCAATTAAGTTATTAAGATTCTGCAGACCCAGCCACGGCAAAACAGTGTTCACTCTGAAAGCCAAAGAGACTGGATAGATAGAGAGATAGAGAGATAGATAAACAAGTGTGATATATGAAAGAAAGAAAGAAAGAATGAATAATACTATACTAATAATACCCAATACCCCACCCACCTCTTTCCATGACTTAATATGTGTCTTTTATGTAGGAAAGCCAGAGTTATTTGTTCTTTAAGTGACACGTGGGCACAGAGATGAACAGCGGTGTAACCTGAGGAGACTCAGCCTTGTGGTAGTTTAAAGACTTTATACAAGAGCTCTTTATTTAAAGCAAGAGAGTGGCCCTTTTTATTCTTGATATTGACAGTTTCTTTCAGGTGTAAAAGATCTCTTTTGTGGTAGTATTCACACTACATAATGACACAGATGGTAACACAGGTTAATCACATGTACATGACAGTCAGCTGTTGAAGCTACTGCTTTGAGAACATGGAGGCACAACTTGTGGGCGGCGAGAGACTCTGTGTTTGCTGAATAGATTTAGAGCTGACTTAGAACACCCAGAGGTGCAGGGGCAAAGATCTCTATATGAGAAAATGTGGCAGATTATAGTGGGATATCTGTTAATTCAATCTGGAGCCATTTACTTTTCAACTTCTTTTTCCGTTTTCTTCTAGACAGTTTAAAGTGATTATGTTGTTTCAAGTGTGCCAATGTAACATAAACTGAACACCACATGGGAACTTTTATACCCGTCACAGTAGATATTTGCATCTATAACCAACTAAGTTTATCCAATAAATGAATATTTGTTTTAAAAATATGTAGCTTTTAGATATTCAAAAAAGCACATTGTTACTGTACACTAGTGATATAGATACAACTCTAAAACGTGACTATATTTTAATACATCTGGGCATGTGTTTGCACACTTCATTAGCACATCACTGCTGTAAACCTAAAAATCAACTCAGATATGACAGTATTATTGTCTTAAATAGAAGTGAATTTACATTTATTATATAAAATAACAGTAAAAAGCCAGTTTCAGTCTCTAAGCTTCAAAAAGCTGAATGGATATCCTAAAAGTAATAAGTGCTTTTTCTTTTTCTTTTTTTTAAACCATGGATCCACAAAGCAGCCTGGTGCAGTCAGACTCTATTCTTATCATAATCTGAGTAACACGCCATTTGGATTTCATTATGGGGCTTGTTTCAACCTCGGCATGTAATTAGATAGTTCAGTCAGAACAACAAATGGTGTAATCTTCTTAACAAGTGATTTAATTGCTGTTAACTTTTCCTCCTTTACAGTTATTTTGCTGTCAGTATCTTTTACAGTGAACGGACACGATAGCCCGGCCAAGCACCTCACTTCACTGACGCCAGCCATTTTGCTGTAAACAAATTCAAGTCATTGGCATGCATCGCGACGTTGCTGTTACTCCTCTGTGCATCACTGCATGAAGCACGCCCAAACAATTTGATTGACCCGGCTGATCTTTGCCGGGCATAAGGAATTTTCAAACAGACTGACGTTTCCGCGCTAAAAGTTTGTGAGCGATGGAGCTGCGTGTTGGCTTCCAGGCTATACGCAAAAGTACTGTTAGTCTAATCTGACACACAAATATCCTTGGGTACAGGGAGGTTGTATGCAGAGACTAATAGTAAAATAAACAATGCAAACTCCACACTCAAACTAAGGGGTTGTTTTTAGACCTCTGAATGATTCTGGTTTTCTGTGGTACTATCGGTGATTAATCTTGTGTTTAGTTCCATATAGGACAGCCCATGTGGTTGTACTGTAAGAACATCTTATACCAAGTGTTTCTGAGTGATGCATTAGGACCTAAAAGGATTTAAATGATTCAGAATTTTCTCAAGGACTGAACTGGTCTAGGCCCTCATTTCCTTTACATTCCGCACAAAACGAACCCAGATGGTAATGCATAAATAGTATATAATGTATGCGGTTGCTTGTCAGAAGTGTTTGCAGTTCCTAACATATGTGGAATTTAACATTGCTTGAGCAGCTCTGTAAGTGGACGAACAGGATTTTACTGTGTACGAAAATTAATGACAGATCCATTTTTTCATTGTTAATCATACTGAATCACTGTAATATATATAACCACAAATTACTCTTGCTATACAGCGGACCATAATCCAAATTCCCTGAAGTGTTTTTGTCACGTCCCTTTGCCTTGTGTCACTGTTCGAGCAGAAGTTTGATTTTCAGCTGATATTAAAACGGATACCTCATTTCCTCTGGGTCCGTATTACCATTTTTATTTCATTTTCACAGAGCTGTCAGAAAGGAACAGTGCTGAATGAGTAAATCGATAAAATCCAGCAATAAATGACTGTTGTCGTCTCGTATTTCAGGTGGAGAGAGGTGATGTCACAGAACTGAGGATAGTCTCATACGGTAAGTGTTTGGTTGCATCAGCTACTCATTGTCCATTTCTGCCTCTTTGAAGTGCTTTGTTTGACTTTGTATAGGAGAAGGGCAACATTTAGCCCTGTTCGCTGTGGAAAAACTAATTGATGAATGCAAATGCAGCACTGCATGGAACACCTCATTTTAAAGTAATATTTAGGTATAGGATTAGGATTTTCCAATTAGGTTGAGAATTTAACCAAGTCCTCATTTATGAAATTAGTTTGTGCTGCATTACCCTTTGCTCTCATTTTGTGTGTATCTAATTAATTCCCATCTTTCTTAGAATTAAAGTGTTAAGGCTTCAGAGGATATTTAAATCTCGTGGGGGAGAAGTGAAAACTTTTTTGACTATGGGGTATTTTAAGATAAATTACTGTGAACCAAAGAGGGGTAATTGGTGGAGTAGGAGCTATTGTTTGACTTTGTTTTAAGATGAATTTGGGCTACTTTACATATAGTGGCAAATGTTTCTTAGCTGCTGTTAAGAAGTGAAATGTTGCCTCAAGATAGAGGAGGTGGTTGTATCAGACACCCACCAGTCTGACGAAAGTGCATCGCGTATCGTTTCTGGTGCCACATTGTCAGTGTTAATTCTGTGAAACCTTATTTCATAGCAAGGGATATATGAGGCTCATACTCACATGCACAAACTCAATCAACAGCTTGAAACCTGAAACAGGCAAATTTACAATTAATATGTGTTGCAAGTGATATACCCGCAGCAATTTCCTCTTTCACAGTTTCTATAAAGGCGAGTGGAACTGCTCACTTACCTTTTAAGGAAAGACTGCTGAGATTGTGTGGTGAAATTCATGACATGCACGCGGCCACCTCCCGATCGAGAGGAAGTGGCTCTGACTCTTTATGCGTCTGACCCTGGAAAGACACGGGTCATCTGCAGCTCTGCAGATGAGCCGAGTTGAAATGGCAATGGCGAAAAGAGCTTCATTGCAGGAATCCCATCATCATGTAAAGTTGTGCACCCTCCCTTTCATCTGTGTATGTAGTACAAGCCCTCAAGGATTTATTATAGCAGTTATCAATAACCTTCAATGTACCTGCAGGGCCCAACAGTAAGTTTCATAAATTATTGCCAGCGTGTAAATGATTGCCAGACATTGACTCAATGGGAGCTGTACAATAGGTCAGTGAATTATGAATGAATGAATGTAGTGAAATATGACAAAATATATTTTACACAGTATTAGTTATTCCGTTTATTCTCTCTGTTATTCAGTACTTAAACACTGTACATACTTTGGCTCTGGCAGATCAGGTCTGATCAGTGTGGTTGATTTGTCAGTTGTGTAGTGAGGTCAGGCTTTTTATTTATAGTGCTAGCTCGGTATGATGTATGTTTACACTGTACACCCAAGCATGTTATTCATTGCAGCTACATTATTTATAGGAAGCACTCATGAGGTAGTGAAGCTTGGTGGACACCGCAGGTTTTATATGGATTAAAGGAGAGGGGTTGAGCCATGCAAATTATTGTTTTTCATCACATTTTCTAACCTGTGGTACCTTCAGTTAGTAGCATAACGTCATAGAGCAGGCTGTAATTTCTAACTTTGCCAGAAGGCCGAGCAGAAGATTGCTGTGACTGTGCAATCTGACTTGGTAGTAAAAATCAGAGCGCGCTTTTCTACCCGTTTTTCATTTTTTCACTCCCTAAAGGGAGACTAAACTTGTAGGAAGAAAAGGTGAAGCAGTTAAAAGAACGGTAACATGAATGATGCAAGTGTAAGATTTATGAAAACGGCACTCACACGAATGGTGGGATGGTGCTTATAGTGCTCCTTTGTTTTACTCATTCAGAGCCTCATTATGTCGCCCTGTTAACAAGAGGTCTGTACAGTTGATGATAGATACAACAAAATATTTGGACTTTCGTTTATCTAGCTTTACTAAAGATCCCAGGTGTAATATTTTAGTATTTACTTTTCCAATTTCTTTGGCTGCAGTTTATTAATCATTTTCTTAAATTGCTGGTGAAAGATTCCTCCGTGTTCAAGCCAGCAAAACTTCCCGTTCATCTACACCAGAACATCGACCAGCTGCCTTTTTTTCTCTCCATGGCATTCCAGTGACCTGTGGGGTTTAGGTCATTCCAAGATTTAATTTTCTTCTGGCAAAAATAATATTCTTTCAACACGTGACTGGTATGCTTTAGTTTCTTAGTCTGCTGAAACATCCACTTCTGTCACTCAGATTATTCTTTGCCTGATTTCCTGAAGAGTGCATCCAAAATTCCTCTGCACACTTGAAATGATTTCATCAATCACCTAAAACATTGTAAGAAAAACAGCCCCAGACGCTCATGTAAAATTTAGATTCATCTGAAAGTAACACATCTCTAAAAGCAGCTGTCGTTCTGTGCACGATCTTTTACAAATGAAATCCAAGCTGTCTCATTCTTTAAACCTATGAATGGACTTTGCTGTATCATTCTCTTTCTGTCTGAGGTATGTCTGGTAATTGCTGTGTCACCACGTCTCGCCCTCTTTCTTTGATATTGCTCACAATTACGGGGTCCAGTCTGGTGCTTGGCATCCTGTGTCTGCCTGAGTGCCTTCTTTGACAATATATCCAAATGTGGAGAAAGTAAGATTCAAACAAACCTTTGCTCTGAGCTTACTTCATGGATTTTTGGCATTTGATTTTAGCTATCTATTCCAGAGTGACTTATAATGGATATAAAGTTGGTCACGCTGATGCTCACACAGGTGCTCTTAGAAGATAATAATGGATGTTTCACTAAGTCTGATAATCTGAATTTGTGTAAATAGTCTTTTAGAAGGAAGTTTATTATAAAATATTTGACACAAGGTCTTCATTAATCTTCATCGGTACACTGCAGCATTGGCCATCACAGTATGCAAGTAGAAGTGAAACCAACCTTGTTTGACTAGTTGCTTTACATTTCTGTCTACTTAGTAGAGTTTCAGAATTTCTGTTTCACTCTGAGACAGATCTCAAAACGCTAAAATATTATCACTGCTAGCAAAAGGCTTACTCCTTCTTGAGCAGCATGAATGCCACTTAGCTGAATGAGAGGTTTTTTTGGCACCCTCCAGGGCCTGCACAGAGAGGATCTGTAGTGTCAGCGCTCAGACAGGTTTAGAGGTGATGTCAAGGTGAATGCAGAGTTGTAGAATGGTGGGAAATCATTGATATTCTAACTCAGAGGCTGCGAATGGCTCGGTGGCAGATGGAGTCTTTGTCAGGGAAGAGGAATGGCAGCTAGGGAGCATCAACGCCATTTTCCCTATCAGCTCTGCTGGCGGGCGGTGACCTTCTGCCGCTCACGGAGATCCCCTAGCACGCAATCCGTTATCTCACTGCCATTGTTTACTGTGGTAGTGGAAATGTATTTATTTTTTTTTTGTCTATTTGTTTTTAGAGATTTTATGTGTGTCATTGTTGTTGTGCATAATTAGAAAGCAAGCTGTTGGTAGTGAACAAGCAAGCATTTGCACTCCTAAAGAAAATATAAACCAGATTAAGATTGATGCAAATGAAACCAGTGAGAGCCAGAAATGTGTTAGTATGTTAGTACTGCAGCTGATTTGACTGAGACACACCTGTTCTTAAAGCAACGCCGCTAATGGAAGAGATTCATCAGGAGTATAGATACGTTGCGTGGCATCAATTTAGCAAGCGGTTTCATTAACATCGTTTGAGTCAAAATAAATAATTTGCTAAGGTGGAAATGTTTATAATGATTGTAATGTTTATGCAAATGACATTAATTTGGTAATGGCACTTCTCATTACACAGATAACACCAACCCACAGAATAAAACTGCGATAGGCGCTCTTTGTTCTTGACTGTAAACAAATCAGAATAAAATATTGGCTGAACCTGGGGGAAAATGAGGAAAATGAGCAAACGATGCAAAAAGCAAATGACATTGAGACACCAGTTTAATATGTATGTATTTCAGCTTGATGGTTGATTTCATTAGCAGGTCTCATTGTTATGCATTGACTGTCCTCCTGCAGTAAAAATGAATATTGTATTCATGTAGTCTGAATATTCAGGAGGAAATGTTAGGATTTGAGTGGCATACTTGAGGGAAAAAAGCTTTGTCTCCCTACTGGAGATTCTGATTATTTATTAAAATGATGTTCCTACATCACATTGATTTTCATTCAATCCAAGCCCAGTGCTATATATATATATATATATATTTTTTATTTTTTTGAATAATGAATAAGAAATAAGGAATTTAATCTCTTAAATTTTCATTAAATAAATAAACAGATTTTTTATTACTGATCTGTCAGTCAGATCAGTGGTATTTCATTCAGAGTGGGAGAAAAAAGCTGTTCTGTGTCAGCTATACTGCTCTCTCAATAAACGACATTTTCCACATTTGAATACACGTGGGTCTAAAATACTGTTTTGGATGTGCTTACTATACGGTTACTATAAAGTTGTGACATTATGGAGGAGGATACTGAGTTGATGCCATTTTCAGGCCGGGCTGCTAACAGCTTTCAGGCTGCAGTGCTTGTCGAGCTTCACTAATATGAGCAGTGTGAAAAGTGTTTGATTAGTAAGGAATCTGTGGATTTGCAGGCTCTTATTTTTCACACTCTTGGTTAACAGCTGCTCTGCTGTGACAATATTAGCAAAGACAGATGCGGCTTTTCATTGGGATTTCAGCTGTTAAGTGAAAGTTCATGCATAAAAATATGACTCTGACCTATGTCAAACTTATGTCTTGGAGGCTACTTAGATACCACTATGCTGCATGCAGTTAAGTTAGTTGTTTTTGGTTTGATCTTTGCTTATTATATGTTGAAGAAAGATATGGTAGTAAAGTGATAATCGCTTGAATTTGATCTTCCTAACCTTAGCCACTTGTGTCAGGTGAATTGTTTTTAAAATCATCCTAAAATTAGGCTGTAAAATTCAGAAATTCTGTATGCCTATAAACGGTATAAACTGTGGCTGTTAACCAACTTTGGTTTGTTTGATTGTAGGTAGTAAGACCATAGAATACCTTACAACAACAACAACAACAAAATAAAAGCTAAAGTCAGTACAGCTTCTGAGGTTTCAAGACAGCAACAGCATTTCTGTCCATATATGAGCGTTGGAGAAATTTTGAATGAGAATTAAGTAAAACAATGGCAGCAAACATTAAAATTACATTTACTTCCTATTTCAAGAACAATACATGATTTGGGTCCTGGCCTGGAATCTGTTCTCTATTTATGTAAACTTTCCTGTGAGCATGCATCAGATGTTGACTTTAGTAATGAGGTACAAAATAAGGCTCTCTTCCTCTGTAGACTCTATGCATCATTGCTCTCATGTCAGATTTGCCTTTCTTTCCTTCACAGGTGTGCAGTTTTGTCTGAGGATTTGATTGGTCTTCCGGTATTTTTCTTGACATTTGCTGTTCCCCTTAACTGACAGTGAAAATTGCAATCTGAAGCACCTTCCCCTGCTTTGTGGGCTTTAATTAGGTTAATTTCAGATACATCATCAGTTCCTGTGAGAACCCCATGATTGCTTCCACTATGGAATTTTATCATTTGACATTTAATAATAATAATAGTTAATTTTATATTCCTCGCAAAGGCAATTCTTGACCTTACCTACAAATCCTTACAAGCCAGTTTGTGCCTGATTAGTTTTATTTTACAAGTACAGTGCCCAAACCTTTGCACATACCAACATGATTATTTCAATTATATAGAATAAGGTGTCACAGTACATTAATATTTGAAGCAAGGCTCATTTGTTTGTGAACTTGCTGCAGCGTTTATTTTTTAATTAACTTTCCAATAACATGAGCACACCTCTTAGGGATGGATGCATGTCTGTGCTATTTCTTCAGCAGCACATTGGATGTGTGGAGTGCCACAATGGGCTATTGGTCTGTCTGGTTGTTCATTTAGGTTTTTTTCTGTGCTTTTGTGCCTTTTTTTTTTGCAATAGATGACAGTGGAGATAGAGAGAGGTATGAGTGGCTATGGACAGCTTTCTCATCATTGATAGGCTGCTAACACAATTTTCTGAATCTCAGCTACTCTGGCTTTTTTTTTTTTTTTGACCAAATAGTTCAAGGACCTTTTTTTTTTTTTTTTGCTTTTCAACGTGCTATGAAGACAGTTTATTAATTAAAAGCAACAGCTTCAATTAAGACAAATTGTATTAGCTGAACAGTGATTGTTGTATGTGTTGCAGTGTTTTTGTGTTTATTTTTTTGGTTTAAAAGTCTATATTTGGACTGAGTGGCACTAGGTTCAGAGAGGTTTAAACTCGGTGTCAGTCAGGCTTGTGTGTGCTCTGCAGGCATTAGTAGTTACTACATTTGGAAAAGTTGTCAGTATGTTTACATACCTTTTGCATATATGAATATGTGTGTGTGTCATTGCCTCTGCTCTGAGAAAGGAGGGTAACTTTTGAGTTCTGTTCAGAGTGAATTGCTGCTTTTGCAGTTCACATTTGTATGTTATCACTATTGATTTAAAGCACACTTTATTAAATTAGATAAGTACTATGTCTAATGCATATGCCCAGTATCACAATTCTGGATGTGATTATGAAGTGATAATGACCGTAGTTAACCACGAGCATGTTCGGTGCACATCCCTGTTATGTTGCTGCTATACTCCAAATTGAATCCGAGTGGTTTCTTTTCAGTCCGTCTATCCATGTTTCTACGTACAACCTTTGCATAGTAATATCTCCTAGCTACTAAATGTCCACCTATTAGCATGGACACTCTGTATCATAGTCAGCGTTAGTGTTAACATGGCAGAAACAGTCTGAGGTAGGTGGCAGGTGACAGAAATATTAATTTAGCATCAGAGAAGAAGCTCTTTTTGTGACGAGGGCTCAGAGGCAGATGGGAAATGAGTTATTTTCCCTGTGCATTCATCAAAATAAAAATAGTCTGATGAGTATCCCAAGTGACTCGTACATCTATTGAAGCCACAGCTGCGCGTATCATGCTCTTAGTATTAACTCTCCAATGAATTTCAGGTGTTTTGAGCACTATCATAATGAGTCCTCTTCTTTTCCTTCTTCTTCCTCATCTCAAAGCCGTTGTCCTGCGTTTCATCCCACACAATTTGCATATTTAAAATAAGGAAATATCCTATTTAATTGTACAACCTCTCCCTGTTACTCTCCTACAATGACCATGTCACATCCTGGTGCCAAGAACAAAGAAGTCTGGTTGCCGTTAACTGTTATATATTTTCCTTCAGCACTTCAGTCTCTGATAACCTTTGATTTAATGGCTAACAGAAGCAGAATGTCAACAGAGACTGTCTATGTTCCACAGGGTTCAGTCTGTGGCTCTTGTGCAGCCTCTGCACGGATGACGTGTTTTACTTTGACAGCCACATGCAGAATTAGCAGAGCATTAAGGAATGAAATACATGTGTTAATGTAGGTATGTTGCTGAATTTAGATCATATGTTGGTTAAAATATTTAGCAGTCAAAAAAAGTAAAAGTTGACTTTATCACAGAAGTAGGTATGTTTGGCAATTATAGTATCTTAGTTTCTCCATTTTACTCTTTGGGAATAACACAATTGGCAATAACTTTTGAATGAGCTAAATTAGATTAAGCTTTTCTTCTTTTGCTTTATTTCCAGTAACTGAGTTAAAACCACTGCTGTTATTCTGTTTTTTTTTTTTATTGGTTTAACGATTAAAAAAATTCTTATCTGACCAGTGATAAAAGAAATATGCTCAAATGTGCCCAATCCAAAATGCAAACACTGATTCACTAGAGAAATTCAGTTTAATTGCTCATTTATCTCTCTAAGCATGACCAATTTAGAGTTTAAACTCAAGCTGACAGTCCTTAACTGTACAAATTGAAATGTTGTCATTAAAATCACCACCAGTCCTAACTAGTTTTAGTGGGTTTCAGTTCCCTTTTGAGAGTTCTGATGTAATAAAAAGAAATGTGTGTGCATGCGGATATGAAACATGTGTTTTGGTTTTGCATTTCAGTGCACTTTGCAAGCTTTACACTTATTCAGAAAATTCAAAAGAAATTCAAGAGAAATTCAAAATACTTAAAAATAGTTAGATTCGATATGAATTGTGCATCCCCATTATTTTGTCAGAATATTGTTTTTAGCAAAGATGAAAAATAGAGATTAGACTAACCTCAACATTCATCATTTCGCACAAGATAGCTGTGATTAATCAAGATGTTTCACTCAGAACTAACTTATTTAAGGTAAATCTATCCAGGCAGGAATGATTAATCTTTCTCAGCCAGCACTGGACCTCATGTTTACTGATCAATATTTAACTTTTTATGTGCTCAAACATTATTACTTTATTATTAAAAATGTTGTCACTGTAACAAAGAATACTCTGTACCCCCTAGCATTTTTTAACAATGATATACAGATCTAGAAAGCGATATCTCCACTGGTCCACTATATATGCTCCAGAGTGAATTCTTTGTCTCAGGTCTTTGTTGGTTTCTGATAATGTACTGTGCTCACATTCTAAACACATGGAAAACTGAAAAGAACGGAACAGAACATCTGTGGTGGAGACAACTTTGTTGAATTGTGCCCCTTGACGAGTTAATTGGCTCTTTTTCACCATCAGTCACTGACAGCTTGTCTACAGATGTAACCTATAGAGTACAGCACTTTAAAATGTGTTCAGTTCATTTTCCTTTTCATCTGCAGGCTGTGTGTTATTAATGTAGCATGTATTTTCTGTGCGACAGTGAAGACTTGACTTCCTTTGGAAGGTATACTGTATTGTATATGCAGAGATGAATATCCTGAGAAAATGGGAATGTTGTTTTGAGACAATTTTCTCTTTTACTAAGAGTTAGGCCGTAAGCCGACTGATAGTGAAAGAAAGAAGCCTGTCTCTACCACGTCAACACTGAGGACCTCTCAGCTTGCATCAGCAGCACACAGTACACACATCTGACCACAGACATACCAGAATCCCTGACAGTCTCACCTTTTCTATATTTGTGACCTTCATTCAGGACACGCAGTTTGTGCACAGATGTTTGTTTGAATGTAGCCAGCATCACCAGCTTCAATAAAGCAGTGGACATATGGACACTGTGTCTCTAATGCCTTGAAAGGGGACACTCAGGATCAGTTTTATTGCTTCATTTGGCACACTGCAGTCCCACTTCCCATTATGGTTGCCATGTGATTTATGTTGTGCTCTTTGGAGAGTGAGAGAGGAGATGAGAATAAAAAATTCTGTTAGCGATATTTACCTTGATCCTGGCTGCCTTTTATTTCATCTTGGACATTGACATGGGGGAGTAATGGATTAAAAGCTCTGTTAGGGTCCATGTATTCCCATGTATAAGTGTTGTTTGTTTGAACATCCAAAGAATGGGGTTATTGACATTGCAGTGTCAAGCCTTAAAGACTGACAGAACCTTGAACTTTTTATTCTCACTGGTCATCAGCGTCATAGCCAGTAGCATAGCATCAGCCTGCACTGCACCACTTTCTGCCTAGACAACTAACAATTACTTGATTGATGTCACCTAACATACTACTTGTATATCCTTGCCATAATACAGTATTGCAGTTGAATCGACCCCTCACCTCTGGCTTTTTTGACCAACAAAGAACCAGTTTGGCTCTTGTTCAAGCACCACAAAGGAGGCTTAACCATGGCTAAACCTAGCCTTCACCAAATCTGCTGCAGTTCCTGCATACAATTAATTTTTCCAACGTCAGCAGTCCGTACAGATATTAAAAATTGATTTTCTTTAAATGCCTGTCAACACACACGATCTGCATTTTGCCTTTATGTTTTCACGGGTTTAGGCCTTGTCTTGATGCCATTCAGAAATCATCATCTGGTTGAAGCTCAGAACAACTGTTTTAGGTTTCAAGCCAACCTCATTCTTTGTCAAACAAGCAAATAGGCTTATAATGTCACAAGGATGTGTTCCATCTAAATGCACGTCTTTCCCATCTTATAATCTCTAACTCAGGTATTTAGCTGCAAATCCTTTGAGTCAGTCCAACTGCATTAAGCTGCAAGGCAAAGTTATGTATTTTTTCATCATACACATTAATAACAAGAGCTTATTTTACTAAAGAACTAATTGAACAAGCTTCCATTGACAGTGATTAACTATGAGTGGCAAAGGAAACTGATGGCGCCTGTAAAAAAAAAAAAAAAAAAAAAAATCTAAATCTAATCTGTTCTAAATGTGCAGATGAACATAAACATTTTCTTTTTGGGGCGCATACATTTCACACTGTTTATTTATTTTAGCATCGCCCCCAGTGAGCAACGGTATGTCCTTGATTTATTATAAACAAGTACTTATTATAATGACGCTGCTGGCGAATTATGGTGAAAAATGATGGAGTAAACATGGAGGATACAGCAGAAATTGTTAATGACGATATAATGTTGTATGTGTGATTATCTGTAACAAGTGCTGGCTTGCCTTTCCATTTCCTCCCTTAAAAAAAGCAGCACAATTAAGCCATGAACAGGTATAATCTAACTCTCATTTTTACACTTGGGTTCATTAATTGTAACTTCATATTTCAAAATGCACGGCTCCAGCAATACATTAACGACGGAAAAGATCACCCGTTCTGTCCGTACCAACTGCATTTTGTAAGCCAACAACAACAGATTAATATTAGCGTCTGATTGGGAGATGCATGAAATTATTTGCCCTTCTCTCTCAACCCCCTCTCTTCCTTCTTCTCTGTATGTGTCTAATTAAAAGCTGCAGGCACAGCTACACAGTTTATTGCCAATGCTTGCTGTTGATGGGGCAGCAGTAGGCAGGAGCTCAGGGAATGTGTTTATGATGGATGTCAGACTGTGTGGAACATGTGGGACTCTTGTTTCCAGGCTCCCGCATCCCACCCCCCGATCATGAAAACGATCCACATGCAGACTGTGCTAACGCTTCTGTGAAGGACAAATGTATTTCTTGAAACATTTGTCATGCTAAGGCCTCGCATCGTTAATCAAAGTCAATTTGCCTCTTTTATATTTCCACTGTATTCATGATAGCATTCTCCTCTTGTGCGAAGCAGTCGATGTAATCAGATATTCATTGTTGGGTGTGAAGGACTCCCTAAAAGATGCTTGTATACTGAAAAGTAATGATAACGGAATGCCTACTCTTTGTTTTTTGTGGGGTAAGAGCAAATGGGGATTATTATCCCGGCAGAATGAGTGCAGGTAAATCTCTTTGTTTGGCACACAGCATGCACATGTTCTTGCTTAGGAGGTCAAAGATATGATTACAGTGATGCATGAAAGTCTGGCTGAGACAGGAAAATCAGGGATTAGATGGTGGGTGAAGGTGTTTAGTAACACAAGGGCAGCTATGGATCACATTTAGTGTGACAGAGGGACAACTGCTGTAGCAGAGCATCCCAGAGTCTGTCCAATGCATGTAACCAACACCGTTCTACCATCTGCTACCCAATACGAAGAGTCAGGGTCGTTGATCAGTTGCTCCACATACTCCTTATTTACAACCAGTGGCTTCATGCGCGCTTTTCATCCTTGATGACAACCAGCCTCGCCTCATGTTCATGACGTCTGGAAAGCATGTGGTTTCTTTTGTCTCCCAGCATGCTCATAAAGAAAGGGGCCCTCGCTGAAAAGAGCAAACCTGAGATGAATAATAAACCAGCTCTTAATGCAGAGTATTGATTGTGTAGCAATGCCATGTTTTTTTTTTTCTTTGTTTTTTTTTTTTTTTTTTAAATCACTTGGCAGAGCTCCTCTCTCATGACAGTATACTTAATGTACTCCAGCACTATCAATTTAAACGACAGTGGTGTAGAGATTTCAGAAAAAGATAAATGACTTTGTTTAGGTTGGGCAGTTGCTGAGATTCTTTAGATAGTTATAACCATCACCTGTTTTGATGGTGTGCTGCTGTATGATCAATGGAAGGCTGTAGGCGTTTTGTACGTGCAGTCAAACATATTTTTGTCTTTTCAGTATCACGCAATGTTGTGTTCAAAGGCTTAACTCAAATAAGACTTTGTTCTGCCACCTTACTACAGAATTAGTTACAGTTACCACAGACGTAATTGTGTGAATGTGTTCTTTCCATTTATATGTTATAGAATGGTAGCCAAGAAATGTTTTCCACTATATCATCATCAGACCTAGTAGGCAACAATTGGCCTTGAAAATACCCCTCTGTCTGACTGTATGAGTAATATTGTGTCATGCAGTTTTTCCCTGATGCAGCAGGTCAGCCTGAAGTTTCTTTCAGTATCTGGGATCGGTCAGACACAACACTTCATCACTTTCTAGGTAGCGTGGGAGTCAAGGCTGGGAACCATAACTTGTCTTTAGAAGACATCGCCAGAATGAAGAACTGATTGAAACTAATAGGAGCAGGGAGTTTCGGCCGAACTGTGGGCGTGCCACCAGACGTGTTATGTACCAAGCTACAGCGACCTCACGCACTCCATTTTCTGTCACCCTTCAACCATAAAAGCCTGCTCTCATCCTGCACATCTTGTGTGCATACACTGCAATGGGGGCAAAAGAAAAACTTTCAACACATTTAACTGACTTCATTTCAGCTGGTCTGTCGAGTGAGCTCAGAAAGAGTGACGGGAGAAGTGTGGGAGTGAATGGCTTTTTTAAGAATTTGCTTAACTGTTACACTGTGCATTTTTTTTGCAACCCCCATATTTCCTCCCATCCAAATCAAAAGGTCGGAAATAAATGGCATTGGTATTTTTCCATGGTAGCAGAACGAATTAATTGTGTTAAGTGAGGATGATGGACAGCAGCGGTGCTTGGTGAGGTTTGGGATACAGCAGACTGGCAGCACTGTCAGACAGTCAAAGAGCTGTTAACATCTGAGAAGGTGGTTTTAACATTGTTATGTAAAACTAATTAGTAGGGCACCTGCTTTGCATGGCACTTAACGTCGGAACATGGCACATTTATTTTTATATTTTTATTCACATGTTCTACATTTCCATCACTTGCATTACAAACTGGTGTGGAACAAATAGAGGACCTTTGAGTGATTCTGCTCTCTAAGGGACTTTGATATACTACCTCTTCCTGTCTCCTGTGTGTACCTTTTATTAGCTGAAAAGACACTGTGTTTGCAGTTAGAATACTGCTGATCCATGCTGATGACTCCGTTACTGGATTATCTTTGTTAGCATCAGCCATCTGTTATAGTCCAAAAAGACAACAGGAACCAGGAGGGATGCACAAAAGAAAAACAGTGAAACAAGAGGGGGGATATACAAAGCTTATCATACTCAAAGACAAATGCATGCACAGAAATGCATGTTTGTTTATCCATCACAGTCAGGGCATGAGGTATTATTTTAGTTTTTTTTTGCTATTTATTTAATTTAATGGATTATTTTGGCATTTTAGAAGACATGCAGACTTCTTCCCAAGAGATCCATGACATTTAGATTAGTGTCATATCTGCACAATAAATGTCGAGCACAAATCAGTTGCTGATTGGTTTTACTTAATGTAAAGGAAATGGTAATATGGATACTAGCCAAGTTCTATACCAATGTATATCTACTAACTAGCGACTTTAAAGCTTTATTTAACTGTGTTAGACAGTTTTCTCTTTCTCTATGCTCTACAATGCTGTTGATTAATCTGTTAATGGACTGAACAATTGGTTAATTGAAAAAATAGTCTGCATATCACTATTAACATTTAAAGCCAGTTTGGCAAGGAATATAATAAAAAAAAAAAAAGCAAACAGAGAGTGGATCCAAATACATGGCACATATGCAAAAAGAAGTGCACACTTAATTGAAGTCAGTGGTTTTATAAGATTAGCTTCTGAGCCAAGTGTCTGATTTTTTTTTTTTTGTGTAGCTGGTTTTGTATCCAAGGGAACATGCCAGCTTATTTGGTTAGCTTTGCCTCTTCACAGCAGGGAGTTGCTATGTTTATTCCTTGGACTCATTCTGTTCGGAGGTTGATTGGTCTCCGTCTACTTGGACACTCTGAAATAGTCTATTGGTGTCAGCGTGCCTTGTGATGGACTGTGAGTAATGTAGCAAAGGATTTCCATACCATCTGTCCAGTGCAGCGCTGCATGCTGGGATAGGTTCTGGGTACCTAACACCTTGGCTGTATTTGGAATGGATTGGATGCCACATATTGCATAAGCGTTTACTGTATACCACTTTTCATAGTTGTATACGGTGCAGTGTGTGAACATTATGGTTTTGTACTGCATAGCCACATGACCATCAGGCTTATAACGGAAACTGTTACCTAAAACTATTTATACATTTTTATATTTTATGTAGAAATCTACATGAAGTTGATTTTCATATCTGTGGGTGTTAGTGGCTATATAGTTAGATTAATAGCTCATTATTAGCTCAAAATTGTGTGATAGCAAATAGTAGAATATCAATTTTATGTACTTACACTACAGCCGTTATCTCCTTAGCACAGATCTTTTGAAGTGTCAGGCATTGTTGCCAGAATTTCCTGTAATGCATTGTAGGATGCTTCATCATGCAGATAGCTTAAGTGATGTACGTGGAATGTCATCCATGTATCTTTGGTTTACTGGAAATTTTTAAGTTCGTCACATACTACTTAGTACTTTTGGTCAGAAGCAGTATGCCTCAATTACTTTAACTTTTTATTTTATTTACCATCTAGCTGGCATAGCACATGTGTCTGGAAAATTAAGCATTTATACCCGCCTGTGTAGAGACAGGTATAAATCATCTGAGGAGGATCCATAGCCATGCAGTCAGTATGAGAAATGTTGTTGAAGATACTGCATCATTGCAGGCTGGTAAATCACCCTTTTCAGATTTCTAAAGGAAAGGCATAGATTCAATCATGCACCAGAAAAAAATGCTGTGTTAGAGGTTACGTCTTAAACATGTTATTGTGAAATAAATACGTATATTAACACAAACATTCAGAGTGTGTGGCACTCTTTAGCGACACATTTAATTTTACAATATCATTCATTATTTAATACACTCTGTACCGCTTAGAGTGAAATGGAAAGTGTGATGGAGCAAGGTCAAAATGATACCAAATAATGCGTTATAAATATGAAAGCACATACTCCCACTCCACTGCGGGGAACAGGGACCTTTCCAGTGAAGCATGGCTGCAGCTTTCATGTCATTTATGCCTCATCAGTGCTGTTCCTGGTGAGGGATGATACTTGATATTCAGCGGGTAGCGTTGTCTCCTCAAATTAATCAGATGCGCCTGTTTTCTTCTGCAGAAGAGAATCACCAGGGAGATCTAGAAATTGTTGATGTAATGTGAAATGCTATAACAAAGGCAGGTTGGATATGTTAAAGAGGTTTTCATGGACAACCCAGGAAATGTAGCTCTGATGAAAGAGTATAATAGTACTAGAAATCCTGTGGTGTGATCTGGATAATGGGCAGAATAACAATGGTCTGAGAGTCATCAGAGAAACCGGTGGAGACAATTACAGGACTTAAAACCTGTAAAGGTTGTGCAAGGGAAAAATAAAATGTATTCCTTTGAGTCTGAAGATTGCGTTTTCTGTTTAGCCTTACTCCTTGCTTAAGCAATCACAGCTTACATGGCAGCAGTTTCACATTAAAGAGCTGTGAAGACCTTTTGATATGAATGAGTCGTCACCAGCACATTACTTTAAGTCTGTGTACAGTCGTACTGTCACACTTATCTGTCAATAAACAATACCATGAATGAATCATTAGTCACCCCTATTCATTAGTGTTGCTGTTCACCTAGTAGTTATAGTGATTTGGTTTTTCAGACGTGTGTCAGAAGGCGGCTCAGTGGGATGTGGGACATGAGTGGGTGGTTCTCCTCTCATTCTCTACTCCTGAATCTTTCAGTGCTGACTGAATTATGTTTGGCAGATATGGAGTCACCAGCCCCGTCCTCCCTTCACATGGCCTCCTCCTCGACCAGCTCCTCCCCTGCTCCGCCCCAGACACTCCCCACTAAGTACAGTTCAGCCCCCAGTCCTGACGGCAGCTCCTCTCTCACCACCTGCGGTACGTACATACAAACAAACCTGACTCGCATGCACACACTTGTAACACAAGATGAAATGTGACTAAAAATCTGATTTTAATGCATTAACTGCATTGTTGACACTAAAGTTAACACATTTAGGTTATTCTACCTCGGTTTTGGACAGTGTTCATTTTGTTTTTAGGTAGACTCAAGGCTAACACACACACAAAACAATATTCAGTTCAGTAGCTATGAATAAATAGGGATGTATCCTTCATTCTGTTTGGTAAACAGTCTGTGTCCAACTATCCAACTAAATTCTGTGTAAACACTGAATTACGATAAAAGGCTCACAACACCTTCCTCTGGTCTTAACATGTTACAGACAATTTTGATTGGAATGAAAAGGCTGTTGAATGAATTAATGCCAACAATTAAAAAGCTGTGTACGCCCTTTTGGGTTTCTTTTGACAACCTTTAAGTCCAGTTTATCTCACGTGATGTGACATGTCTGTCAGCCTCACACTGTGCATGCAGCCACCAACATCTCGTTTTCTCTGAATACTAATTGTGGCCAAAGCCATTATGCACTGAGCAGTGGTGATGCATAAGCTGTCAGATTACCCCTGACCGCAAAATAATGTGCAAATTTACATACCGTGGTTCGTAATTATTATTTTTTTCCTTGACGATAAGAAGCCCCAAAAAGCATTGTTTTTTTTTTGTTGTTGTCATGCTATCACAGTGAAGGACACAGGCGTTCTCATAAATTATTCATTTTCACATCCCCACACCAAACGTGCACAGAAATTTCGAAGATAATTTATTTTGGACTGAACACTAAATGCTGAAAGCACATGGGAACCTCTGTAGTCACATCAATTGTATGAGTATCAAGTGAACTGCATTATTTCAAAGATTTTTTTTATCTGCTGTGGGAAATAGAATAAAAAGTCTTTTAAGAGTCCTCATCTATTTCCAATCCTGAGCTTTTTAAACTGGCATCCCATCAATTTTCAAATTCAAGATTTCTTGTGATCTCTTTGAGAGCCCTGCGTGGTCAGACACCTGTCAACATTATAGATCAACTGCAAAGTTATCATTCTAGTAAGTGTCTTCATGTCAGGGTTTCTCACTTGAGACTTAATACTAAAGGAACTAAAGGAGACTATACCATTGAAGTGGTCGCTCCTAAACTTTGAAACTCTCTCCCTTTGAACCTTGTAGACATTATAGATATGTTTTTTTTTTTTGTAGAAAGATGCTATGTGACATTATATTATTTGTTTATCCTAACACTATGTAGATTGGCAAGACTGATGTAGCAATAAATTCATTTGTTGTAGCATCCATAAAACACTCTCTTTGTTCTCCAGGTCATTCGCTGCAGAATATGCCCAACAGGTCCAATGGCTTTAACTCAATCAGCCATCCTGCGTTTGGGCTTTACACATCGAGTTCAGGCCGCTCCGAGTTTGGAGGTCTCGGAAGTCTGGGTTTGTCTGCCTTGGCTGCTCAATCACAGTTTGGTACATTTCCAAGTAAGTTTATTAATGGAGGTGAATGTTCTTAGCTGGATGTATTTTGAAATTCACAGCATCCAATTTTCTGAATAACATGATGACCTGAGCACAATTGAAATGTATTAGAAAAACTATTTCAGATGAGTGCAGCATTTCTCCTGTGGATATTTTTAGAAACTTATATTCTAGTTTAAAACTGTAGTTTAAATAGTTTTGACTTGTTAGTTCAATTGCAGCTCATCTTTGTTCTTAGCTGATTGGATTGCATATTTAGATAAGAGTGGTTATTAATACCTAACTGCACAGTGTCTCGTTCTCCTACTCAGATTGGTGGCGGCCATCTGAGGCACATGCCAGAGGAGCTGCAGCCTTCTTTCCCCCTCTTCTAGGTCTGCATCCTATATTTGTGTCAGCATTCAAGGGTCATGATCCTCTCGAATTACAATCACATACCTCAGGTAAAAAAAAGACAAGCGCCTACATGTTGTTGATGCCCTATAGACAATAATTCTGCAGCCATATTTTTGTGAGGCAATAACAAACATGAAAATGAAAGATAAACTGACAAGCAGCAGGCTTACGTTACATGCACATGATTATAGTGTTCAAATACTGCTGCAATATGAAACATACCTTTTATTCCCTGTTACGCTTTTTTATTGTCCTCTTAGTATGTATAACTCATGTTGCTTGTTCTCATGAGTATCCGTCTAAAGAAATGTACAATGCCATTTTCTGTAGGTGTGAATGGAACAGTGAATGGCAGGGGTGCTTCCACTCCTGCTGGGAACTCTGCTGCGAACACCAGTTCATTTCCAGCAACGGGAAGTAAGGAGAACACTCGAGGCAACGGTAGTCGGAGTGAAAAAAGCAGCTATGGGTTAGGCCAGCTACATCAGAAGACTTCTCTGAAAACAAAGGAAAAGGTTAATATTTGATTAAGCTCACTGTACTGTTCTGCTGAAAGAAATATGGACAGGAAATATGGACTATTTTTTAAAATCTTATGTAGAAACTCAACAAGAGGCCACTGGAGACATCCAGCATGAGTGGCAGCCAGTCGGGATCCCTGTCAGAAAGCTCCAGCGATGGTGAGGAAAGCAGCAGCGATCTGGACGACATGGAGGAGGAAGATGAAGATGAAGATGATCAGAGCAGTGACAGTGAGGATTCTGATTCCGAGAAAGAGAGTCCAGCTAAAAAGAAAGTCAAAGTAAGTGTTAAATCTTAGCAAAGGTTTACTTTCTTTTCAGAAGAAAGGACGAAGACGTACTGTTCGTTTAAAAACAAAACGTTGTGTTAAAACAAGATATTTTGCATGTGACAAATTGCTCTCTGTTAGTTGGTTTGTCTAAAGCAGCCTCAGTGGTGGGTGGCAAACTGGATGTATGTGCTAGCTGACAGAGCTGCCACTGTGAGGCTCTCTCAGCAGGAGCTGACATGACATTCTGTCTTCTCCCTCTTTTCCTCATCCTCCCACTCAGCGGCTGACACAGAACACTCCAGAGAGTAAAAAGAAAAGACCCCGCGCTGCTGATGGAAATACAGCTCAAGAAAGTCATCGTGACAGTGTTGCTTTGACTCCCTCTTATCACCTCCAGACTTATTCTCATCCTGCTGGCCTACCTCAGTCCACAGCTCTCTTTCTCCAGAGCCCGAGGACGGCAGAAGAGGACGGCCAGAAGCACATCAGCGTCATACAGGCCACAGGACTGCCAGTCAGCAACTGTACTTTACCACAGCCCCACAGGGAGGCTTACCCTCAGTCCTCCAGTTCCTCACCCATCTCCTTCTCCAACTCGTCAAAACACTTACCCACTTTAACGTCACCAAAGCATTTCACTCCTTCGTCCTCACCAAAGCATCACTCTGTATCCTCCTCTCCTAAACCTCTTGCTCTCTGTTCGCCCAAAAAAACCCGCTCTCTGTGTCCCTCACCTAAACCCCTAGGTTTTTGTTCACAGAAACATCCTTCCCTCTCTTCTTCACCCAAACCAGGCTCAAAAAAGCCCTCGCATAAACTCAAATTTTTGATGCCCTCTAGTAAGCATGATCAGCTTGTGGATAGCATTAAGGAGAGCACTGGAAATGTCCCAGATGAAAGCTCAATAAACCTGAAGACTTTTAAATTGAATCAGGTAAGTTATAGTTGTATTCACACTACTGTATTGTAATGGATATTTTTTATATCTTCTCAGGCAATATAAAAGTATTTCTATCCTTTTAAACAGAAGTACTTTTTATTTATTGTCCACTGTTGTTTCTGTCGTTAAATATCTAACGATTAGTATGTTCTCTCCCAGCAGAAAATTAATACTTATACACTATCATCAGGGCTTTTATTACACTTCATCATCAGCGTCTGACCACTTCATGACTACATGTGACTATGTGTTTACATCTATTGGGAATACTTCACATAGCTGACAAGCAATTAGCTCTGTTATGCTTTGGGATGTTTGTTATCAAGAGAGAGAAATGTGCCTCTGTTGCAGGACTCGGTTATTGTCACCGTTCTGAGAAGGAGGGAAAAGGTAGCAATCTGTAACAAGAGGGTTTTAATTGGTATGACGGCTTTACATTAAATGCGGGCTTTTGATTGCCAGATTTTGACAAAAGCAACAAATACAAGATGACAGCTAACGCCACATTGTGGCACTAAGCCAAGCAATTTGGAAATATTTTTCCATCGCGGCCTGTTTTTCTTCATTGTTGTTGACAGCCTTAAGCCTGCTCTTCATTGTCGTTGTCGCTTATTACACCTTAAATTCCTTCATTTACAGCCCACAGAAATGTAACGTGAGTGACAGTTTATATAATTACTTTTTTTTTTTGCTTTCTTTTTATTTATGAAGCCCCTCCATTCCAAGGATTCTGTGAAGAAGGCTTTCTCTCCACGACCTAAGAGCCAAAGCTGGTATAAAAATCACAAATCAGTTTCCTCTTCTTTGCTGCTGACACCATCTAAATACACGTCGGATACACTGAGCAGTCATATATTGCCTCTCCCAATCCGCAGTGACAACAACCTGTTCCAGAATCTCCACCCTAATGGAGCGATCCACAGTGGAGTTCAGGATACCCCTTTGGCCCTCATTACTAAGCCCCGCAGCCAGGGCAGCACCCCCAGCAGCAAGCCACTCTTGGCAGCCACCAGCCCTCCTCACCACATGCCCATCAACTTGAGCACTGGCACCAAGGAGATGTTGGGCGGCTCTGCTTCTCCACTTAAATCTTCTGCCTTATCCGGACTTGTTCCCATATCAAGGAAGACTAAGGCTGTAGACTTGGCCAGAGGCAGTGAGTCTGACATCCACAGCAGCAAAGACTCCGACGACTCTTTAGATGATTACGATGATGATAATATTGATGATGACGATTCTGGCAGTAGCCTCTCAGGTTAGAATAACAATTCTTTAATGTAGTAAAGATGCTGTTGATAACATAGAAGTTTTGAAAGAAGTTTCTTGCAGTGCTTTGTACGTGCAAGGAATATTAATTAACATATAGCTCTCTCTGTCTCTGTGGCACGCTGGAATCCCCTACAGAGTCGGAGAGCAATCTGGAGAGCGACTCTGATGGCTCTGAGGACGATACCAAGGAGTGCGTTGAGACGGATAGCGATGCGGAAAGGACTCCTCAGAAAGTTGCTGAAGCATCGTTGTCTGCTCACAAGTCCTCCTCAAACCTCTCACCCAACTGCTCCCTGCTTAACCTGCAGATTACCAAGCCTCCAAGTCTGCCCAGTAGTTTACTCAACCCCGGCACAAGCACTGGGGCGTTGAGTAAACACAGCACATCCCCATCCTTCTCATTTGCAGCAATGCCAGGTAACAAATCTCTGTATTCTGAAAGAGAAAATACATCCGTAAACCCAGCTGCAAAAACAATTTAAAATGATATGATCTATGATCCAGGCTTCAGGAAAGTGTTGCTCACTCACATAGTAAAGCAGGATGATTTCCAGTCAGCATGGTATTTATTTATCCCCCTTTCTTTCGTCTTCTGTGGAAAAGGATGTTTGTTTTTCCAGCATGAGTGCTTGGATGCACAGGACATTTTGTAATAGTTTTTGGTTAAAACAAGCCTTCTGATACAAATTGGTTGCGTCATTGTTTTGATGATACCCAGCAGCTTTTGTTTTAATAACCTACGCAGATGCTTCATATATCTGATACTGGGTGACTCATGGAGCCTATTATGTTACCAGTCGGCTGCCATAATGTGAAAATATTAATTTCTTGTTCCATTCTCCTATGGAATGATAAAAGAATCATGCTACGGCTGTATGTCCTGAATTGCTGTTACATTAATAACCTTTTACATTTTTAAAATGTACTTGTGTATTTTGCACTATTGATACTGGCTGCTGTGAAGCTTGTTCCTGTACAATCTGCATGCTCTCTTAAATATGGCAAGCTTGAGGATTTGCTCAGGTCCCATTGGAGGTGTGGAAAGCGCTGAGTCATTTCTCTTGTTTTATAGGGTCAGGGAAGAGGAGGAGGGTAACAGATGAGAGAGTTCTGCGATTGCCTCTTGAGTTTGGGTGAGATACTGTGCCTACACTTTATATTAAAAGAAGCAGGCTGAGGTTTGACAGTCTGACCGAGTCCCAGTTGTTTTCACAGTCATATTTGCTATACTGTTGGTGTTGAAGGAAAATGTCAGCTCACTGATGGCTGAAAAGTGACCTTTCCTAAAACAATAAACTGTTCTTTGTGGAGCAGCCTTAGACATACAGTGCCCATAGGAAATATGATCATGTCTACAGGTTTGCCACATACAACAATTAATTGCCTTTTATTGATCTTCAGTTAAGATTAAGTTACTGTGTGGATATATGCATACACATCAAATAATCTAGAAATACCCATTATTTGTCCACTTCCCAGTAAAAATTCATTGTGCGAATATGAAACTGGACATCAATGCTTAGCCGAATCATCTTGGGATTTTTCTACAACAACAACTGCTAGAGTTCCTGGTTTGAGTGTAGCAACATCTTCATTAATGGCTGGGTGGGAGTAGACCACAAAAAACAGCCTTTTAAGGGGACTTCTTGGATAGGTTGTGGTGGCCAGGAAATTAAATGAACACAACACAAGGGGTTAATTACATCCAGCCTCAACGCAGACATGCAACATTAGCAGCTCCCTGACCACAAATTCTGCAGCCTGGAATGGGAACAGCCTTTCATCTTTTAGGGATGTTTTTCATCACCAGGTTCACAGGAAACAGAGGCCACAAGACTGTATTTCAGCCTCTGCTCTGTCTGGGGTAACAACCTACATGTCTTTTCCGTAAGCCATAGCTGGTCTCTGGAGGAACTCACCGGAACTGAGGGGTTGCTCCACTTGGGCCATGACCGTTTAGGAGTTCTAATTACAGTGGACAGCAAGGCTATGAAGTACACGTTAAACAGCTGTTTCGTGTTTTGTTTTTATTTTCTTTGTTTAGGTGGCAAAGAGAGACCCGAATCAGAACTGTGGCAGGTCGCCTACAAGGTGAGGTGACTTACTTTGCGCCCTGTGGGAAAAAACTGCGACAGTATCCTGATGTCATGAAGGTAAATCAACAGCTTCAATAACACATACTAGATGCACAAGTGAATCTTTTCCTAATTACTCTTTGGTTGTTGTTCATTTAATATACCTTTATAATTCCTACCTATGCTTTTAATTTGTCTGCATTATTCTTTTGTCTGCAGTACTTGGTCAGGAATGGGATAACTCAAATCTCACGGGATAACTTCAGCTTTAGCACAAAAATTAATGTTGGTGACTTCTATGAAGCCAGAGAGGGACCAGAGGTAAGTCTTTCCTACACCGCCTCTCGCCCAATGACAGCTGGGATAGGCTCCAGGCCCCCCGTGACCCTCCAGAGGACAAGCGGTTACGGAAAATTAATAAATGAATGAAGTTTAGGATGTCAGCTTTAATATATATACTGCCTGGCCAAAACAAAATCGCCACCTGGATTTAACTAAGCAAATAAGTACGAGCCTCCTATTGGGTAATTACTGCATGGGTGACTTCTATGAAGCCAGAGATTTTATTTATTTTATTTATATAGCGTCAATAACAATACAAATCGTCTCAAGACGCTTTACAAAAACCCGGCCTGAAACCCCCAGAGCAAGCCTGAAGGCGACGGTGGCAAGGAAAAACTCCCTTTTAACAGGAAGAAACCTTGAGCAGAACCCAGCTCATATGGAGGGACCCATCTGCCTGATGCAATGAGTAGCTCCTCATTTCTTAAACAACCATGTTGAAAGACACATCCCGTGGTCGTGGAAAAGATGTTAGTCTGTTCGAGAAGGGTCAAATCATTGGCATGCATCAAGCAGAGAAAACATCTAAGGAGATTGCAGAAACTACTAAAACTGGGTTAAGAACTGTTCAACGCATTATTAAAAACTGGAAGGATAGTGGGGAACCATCGTCTTTTAGGAAGAAATGTGGTCGGAAATAAATCCTGATTGATCGTGATCGGTGATCACTTAAACGTTTGGTGAAATCAAATTGAAGAAAAACAACAGTAGAACTCAGGGATATGTTTAATAGTGAAAGTAAGAACATTTCAACACGTACAATGTGAAGGGAACTCAAGGGATTGGGACTGAACAGCTGTGTAGCCTTGAGAAAACCACTAATCTGTGAGGCAAACCGGAAAAACTTCTTTTTTGGCCAGACATTGTATTATTAATACAATAAATAATTAAAGCTGTGATTTTGTACAGTCTGTAACTGATTGAATTGTATTGATATAAGTAATATTGACTATATGTATGCTATTTACCCAAATGGAATGAAATAGTTTTAGGTGTGGTATGCTGTAATAGAGACCAAAGCTAAGCTATCTTTTTTTCTTCATTTTGTTTTAATCTCTCTTCTGTCTACTTCAAATTACTCAGGGTTTACAATGGTTCTCGCTGGCCGTGGATGAGATCGCTCCCAGCATCATTGCGATGGATGGGAGGCGCAGCCGTCGCACAAAGTCTGAGCACCGGTCGTCAGCTGATGGCACTGGGGCCAGACTGTGGAAGTCTCATCCTCTAAATGTTGGCGAAAATAACTTCCAAGACATCAATGATCCCAAGTTGCTGCGTAAACTGGAGGCTCAGGGTGAGTTTACATTGTAGAAATGATTTAGTGGCACGCCGGCTGCTCCATATTGTGCCTGTCATTCTTTTGGTGCATCAGTTTTTTAAATTGGGCTAATTGCTCCCTGTGTTATGACAGCGTGCAGTATTTCCAGCTCACCTACAATGGAGTTTAGTTGGAAACTATGAACTAGTTATAAAACCAGATGTAAAAAAAATCATTAGCTTGTCACAAATAATCGAATCACTTTCTACAGAGGTCTTTTGTAGGAAGTATCTGTGGGTCAGTTTTTAAGTTTTTAACTCAGTAGGGTCTATAATTTCCTATTTTGTATTTCATCACGTTGCAGAAATAGCTCGACAGGCAGCTCAGATCAAAATGATGAGAAAACTAGAGAAGCAGGCCATGGCACAAGCAGCCAAGGAGGCAAGGAAACAACAAGGTAAACAGCTTTTGTCTAGTCTCTGGCACTCGATGGTATGCTGTGTACAAGCCTAATTTGTTTGTGTTTTCCAGCAATGATGGCTGCTGAAGAAAGACGGAAAAAGAGGGAGCAGATGAAAATTCTTAAACAGCAAGTAAGTGCTTTTCCTTTCCGTGCATTGTTTAATTTTCCATGCAGTGCTTCGCAACTATCTGCAGCTGCTCTCTTTACATTCAGAGTTTGTGCACTCCAAGGTAAAAGGTTTAAGCGCTGTTGAATTGCTTTGAAATTCCACAAGAAAGGTGCTGTTCTCCAAAATGCTGCACCTTCCTCATCTGCATACACTCACTGTGCTTCTGTGCCGCACATCCTGCTCTCCTCCACCACTCCATAACATGCATGACTTAACAGTTAATTCATTTGATCTCGCCCTCATCCTTTTTACCAGGAGAAGATCAAGCGCATTCAGCAAATTCGTATGGAGAAAGAACTCCGTGCACAGCAAATTCTCGAGGTTCGTCCTGAAAGTTATTGCGGAAACATTGTAAAACACTTCCTTTCTGCTGTTGATGGGATTCTTCTTCTTCTTTTTTTTTTTTTTTTTTAAACCCAACCAAAGTCTATTCCTAAATTATGTGGCCCCACTTTTAGTCAGTGCATGTGACTAATGCTTAATTGTTTTTTTTGCAAAAAGGCATTGAATATGAAAATCTCCTCAGACCATGCTGGAGCTTAATACAAAAAATACAGTATTTCATTAACTAAGAGGTGGCCCAGAGTTTACCATGGCTAGGTGAAATACCTATTTTGCATTCCCTCACTAATACAAGCTGTGAAGTATTTTAGCCTTTATAAATCAAATTTCAGTTGACACGCTTGGCAAGTGGCTCTTAACAGGATTTCATTGGGCCTATAATTACTGATAGAAATTGTGCTTAATTTATTCTCGCTGCCTGCTGGTGTTTCATAATAACCAGAGCCATTTTGTCTTTCAGTGCTAATGGGAGGGACTAATTATCTCATTATTCAAGATTTCAGTATGTTAGATTTGATAACAGTGAACCACTGGCCTTGTGTACGATAAAACAGACTGAAAACTAGCAATCTGGCAAACGTATACAAAAGATCTGTTTTGGGCATACAGGCGAAGAGAATGAAAAAAGAAGCAGCAGCTAATGCCAAAATACTGGAAGCTGAGAAACGAAACAAGGTGAGTGAAATAGAATTCATGAGCAAAGTTTTGATTGTTTTGGTCACTGTTAAACCTCAAACTCGAGTCCATTCTGTTGTTCAGCTGCCACTGATGTCCCACATGCCCTCAGCTCAGTTTTTTTGCTGCTGCTTGTAGTTAATGTTTTTACTCTAATGTGCTTCTTCTCAGCGCTTAAGAGATTTCATTCCCTTGGCTAATCACTGTAATTAAAAAGAAGGCTGGACGTTAAGCATAATATTGTTCAATAAAAAGAGAAGGCATGCCGTTTCTGTAAGACTTTACAGGGATACAAATTTGTGTGAATATGTTTTGCTTTCTCATTGAATTCATCTTGTTTGTAAAGGAGAAAGAGATGCGAAGACTGCAAGCTGTCATACTAAAGCACCAGGTAGGTATTTTGTCTATAACCGTACTGTAATACAATCATTCTTACTCTGTGGTTTAACTCTGAATATCTTAGACATTGTCTCTTAACTAATCATCATTTGTACAATTTCTCCTTTCAAATTATGTGTTGGAAGTCTCTTGCAATTTTTTTATTATTTTTTTTTTAATGTGTGATTTTTCTATTCCTTAATACTTTGCCAACTCTTTCTACCAGGAGTTGGAGAGGCATAGGCTAGATATGGTATGAGTATGTTTCTGTACATTTAACAACATACTGTGAATGTGTTGTGATAAATGGCCACCATCATAGCGATGGGTAAAGCGTAGCGTTGGCAGTAGTCGTACAGAACAACGTCCCCCTGCATGGCTTTTCCAGAACAGTGCACTGCATAAGTCTGCGCTCAGAGAAAACACATCCATTATATATTCCACAATATCATCAAATGTGTCCTGGCTCCAGATAATGTACCCGAATACACTTTAATAATCAAAAACCTTTACGTGTTCAAAGTCCTTTTGTGTACGTGCGTGTATAGATGTACTGTATGCTCTATATAATAGCAATATTATCATAATCTCTGGGCTGTCTTGATAGTTTCATGATGGTTTTTCATCAGTTGATTGAAGTTGCATTCAGTATTTCGCTTGCTGCTGTAACGCATAATATCTGCTGCTTATAGTTTTCACTCTGCCTATTGCAAACACGCTCAGATTAATACTGTAATGGCTGCTTCTAACTTTGAGCTCGTGCATTGTGTACGCATCGCTGCCCTCATTTGCTTTTTGGTCATCACCGTGTTCCATACCGTGTCACTATTACGCATGTCGTTACATGTGCATTCTATTGATCGTGACACTTAATCTTTTACCGTGCATGTCATGTGGTTCATACTGTGAGTTGCATCCATTTTCTTCTCCAAATAAATGATAGAAAAAGGCTATAATAGAATAAAAATGATGTGTCTGTTTTGTGCCAGGAGAGGGAAAGACGCAGGCAGCACATGATACTCATGAAGGCTGTGGAGGCCCGTAAGAAAGCAGAGGTGGGTCCATCTTGTCTCATCTTGTCTTAAAAAAATATATATATATATTTGATTTATTAGAAAATGATTGCCAAAAATCAAATGTGGAGGCGGAGGAGTGTAAATACTATGTCAGAGCTAAATGCACACAAATATGGACTCAAGAAATCTGGCATAATGCTAAAATTAATAAGTAATGTGTAGTCTTTTCTGCTTAATAGTAAGAGATCCCTCTCTGCAAATCAGACATGTGTGATTGCATTAGGACTACATATGGGAATTAGAGGATCTGGGAGTTTCTGTGAGATTCTGGAAGTACTGTGAGCTAAATGAGCAATTCCGATCACTGTCCGCAACCGTTATTAAGTCTTTAACCTTGCTGCAGGAGAAAGAGCGTCTGAAGAAAGAAAAAAAGGACGAGAAACGGTTAAACAAGGAAAGGAAGCTAGAGCTCAGAAGACTGGAACTGGAAAAAGCAAAGGAGCTGAAGAAGCCAAACGAAGACATGTGTTTAGCAGATCATAAGGTATTCACACAGTGTGGAGCTGTTGGCAGATGAAAATGAGAGTTCATGTATGTCACCGTGGATGGAGTCCATCTGTGAAGTAAATGTGTGTGGAAAGACTGGATTTTCCTCCAGCCCAGTTTTGACGTGGGAATCAACCAGTGCAATCATCGTAGGAGCTGTATGAATAAAGATTAGAACTGCTTTAGTTACATTTATGGTATCGTCGTTTCACTAGCACTGTCAGAATAGATTAATATCACTGGAAAAATAAAAAAATAAATCGAGTCTAAGTGAAAACACTGCCACCAAGTGGCTTTTAATGTTATTACACCAACCAAGATTAGATACCTGCAGCCAAATAATTTACTTTTACAGCTCACAGATATGAACAAATGATTAATTTTCTTGAAGGTTTGTATATATTTGTTTATTGTAGTAAACTGTAATAATGTAACATCTCTTCATTTGATATTTTTGGCACTAGTTACAAATAGCTGATGAACATAAGAGTACGTTTTATTTGTATTTCTCTGCAGCCACTCCCAGAGTTGCCTCGAGTCCTTGGTCTAGTCTTACAAGGAAACACCTTCTCTGACTGCCTGATGGTGTTGCAGTTTCTGCACAGCTTTGGAAAGGTCATGGGATTGGACTTCAATGCAAACATGCTCTCGATAAGTGACCTCCAGGAGGGCTTGCTAAATGTTGGAAACAATATGGGCAAGGTGCAGGACCTGCTGGTGAGCATGCTCTCTGCAGCTGTGTGTGATCCTGGTATACCTGCAGGACACAAGGTGAGAGTCTGCTACTGCTATTGAGAGTCTACAAACAGGAACGTTAAATAGCCCGACCAAACATCCAACAGGCTTTATTATAGTCCACACATCCTAGATGTGACACATCCTCAGGGACACTAAAGCACTTAGCATCAGGGAGAGTGCTTGGAAAGAACACCTTGCTACCAGACACATATTTTTACTATTTGTATTTGTATTCCAGTCCATAAATAGGAATTATTGTTCAAACTTAGTGGTATAAAAAGAAAAGACTACACATTTAAAACATGTTTTATTTATTTCTTTCAGAGTAAAACGATTTTGGGGGACCACTTGAGTAATGTGGACATCAACCGAGACAATGTGTCAGAGATTTTGCAACTGTACATGGAGGCTCACTGTGAACAGACAGAGGTGGCTGTTCTGGCCGCCAGCCTCAGGACTAAGGCTTTTCAGGCCCACAGTCCATCACAAAAGGCCTCTATGCTAGCATTCATGGTTAATGAGCTCTGCTGCAGTAAGGCTGTCATCAGGTGAGGACCCAGGCTTGTTTGTTCTTTCACCATTTGACAATTAAAGGAATCTCAGTTTTTAAAAATAGTCATGCTATATTATTAGAAAACTGTAGCAAACAAATAAAAGATTAGTTTTATTGTTGTCCCGCTTGTTTTAAAGCATTGATGTTTGTCATATTGTATAGTAATATATTAATGGCCTTATTGTAGCCGAGTAATCCTAATGGGCCTGATGTGAAGCTAATCTCTGTTAAAGAGGAACATACTAGCCTGTTTTATTCATGGAGGCTTCAGCTGTAATGGTATGACAAATTATGTTCTGACAGACAGTTTCACAAGGTTGCATCAAAATAGGTGTCATCAATTTTTTATTTGCGCTACACATTGAAACGCATCTGGCGCACGCCGCTATGCATCAGAAATACCTCATGCTCTTCGTATTGTACAAAAAGATCACAGAAATGTCAGCATTGTCTCATCTCTTTCAGTGAGATTGACAAAAACATTGATTACATGACCAACCTGAGGAAGGACAAGTGGGCTGTCGAAAGAAAGCTTCGCAAGTGAGTATATATATATATATATATACGTGCTCTAAGATGTTTGTGTAAGTGAATCGCTGATTAGGTCATGAATGTATAGTATATGAGCTGACTTTCTTTTCTGCTCTGTTCATTTTCGTTTTCAAAGACTGAGGACCATCCATGCCAAGAAGACGGGGAAGAGAGACACCAGTGTGGGAGGAGAGAACAACAACACCTTTGTCGTCTCCACTGTCAGAGACAAATGCAAGAGGAAAGACAGCGAGGAAGAAGAGGACGAGGATGACGACAGTGAAGACCAAGGAGACGAGGATGATGAGGAGGAGGAGGAATTAGCAGGAAAGAAAGGGAAGAAAGCAGATCTATGTGAAGAGGAGGTCAGTGCCAGCAGCAGTTTAATTGGAACCAGTGGCTTAATCAGTGTTTGTCATAGTAAATGTCAGCATCACTGTTCTTGTAGGATGACAGTGTACACTCAGCCAGCATCGAGGACCTGGAGAAACAAATTGAAAAGACATACAAGGTAAATTAGAGACCTTTTTTTTCCCCCTCATATAATCCCAGTGAATGGATTCATAGTTGAACTCTGTGTACTTTCTGTCTCTTTAGCAACAGAGTCAAATCAGAGAGAAGCTCTTTGACTCCTCTCACTCACTGCGCTCCATGATGATTGGACAGGACAGATACAAGAGATGTTACTGGGTCCTTCCACAGTGCGGTGGCATCTTTGTTGAAGGCATGGGGAGTGGTGAAGGTGCAAATTAAAACTGATGGCTCAGAATGTCTCTTAGTACTTCAGTTGTTCAGCATGATAGAAGTCTGTTGATGTTTTGCACCTGTTGTTCCAGAAGTGATGTTACATTTAATGTTACTCAGGTTATGAAGAGGTGGAGATGGAGATTGAGAGTCGACAAGCTGCCGAGGTGATCAGGGTAAAAGAGGAGCAGCTGGAGGAGACGAAGGAACCAGAGATGTCTAGTCTAGCACAGAACAAAGACAGCGATACAGCCATGCCAGAGTGCCAGCAGGACAAAGACAACCTCTTCCTCCAAAAGCCCGGCTCCTTATCTAAGCTCAGCAAACTCCTTGAAGTAGCCAAAATGGCTCAGGATTTGAACATCAATATTCGGAAAAGTCATCCTGCTGCATCTTATCCCTCGTATCCTACCTCACAGTCAGTCACTACTCAGCAGGGACTGATGGATAAAATAGATACTTCAGTTCCATCTCTGCTCAGCGCTGCGCAGCTCAAAAGCAGTCACTGGATGACCCGCAGCCCTCAATCTGTCTTTCATTACGACCAGCTGTCCAAGATGCTGACTGAAAAAAGCAACCAGTGGTTTAGCCTCTTGCCTCGCTCTCCTTGCGATGAATCCATGGTGACCTATGGTTCCAGTCCTTCAGCTTCCTCCTCTTCTCCACAACCCATCAGGACCAAATCCCCCTCCTACCTCTGCCCTAATCCCGTAGCCACAGCTAGCTACAACACTACTGCTGGGATCAATAACATGCAATCGCCCATCCTTCAGGTAGGTGGCTTACAATAAATCTTTCTCCATCTCAGTTACAAAGATTAAATTGTGCTTTTTTAGAAATCCTCGGAATTTATGACCTTTTTTTTTTCCTTGACGACTTTTTCCAGACAAGCTCTCTCGCAGCTATCGCCTTGTACATTATGCTCGTGGAACAAAACTGACATCTGATAATAATTTATATTCTACATATTTTTCTTCTCAGCAAGTAAAGTCTGGCATTCATCAGAGCAGACTGACACTGTGTGACGTGTTGAGCCCAGGGACGAGTCCCAGCCTGCCCTTCTCTGGCACTTCTCTACCCCCCATGCCGCATTCAGCCTCCCAACATGCAGAGGGTAATGGAAACAAGGTCCTCTTTCTGGCAAATAACAACTCAGTCAACAAGAGTGAGACCCCAGAGCCCCTGAGTGACAAACCCACTTGTGTCTCATTCCCTGCTGCGGAGGTGGCCAAGACCCAGGACTACCCTTGTCCTCAGCCTATCCCAGAGGGTAAGAATGGCATGCTGCCAGCCTGCACAAATAAAATATGCTGGACTAAAGATATCCATTGCCTACACTGCTTCGATGACTCAGTCAGCCTTGCTATTTTGCTAAAATTAAACGGATTCTGTGACAATAGTTCTTAAATCTGTGCGTGGATGTGTTGGCAGAGCTGCTTCACGGCTGGTGGCGAGTGTCAGACATGGAGACCCTGCACAGTCTGGTCAAGACCCTCCACTGCCGAGGCATCAGAGAGAAGGTCTTGCAGAAACAGATCCAAAAACATATGGAGCACATGACCCAGCTTTGCTCCGACAGCAAAGACGGTTGGTTCACATTTCCTCTGCTCCCTTTAAGTCAAGATGCTACAGACATGCTGTGTCTGTTGCTGTGAGCTTTTGTGTGACGTTGCAGATTGCTTTCAGTTGATCATGGATTGCTGTAATGTTTGATATATCTGTGATGGCAGAAATTGATGTGAAAGAGCTGCAAAAGCAGGAGTTAAGTGAAGCGACAGTGGAGAGCTGGTGTGTTGAGGAGCAGGCCATGGAGGTGGACATTGCGCTACTGAGGCAGGTAGAAGCTCTGGAGAGAAAAGTCATCTCTTCCAGCCTGCAGGTCAAGGTACAGGCAAACAAGCTTCCTACACTTTCATCGCTTTGTGAAAATATAAAATGTAATTTCACTCTTCAGTATTAGCTTTGATATGCCTTTGGGTCCTCATGTTGTATTAAAGCTTAGTGTTATGTCATTAAATATTGTATTGTAATGCACATATTTGACTGATGTTTCCTTCAGGGTTGGATACACCCTAAACCCCAGTCAGACAGTAACCAGCTGGTCTATCATGAGCACAAGCCTTTCTCTTTCCCGGATCACGACAACAAAGGCCAGAGAGAAACCAGCCAGGAGGACCTTTGTGGATCTGTGGTGCGGCGACCCAACAATCCACTTGATATAGCAGTGACCAGGCTGGATGAGCTGGAGAGAAACATTGAGCGAAGGTACTTTTAGAGATAAAGCACAGCCTTTTACATCAGATCAGATAATGTCACCGTACCTGTATCTGTAGTGCGCAACTACGCTTGTCGCCTCACATAGGGAAAAGTACTGACAAGTTCTGTGTGCGACCCGCTCGTTCTCATGCTCAACAGTTAATTTTACATACAGTCTCATTTTGTGTGACCTTAAAGCAGTGAGGAGGAGGTGGCTCCTGGGATGAGGCTGTGGCGTAAAGCCCTCGGCCAAGTCCGCAGCTCAGCTCAGCTGTCGCTCTGCATCCAGCAGCTGCACAAATCCATTCCCTGGGAACGAGCCATAATGAAAGTGGTTAGTGTCACCTGACTCCTCTGCGTCTGCCTTGATCACAGATTTGTTTATATCATTTTGTCACACATACATATTAAACATAAAATTGTAGCTTACAGTAAAGATGTCACTCTTTATGAAGAACATACTTTTTAGGCTACATGGCTTCTCATTCATAGTCCTTATGTAATAATAATAATAACAACTAATATATTAATGATTGTTGAATGTATTTAATCATTTGAAAACGCACAAGATAAATGCTTGCTCTGCAAAAACTGAAATGAAAGGAAAAGATAACGCAGCCACACAGAAATACATATACTTCTACATTTTGTAGTGATGTATAGCAGTTTAAATGTGTAACCACAAATAGAGTAGGGTGTTTATTTGCCTGTTCTTCTTGTGTGTTCAGCACTGCCAGCTCTGTCAAATGGGAGATAATGAGGAATTGCTCTTACTTTGCGATGGCTGTGACAAAGGCTGCCACACGTACTGCCATAATCCCAGGATCACAACAGTACCTGATGGAGACTGGTTTTGTCCTAGTTGTGTAGAAAAGGTACGTCCGAGTGACTGATCACAGAGCTGATAGTCTCTTCTTTTAGTTCTTATGGTCCTCTATTACTTTCTATGAACAATAGACACATGGTAAGTTTTGTGTGTTCTGTCATTCAGGAAAGTGGTCAGTCCCCTTGGAGTAGGAAGCACCAGAGCAGAACAGCTGAAGGAGGGAAGAAAGCCAGTGAGGTAAAACGAAATAGTAAGCCATCTGTGGTAGGAGAGCTCATCAGCGAGGAGGATGCCAGCAGCAACAGCGCGCCAAAGAAAGGTATCAAGGAGTTCAAAAAGAGGAAAGGAGACGACAGCCCTCCCAGCTCCCAAGACAACTACGACAGCCCCGTCTCCTGCGCGAAAAAAGCCAAAACGCCCAAGGATGACAAAAATGGGCTGGCAATGTGTCGGTATGTCAGAGCACACATTCGCTGGCTTGCTTAAGACCTAAGAGTATTTATTTTAACTCACCAATGTGATGCAGAACATCATGTCATTCCAAAATGAAGAGGGTGAAAAACAATCTGGCAATGTTTTCCTCATGTTCTTCCTGATTAAAGTTGATTGAAATGCAACTATTTTATAGTTGCAGTACTGAAAGCTTTTTTTTTGATTGATCTAGAGTGCTGCTGGCTGAGTTGGAGGCCCATCGGGATGCTTGGCCCTTCCTCACACCAGTCAACCACAAAGCTGTCCCTGGATACAGAAAAGTAATCAAGAAGCCCATGGACTTCTCCACCATCAAGGAAAAGCTCACCAACAACCAGTATGTGTTACCTTTACTCTGTATTTTAGTTGTATGTGCTCTGTTTAATTCATAATTTTCATTTTTTTTAATCTGGATGATTCTTATTTCTGATGAACACAGGTACTTAAATTTGGAGACGTTCATCATCGACGTGAACCTGGTTTTTGACAACTGCGAAAGATTTAATGAAGACGACTCTGAAATTGGCCGGGCCGGTCACAGTATGAGGAGGTTCTTCGACAAACGATGGACTGAACTACTGCAATAAAAAGGTTTCCAGTGTGGACACTAGTCTCTACATATCAGACTTCGTATTTGGTTGTTGGAGGCCTTCTCTTCACCTTTGACACTAAATCGGTACACACTTATAATAACACTGATGTGCAGTGTGAAAGGACAAACTCCTGGTCTGTCTAGTGTTGGAGAAAAAAACACTTTGTATCTTCAAGTGCAATACTGTTTATCAAAACACACTGACTCCTCAACTCTGTCAAAATTGGGAATCATATCCACTGTAGATACATCATTTAGTTTTGTTTTTTTTAATCATCAAAACCATATAGTTTTGTGTTTGTGTATTTATTTATTATTAAAAGTCAAAGGATGGCACACAGCTTTAAAAAAAATCAAAAGACTATTTTATGGACTATTGGTTGAAATCAAAAAAGAATTGTTTACAGGTTTCAGACACTTAAGGTGCGAGGTGCAGGACCGCTGTTCATCCGCTTTGTGAGTTTGTTGTGTAAAATACAAAGAAGGGATCCCTGACCTGCAGAGTTAATTCTGTCCTTGTTGAGTCTTATTTATTACATGTATAGTGCGTACTTACAGAGCAGTCTGGTTGAAGATTGTGTCATTGCATAAGTATGGTTGTAGCACTTGATATGTCTGAATATCCACTGAAAACACTCCTCAGTGCTGCAGTGCCTGACCTCTGAGGAGGATGTTTTTTCCATATGCACTGTTTCCTGCACAGTATACAGAAGGAAACAAGCTGTAAAAAAAACAAAACAAAAAAAAACTTTCCTTTGAATTGACGTGGTGCGTATAGTGTGTTTCATCTCCAGGCATTTCCTTCAGCCAGAGTCGTGTCAGACATCCTGCAGACGTGAGGCCCTGCACTGGGCTTTAATCCAGCTGGGACAGTGTCATGGTCCACTGGAGGCGTCTCCTGACAGCTGAAGTCAGAAGACTTGAAGTAACTGTATTTTATTAGGAATATTGTGAAATGAGTAGCAACTTTTGTAGGAATATTATTTTTAAATAGTGGATGTGTGGACGGATAAAATAAACCTGTTTTTCAAGACGATCAAGTCCTCACTACTTCCCCTTTGATATTATTGATATTAACATTATTTTACAGTCGAGATGCACCATTTGTACTAATATACTACTCAAACATTGAGTAGTGTCAGTACTAACTTGCCCCAAAGTATATAAAGGAATTAAAATGAGCTTATGATTGACCGGCTAATACATCAGTCACAACTATATAGAAATGATATGTTTGGTCACTGACACATCTATTGGTTTAGTTGTTTACTAAAACATACTGAAGTTACAAATAAATGTACATGAGCTCAAAGTGCAGAATCTAAGCTTTAATTTGAGGGTATTCATACTGAAATCAGGGGAAACGTTTAAGCTGAAGCCAAGCATGCTCACTTCCCTCTACTTTTGTTTCTTCCAACTTGAGTTTAATTTTAAATTTTTTCCTATTTTTTCTTTTCAGTATTTTGTGGCAAAGTCTAATCTGGGCTTTCTGTTATTGAGGTTTACGAATGGTCTGCACCTTGTAGTCAGCTTTTCTCTACTCTCCTGGAGAGTATTTTTCTCTTGTCTGGATGTTCTGAAGATTTATTTTTTCTTTTTACACAACTGGGAAAAGGATCCTGTGGACATCCAGATCCTTTCATGTTGACCTCCAGATCCTTTCATGTTGACCTCCAACAGATTAGTTTTGTTTTTGCACCATGGCCTGTTTCACCTACACCGAGAGCTCCCTTGAACGCGGCATGTAAGCTCACACGAACAGTTCTCAAATGCAAATCTCACACTTGGAAACAACTCCCCAACATTTACTGTTGAGGAAATAATGAAAAATAATATAACCAGTCTGTCCACGAAACAACCGTTGAGTCAAGTGTCCAATCACTTGTGTAAGTATAAACATTTTCCTTCAGTTTGGATGTGAGTAACCCCAAATTAAAGCTGAGAGCCCTGAGAACACTTCAGACCCATTATATGACTAACTTGAAAACGTTTTGGTAAAAAGCTGAGATAGAAAGAGTCAAACCTACTGGATATGGACCGACTTAGAGTTTAATTATTACTTCCGGAGTGAAACGATAAAACATTTCAACATTAAATCGACTAAACTGGAACAATTGTTTTGTTGAAAGATTATTTTGGCCACAGATATCCACTGTGTACATTGTGTAACTGCGGGTCACATGACTGATAACAGCTGCGACAGATAAACAGATTTTATGGCAGTGCTGGAAGAGGAAGTGGAGAAACTCTTTCACACCAGGAGCAACAGTTAGAGCCGACAGCTTTGTTTCTTCTCTTTATTTTAACTAAACCCCAGACACACAGAGGATATTTTCCCATCAGGTGTCTGCCACCCTCCTCCTCTTTGCTTTATATTTGAGCATTTTGCGCCACCTTGTGAGCGAACTGCTCCCTCTTTCCAACCGGCGAACACCTGACACAAAATGGTGTCTGTAATTCACACTCTCCGGCATCACTCGGACGAGGTCAGCTGCTGCGCCTTCTCTCCGTCTCTCCTGGCGACCTGCTCGGGTGACAAAACTCTCCGCGTCTACAACACCGCTGACTTCACGGAGCTGCCGTTTTCTCCTCTGACGGGTCACGGTTACAAGGTCCACTGCTGCTGCTTCAGCTCCTGCGGCCGCTTCCTGCTCAGCTGCTCCACGGACGGCTCGGCCATCGTGTGGAGCTCGGAGACGGGTGAGGTGACCGCGACGCTGCAGCACCCGGCCCGCAGTCCGCTCCGAGTCTGCGCACTGGCTCCAGACTCCTCGCTCCTGCTGGCAGGGGCCTGCGATGGCACCATGGCCCTCTGGGACTTTGCCTCCAAGACACTGCGCAGGTACAGTGTGACCCAGTGCAATCAGCACTATTCAACAGCATGAAGAATGCCCTGATGATTATCATTATTTAGAGTTTAAGAGAGGTGATTTTCTCGCCTGTAACTATCAGTTTTTGCAGATTCCACAACTTTGTCTTGTTTTATCCAGTCATTTATTATGATGTACTTCCAAACCATCATACCACCATATGAGAAGCTGCAACCAGCAAATGCTTGAACATTATTTACCCATTAATCAGTCATTTCTGTCTGCCAACTATCCGATTAATAAGCTCTTTCATGTATAGCTCTGTCTGAACAAACGTCACTGACAATCATCTCTCCCCAGCAGCTTGAGCGCACGGTTTCAGAAGCCGAAGGTTAATTTTTGACCCCAGAAACTAAGGTTTGATTGGATTAATCTTAAGCCCAAAGTCCAGACACACTTGAAGCTTTTAACAGCCTTCATCAGCAAGGTGGAGTCCTCGCTCAACTGTCATCAGTTTCCTCTTCTGATTCCTACATTTCTGATTAGTGCATTGAAATATGCAAGTTTTGAACTGTGTGTATTCAACTTTTTATTTCCAGGGCCTTTAATTGTGCTGTAACTCAGTTTGGATTTATAGAAACAGTTTGGAGAGGCGGTCTGTTAGTCTTGAATTAGCCTAAAGGAAGATCGGTGGTGGCTTTATTGCAGGTTAAACTTCAGGTCACTGCTCTGTCAAAACACCGCAAGCTGCCTACTCAGAAAGTAACTTTTTAGAAGAAATATGAAGGTTATTTTAAATCTGGAGATTTCTCACCAATGTGCTCACAGTGTCTCCAAGCAGCCTGAGGCCTGCTGTGTCCCTCTGATTAAAACTCCAACAGGTGGTTCAGATGAATCCCATTACACCCGGGACTCCCCCCGCCTGAAGCAAGTTTGACGCAAAGAGCTCAGAGTTCGAGATCAAGTCAACTCCTTGCTCTCGTCTCGCCAGTAAACCTGCCGGTAACCAGTCTGAACCCACGCTGCACCAACATTGTCTGTCACAGATGCAGCACGGCGAGCGAGGCCAGCGTCGTGGCTTGCAGCTTCTCTCCGTGCGGCCGGATGTTTGTGAGCGGCTGCACCAACGGAGACCTCAAGGTCTGGGACGTGGACTTCAGGCTCCTGCACGCTGAGAAGGACGCGCACGACCTGGGGGTCACCTGCTGCTGCTTCGCGCCGCGGTTCAAAGTTGGTTAGTGTTTAAAGGGTCATTTCACTCCATTTGCTCTTCTGTTCACTGCTGTACACTTACCACCAGTGGCTTTAGTCTGCTCCAACACAATGTGAATGACAGTTTGTTTATTACATCTGAAAATCAAACAGGACTGAAATTAGAAGTCTCTTAGTGCTTGGCTAGAAAAAAATATCTAATTTATTTTTCACTATTTCTTCTGATAATATGAGTTTTCTTCTCTGAACTTTTTTCTATATAAGTTCTTCTACTTTAACAACTATCATTAATAGTCCTGTGTGATTTTGGTGTGAATCAATCCCTTAGATTTTACCTGGCTCTTATCCTAACACACTTCCTGGCAGCATAGAAGATGCTTGCTTGCTGTCTGTTGCTACGCTTCACAAATAAGCCATCAGGGTCATGTTTGTCTTCTTCTGGCACTGGACTCGGTCAAGCATGAGCAAACATTTCAGACAGAGGGGATGTGGCTTCTTTTGTTCCGCAGATGGCTGCTGTGTGGAGTTTCGACTGGCCTCCTGCGGACAGGACAGCCAGCTGAAAATATGGATCGTCTCCCAGCGTGAAGGAGCAGGTAGGCCGACCTCTCTGCCCAGCCTCCTCGGCCCACTGCTCCCTCACTCCAGTGCCCGAGAGAGAGAGGAGGAGGGGGTAGAGTGTGTTGACTGCTTCAACCTTGAAGTCTCTCTGCAGGATAGAATAATTTTATTAGCGCGTGTGGAGCTAGAGACTGACTCCTTGATAATGGAACACTTTAAGACATTCTGCTGGATGGTGTGTGCGTGTGCAAAAGCATTGGAAGGAAATCCGGTGCATACATCCACTGTGACATTTATATCTTAGCCCAACCGACAGCAGAACAAGAACATTTTGTGTATGTTCACAGGTTGCCCGTTGCAGACTGTTAGTTCCTTTTTATGAGCGTGAACATGCCATGTTGTTAGTTTCCTAAGATGCGTTGCCGTGGTAACGACCGTTTTCTGTGGAGGATGAGACGTGTCCCACGTGGTGACCCTGAGTCCATGGAGATTGAGATTTTTTTTCTTTTTTCTTTTTCTCCGAGCAGCTTGTGGAAGGACACCGAACAATGTGTGCGCTCATTTCATTTCTTTAGATTGTGGGTTTTTCAGACGTGAAGGAGCTCGGGAGCAAGCTCGCCTTTGTTGAAATGTGCATTTATCTTGTCTCTGCAAGAGGACTGCATGCTTGAATCCCTCCTCGAGTGTGTTACGTAGAAGGGACTCGAGTGCAGATGACTCAGGGAAGCAAGGGGCCAATTTAAAGGCTGAGATTGCTGCTGAAATGGAACACGTTCTGTTCAAATCGTATATTTCCACGGCTCCGTATCCAAAGGAAATGTGCTTATGCCAGGATAAAATGGCAGCTGTGTGTGTGTCGCCGCTTTAGTTTTGTCACTTTTGAAGAGTTCCCTGATGCTTCCCATCCACACATTTGTTCAATTTATTTTTATCTCTCAGGTGTACACCGTAAACAGTATTTACATTTCATGGACTTCAGGAAGGATTAATTTAATATGTGTGTGCTTATGGTCTGATAAAACACATTCTGCTACAGAGCAATTAGTGTTGGCAAACAGAATTCACTTACTGGCAAAAATACAATCTTGAGTTTCTAAGTAGCAGGTGATGCAGTTTCAAGGGAGTGAAAAGTTGCTGAAAAAGTTTTTAATTGTAGTATTTTTGGCCGTGAGCGAGACACCGCTTAACTCTATGTGTGTGTGTGTGTTGACCCTCAGCCTGTGTCATGAAGCCGCTTCACACTCTCACCAGCCACTCGGCTCCAGTTCTGTCCTGTGCTTTCTCTTCTGATGGGGAGCTGGTCGTCTCAGGGTAAAGACGCACGCATCACTTCTCCTTGTCATCACATCTGTGAGCGCCACTAACAAACACCAACTGAATGTTGATTTCTGCTCCAGTCAGGTTTTGTAACGCCATTTGTCGTGAAATGATCTTCTCATCTGGGGCAAATTAGGTTTCTATTAATCTCCCCTGCATGTTTAAAGGCTCGTTTTTATATCCGAGCTGTAAACAGCAGATGCCACTGCTGAGCATCGATCCTGCTGTTCTCTCAGTCATCCACAGGAGGAGTGCGTTTGGTTATTGTATAGCTTCTGTCGGCTCCTTCTGCTGTCCCTGGCTTAAATTCAAACATACTGAAGGTTAATCTCTGACAAGAATCCATTTTTTTTATTATTATTATTCTATAATGTAAATGCGCGCATATGGATTCTGCAAATAAAGCTGACTTCATTTTCTCTATTTACTCAACAGCTCGGTGGATAAAAGTGTTGCAGTGTACGATGCGGTAAGTCATGCAGGCTTTTTGAGTGTGCTGCCGCGCTTAATTAAACAAAACCATTAGCGGCCTGTGTAAACACGGGATTTGAAACATTCCTGTTTAAGGTGCTTGTACTTTGCTTACAGAACCTGGGGTCCCTGCTCCACACTCTGAAACAACACGACAGGTAAATGACCTGACCTCCCGCCGCCGCTGCGCAATCTCTGCAGCCATCACCCAAACAGCAGAGCGCAGGAGTCCCAGGGTTTCAGATCAAAACCTGTGATTTTTGCTTGATTAGTTTTTTTTTATTTTTTCCCCCCAAAGCGCTGGGGTGCAGTGATGCAATAGCATATTCTCCAGCGCTGCTTTCTGCACAGTCATTGATGTGGCACCACAGGTACGAACTGGCAGAGCTCTTTGAAGTGCATGAAAGGATTTAAGATTCAGTGCGATCTAAGACTGGCATTTCTTTTTTTTAATTTTTTTTTTTTTCCTTTTTTTAGGCTGATCTCTTTCTGTACCAGCCCGTCGCACACTCTTTCACATTCTTCTTCCTCTTTCCCTGCAGGTATGTGACTGCCGTTGCCATGTCACCCACCTCTCCCTGGATTGCAACCGGCTCCATGGACAGATCGGTGAACGTGTGGAGAATAGGAGATGGAGACGACGGCAGCACTGGTAAATACTCGGCAGAGGATTGTTGAGGTTGGCGCCTACAAATGTGCTTTTTAAAAAACAGACTCTTAACAGTGGTACAAAGCCCAGAAGCCACTTACAGAGCCAAAGCCTCCCAAAGGAGTGTTTTGGGAGATATCCAACCACAGAGGCTCCTATTACATGTGTATTGCTGTCTGGCTGCAGGGTCTACAGGAGGAATTGTTATTGATGTTTATTGGTGCATCAGTTCAAACTACTGCTGAGCCCCGCAGAGTTGTTGTTACGGACCTGAATGCTCCCCGAAAATAAAAAAAGTTCCAGCCCAACATGAAAGAAAATATTTGGAATACTAAATGAGAAGGTGCAATCGTCAGACATCTGGAGGCCTTGAAGCTCCATCACTGCCACCCCCACGGCTGCCATTAGTCAGGTTGATGTTGACAAAGCAAATTCCATCTCCATGAAGATCTGCCTTTTTCATGCCTCTACCTCATTCTCTCCCCGTCTGCCCTTTAATCTTGTTTCTTTCTCTCTTTTCACACATTAATCTCATTCCCTTTCATGTTTTCCTGCAGCAGCTGAATCAAAGCGGACGCCGTGCCAAGGTAAATAAATGCATCGCCGCGCGTTTCCCTTCAGAAATAAGTTTTATTTCAATACTTGATGTGCTGTGTGACTGGTTCTGATATCGGTGCCTGGGAGAGATGTTGTCTGATTGCTCTGAAAACATCCTCGCCCGCTGCTGTATCACGGTTTCGTCCCTTTTTTTTTCTCCTTTTTTCATTTGTCATGCGCGAGCATACTGTGCAGCATGATCCCAATCAGACGAAGCGAATGGGGATCAAAAACAAGGAATAAAAGGAAATAAGATCAGCCTGGCTTGAAAGGATAAAGCTGGTATTATTTAGTAGTTTTCTTAGCGTCTTCAAATTGCACGGAAAGACCGAAAACCCACATTGTGTTGCTTCGTCTCTAAAATCCCCAAGCCCGTTTGTTTGTGGTGAATTATATTTTTTAAAAAATAAATAAATGTAATTTCCACATTTGCAGGAGGCTGAGTAACTTCCTAAAACAAAAGGGCTGTCGTTTTTTAAACCAAGCTAGAGTGAAATATCTCCTACCATGAAATGTGGTGAAAGAAAATAAGATACTGCTATTTCATTGTCCTTAAATTGCAGCTATAGTACACTTCCTGGGAGCAGGGAGTTGGTGATGATATCTTCCGTAACTCACTTCACTCCCCCGTGCAACTCATAAGATTGTGCCGTCACCATGTGCAGAAATACTTCTACAGAAATATAGCAGAAGTGTAGAAAAACTGGTTCATTGCGTGAATAGCAGTAAACTGAATTTTGGCTCCTTCATGTGCAGTCGGTGCTAATTAGCAAAAATTTAGCATGCTAGCAGTGTGGACTATGTGGTTGAACATGCTAAACAACGCTAAACATTATTCTAGCACTGTCATTGAAGGCATCACTCTGCCTCTAGCTGCAGACTCCTAAAGAAAGCCTTTCAACAAAGCGATTGAATGTGCTTTGATTTGACAAGATGTTTAATAACAAATGAGGCAATTAAAACAGAACTTGTAAATAAAAACCTGCAACTGTGACGTTCATGTTGCCTGGTGAAGCCTGCGCTCATGTTCAACGTGTGACCTTGCCCCAAATTTGAATCGGCTCCATACTGATTCTATGTGATAAATTGTGTCTCGTGGTAAAAGTGAATCGGCTCAGTACGCTGTAGGACGTCAGACTTCCATCAGATGTGTTTTTGGAACATCATTACAAGTTAAACTTCACAGATATATCTTTTCTGGAGATGTTTCAACGACATTTGTTTAATTTTTTCCAGCTGCGAGCGGCTCCCTCATCTCCTCTGTGCACTGCATTGTGGGAGAATACTATCGTTGGTATGCAGCGTGCGTTCTTTCTGGTTTGAGTAAACATGTGTTTGGGTGTGAACGCACGTACTAAAAACCTGCTTGGAATAAGCCTGCTCTATTGATTTTTTTATTTATTTATTTATTTTTTGTGCTGTGTGCTTGATTGACCCCTCCATCGCTCTCCTCCATCAGCTGGACGTCTTAGCTTGTTGCTGTTACCAGTAAAGAGGTTGTTGACGTCATGTAATTTGCAGCATTGATCTACTCAGAGGTCTGATCAGATTGATTAACATCTGTGTTTGTAGCCAAAGCAGTTTAAGAAACAGATGCATTTGAAGCTCAAGTTTTTGTTCCAGACAGAGGTTCATAGAAAGGGAATGCTACATCTCCATAATTTTGCTCCTAAACCATTTAGTAAAGTAGAAATAGTTTAAAATGTGCTCAAACAAGAGTAATTACTCTGGTTTGTCTGTGTTTATTTTCAGCTGTGTATTAATATGCAATAGTCCTGCTAGTGAGAATTTATAGCAGCGGGATGATGTATGTGGGCCTGACTGAAAATAAATTGGCACCAGTGTTTATGGAAATGAAGTAACCCGTCATCTGGTGTAGTTTGGTGGAGTTTTTGGACAACTGGATTTTGCCACGCACGCGAAACTTATCAGCGGGATCGGTTTCATTGTTGGTTCTGGCCTTTTCGTGGGATCTGTTGACAATGAGAAAAAAAAAAAAATAGACCAGCAGCAGGCTTATCCTTTTAAGCTGTAAAGAAAGGAGATGATGAAAGGGGCTTCGTATGTGCGTCTGCCGGAGTCATCAAACACTGCAGGGTGAGCTGTCCCAGACTGCGGAGCTGCGCTGAGGTTTTCATGCTTTTGGAAGTGTTTCCATGACTCAGACTCCTAGACTGGGAGACTCCAGGCGCTATCGGCCAGGGCTGCAGAGAAGGAGGTGGTGTTGCTCTGCTCGCTCTTGTGCAGACCCAATAAGTGAATGTTTCCACTGAGTTTAACTACGTTTGGGGCAGGAATTCTTTTTACTCATCTGAAGCATCAACAACGTTTCCCTTTTTCACTGCGGACGTTTTGACCTGTCACAGATGTATTAATGATGGCTGCATTCCTCTTAGGGGAGGTCCTGGTTGTGTGCACGCCGGTACACTTTCAGTCCTTAATGGAACTGAGCCATCATTAATTCCCGCTGTGAAAAGGGCCTAGTTTAGCATCTTAATCATCAGAGATGCCAGTTTGTCTCCAAAATGAAGCCTAATTGGATGGAAACGCAGCCACGGACGTTTTTAAGGCCGCGGAATGTTTCGTGGAAGATATTTGAACTGATGGTAACATTTTTATTTTTTTTTTGGGACACTAGCGGACGTCAAACGAGGTGAGGGTGGAAACCTAGCGCGCGGTTATAATGAGCTGCACCTCCCAGTCTTCGGGGTTATCCTTCCAAGGCTAATGATCAGCGATGGGAACTATGAGGCCGCCGCGAGGTATCATTAACACGCTACAGGCCAGTGTGTCTCATCCTCTCCTCGTGTGATAAATCATCACTAGGGTAGCGTGGTGAAGGTTGAGGAGCTGCATGCTGGCACAGCCTGAAATAACACAGCCGTGGATTTAATATCCTTTCCTTTGGTGGATCACACGTTTTTGTGTGAGCTCAGGTTTGTGCGAGTGCTCTTGATGTGAGGACATAAATGTGTCTCTTTTGGGGACAGAAATCAAGTCCTCATTATTTAAATGATAGTGTTAAGGTTGGCAAGAAAGTAGTTATCACCACAGAGTGAATGTGTCCTTTTCTGCGTGAGGGGGAAAGTGTTTTGTTTCAGGAGATCTAGGGGTAATAACCGAACACTTCCTCTCTTCCTGTTGTGTATTTAGCAGGAAGGAAGTTGCCGGGTCACTCCAGGCTGCTGCTCCTGCTTGCCGATTGGTCCGAGGAGGATGTGCAGGCTTGGCTGCGCGAGGAGGGACTGGAGGAGCTCATCAGTGTCTTTAAGGCCAACAACGTCGACGGAGCAGAGCTCATCCAGCTGAACAAGGAAACATTGGCCGAGATGGGAATTGGTGAGGACGGAATATAAAACAGACATGTGTACAGTGCATACACACACACACACACACACACTCTCAAAGGCACTTTGGGATTCAGTGTTTTTGCGGGGGATTTACTCTCTGATCCTAAAACACGACAAGACGGAATTGGAAAGCAGGACGTAAGCCGCTTTCATCGATGCTCTGATTTATTTTTTCCTCCCAAATAGCGGGCTGATTTAGGGGCCGTGGAGCCGCGGCGTTTCCGTCTGCTCATGCAGCCGCAAATCACGGCGCGAGGACAGTACGCCGCGGGACGACCTTTACCTCGCAAACACTGATAATCCCTCAGACAATAAGATTAGTCCATTGTGGGGTCGCGCAAGGTCACAGCGTGGAGGGGCTCCGCACAAACTGCAGCCAGTCAGCAGAATCCACAGCAAACAGAGACGTCAGCATCACCACAAGAGCCGTTCTGTTTTAGAGGAGTTTCTCACTTATTTTTCTTTATGCAGACAGTTACATTGAATCCTTTCTCTCTTATCTGTCTCTTATCTTATCTTTAGGTGGATTTATTCCTCTTTAAACAGAACCACGATAGCTATTTTCCCCTGTTCATGCTTAGTTAACTGTGCAGGCATGAAAGTGGTATCCATACATATATCATCTAACTCTGCAAAAAACAAAACACACATGCAGCTGGTAAAAATACGCATGAGGTGCACACATGCTCACTGCAGATTAAAATCATTTTCCGACACATTTGTAGACTTTGCATTCTCGTTGCTGTGTGCTTTCTAGCTATTTCATTCTTATTTAAATGCACAATGTTGGAGGGAAATCAGAAGACTGTTTGCATGCTATATATAAGATCCACGAAGCCTCAGAAAAACTTTGCCCAGTTGGTCATGCAAAGCATGCCTCATGTCTTTTCCATGTGTTTAGTATGGAGAACAGGTCTCGTCATCACCCCGCAACAAGGGCAGAGGAAACGGCAGATTTCCTGTGCTTTTACTGCTGCGCAACCAACAACTACAGTATCATTTGCCATGCGTGCTGTTTGTGTAAATGTGTGCACAGACACACTCGCCTCGCGCATACATTTCACACTCGCACACGACGAGCAAATTAGATTCCAGCGCACTTTACTTGATGAAATATTCATGAATCTTTGAGTACGGCGAGGGGAGGGAGAGGGAGAAGAAGAAAAAAGTTTCCCTTCGATATAATTTGCCGTATCTCTTTGGAGGCCGCTTCATTCTGCGCTTTTATTGTAGCTTCGCATCAAATTATCAATCTAAATGTAAAGCGGACGGTACAGTGCTAATGGCTCGTGTCCCCGTGAAGAAAAATAAGAAGTCGTGGAACCTTGCGGAAATCTTAAATGACGCATTACCCCGTTAAGTGCAGCTTTTCCCATCCAAGAGTCGTTTACTGGATGAATCGGAGGGCGTGATGGGTTCATTGGGTTTCACGGAGGGAGGGCATGTTGACTGAACGCTGCCATTTTTCCAGCAGGATCCATAACAGTTGTTGTCTTCATCTGCCTGTTTTACTCGAACGCAGCATTTTTGTGGTAACGGGGAGTTTTTGTGACGCGCACTTGAATGCCTTTCTCCATCTGTCCTTCCTGCTCTTTTGAACGAGTCCAAAATTAAGACCCACTCGCGGTGTTGCATGTGGATGTGAAGGATGCGGTCCCCTGCAGACAGTAGCTGATTGTGAAGATCTCTTCGCAGTCTCGCTGGAGGCAGATTGTGTTCTATAAATGGATGAAATTAGCTCAGGATACATCAATAGATCCTGACACACAGGAGGAAGCGGATTCGATTCGGGCTGATACACACGGCCTATCCACAGTTATCAAACTTTAAAGCTTTTTTGATCACATTTCAAATATTTTCCATTTTAGCCTGAATCGCTGGTATCAAGACTCGATATTAAGCATCTCTTGCACACGTGAATCAACGATGAACCTCAGCGCAGCACAGAAACTTTATTTCTCCCCTCATTCGAGCTCTCGTTGAGGTTACCGAGGTCATGTTTATGGATTTTTTTTTTTTTCCATCTGCTCACAATTCAGCATGGTGGATGTTTTCTAACACTCAAAATATTAAATTTCAACTAGTTTTATGCAAGTATATTGATAAAAAAAAAAAAATAAATGTTGACTTTCCACCCAGACAGTGTGCAGAGCTGATTGACGTTCCAAATTTGGTGCCCTGGCAGTTTTCAGATAAAAAATGATCTGTTTTGTGTCGAGGAAAATCTCCCGCTTTCTCTCGGCAACATTAAATAAGTAAACCACATAATTCAATGAAAAAGCAGACAGATGAGGACTATTGGCAGACATTGTAGCTGAATATTGACCAAACATGTTTATTTTCTATACTCCACGATATGACCTTTTAAAAACTTTTAAAGCTAAATTTTGCAAACCTCTATCTTGGACTAGTAGACCGTCTACGTTAATGTCATGCAGGGAGCGTACAGTGTCACTGTAGCTCCACAGCACCACAATTATACACACAGACACGCCACTAATCATGTGCGGCTGCATAGGTCGTCCCTCTGATGTAGCTGGTGGTGAAATTTGAAGCTGATGACAAATTCAAAGCGTGCTGTCAGAGACGCGCAGCTGTGTGCAGAGTGATTTTTCCTCTGGCAGCCTGTCGGGAGTTTTATTCTGCAGGGGAATAACGCAATGTTAACTTGCAAAGCCATCAAGGTGTCTGGCTCTTTGTGTCTCTGTGCAGACTCATCGAACGCAGGTCCGCATTTATTCCTCCCTTTGTTTCTTTTGAGAGAGCAGAGGACGGAGTCGGTCTGAACGAACTGATTCAACTCAAACTCCCAGAGAACACTGTGAAATAGTGGTAACATAAAACAGAGCTGACTTGGTCTTTGGTGATAAAGTATTAAAATAAATATTTAATCACAAACCTCCGCTTTGCTGAATTGGAAGTGTGAAATATGGAAGCTGTCAGTCACGTCTGAAGAGAATACTGAGCAGCGTGTTGCTTTCTCAGAGTCCGTGGGCCTCCGTGGTCGTCTCCTGAGGAAAATCGACGCCCTGAAGGCAGAGCAGAGCGGTTCAGAAGCCCCAGATGAATTCCTGTGTCCAATCACCAGAGAGCTGATGAAGGATCCAGTCATTGCTGCAGGTTAGTAGACGACAAAAACAAAAAACAAAACAAAAAAAAAAGCATGACCTCGGTGTACAGCAGGTGCCACAGTGTGACTGCTCCACAGATGGGTATTCCTATGAGAGGGAATCTATCGAGAGCTGGATCAGAGGCGAGAACAAAAGCAGCCCCATGACCAACCTGCCCCTACAGACAACACTCCTCACCCCCAACCGGTCTCTGAAGATGGCCATAGCACGATGGAAGTCGAGCCAATAGGCAAGCACTTCAGCTTATATTTCGCAGTCCAACGAAACCTCTGCTAACAAGTGCACTTATCGTTGATGTAATTACTATTTTGTTCCGAGTGCCTCTGGCAAATTAATATATTTATCCAGTAAATAATCAAGAATACTTGCCAACATCTGAAGAGCCCTCTGCATTAATAAACCACCTAGTGCAAGGTTGTGTTGCTCTTGCTCTGGTATGACCTGCAGCATGTGTCAAATCCCAATTTCCTTTGTTACTGTTGCTAGGTTACACTAGGGGTTGTACCGACTACTTGACTAGTGTTGACTGGCAGCACCATGACGTTTTAAGCAGGATCGACTAGTCGCAGATCACGTGACAATAACAACACGGATGAGGAGCCCAGTCCTGAAATATAACAAAAGTACTACTGCAGTACACGCTCATCTGAAAAGACATCCACTAACGCTAGCAGAGGAGCAGTCTAAATCCTATCAGCGGCAGCCAGTTAACAACTTCACCTGCCGTAACAGAGAGAATGAGGCTGCAGATCAGCAATTTGATGGTGAATTTCATTGTCTAAAGTTATTAGACCTTTAGCTACTATACACGGAAAATGATTCAGACATATACCGCATTTTTTTTTTTTTACATTACGGCTACATTATCCTATCTTACAGCACACTGAAGCACTATTAATGCACAATGCGAGAGCTGAGAGTTTGTCCAGTGAGAGCCACATAGAAGTGTCAGACTGACGGTGTTTATGGTGTAGACGGTGTTTAGCTTCAGTTACCTTGCAGAAAAGCCTCCGTAGCTTCTTTTGTGTGAGACTCTATATGTATTCAGGTCAAGAATATAGATTTAATTGCGGCAAAGCATTACTTTCTACTGTGTTTTTATGCGTGACATCATTGACTAATCGACGTCGACTCGCCTTTGACCACATATTAGTCGACTTTAAAAAAAAAAAAAAAGTGGTTCAACCCCTAGGTTACACAAGCAATAGTCATTCACGGTGTCCATTCCCATCTTTTCACCAGTTTTCATGTCTGGTTATTTCCTCCTCTGCATGCACACTTGTTGACTGTAACTGTGATCATGTGGATGCTAAGTTTTATTTGTTTTGTTTTTTTATGGGAATAGACTCCGACGTTTCTATTGTTGCAACAGTAACATGGGAAGTTGGGACTTTGTGGTCAGCTCTAGCTCAGTACTCCCAGAATCAGTCTGGTACATTTCATGTTCCTCACCTCACCGCGGAGAGAGATTACTGTATCAGAAGAGTTTTCCAACAAAATCTTTTAGTTTTCCACATGAAAAGACTTTAAGGATAAAAACTAAATAGTTTTGACCAGTCAACCAGCACACAGGAACTCATCTCAGCTTTTCCATGTGACATTATCCCAAACAGTGAACAGATCAGACGATCCCAAATTATTCACCGTTGCTGCTCTTCTACTGCATTTCAATTATTTCTGTTTAATTTATTTGTTCTTTGTAAAGCTAAATATGTGCTTCTGCATCGGATCTACACCGTAGGAACATCTGGGACTGGTCATCCTCTACACCATCTACTCAGTTGTAGTAATTTCAGTCAAAGTGACATTTGTTAAACATTTATTTGCTCCAACATCTCCATTTGGCAGTGGTTTAAGTACACAGGGTACTGGCATTTAGGTTATTGGGAACGATGCTGACACAACAACATAAGTATAAATGTTTATAACAACGTCTGCTCTGTGTAGATCCGTTGCAGAACTTAATAAATGTGATGGAAATTGTGCAGTTACCATTTGTGATCACAATAACTGTTGTTTAGCAAAACCTAATCTCACGTTATTGCAGCAGCGACCAATCAGATGTATGTTTACACTGCTGCTGAGCTTCATGACAGTCATCCTCTTAATTTAATCAACCTTATGTTTTAGAATAAAACTCAACAGACAGACGTGTTTTTCCTCGGCGGGTCTTTATTTCTCTCTCCCATGGTGGCTATGGCAGTAATGTTCTATGACAGTATGTGATCACAGCTAATAAAGCTCACAATACTGAAAACATGGCAACAATTGCATTTAACGTACATAATAAAATAGAGCTGATGGCACTGGGCCCCAAAACCATTTATTTTTATAGATTTGTTTGTTTTGTTTTTTTTTTACTCTGCAATATAAACTGCAATTGTAGCATGCACTTAAATCTCAACATTACTGAGAATCATAAAATGTCTTAGTAGCTGTGCAAAAATAACTATATAAAATATATTGCTTTTACAATTAACCAAGCCATTGGCGCTGTAAATAAATTAAACTAGACGGCAACAACAAGCAGATACAGAAAGGAAATCATTTCAGTGTTAATGAGTGATTTTATATAATGTACAAATATATTTAACAAATGTTTAACACCATTTGAACAACTTTGTGCCTAAAAACTCCAGATACACAAGTATGAACTTGTCAATACACTTAACATAGACCTTCACTGAAAAGAAGGAAAAGTACATATTTATATAATATACACAGCATGAGGATCTATAACATCCTACGTAGAACACAGGAATGCCCATCCCTTACACTTTCTTACATCTTCACTGAGGACGCTCTCTTCTTTATTCCTCCGCTCTCAGCACCATATTAAAAAAAACAGTTTGAACCCCATTTCCATTTAAAACCGCTCCATAATAACATTACGTTGTAACTGAATATGTTCTTTAAGCACTTGCATGGCCTAACTGTGTGTAAAGTGCTTGCTGTCACTGGTTCCTCGATCAGGACTTAACGGTACACGTCCGAATTCTTCCTTCAGTGCAAAGTCTCCAGCTTGGCTGAATGACGGCGGACATGTTGTCGTGTAACAGAAGCTGACGGCCATAAGCGGCAGATTGGGAGGAGTAAAAATTGGAGCGTTTGGTGCCTGTTTGAGGGACAGCTTCCAAACTGTACTTCTTACGAGGATAAAAAGTGGGACTGTATATTTTCTGGGTCTGGTTTGGAAAAAAATGAAAACAAGTCCGTCTCGTTTTTAGATTTCTGCTCGTGTGTGCGTGCGTTGTGGACCGTAAGAGGGATAAACAAACATCTACACATTCGACTCTATAAACGATCGCTTTGGTTTCATTGAAGCTACGTGAATGGCAGGATTATCTCGGGCGAGGCCAGGCTGCTTGGGCTTACTGTCCACGAACGTGTGCGCCATGGCCAGCGCTGGCTTGGACTCTTTGTAACAGTTGGCAGCTTGGCAGAACTTTTCCGCGAATTCCTTGGCGTGCATGCCGTTTTGTAAGCCACTCATTGCCATACCACCCTGAGGTGGTGGAGGTTTGTGCTGCTCCTGGTAAGTGCTCGCTGTTTTGCCGTAACTCAGCTCGCAGTCGACGGGCTGCAGACCCATCGCTGACTTGTTGTGACACACCAGGCCGTCGGAGGAGGAGTGGTTCATCCAGCTGCGACCGGCGGACTGCAGGCTCTGGTGACTCTGCAAGCCGTGCTGCTGCTGCTGCTGCTGCTGCTGAACTTGCTGCTGCTGAAAGCGAGCCGTCTTGTCAGTTATGCCCATGAAGGGTCTGGGTTTGTACTCTGCTGTAGAGCTGGCCTGTTGGCTGTGCTTGGTTTTGTCAGAGATCTTGGTGCGGACGTCAGGTCCGAGCTTGCCGCTGTCTGACAGGCTGCTGCTGGACGCCAGGCTGCTGGTGGAGCTGGACACGCGCATGCTGCTGCTGCTTCCTGCCTGAGATCCCGCTGCGCCACACATCCCTTCCTTTCCTTGGTCAGCGTGGTTCCCCTGGAGTCCAGGACCGGAGCAGGCTAACCCATCCAGAGAGGATGCAGAGTGGGCAGACAGCCTGTCTTGACCTTTGGAGCTGCTGCAGGACGAGTAGGAGGCCTGGGAGGAGTGGAGGCTCTCGCTTTCACAGCTGTGACCTGCGGAGGCGGAGGCGGCCGCCACCAGCATGCGGTTCCCGTACACGGGCTCGTCAGCTTGGGGAGGCAGAGGGCTGATGTCGATGCCGGGGCCCGGCTTCAGCATGCTGGACATGTGTCGGCTGGGTAAGGGGCTGGAGGGTGCGTACTGGGATTTACCCCCTGCTGAGCGGCCCCCCACTGCACCTCCCCCGGCCTGCATGGAGCTCATGTGCTGATTGGTCTTGACTATCTGGGCCTGCTTAGTGGGCTGCAGGACCAGGGCCTGCTGGGCCAACGCCTCCCGGTGCTCTCGAGGGTATCTGTGGGGAGGGAGCCTGTTGGGGCCTGGGGGGGAGCTGGGACTCAGGCTCTGATTCTGATGTCCCAGACTGCTGCTGCTGCTGCTGCTGACAGCTGCTGCCTCAGAGGGTAAGACCCTGTTGAAAGAGTAACTGTTCTGGGACCAGCAGCCTTCCTCCTCCTCTTCCTCCTCTTCAAGAATGTCTCTTTGGCCGTCCACACTCCGAGCAAGGCTGTGCTCCGAGGGGTCCTCCTGCCCCCCATCTTGCTCCTGGTCAGATTCGTGGCCCCCCGACGCCTGGCTGCAAGCAGCTGCGGCCCCGGCGAGGCCTCCTTTGGTCTGAGTCCGCTGCATCTGCTTGCACTCCTCCTCAACTCGAGCCAGCAGACGACGGATCTCGCGGTTATTGGGGCACAGCTTGGCTGCTTCGTGGAGGTCAGCCAGGGCCGCTGTAAACTGTCTGCGGATTGAGGGAGGCATTGTTACCAGATGCAGAACACAAGAACAACAGCGTTGAGCCGCTCTGGAGCTGCTGATAGGTTACCTGCTGCTTCTTTTAGCTCTGGCACGGGCGTAGTAGGCCTCGTAGGATTTGGGTTTCAGCTCCAGTGCTTTTGTTGCAAACTCCTCGGCCATCCCAAAATCCTGCAGAGAAAACGGAGTTAATACATCGCAGTCAACCAGTTCATGTTCTCATCTTGCATTGGTCACTTCAGGTCACTATTCATATATTCAAGTACGCACCGTTTTGTTTCAATCACACTTTAAAATGTTTATTTTTAATGGTTTGTTTCTTTGAAGGAATGACGCTCAAAATTTGACCAGTGAAACATCTCTCCAACACTTTCTACTCCCTGCATGAAGAGATAAAATACCTAGCAGGCACCCCAGGTGGAGTTACTGTAGAAACACACATTCCCGTGCTGCATGTTTCACTCATATCTGCGGCTGGCGTGCAGCATGTAATTGCATAAACAGCTGGCTCGCTACAAAAGTCTTCCTGCTGGACTGGGACTTATGTAAACAAACCCCTTCTGCAGGAACAATTATCCAGAAAAGAATCTACTAAAAGCTTAAAAAAAAAAAAAAATCTGAACCTCTTAATATTTTAGTTATATTTCCAGTCTGGCTCAGAAAAATCATTACTATTATTCTGTAAAACATGAGTGTGCAGGCAGGCTGGCACATGGAGGAACTAGACCCGTCAGAACAGATGATTTGAGGAGACTGAGTCCAGCACATTTGTAGCTTTCTCTTCACCACGTTGCCATCTGAGCACTAACAAGCTTCCCCCTGCCTGCACATGCTTGAATCATTTCACATGCTGGACACACAGTTTTCTGTTTTTTACTTCCTAGAGAAATGTCTACTCTTCAGCAAATATCCTCTAAAAGCAAAATTGCTATCACACCAAGTCATTGAGGGATCGTGCTAAAAATACAGAAACAAACATGAGTGGGTGAGTCTCGTGAGAGGCTTACGTTGGTTTTTCTGCGGCATCGGGAGAGGTTGAGGTACAGAGAGACCCTCAGGTCTTTAAACGCCTTCAGGTCGTCGCCGTAGCCTTCTCTTGGAAACTTCCTCAGGGCGTACTGGTACCTCTGGGCCGCCTCTTTCATCTTCCCTTTCTGGAGGACACACGGAGGGCAAGAGCACGGTGAGGAAGATGACACAACCAGAAGGAAACGCTGAAAATGTGGGGGAGCGAAGCAGGGGGAAAGGCGCACTCCCACCATCTCATCAATCACAAGTGGAACAAACAGGCTCCAATAACACACACACACACACACACACACACACACACACACACTAATGTGTTACACCTGACAAGTTTGTCCTTTCTGCTGCACAACTCACTCTGTTAAATGTCAGACATATATCATGGCGCCGCTGATAAGTGGTGTGGAACATCTATTCATTTTCTACATTAAAGTAATCTAGAAAACGATAATTACTGTATTGTTCACTTCTTTTTCTTCCCCTCCATTCCCCTTCTGTATAAAAGACTTAATAGCTATATACGTCTTTGAGTACAGAAGGACATCTTGGGAACATTTCATCAGCGCACTGCTCTTTACAGTGAACAGGAAGTCACGGCTATTACCTTGTAGAGCAGGTTTCCCTCCTCCATCAGCTTCTGGAGAAGGATGATGAGGATATCAGGCTTGGAAGTGGCCATGGCCCAGGCGGCGTTCCCTGCAGACGGAGAAGGCATGTTACGCGGCTGTTCCCCGGCGCGAACAGATGGGTCACCGTATTCTCTTGAATTTGGTACAAGGTAAAGTTACCTAAAGATTGTACCTGATCGATCGTAAGGAGACGTTCTGTAGCCTTTAGTTTATTGAGGGCGGTTAAGAAAAGAGTCGGGAGGGAGAGAGTGAGGAGAAAAGAGGTCATGCGAGAGAAAGAGTCGTCATTTGTGGTGAAAAGGAAAACGTGTTACAAAGAGCAGCGTGACAGTAAACAATCACGTGTCCCTCAGAGTGAAGCGGTCTTGTACTGTATTTCTGACATGCAGACGGTGCTAAGAGACAATATAGAGGTGTATTTGTTTTTCTGAGACGGCAGAGTGCACCGCAGATAAGGCTCAGACCCAGAGAGCTCCAAGAATGTCATTTAGGTGATAAGTCACATTCTTAAATTAGTCAAGCAGCACATGAGGGAGAAATGAAGCTGACATACCAAGGAACATGAGGACACACACACACACACACACACTGAACAGTGAGCGGAAAAAAAGGGAATGTAAAGTGTTTTTCCACAACATTTGTCTGAGTTTATTCTTAGACCCATGACCAAGACAGAAACGCTCTTAGTGTACAAGGCGTTAAAGAACTCGACGGGACACAAACTAACCCTCAACGTTCTCAGTAGCTTCTTACACTTAGTCAGAGTTTGTTAGAGTAAAGTTTCCTTACCCAGTTTGGCCCCTTTCTTCAGCAGAGTCACCACCACAGACGTGTTCCTGCAACCTATGGCCCGGTCCAGAGGCCTCATCCCGCTATGGTCCACATGCTCTATCACTGCTCCTCTTTCCACCAAATACTGAACCTACAGGAGAACAGGACAACACAGACGGTTAAAAAACACACCAACAATGCGTCCATAGTCGAGAGCTGGCCTAACGCACAACAGTATGCGTTCAATAACGGCACAGGAATGTTAATTGAGGCTAAAAGGAGGCTGGAATGAGAATGTGGTGTTTTCTTGTGTCCGCGCACACCGGGGAGTTTTCAGCAAATCAACTTCACTTACAATCTCTGCGTCTCCGTAGAAGGCGGCGAGGTCCAGAGGAGTTCGCCCGTTTTTGTCCGTGTGGTCGATGACCGCACCTTTCTCAACCAAAAACTGCACCACGTTCTTATGTCCTTTTAAACACGCCCAGCTCAGAGGCATCAGTCCCTCCTTGTCCATCGAAGTCAGAGATGCACCTTTGAGACAGACAATGGTCATCAAGCAGCACGTTTTAACACACACACTGTTCATTTAATACATTAAGCTAAAGCCACGAGACTCAAGGGGCGTACACACATAAAGAGACTGTGGTGACATGAAATGCAAAAATAAAACTTTGGCACTCTGGCTTTGGACCACGCTTTGAGGTGACACTATGAAAGGTAGGACCAATGGGAGCAAATGATTCAGTTGACTGTTACAAACACAGACCTGAGCAAATCTTCCTACATCCACAACTCTGTTTCCTACCACTAAGTGTAATATGTCGAAAATGGGCTTGGCGCCTCATTTGAACCCAGAAAGCGACAATGTACAGTAGTTCTCTGTATTTTTTGTTCACCCAGAGCGATGACGGCAAGAAGTGCTAGTTCTTGACGATCCAAAATGTAGAGCTTTGATGTAAAAAAACTGTAGCAGGCCAGCCTGTGAACTAGCTCGCAAACATTTCAGGTGGAAAACATACAAGAGAGTTGACCAAGCGACCAGAAACTGGAACGTCCACTTAACGTGGATGTTCTGCGGGGGCACCGCTGATGAAGCTCACCTTTAGAAAGCAGAAACTCAACAGTACTCAGGTGACCCTCACAAGCAGCCACCATGAGTAGGGTCCTGCCCTGCTTGTCGCTGATGTTAATGTCGGCACCGTTCTCCAACAGCAGCTCTGCAATCTGAGAAACGGACGAGAGCAGATGTCAAACAGATTCAGATACACACAGCACAGGAAGAAAAAAAATGCTTGTAATTGTAGCTTGCGGTTACTGTGGATACGGAGGGATGGAACAAGCGGCTCTCACCTGCCAGTGTCCCTGTCTGACGGCACAGAACAGCGGAGACACCCCCCGCCGGTTAACCTGCTGCACCACCGCTCCCTCCTCCAACAGGAAGCCGCACACTTCCATCTTCCCTCGGCCCGCTGCAGCCGTCAAGGCTGAAGACGGAAGAAAACACATTTGTTAAGATTGACGTGGGACTGACTTCTTTATAAAAAACCTGTTCAGGATAAACACACACTACAGTGAAGAGATAGGAACTTAAACCCTCGCTCTAGAGGATGCTGTTTAGCAAGAAGATTAGTGAACACAGCGTGTACTGTAAACAGAGTCTTGCGTAGTTAATGAGCACCATCCAATGTCTTTAATAGCACTGAAGTATGTGGATGAGGGAAAGACTTGGATAGATATAGTTGCGCTAATCCCAGAATCTCTCCCATTCTTTGCAAAGAAAGGCTGAGCAGAGAAATGTAAGATAATGTTCGGTGCTAATTGAGTTTAAAACCAGATAATTGTGTTTACGCTTATTAAACTCATTAGATCCCTGCTCCCTGCACAGACAGATGAGAATCCAGACATTTTATGCATCAGCAACTAAGCAACCAAGTCAAACTGTTGTTGTAAACATACATTCTAGTTTAGATTATGTTCAGGCCAAGATTAACTAGAATAAAATGTCTAAATTTAAATACAAACACACTCGTAAAAGGAGAGATTCTTAGAGAGTCTGATGCTTACGGTCAGTTAGTCAAGCAGATGGACTGGTCTTAATCGAGTGTTGGTTATCCAAACAAAAAGAGATCCGCGGTAAGAGTCGGAGCGGCGCTGCTCTCACGTTCACCTCGGAGATTTAAGGTGCCGCTGAGCCTCCATGTCTGACTGACATCATCCATCTGGATGAACAGTCATCGGAGCCAAACAACCCCACCCGCCATCTGCTCAAAATATGGATATCCTCACACACTGCTCCCAACAGAACAATGACTCCAAGAAGCTAAACTTAGGCTGTGTTTGTCTCACAGGGAGCAACATGCTCCTAGGTTAGGAAGGGCATACCTTAAACAGCTGTACTATAGTATTTGAGAGTGTCGCCTGTTTTTTATTTACGCTGTTTCTTCGACTGTGCAGCTTCAGGTTTATCAAAGAAGCCTTATCTTGTGTTTGGAAAGCTATTCGTCAGCCTCGTTTCACCTCTCCTCAGCGTACTCCTCCAGACCACCTACATACTACCTCGATAGTGTCTTTAGGAGGAGGAGACACTAAATCACTGTTGGATAAACAGATTTTACAAGATAAACACATAAGAACGACCTGATCCGTCACCACTTCACTGCCAGACACACCGGCAGTAACAACAGAGAGGCCATCATCTAACGTTTTAACCAAACACTGACCAGTCCCTGCTATCGTCTTCTAACCAGAATATTTCACTTTGTTCTTGCTTCAGTTATACCTGCGTGGGTGCCAAATATTTTTTCTTGAGGTGTTCAAAGAATTCAAGTAGGATCCAGGGATAATTACGAAAGGTTGCAGGAATGTTCCCAAAGTCAAAAACAGATTTTTAAAACGGTCAGTTGCTTAGCCTGGAGACGTAGCAGATGCTTAAATACACCAGTAATGCATTGCTACTGAGCATACACACCTTTGCAACCACCTCTACGGACATTTAAATTATATTAGTAATGAAGTCTATATCCAAGTTCATCATGAAGATCTGTTCACACATATTGATCTATTCCTAGCTCTACTGCTCTATTCTCTTCAACACTTCTGATTTCCCAGGCTGTCAACATCTTGCGCCATTTCAACATCACTACATCTCCACCTCATCCTGGTTGTCCAAGGCGTCTCAACAAAGTGTCATCTATCGATCTGCTCCAGCACGCCTGGACCCCGACTCCAGGGATCTTGTCCCGATCTGATACCCGATACCCCGATTCATCTGGCACGACGTCTCTGAGTCTAACCGCTTAAATATTTATTCTCAGGATTTTTCTCCAAAGCCAAACTTCATAAAGTGTAACAGTATAAAAAAAAGCAGAATTCATCAAGGTCGACGATACAAAGTTACATTTATCGGATGAATAAACTCCACTGATGAATGTATCCTTAAGAGGAGCGGCTTTTCTAAAGAAAAGCACACAAAAGTGCAGGTGTCTTTAAGCCTCATGCGGGGATAAACAGCAACATATCCACAAATACAGCTGCTGTCTGGTAGCTAATGCTGTGTTGTTATTACACAGTATGAACTCATGCATACTTTAGCATTTTGGATACACATTCAAAAATCTGTCATCAAGTCGTGGGGCGCTTAAGCCTCAGCACGGGCAGAACGTGCAAACCCCATGCAGAAAAGCAAGCATCTTATATAGTATCATACCACCAGATAAATCAATCTTGTGAAATAAACTATAAATAAATATAATACAAAACTGAAAAAAATTAAACAAATATGCTGTCATTTAAATGGATTATTGCCCTGACAAGAGGTGCTGGCAGTACAATACACACAAGTACTCACTCACTACCTACTACATTTGCCATAACAAGCAGAAACAGAAGACATATTACAAGAGACTGCACTTTCGCAGCGAAAAGATTTGTTTGTCTTTTCCTTGAGCCAATCCCGCTGCTGTGTTTACAATGACTGGAACGATTCACTGCAGTTAAATTGCCTTTCTTTGCATAGCTGGGAAGCGTTTTGCATCCTAACAGGGGATTTTAAAAGCTGGAGCTTGCACAGATGTACAATCCAATCAGCCTCTATTTAAACACAGGAGACAGCGGGCCTATTTGCATCGAGACGTAATATTCCATTGAAATTTAAATACGCTATAAAGTTTCGCCGGCTGTCATCAGTGGCAGAGACAACAAAGGATGACCAGTTGTCAAGGGGATATTTCAGGATTCTCCACATCGGAGCGCAAGGACTGGATTATTACTCCTGCGGCAGAGCAACAGGAAGGTGATTTGAGGTGAAACAACAATCAGTTCTGGTCTTTGCATCTTGTCAACACTAGCTGAGTCTCTTTGTACTATACTCCCCTACAATGCTGCATCTTTGCCAGTAATAAACCACTAAATATTCATTGTACGTCTGCAGAAAAATACCTCTTTTTTTTTTTCTTTCCAAGCAGGACCAAGTGGACAGAATCTAGATTACGGCCATAACTGTATTTACTAATCTGTTTCCCCTGAATAAAGATGAGCCGGGCTCTCATTTTAAATGAGTGCCAGGTGGGTGCAAAAGCATGCAAATGCGCAGCCATGTAGATGGCTGAGGACTCACTTTATTTCGGGTCAGTGGTGCCACAACTCAGCCGTCATATTCCTGCCTGTTATTTTATTACCGTGGAAGGAATGCCGAGAGGTGATGGCTGTGATTTAACATCCACTTTGTAAATAGAGCCGAGAAGGAAAATAATGGACAGCTACAGGTGGATCGAATATTTATGAGTATGATTAATATTTTGTGACCAATTTTATTCGTGGTATGAGATGTGTTTTTGCAAAGATTGGGGTCTGGTGTCACGTTAGAAATGGCGACGGACAGCTTGTGGGCAAACAATCGAAAAATCTCCAAAGGTGCTTTCATGCTACGAGCTAGAAGTGGAAGGCTACGGATAATAATAGGTAAAGTGGAAAGTGATGAAATCAAACCTCAATTTGCTCCAACACATCTAATTTATGCTTCTGAGTATGTCCCAGGATTGTAAAAGGTCTGAAGTCATGCAGTCACTTGTAAAGGCACAGGCACCAGATACCCACACTGTGGTCAACCTCTCCGCTAACAGGCTGACCCACATTCCTGACGCACCAAACTTTTAGTGCTAAATCCTGCTGCCTTCAACAGACACAAAGAGACTATTATTAAAATTCTTCCTTTTATCTATGATTGTGTGAAACCCCAAAAATAAAAAGTAAAAAAAATCAACACTGCTGTCAAATAAGTAGAGATGTTATCTGAACAGTTATAGCTCTGGATCACTTAACACTCAGGGCAGAAGCTCAAACTGAAGAAGAGAGGAAACGTTTCATATGTGTCCAACATTTTCACATTAATATCAGGAGGAATATTGTAAGAGAAGTATTTTTAGGAGCTAAACTGGCAACTGTAAAGAAAAAGCAAAGTTCTGCCGTTGGTCCTTCAGTTTTGGATTTGGATTTTCAAATACTCCGCTAACAATGTTGAGAGCGCGTCCTGCTGTCGTTGACATTTTCTTAAAATGTCCGTACGGTACATTCACCAGTTCTGGAAAAATCACAAAGCTTGGACCCTTCCAGGACGATCTGGCCTTGAAGTCTGCTGTGTAATTTCTACTTTGTTCAGCTTTCATGTCACCTGTCGTACGCCTGACAGCCGCCTCCCGCCTGCTCTTTTGATTTTATGTTGTTCCCCGCTGTGCCACGCGGCTTTTTGCACCATTTCCCTCAAATCAGTTTTTAAATGACAGTTTTAAAAAACGGTCTCTCGCTTCCCGTCGTCGCTTTTAAAGGGCAGCGGCAGAAACTTTCAAAAGACTTTCTCGGAGCAAACAAGTTAAACTAATATCGACAACTAGTATACTTTAAAACCTAACAGGTACCGACATCGGAGAACTGGCGCCGCATGTCATCTTGACCAAAGAGTTGCACTTGAACACACAGCAAAGACTGCAGACACCGTTTACATTCTGGTTGCCAGAACAGAAGCAGTCTATTCATCATTCAGGGGGAAAGGGGGAAACAGAAGAGCTACTATCATCTGGTTTGGTCTCTGCTGAATAATGCTGATCAGTTGGTCTACAGTTTTTTTTTTAAACAATCGTGTCGTCGTGGAAATATTTGACTAGGGTCACAGACAACTGACCATACACTTGGTGGTGTTAAGTGAAATTCTTATTAATCAATACACCTTGCATCCCTACATGCTTTGCATACGAAATAAAAACTGTTGATAGCATCTTAACATATACCACCAGAGGAGTACTGCAGCTGAAATCATGCGGCATGTTGGAAAAAATGTGGGAAGATGTTCAAAGGAGATGCTGCGCTGACCCAGCTCTAAGTAGAAAGCCACATGACAACAGTAAGTAATGCTTCCACCAGAAACGTACAGCACAAGGAGGACTTACAACAGCCGTAGAAATGCACACGCATTTGGGTCGAGAGCAGAGACAGAGATACTCTCCGCTGCAGCATTCAATTACGGCGGCGTGGTCCAGAATGCCAAAACAGCACGTGATAATACAAAAGAGACGTGTAATGCAAAAAGATTGATGAGGACATACCTGTCTCTCCCCACAGAGTGTCATGACTATCAATTTGTACGGCGTGGTCATTATTCAACGCCAGCAAGCCCCTCACAACCTGCCAAAGAAAGAAACTTAGATTAATGGCGTACTGTTACAGCATTAGATATCAAATACACCTTCAAGAGGTTACAGGATGAAAAATGCAAATTTCAAAGCAGAAAAGCAAAAAAATAAAAAAAGCTAACAATTATAAATTAATCACAGCAGAGCAGAGAACTTCTGGTCCCCGAACCACCATATTAGGTTATGTGAGTCGAGTCCAATTAGACTAAGAGCTGAACTTTAACAGGGTTTCGTTCTACATCCAGGTTGACAGCTTATCTTGGCCCAGTTGTGCTAATCTAAGCCAGGCCTCAGGATCCCGTCCCAGCTAATGAGGAAGCCAAAATAAACTGCAGGTCTACATCACACCTGGACAGCTGAAGGCACTGCACTGTGATTGATCCCCTAAATCCTTCTATCAGACATGCAAGGCTGAATAACACTCCAGACTTAGAAGTCATCATCACTGAGAACACGATGTGCTCAGATTTTATCTATTGTTCTCGCTGCTCTTTTGAAAAACCCGAAATGCTTTGCAGAAGGTTATTGTGAAAATTCGCAGGAAAAGAATGCTGTTATATGTGTGTGGATCAATAGCAATTATTTTTTTTCTTTCAGATGCATCGTCAGAATTATTTATTTTCTTATGAGTGCAGGGGCTTTGAATGTGTCGGGGAAAATAGGTGCACGTGTGTCGCTCAGACCTGCGTGTGTCCCATACTGGAGGCTGCAATCAAAGCCTGCTGCAGAGCTTTGTTCTTCAGAGAGCAGTCCTGCTGCTGCCCCTCAGCGCTCCATTCCAGCTCCAGCAGGTACTGGATAATCTCGGGGTGTCCTCGTAGCGCGGCATGGACCAGAGCACACTGGCCACTCTTATCAACATGATCAACCTGGAAGAAATAGACAGATTTGTGGCACAGAATACACAGAGAACACCTGAAATAAATGTACCGCATGCTTTAAGAGAGATACTGCATAGGATAAATTTTTATCTGAGCCACCATGGCCTGAAGTCCAAGATCAGATCTATAATCACGAGGCAAAGAGTCACACAAGGCTCCTCACCTGGGCCCCCCTCTTACAGAGCAGCACGACCAATCCCAAGTGTCCTGCAGCCGCTGAGTAGCACAGGGGGTTCATGCCGTTTTCAGACACGACGTCTACGCTGGCGCCGAACTCGAGCAGCAGCGAGGCAATTTCCTGATGACCGAGGTGGCACTGGACGCAAAGCACCGGCGCGTTGTTCAGGACTTCAGTGCGGTAATTCACGTTGGCCCCTCCCAGCATCAGCAGGCGACTGACCTGGTTACACACATGAAAATGTAAACACAGACAGTTGGTGCTGGAACAATGATATCAAAGTATTACCATCTGTTCACTTGTATTATCAGCAAACAGCTCTACTTTGGTAAGATATACACCAGTCAGCCACAACATTAAAACCACTCACAGGAGAAGTAAATAACATTGACCAGCTTGTGACAATACAATGTTCATCAGGTATCTGTGGGATGATCCACAGAGACCCCTCCTCTCAACCCATAGGACCCAAAGGCCCCCACTAATATCATCCTGTTGCCAGACACCACAGGACACCCTCAGAAGTCCATTCTCTGGTGAACTGTTTTGGAGGCACAAGGGAGACCTACACAATATTAGGAAGGTGGTCATAATGTTATGCTTGAGCAGTGTAAAATAATACTATGACTCTTAATGTTTCCTTTCACCTAAGTTAAAACAAATGAGAAGATATTTAACATTCAATATTCATTGTTTTCAAGTATTACCAATCTTTATCAATCAGTTTCATCACTGACTTGTTTACATAGCAGCAGCCCCCCCCATCTCATTTCATAACTCACACTAAGGCCTGTGCTTCAGCCTGTTCTTGAGATTGTTCTCCAAACAAAGGTCAGCCACCAGATAAAACGGTGACATTCCACCCAATGCACTTATTAAGTGTGTTACTCTCTTCCATGATGAGGAAATCAATAATGAACGCTTAGTCAAACAGAACCACGCGGGCAAAATGAGTATTCGACAACAGGAGATGTATTTGCGCGCTGTTTGCTGGACGCACCGTAGAATAAATTAACAGCGATTCTCCGTTTTCCCTGGAGGACAGAACAAGGTCATCCTGTAAATGTCTCCTTGAGTGATTTTATACATATAGGCAATAACTCGCAAACAGACAAGTGATGGAAACCCCGCTGAAACTATAACGCAAATGGCGAAGAAAAACAGAGGATAATTTGGCTTCGAGCCAGAATACATCATTTTGACATGATAGTCTCTCCAGGAAAGGACAATATTTATCTCGCCTGAAAACACAACGAGAAGGCAGCACATAGGCAGCTGTATTCTGTTAGAAGCTTAATAAGCTCTTACTACTATCACTAGAATCAATATAAAAGGACTTTAATTACAGAGGCTTTTCTGCACTCAACAGTCGGGAGTTAAGCTGAATATCTAAATGAACAATGCAGCAAGTTGGGAAATTATGTTTAGAGTGAAAAAGTTTGTTTTTGCATGACTTTCTGTCCCCCATTAATCTTGCAGTGACCTTTTAACTCCTCACATTTCCTATTTTCTTCATTGTGGCACGCAATTCATCAGTTATCTACTTCCCAATTTCCTCCCAAAGGTTTTTAATTTTCTATGCTGCTCATATAAAATGAGAACGCCTGGCCAGTATGTGGTACATAATTGGCTAATCACCGTGTGCGACAGGGAATTGACTATACTATTCAGCAAAAGTACGCCCACTTAATGTAAATGGGTTTTTTAAGGTTAGCTACCTTGCAATTCAGAGGCAATTCAGCCATGGGTGTTGTGAGGAGAGTGCCGCTTAATCTGCCTGACTAACAACAAAAAATCATTCATACTTGTAGTGATATAAAGACAGTAAGTGTTTGCAGTTGAGAAGTTAGAGCCAGCAAATTGATTCCCATTTCGATCATCTAATGAGCAGATTGCTCCTCGTGCAGCGACCCAACAGGAGCTGAGGAGCGAGCGTCTTTACCTTGACGTTGGGTGTGTAGAGGTTCCTCAGAGAGGCCAAGGCTGCAGAAAGGCCGTCAGCACTGCAGCTGATCCACAGAGCCTGAAGCACGCTGGATGACACGCCTGTTCTCTTACTCAGACCCTGCACACACACACACCAATGCATATATGAACGTGCAAGGACGCATAGTGAAACTGAGCTGCACAAACTGTCAGTGCTTCTCTCCACATCACATGACTTATCCTCTGCTGAGCTATTGTTACGGTGCATAACAAATAAAGAAAGAGTGAACACTGGGAAAGTCCTGCGAAGGATAGATTTCAAATAAAGAGCTATATTAAGAGCGTGTAGGTTCCATTGTTCCCTACCTTGAAGATGTGTGCTTTGAGGATGTGGTGTCCCAGCTCCATTGTCTGCTGACGATTCAGTTTCCCCTCTTGGCGGGATAACATGAAGGCCATGAGAGCATGGCCGGTCCTGGGTTACAGAACAACAGGATATTCAGTTGACTGTTCATCTACTTCATATAACATCAAAGTCCATATTCAATCTAGTGATGAATGGGCAGCTTGGCACTGTCATGGAGAACCTTTTTATCCTGTGCTCATGTGAATCAGCTAAAACTGCTGGGCACTGACCCACTGAAAGAAGGGGAGGACTGCAATACCCCTGGGTTCTCCTACCCTTCTTCACTCAGGCACTCCGCCACTAATTAATGCAGAACTTCATTAAAAGGGCATGCATGATTGCTGATCGCTTTGATCTGGTTAAAATTCTCTCTATTTGTGCCCAGGCCCGAACAAGAGAGGCAGCGCAGCGAGCTTTTGTCTGCGTGTGCATCTCCTGTGCCAGACTACGAGCCTTTGTTTTTTTTTAATGAAGGAGTTGGAAGGCTGTGAATGACCAGAATATGAAACTCGACTCTGGTGCATTTAGAGGAACCAATGTGTGAGGTGAGATGAGCCACACGGAGGGGAAAAAACCAAAAAAAAAAAAAAAAAAACAAGTCAGAGTGACATCATTCAGCTTATTATGTGCGAATGACTGAAATCTCTAATACGGCCGTGGCACCAGAATTTAAATTAGATGGCACCACTGAAGCAGACAAGCCTGTCACACAGGGAGAGAAGAGCCCGGCAGGACACACTAGGTAGGTTTAAAACCACACCTGTAGTCCAATATTATTCCTACTGTGACAATATTCCAAATTTTATCCCTTAAGACATGTGGGATATGCTGATATTGGTCTGGTTTTAGGAGCATTCTTTAGACATGCATACAGCACATTGAGAATATGTGTCTCAGGTTGCAGCACACCATCTCTTGCATGTTTATGATCAGCTGTGTGCATACGAAAAGCCCACCCGTCATGTCAGAAAGAAAAGTATACCTACAGGGAGATATTTGAATATTTTGCAACGCTGAGTTTTACCAGAAGGTGGCTAAAAGAATGAAAGAGGTCAAACAAGTCTACCAACACTAGTTGAAAACTTCTAGTCGAAATCCTGCTGCATGTGAACAGGAATATTATTTTTCATTCATGGTTCAGTAGGGCTAGTGTCTGTTTAAAATAAGAGCAAATAACTGAATATGTCTTTTCAAAATAAGAGCAAATAACTGTTTTGCATATGAACATAATGAAATATTAAGTGGAATAAACAAAAACATTGACATGATACCAAACACTATGAAGTATTAATACCATTCTTAATGTTTTAGTCTGTTTCTCAAGGCCAGTTTACTCTGAATGCCAAACAGCGGCCATGGTTCACACACCGCAAACAACTAATTCAGAACCACGCTGACAAATAAAAACTTCATACACAATGAAAACAACACTCTTTTATACGTAAGTGCACTCTGCTGTGCCTATTGTCTTTTCTCAAAGAAGCAGAATTTCAAGCAGCGTTCCCAGATAGAGATGAAAATTATAGTAAGGACATTTGATTAAAAGCCTCCTACTTTACTGACATTAATTTGAGTGCTGGCGTGTTATTATGATAATTTCTTAATTTGTTCTCCCCTGTAAATTGTCTGAGTCTATTTGTGATGCACTGCAAGAATATTTTCTAAATGCTTTACAGAATATATAATAGAAGCCCACATTCTCAAATGAGAGCCGCTGAGCTGCTGCATTTGCCTTCAAAGCAGAGGACTGACCTGGGGTCACAGAGGAAGTCTGTACTCTCTCCATCTGCTCTCCACACCAGCCACTCTCTGAAGGAGGGATGACAAAACATGCGTGTCTTGTCCCGCCGTTTGATGAGGAAGCATGACAGTAGCTCCATGCGCTGGTGAAAGTCCTCCCATTTCAGCTCTCCTTGGATGAAGCCGGCGTTGATGGCCTGGAACAGCTGCTCATCAGTCAGGGGGTGCAGCGAGGCAAGTGCCACATTGAGGATGGGCAGCGAGCGCTCAAAGGCTGAATTGGTCATGAATTTCATGTTGCACTGTAACTGGTATAGTTCAGCCAGTGAAACGGGCACGACTTTGTAGCTGGCACTTTTGATCACCAGGTGGCCCCTCTCAAAGAGATCCAGGGTGAGTTTGAGATAAAGGTAGGAACCCTGGCTGCGTGAGATCAGGTGACTGCTGAGCTTGCCGACCGTGATAGGATCGGCTTTGCCATTCAGGCTAATATTGTTCATGATATCCTTGCTGCCACTGACACGGTACTGGATATATGCGTTGAGGTCATTGCTTATCTCTTTGTTGTCGGTAAAATCATCCAGGGAGATCTTGGAGAAGGGCAGAAGGCTGGTGATCTCCTATAAAAGACAAGGTAAAAACAGTCTATAAGATCTTATACTTCTTCTCACATTCTACATTAATGACAGAATGTATAAATAAAATATCAAAGCACAAACTAGTCTTTTTCTACTTCTGCTCCGCAACATAAATTGTATTCCTTACACAAACTGACAAATTACGTCCAAAAACATTTTTCACATTCTGTGCTGCCATTTAAAAAAAATCTGCTTGTTTATTATCAGAGGAGTTCCTTAAAGCAGCGGGGAAGGAGGCATGCTGAGCTATCAGGCCCAAGCAGACACTTGTTACTTTTAGAAATGGGGCCATGAAGAAATCAGGACTGGGGAAAGTGAGTATTAAGAGGCAGGGGATGGATGGGATGGTGGCTAGCAGGCAAGCAGAGGTCTGAGTCACAGCTCACATTTCAATCTGTGCCCCGGGGGTTGGAGAAATCAATGCACCTTAATCCTCCAATCCTCTGCCTGTCTGAGGCTAGAGAAACATTGCCTCAGCGAGATAACACTTCTCTTTTCCCCATCATGACAAGGTACAGCAAACACACACAAACACAAACATGTGTATTCACACATACACAGGCTCAATGATCATAATCCACAAGATGGGTGAAGTGCGAGCAGCACCTCGTGATGTGCCAGATATTAAGTCTACCAAGCAAAGGCTAGTATACTGAGCCCTTTCACCGAGGTGATATCCGATTTGTCTTTTCAAAGCACAAAATAATGCCATGACACCTTCGCGACACTTTCTGTGCACAAGTATGGTTCTGTTGTTGCAAATAAGATGTATTTTTATGACTGTGTCTGCAGAAAGAGTATTATCTGTCCTCGATGATGCTATGTGCATGATTCCTTAGATTTTTTTTTTCAAAATAGTCAACCAAAGTGATAGTTAAGCTTTGTGTATTCATTGAAATCAATATGTCTTTAGCAAAAGAGAACAACATCCATGAGAGAGCACGATAAAACCTCATCACACTGGCAAAACAGTCTCAGTTCAGAGTTTGCAACATGCATACTGAGTGATCCAATCACAAGTGGGCAACTCTAAATATGTGCGTTCACACCGTGCATTTAGATGCATCTCCACATGTGCCTTGAGGGACCACTTGTAATCCGATCGCACTTCCGCGCCCTGTATGCAAATCACACGTATATAATTTGGGACGCAGCAGAGCATTGTGCAAATAGCTGCCGTGTCAGAACAATGGATGACTATCTACCGCTGTTCCCGAACCACTTGCTGTGCGTATCCATGGCGACGGGAAACAAATTGTGGGGCGTGATGCGCAGTAAAGTCTCTATTGGGATGGAGATAAATCTATTTATGTTAATTATTTTAGAGATGGGCACAAAGCTCTGATTATAAATTGAACCCTAGCAGCATCTATATGCATAGTAATGTCACTGCTGCACTGGGCTGCAATTCGTCTGAATGAATGAGGCAAAACTTCGTGCAAGAGGATATCAGCTAAGTAGGCCGTCCGCTAATTTGGTCAGGACGCATGTATCCACACTACTAAAGGAATACAGCCACAGGTGGTCCAGACACGTGTAAAGGTGTTTGGAGTGATGGGATCTCAAATGAGTTCTCAATTAATCTTAGGAGTGTTCCTACGTACTTAAAGCTAGCCACTTGCCTTTGGATGACTCAGGCTGTATGTTAATACCTGGTCTGAGCAGGGCCCATGAGGAACTTTTAAAGTCTGGTCTCAAAGCTATTAGCTCTTAACTCATCTAAATATTTAAAGGTCTTGGAAGCATATATAGCAGAGCCTTATAAAATAAAGACACGGGTCTACTCTACCTTTAGATCTTACTGATGTCCATCCAATCTTTTCATATAATTTGCAGCACTGAGTTCATAGACAGCTGCCAGTGGTTTAATGGTAGGGGCTGCCAATATGGTGCATTGTACAGTTTTTTTAGTAGCGAATTAAAAAGCTGTGTTTTAATATACAAGCAAGTCCAGAGGTTATAACACAACTTCCCTCCTATTAAAAGACTGTTTGTCCAATAGACACCAAAGACTGCTTACATTCCTTTCACAAACTGTGTTGAGTGCAGTCAGCTGGGAAATCAGGAAAAAATAAATCATTCCACATCATAAACTTATCCTGACGGATTAAAAGAAATGCATAACAGCTGAATACAAAATATCGGTCTCAGAATATGTTACTTACACTGAGAAGAGCACTGCCGTGAACTGAATTCTAAACGGCTCACAGTTGCAGGATACAAACAAATAGGCTGGACTCACTTCTTAGTGCACTGCATGCTGATGGACAATATTTTCGGCCTGGGCTCTGCCTGGGCATTAATAACTTGAAGCCTGGATGTCAGTCAGCTAGCACATTATTATCGCAGGCTCAGTACTTCATCCCGGCAAAGAAAATCAGTTGTGGTGTGCCTCATCATCCATGTCAAACCCTTGGCTCTCTCCAGCGAGAGTTCAACACAGGCCCAGAACATCTCTGTAACTGGTCAAACCAGTGTCACCAAGCTAGTCGAAGCTCAAAGTGATTGACTGCTCTTTTCCTGTTATACAGTCTTGATTCCTGGGTCAGTGAGTGTCAGTTCTTTTTTAAAAAACGTTTCTGGATACAATTGAGCCCGTGGAGAGTAGAATATGACAAGCTGGAGCAGCTCAGGAAAAAATCTTTCAACTTTCACACTTGTCAGAATCTACAGGGTCTGAAGTCAGTTAGTGAGTGTCTCGAGAAGTGACAGCAGATCCAGCTATCCGTTTGTTATATTCTACCACTGACTTAGTTTGGATTGAAGCTTGCCCGCTGTAAGGGCTGCTCTTAACTCTTCCACTTACTTCCACTCTTTACTTGTGTTTGAATATTCTGTTCTGGTTAGGCTAAACAAGCTCATGAGGAGTTCCTGCTTACCAGCAAGTTAACTCGTACAGTGACCACCAGTTTAAGCCAGGGGGGGAACTTGGCAATGATCTTAGTGATGAAGGAAGCGATGGTGTCTCCGTAGTCAGGCTTGTGGAACTCCGCTTCGTTCAGCCCGTCTATCAAGATGATGTGGTCCTCCTCTGGAATTCTCCGCTCTGAAAACACATACACAAAAACCCACAACGGTAAGACAAGGTGCACTGAGGTACAGCTCGTAACATTATTAGTTCAGCTAAAATACCCTGTGGTGAGAGCGCAGAGACGGGGACAATTCTCTCCTACATGCACAGACGTTTAATTTGCTTTGTAATAACAGTTTCAGTGGCAGCTGATTGAGTTACTGCGTGGAATTAGGGACAAATAAAAATTGTGTTGGTATTTTCGTACACATTTAAATCTTAGTTATATTGCTAGGATGGAAATAAATGAATGTTTCAGACATGTTACATCACAGTTATTTGGCAGATGCGTTTTGACAATCAATATCTTGCTTTAAAAACAACTGGCATCAGTCAAAGGTATCATCTCCTGTAAAGGTTATCAAAATAAAATAAACATGTTTAGAAGAAAATTCCCATCTCCATGGGTTTCAGAACGCAGACAAAACTATTGACTATAAAACTTCAAGTACGGTTTTCTTAAGAACTGTGCAATATTGGGAGAATAAAACACTAGATGAAAAGAAAAAAAAAAGAAAAGAATATTCAAAAAACTAAATATTGCAATGTGTGTTTTACCTTTACGAAGGTTGGCTAATGGCTCCAAGACTCCCCTCCGGAAAGCAGCCATGGGGTCCTGGACACAGGAGCGCAGACTGAGCATGCTCTGAAGGTGCGGCTCTTTCAGCAACAGCTCTCGGTACGCGCCGAGTTGGTGGGCTCTGCACAGCAGGGCTGCGATGCTATGTACAAATTCTGGCACCAAGCAAGTGTACGTGTTGTCTGCCTGGCAATAATGATATGCCACCACCTGAAACACAACGGGAAAAAGGGAAAAACAGGTAAACTGTCTTTAAGTAATGAATATTAATAAATAACCAAAGCTGAGACTATTCAAATACTTAAAAGCATTTGCACAAGGCAACAACTGTGGCAACTAAAAACACTCTTCAATCAGTTGAAAACATGATTTTATCCAGCGTAGTCCACAAAGAAAGGATGATGGCGTAACTGGGCAACAGCTGACCACCTCAAATAAAAAAGCCAGATCCCAGGTGGAGTTCTAAAAGAAGAATCTTCTGTGTCTGAGCAGGTTGCTGCAGTGTCCCAAGGAGGTCTGATTTAATAGGAAAGAGGAGGATAGAGGTGGGGAAAAAGGAAAAGGAAATGCCCTTGGGATGTGTGACTCTGTACTAATTACAGTCCAACCTGGAGGAGCTGACACACTTGCTGGGGCAGCAGCAGGAGTAGGAGGAGGAGGAGGAGGAGCAGGTGACCGGTTCCTGTGCTGGCTTTACCTCTCCTGCTGCTGCCTATTGCACCATTAACAAAGATGTCAAGCTTCTTACAGACAAAAGCCTCATGGCATCTGATTTTTTCAGATCGGAAAGTGGCTTTGGTAAATGGCAAAATATAAACAAACACTTCAAATGAATCTGCAACAAGGACTGGTCCAAAGTGAGCTATTAGGAAAGACAGAGGCAAGCAGGATGTCCACGGTCAACAGCACTTTCTTGTTTTACTAAGACTTCTGAACTCTGTTTTCTTGGGTGATTTTATGCGTCACACAAATTGGGGGGTTTTGTCAGAAAGATGTTATAACCAGGCAACCAAAGAAAATAATGGCCAGCGAAGTAACCTGCTGATAGGCCCCTAACTGCGGCGATAATCTATTTTAGATTACAAGTCATGCAGACTACTGCCCCATCAATAAACACTACGAATCTCAACGCAGGGTGACGCAACACTCTGCAGTGAACCTGCAGTAGTCTAATCTCCTGCTGTAACAATGAATTTCTATTGAGAAACAATCCCTAATTGTGTGTCTCTTTGTGATAGATAGAATAAGATATAAAACATGTGATACACCATAAACCATAAAATCTAATAGCCTTGCAGCCCCAGTTGTGAGACCACTTTCGAATCAATGATTAAAAGGAACTGGCAGAATTTGACAGAAGCTGCTCAGTGTTGCATCAGTGTGCCCACATCACAGGAACAGAGCCCCTGTGAGGGCGCCCATTGGAAACACTTTACACAGTAATTGGCTCATGAGATATTGCTTGGGTTTCGGAGACATTTGGGTGAACCTCGGTGCATAAAGTTAGCTGCCTGCTAGCAAACTACAGCAGTAGTCTCACCACTATTTCGGACTCACCCCGGACAGTGTGTTAAACCCTGATGGTGTTTCAGAGACATTAGGTTGTAGTAAGTAATATTAAAATAAGGATAAAGCAGGATCAGTGACAGATATCCACATCAGCAAGTGCCATTAATAAGCCGCCACCCATCAAATTGAGCTATTCGTATCAAGAAAATGCCATTTTGATTCAAAAATCTCTCAGCCTTAGTTGTTAGAAATGTCATCATAGTAACGGCACAGGTACTAAATGCCTCTGAGAAATTCACTCAATTGAAAATTTTTCCAAACTGTACTGAATGTGCAGGTATCGCATGCTACAGCTCTGAGCGATGAGGTTTAATAAACAGCACACAAGGACAGGGGAAAAGTGCAGGAGAAACTAAAAGACATAAAACAGCAATGTAAGACAAATTTCATTAAAAAGAGAACATTTTAAACTGGCAGAGTGAGGGCTTCTCTGTCCGCTGAACAGTTCTGAAAGGAAAATGTATGCCTGGCTTGTCTGTCTGTGTCTTTGCTGCCAACCCCGTCACAGGCAAGTGGTCTACAATATTGATGAGGGTGTAGCTGACTAAAACGCAGAAACGCTCAAACTGTTCACTTGCTATTGCACTTATAACAGCAGAAACATTTTGACATATTTCTGTTCTTACCACGAGTTAGATGAGAGGATCCAGACCCCTCTTAGACCTGTCTACCAATAGCTCCAGCCAGCACTAAATCAAACTCTGTTAACCCTATCTGTTATTTTACTTTGTTAAAACGACTTGGCTATGGGTGTGGCATGGCTGTTTCGAATGGTTAAAGATTGCGAATGCATCTAAATAATAATAACCAGACTTGATATAAAAACAACCAATCCATTCATCCTTGTTAAAAATAAATTGCTTGGATCCTGTGTTTTGATGTGTACAGATTACTATGAGCCACTGCATGTTTTCTTTTTTTTTTAAACAGATCTTCATCTTTGACAAGCCGTTCAATTAATTTGGGTTTGGTTCCAGTCATACCTTCGCAGCCAGACGTTTGACAGCCTCCTCCCTGCGTCGCTGCATCTCAGGGGTTCCGGGGCAACTGTTTGTCCTCAGTGTGTTGGTAGCGCTGGATGGTGGAGTGGGCTGTGGGGGCTGGCTGAGGGGAAGTTCTGTGCTTGATCCCGCACCACCTGGAATACATCGACACACACAGTCTTTAAATCGATAAAAACCATTAACGGAGATTCAAGTAGCATAATTGGCGAAATGCCTTTAATATTAGGTAAGTAAGTTCAATTTTAGATTGTCGCATAGCCTCTAGCTAATAAATAAATAGTATACATGCTATAACAACATAAACTACAAAATGTGCAGTTAATGCTGTACTCTCATTCAAATGCAAATACCAAAATTGTTACTTTTAGGGGAGGCGCTGGGACTGTTGGACGCGATCTGCCGCATGCGTCCCCCGTGGCAGCTCAGCGCCACGAGCCTCGAGATAATGGCCGTCTTTCCATAACCCACGCTGCCCACCACAACAGCGCCGTGGTTCTCGGTGGACTCGCCGGCCTTCAGGACATCCTCGAGCTGCTGAAACAGCCAATCTCTGCCCACGAATACGGAGTCTGTGGTGATGCTGGGAACCTCAAACAGCAAGGGCTTGAGCATGATGTCCACCGGTTTGTAGGGAGCAAAACGAGCTGAGGAAAAAGAAATAAATTTAAATTATAAGTTTGCTGTTATTTTTTCCACAAACACTGGAAATGCTGCTTTTGGGATTCATCTCAATTCCTTTCATCTTGTCAAACCTTAAAAGGTCTTTTTAATACTGGCATCTTCAACTACAACACTGTCTTCTAGTTCAGCCTTAATTCTTCCCAGAATTAATTCATCAGCCCTCTCTTACTGTCAAACCTGCCAACAACTGTGGACAAGTTGTTAAGGAATGCTTCAAGTATCTCAATTATTTCAGCCTTCGGGAGTGCACCACATGCAGTACATCAAAACCCAGAACATTAGAGCTGATTAATGTTAATTTAAGTGGACTCTATCTGGTCCACTTCAACGCTAATTATATCACATAACACTCGTTCGCTCAGGAACACTCGAAAACGCTGATCCTAGTGCTATCGTCACTACAGCCACTAACATCACTGCTGCCACTACTGCGAACTGCCTATGATTTGTGGTTTTACACGTAATGTTACCTTCAACTTCAATTTTTTTTAATAACTTTTAATGAACAAGCAACAATGGCCAAGAGCAATTTGAATTCCCACATGCTTTCAGTCACTTCAGTCTAGAAAAGATTTCCATTTGTTTTAGACTGTAAGACCGAGAGTCATGAGACTGTCTGCACTCCCTGGCTATAACAGAGCTGTAAAACCAAGCACATTCATACACATAGAGCAGAACAGAACAGACTGAACAGACGCTCGTCTCAGTGTTCACATGTACATAAAACTTAATCCACCGTCATTGGGATAAATAGTCTGAATATCTGATGACGACTTGCTCAGTTATTCGTTGTGTGGGATTTTTTAAGTGACACTAAGGATTTGAAACTAATTAGCTGAGGCATTTTCTGACACAGTCTCGGTAATGGTAATTTTCTGTGTCTCTACATGAATAACACACAGCACAGTCACCTTTTGAGTCCTGAGGAGGCCTTCCTCCTGTGTTATGCCAGGGTAGGCGTATGGATGTCCGCAGGGGAGTGTTGCGCTGTTCATCGAGGAAGCTCAGGTCCTCCAGCTTTGTGGAACTGGTTGCTGTGAACGGAGACACAGACGTGACAAAAATAAAAGGGAAGAAGGCGCTCCGGTGCCTCTCGAGTGTATTTGTCACAACAACTATAAAGAGAAAAACCGACACACAAGAGTAAAACATGCCATCTCTGAGAGAAGATGAGTGAAGGAGAGGTGAGCCAGTGTGCTCTGACATTTGCAGTTTGCTTGGGGCCATTGTGTGCAAGTACCAGCATACTGTAGCAGGAGGAATGGCAGTATCCCAAAGTGAAGACAGACATGCTTCGTTTTTCTTTGATTTGAGCTGACAGCTACACACAATACAGCAGTGAGAGGTCTGTCCCCACAAACAACCCCGCTGGGCTCCACAGAGAGCGCAGGTTACATTTACCTTTCATAAAAATACAAAGCTAGTTGTGGCAAGCTATAGAAATGTTCCACTGCTGGCTCACTGCTGTTCTCCTCAGACACTGCTACTAATGTACAGGGCATACGACTTTAATCCCAGCACTTTAATGTAAAACAGGCTGCGATATCTGCAAAACTCATCTGTCAGCATTAAGAAAAAATAATAAATCCAGTTCACAACTTGGATATTCAAAGCTAAAGTCTAACCAGATTTCATTAGAATTCAAATTTGAAGTAGAAGGAGTCTCACAGCAGGAGATGTTTTCAATCCGTAACTAAGCTGCACACATGAACGACTTGATGAGTCAGTGATTACAAAGCAATTGTGGTTTGAAGTATGAGCCATAGTTTGTTAACCTAATAAAGATGTGCATTAGCGCAATAAGGATTTTCGTCCAGCCGTTGCTCATTTTTCAACCGTGCCATCACCAACGTGACCCATGCTCTCCTGGCCCCGCTGAAGAGCAGAACCGAAGCATCTGTTTTCTTCTACATCAGCCTCAGCTGGGAGAGTGTGTCACAAACGCTCAACCGCTCTCTTCACTCCCTCACTAGGTCGCTAACTCACTCTCTGGAATGTACCACTAATTAAAACCCGTCTGCTGGCAAGAGTCGCTGAGGAAGCTGCCATCAATACAACATCGACTGGTATAAAAGAGGGCCCTGACGTTACTTTTATTGCAGCGGATTGTGCTTTTGCAAATCACTATGTTGGACAAACTTTCAGCAAACAAAGTAAAAGGGGAGAAACAAAAAACAAATCAATGCAACAACAAAACTAATTTGATCCTAAAGCTACAACTACTCACATCCAACAGCGAAGCCAGGAATGACATGGAAATGAAATACTGGGGCAGGCATAGAGGCAGTCATGCGGGGTGCAGGACCCTCAGTTAAAACCTCTTGAGAGTCCTCCCAGTGGATGAGCTCACCGAGGGCACAGAAACGATTCCTCTACCCCACTGCTCCCTCGCGGACACACTGGCAGCTTAGCAGAGGGCTTGGCTACCCCCTCCTTACTAGCTCACCCACACACAGCACCCGCAGCATTAGGCACTTGCTAAATGAACACGGTGCCGACCAAAAGAGCGTCACCCTCGCTACATTTGTAACACACAGGCACACATCATGTCAGCCCAAGTGCATGTATTTGTATCAGAGAATTAGAGGAAATAAAAAAGGAAAAAAACAAGTGGATTCGGTCTCTGGTGACTGATTGCAGTTTGTAATCGGCGACTACAGCGGTATTAATCAACAGTCCTGGATGGAGAGGGGTGTAGCAGGGGTGAGAAGGAGGGATGTGGAAAAGAGAGGTAGAAAAAATATGTGAGTTAGAAATGAGTACAAGAAATAATAGGGCATGGATACTGTGAGAGGTGAAGAAGAGGAATATGTATGAACAGATAGAAAATCAATTCAATTCAATTCAATTCAATTTTATTTATATAGCGTCAATAACAATACAAATCGTCTCAAGACGCTTTACAAAAACCCGGCCTGAAACCCCCAGAGCAAGCCTGAAGGCAACGGTGGCAAGGAAAAACTCCCTTTTAACAGGAAGAAACCTCGAGCAGAACCCAGCTCATATGGAGGGACCCATCTGCCTAAGGCCAGCCGGGTACAGACAGAAGAAAGAGAGAAGAGAACAGCAAAGAGAGAAGAGAAGAGAACAGCAAGATAAACATACATCTGTCATAGATACACATATCTGACTAAAGTGTACATGTGGAATCTTATGATACAAACTGATGATGTTACATGACAGTTTGAAAATGTAAGAGGAATCATAGGCAGGTTGGAGAATTGTTCATTCAGGTAGGAGTGGATAACTGCAGGATTCCATGAAGACTGGGCAGGCTGATGAGACCACGACAACAGATGTAGTATAGAGCTCCACGGGAAACACACCACTCCAGGCCAGAGATACTCACAAGAAGAGGGGGGAAGGGGGGGAAGGGGGGTGGGACACACACAGCAGTAAACATTCTACATAGTAATAGCACAGAATTGTATGACTAGTAGTATATAGGAAATTAGAGGGCAAGAGCTCTGTGCCAGAGAAAAGAAAGTGGAGGATGCGAGAGAGGAGAGAGAAGAAAGAAGGAGGACATGTGTTTGGTGCATCGTCCCCCAGCAGCCTAGGCCTATAGCAGCATAACTAAGGGATGGTTTAGTCCAGCCCTAACTATAAGCCTGATCAAAAAGGAAAGTCTTAAGCCTGACCTTAAAAATAGAGAGAGTGTCTGCCTCCCGAACCCAAACTGGGAGCTGGTTCCACAGGAGAGGAGCCTGATAGCTGAAAGCTCTACCTCCCATTCTACTTTTTGAAATTCTAGGAACCACAAGTAGGCCTGCACTTTCAGACCGAAGTGATCTGCTGGGATGATATGGTACAATAAGGTCTTTAAGATACGATGGAGCTAGGCCTTTAAGGGCCTTGTATGTAAGGAGGAGGTTTTTAAATTCTATTCTAGACTTTAAAGGGAGCCAGTGAAGAGAAGCTAAAACTGGAGTAATATGATCTCTCTTGCTAATTCCTGTCAATGCTCTTGCTGCGGCATTTTGAATCAACTGGAGGCTTTTTAAAGAGCTATTTGGACAGCCAGACAGTAATGAATTACAATAATCCAGTCTGGACGACACAAATGCATGAACTAGTTTTTCAGCATCACTCTGAGACAGGATGTTCCTAATTTTGACGATATTACGCAGGTGAAAGAAGGCAGTCCTGGTCACTTGCTTTATGTGACATTTAAAGGACATATCCTCATCAAATATAACACCAAGGTTTTTTACAGTAGTACTGGAGGCCAAGGTAATGCCATCCAAAGACACCATGTGATTAGATAATGAATCTCTGAGATGCTTAGGACCAAATACAATAACTTCTGTTTTGTCTGAGTTTAAGAGTAGGTAATTACAGGTCATCCAAGCCTTTATGTCTTTAAGGTATGCTTGGAGTTTAACCAACTGATTAGTTTCATCTGGTTTCATAGATAAATATAGCTGGGTGTCATCTGCATAGCAATGAAAGTTTATGCCATGTTTTCTAATAATCTTGCCTAATGGCAACATGTATAACGTGAAGAGTATTGGTCCTAGCACAGAACCCTGAGGAACTCCATAACTTACTTTTGTATAAGTAGAGGAATCATTATTGACATGAACAAACTGGAATCTGTCAGATAGATAGGATTCAAACCAGTCTAATGCAGTTCCTTTAATCTTGACCTCACTTTCAAGTCTCTGTAGTAAAATATTATGATCAATAGTGTCAAATGCAGCACTAAGATCTAGCAGAACAAGTATAGAGACAAGTCCACTGTCTGAAGCCATGAGGAGATCATTGGTAACTTTAACCAAAGCTGTTTCTGTACAGTGATGAACTCTAAAACCTGACTGAAACTCTTCAAACAGACCATTCCTGTTTAAATGGTCACACAACTGATTAGCAACAACTTTTTCTAGAATTTTGGAAATAAAAGGAAGGTTGGAGATTGGTCTATAGTTGGCTAAAACATCTGGATCTAGAGTGGCTTTCTTGAGTAAGGGCTTAATTACAGCAACCTTAAAAGACTGAGGCACATATCCTGTTAATAAAGATAAATTTATCTGGTTCAATATGGAGGTGTTAATTAATGGAAAAACTTCTTTGAGCAATTTAGTTGGGATTGGATCTAGAAGACAGGTTGATGGTTTAGATGCTGTAATTGTTGAAGAGAGCTCAAGAAGATCTACTGGGGAGAAGGATTCCAGATATTGATAAGGTCTTACAAAAGTTTCTAATGTCGCTGTACTTGCATCTTTAACAGCTGTTGGAAGGATGCCTTGAATATTTTCTCTAATGCCGACAATTTTATTTGTAAAGAAGCTCATGAAGTCATTACTACTGAGGGCTAAAGGAATAGATGGCTCAACAGAGCTGTGGCTCTTTGTCAGCCTGGCTACAGTGCTGAAAAGAAATCTGGGGTTGTTCTTGTTTTCTTCTATTAATGATGAATAATATGCTGTTCTAATACTACTGAGAGCTTTTTTATAAGTTGTTAAACTATCTTTCCAGGCTATGCGAGCTTCTTCAGAATTAGTGGAATGCCAAATTCTTTCTAGCTTTCGGGCTGCCTGTTTTAAACAGCGCAACTGTGAATTATACCATGGAGCTAGCCTCCTCCTATTTATGACCTTCTTTTTCAGAGGAGCAACTAAGTTTAAAGTTGAACTAAGCGATGCTGCAGTGCCATCGACAAAATAATCTATTAGTGCAGGGGTTAAATTGTGGTTGCTGTCGTCCACAACATTGGTACATGGCACTGAGGTAAATAAAGAAGGAATTAATTCTTTATATCTAGTTACAGCATCATCAGACAAACATCTACTGTAATGAAATGTCTTTTCAGTTCCTGTGTAATCCATTATTGCAAATTCAAAGGTTATGAGGAAATGATCAGACAAAAGAGGGTTATGAGTAAATACTATTAAACCTTCAGTTTCTATGCCATATGTTAGGACAAGTCACCACTAAAGCCTACTACTGACAACAGTGTGCCCCAAGACGATGTTTTTCTATTTAGGATTTTTTATGTACCGAACAAAAAAGCCACAGTGGATGTTTATTCAACACCAGACACACGGTAATGTAAAGCTATATTTGACTTGCTTCAGGAGTTTTAGTCCACACGCTCCTTCATTCCTGTTTGTGACAAATACATCCGTTTCTATTTTCTTCTTTTTGTTAAGTCATATTGCGCGCTATCGACGCTCCTTTCAAGGCCAAGAATTCCCACAGGATTCCTTCACATCCTTCAAATCCTCCTCTTCAGTCCCTTTCCTCCCCTCAACTCTCTGAATTCCTTCCCTATTCCCGCACATCCCCTCTCATTGATAAAACACACATCTGATACCTTGAAGTGTGTGCGAGCAGTGACTTTGAAGCCGTACAAATGTGTCAGACTCCATTCTGATGAAAATGGTATTCTTTTCTTTTCTTTTCTTTTTTTTTTCTCTCGGGCAGGTCTGCCCTTTGAAACCTTCTGTTCTGTGTTTCCCATGACAGAACAGAGAAGAGGACTGAGCTCCTCTGCTTCAGCCACTGCCCTCTCTCAACTGCCTGACCTGACTTCACGCTCCCCTTTACCAGTGGATACATCCCTGCCTTGTGGCACAGTATACTGAAACCACTGTGTGATACTGTACAACTAAGACAAGGAAATGATTTGTCTGCTTCTGAAAATTCTCTCTAAAATGCAAAATATTTGAATACTGTAACACAAATGGAAGTCTGATTCCAACTGTGATTCACTTGGAGGCAATAGAAGAATGATTACTTTATGTCACACTATTCATCTAATTATTCAAAAATCACATAGTAAACAGGCTAACCCATTAGGCTAAGTGCTTAAGAAATTGGGTAATAAACACTGACAGGGAATAAGTATATTCACCCATCTAAACCTATCTGTGATGAGTTGTGAAGATGGAGGTGAATTGTCTATACCGGTGGTTCCCAATCCTCTTTTGTCAAACATTTGATAAACATTGTAATTTTACTTTTATTTCTTAGGTGTAACCATATGATATGCTCTAACCTTACTACTTGTTTGCAATTGTATTTGTCCTGATTTTATTTTTTTAGCATGGCGTATGTGTGTTTTTGTGTGTGCCTGTGTGTAATGTTTGGTGATGAAGCGGCGCCCCCCCATAGTTCTACTGCACCCCCCGCACCCCCAGCTGGGGAACCACAGGTCTACACTAAACACATTAAAATCACCTCCAGCTCCAGTCCTTTCCTGATCAAAATCCCCTCATCTTAAGGTGAGTAAGCACATGAGGAAAACAAACTTTATGTGGAATGTCATAAATTCTCAGTTTGAGAGACAGTGTTTCCAGCTGCTGCATTAACAGGACATTTTCTCACCATGTGATACATTTGCTTCCATCAATAGGTTTGGCAGGCCGTGCTGCCTCTGCGCCAACTGTAGCCCTAACCATCTAAATGTAATATGGACTTGAACAATGGTGAAGCTTGTTGTGAGAAGCACACATGATCGGGGTAAAAACTGCCAGAGACAGTGAGAGGAAAACCACCGACTCCCAGCTGTGGCTGGTCGGGTGTAATTCAAAACAAAATCGAATATGATCAGTTTATTAACCACACTGGAGCTATTAAAAAACTTTCATGTGTTTAGACAATGTGGTGTTTTGAGCTAAATGCGAGCACACGAATTTGTCAATATCATGTTTAGCAAGTTCACTCTTTTAGTTTATTGTGTTAGGCTAACATTAATGACTAAATAATATGGCAATCCATTCTACTGCTTTTGTCTCAGTCATTACGAAAGTGGTGGACCAACCAACCAACAAATCAACCGACCAACAGACTTGCCAGTAAACAGAAATAACTGACTGCACTGTACAAACTCAAAAGCACAACAAACAGAGAGTAGCTTAAGAAGAGATTTAACATGAAAGACAAGTCAGGTCAAATCTCAAATCCATGCCGCCATAACAGTTTCTTAAAATCCGTTATGTAATTCTCAACAGTGGGATACTGTCAAACAAACTCAGCCAAATAGCTCTGAGGTGGCAGAGAGTACAGATCTAATACACTGCTCCTTTAAGACTGGACATTTGACAAATCCCGATCTCTTCCTGGAAGGTCACTGAGCAGAATTTTAAATGGCTCCTCAAAACTCAAATAGATTGATGTCTGTTCTTTTCTTCTGCTCCTGCTGTGACATACAAGCACCAAACAACTATCTGAAAATGGATCTTTTAGAAGATGCCTCTGTGACCTTTTCAGAGTGCTGGAGGATATGAATTAGTTATCTGCTTCCTTTTTGTTTTCATTTCTGTCTCTGAACTAAACCGATCAATGTCTACACAAAGCTGGAGGCCGAGGTGAACTCCATGGCTACCTGGAGACGTCATGAACGCTGACAATATGCAGGCATGTCTTTAAATGGGGCGATATAGCCTTAGGAAACAGCAGATGACATGGTCTCAAAAGGCACCAGAAAAGACATGAACTTACAGATTAAACTATTACAATATGCCTTGCTGCTCCAGTACCAAAGGCAGACTACAACATATTGGATTTAAAAAGTCATAACTTCAGGGCTGCACCGCTTTGAGAGTCATGGTTTTCTAATTACTGTCTGACCTCAGCTAAACTTACTGGATCACTGATTGTATTCACATGAGAAAAGGGAAGATGGCTTTTGTCTTTCTAATAAAACCGATGCATTGAAATGTTACCTTGTCAATATTCCCCAAGGTTTTGGTAGCGAAATAAAATCTCCTCCTGTCAACAAGACACAGACTGGGTGAGGACACAGTCCAACAGAGAGTCTTTAATCCATTATCACTTGTGAAGAGGGACTGGACCATGAGTTTTGCCAGAGGAACAGAGGACTTTGGAGTTAAAACAAACATTATGCCTCAAACCACAAAGCCCTCCTGAATGGCCAAACACTGCAGATGAACTGTGGCACCATTCCTCAGCCAGAGTAACCATAACTTCATCTGAGCAGCATAATCCAAGCAGCTCAAGATAAGATTTCAAAACCATGGAATTACCACAGCCACATCTAATATGGCCCTCTGACTATTTAAGCTTTTAGAAAAAGCTCAACTCAAATGGGTCAAAAATATGATTATATTCACCTAAGTATAGTGAAGAGAAAGGGTTGCAGAGAGTACTAGACACATAAAGTGAAATTTTGTCAATAATTTTACAAAGCAAAGTATGTGTTTCATACATTGAGGCTGGCATCACTGATATCTAAATGTGTTAATATCTAATATTTGACAGTCACAGTGCTGACTGCAGGGAATAAAACAACGGCGATGCCATATCTGGTGTGTGTGATTAATTTTCTGCACCAGTAGAACTGCATTTTATTTTAACAATCAATGATTTGTTTGGCAGAACTGAAGAGGGAAGAAACCCAATGCGACAGAATAGCCTAAAGGCCTTAAAACAGTAGTTACAAATGTAACTCTGGCTCTACGAATTCTCATGCCAGTCAGAAAGAGGAAAATATATCCAAGAACCGCTTCTAATCCTCCAGATATAAAAGGGAAACTCTGCATTCAGAGAAAGGCTTAGAGTCTAAAAAACAAATTTACAGATTATGTGTGTGGCTTTTCCTCACTGAGAGAATAGTAAAAGTAAAAGAGACTGCAGACTGCAATCTGACATTATGAAGGCCTTCCCAGTGAAGTTGTAATTCTGTAATCCTTCCAAAAACATCCACAGCAAACAGCAGCAAATATCACCAACAGTTAACTGCATGTTCTCCATCTTTAGCCTTACAGTTTTAATCAATAAAATGAGTGGATTACAAATAAATCTTCACCATCTCTAGACTGTAGCCTGTAAGAAGGTCATACTCATGTGTCGATGTTTTTGTGTGATCACTCCAATCTATTTAGTATCATTTCAATTTTGAGCACATCAATTAAACACTGTCTAAATAAGTTAGTTTTGTATATTGTGTTTCATCAAATACTTGGTAAAATTATTTTCATATTTTCCATCTCCTTTCTCAAATCTCTGATTAATTCCTACTGCTACTCTCCCCTAGTCTGGCTTTCAATATTTCATAATTATTTGATAGGTATACTATAGCTTACTGTTGTAACTGATTGTGAATTATAATACTGTACCATAATGAACAGAAATAAGAGTTGGTTTTGACTCAGATATCATGAGTCAAACTAAATTCTACTTCTCACAGGAAACTGTTTGTTAGTTGAGAGCTGCCTCTGCAGGTTTCTAATAGTGGGCTGTGGAAAGAGGAGTGGATTGCACTTTCACAGGAGGCTAATTGCATTCATAGAGGTTGTCTCAAAGCACCAACAAGCTCAGGAAAAAGCTATTCATATTTCTTTTAGGCTCTCTATGTATCTTACATTCCTTACACAGGGGGGGTATAAGCTGTGACCTTTAAACGCTATAGATTTTGATACATTTAAGAGACATCAATAGGGGGTTTGCACTTTCATGCTGCCTCACAAGATAGAGAAGAAAATATTCTACAAACGGTGGCCAAGATGACACCTTGCCGATTAGTCCCTAAACTACCAACTAATAATCTAATGTTCCTAATGAGACGTCTAAATTCAGGCTGACAGGTGGTGTGTGCCAACATTTGCTCAACTTGCCACAGCACGTGTAGGCTCCACACAGCGCTGTTCCCACAGAAGTACTGGAGTAATCCTGCTACACGATACGCCTGTGTGTATTCACCGAGGTAGTGCAAATGACACTTCTCAGCAATACGCAGACATTCCTTCTATATGCATAGCTAGCATTTTGGAGGTCCAGAAACACACACATTGATTGGCATTAGACAGATGGACAAAACACACCTCAACTAACCTCCAACTATCTGCAGTTTAGTCAATCACTACAAAGGCCGATACAAATGTACATTAACGCCACATTAACTGTATATCAATGGCATTGCACTAAACAGTAACAACTGTCTGAAGAGTACAGTTCTACTTCAACAGTACCACGAATAGTTTAACGGTCATGACATTTGGACTGATTGTACAAAAATAATCACATCCCGAGTGAACTCCAATGAGTATACACCCATTTCTCATCCGTAACAGGGTAAAAGTAGCAATGAGCTAACCAAGGTAGCCTGCCCAGAAGTCCTTTCCCAAGCCACACACACACACCAGCTGTTCCCCAGGGAGTCTCGGGCATTCCCACGCTAGATCCAGGCCTTCCCAGTTGGATGTATCCTGTGCACCCCCTGATGCCCAAACAACATTAATTTGCTTCTTTCAGTTTCAAGGAGCAGTGGTTCTACTCAGAGCTTCTTTCAGCTCTTCAAAGAATGCCTTAAAAAGAGCCCTGTCGCTACGGGGAAGAAGATTCATTTTAGCTCCTATAAAGAAAGAGCACAATTCAGGCTTTAGATTTATTTTCATGCTGGACCTCCTTGTCCTTACTTAATATCTATCAACAAAATGAATGCATTTTCATATCAGACACAGTATTCAATATGCTGGCCTACAAACAAATAACTAACAATAGTTACCAAGGTTCTGGCGCACAGAGTGAATACACTAATGATGGCTACATTTTCTGTTTGCTTCTCACGAAGACATCTCCATTTAACGCCTTCCTGCTTCAGTAATTACTTCTTTAAAGTCATTATTTGTTACTGAATACAATTTCCTTGAGCATTATCTGAAGAGAGGCGCTGTCCATGTCACAACATGACACCAACACAGACTGGTTTTAGGCGCAGACGTAGTTGTCTCATCATGTCCTTGACATCCTCTCCCAGGGTTTTGTCACACAGCGTAGAATCTAAGGTGTGAATTCTGCAGGTCCCCAGAGGGCAACACTGCATAACTATGACATCAGCCCGTAAACTCCGGGAGCGCACACGGAAACAAGCACACATAAATCGTCAGATATTTCCTGCGCTGTTTGTTTTAAGAGAGAATGTGCGTGTCTGGACCGCTCAGCTTTATGTCACACAAAATAAAGATGGAGGAGGCAGATTATCAAAGAGCAAAAACACTTTAATCTAGCAGTTAAAAGTTACTGAATTTAATCAAACCAAGGGAGGAAGGAGCAAAGTATTTGGGCCTTGGCAGCTGCTACATCCAGGCAAAAAAGGTGAAGTAAAACAACATATTCCTAGGGAACACATATTCATCATAAAATATCTCCTAGCAAAAACTCTCACATGGTCAAGGACATACTGCCCATTGTCCTCTCGGCTGGATTTGAGCAAGATTTGAGCAAACCAGCAAGGTTTTTCATTGACTCTTTGTCTCTGTTTTGGCCACTCATCTGACCTGAGCCCGCTTTTTATGCTTCTTTCTGCAGTTTCTGTGCAGCCTGCCCCTGCTGCTGTAATTTCCTATGATTTCACCTCACCAGCGGCGCTCTCTGCTTACACTATGCAGTGTATACTTTTCGTCTGCACTACGAACTGTGAAGGGTAGCCTATCCTCCATCCAATCTACATTTTCCTTAAATGTAGATTGGATTTCCTTAAAGGTAGATTGGATTTTCCGTTTGTCATTTCCGTAGATTGTTTTTTACACCCGTTTTACAGTATTTTATACCGAAAACGCAACTCATTAGGACGATAGTCTCCTTATTGGCTGGTCAGTTGGCTAGTTGATAAGCTCTTGACTGACCAATGAGAATTTAGGCAGGCAATTGTAAGTGATACTTCCATTAGGAGAAAAGCTCCAAATGAATAGAATTACAGGATTAATCCATTGTCTTAAGGAGAGTATACACAAGAAAAGCAGCAGTGTGGTGACAATGGACTATGAAATATTAATGAAATTCTGCGAGTGGTGGAAAAGACAAAATAGCTTTGGTCAGTGCTATGTGGCCAGGCACCAAGCTGAACTAATCTCAACTTGGTGCAATTGAGGCAACGATCAATGGGGGCGATTAAGGTGACTGACATGTTTATTGCAGGGAAATACAATCCACAACTTTGGTTTCTGCCACCAAATTCACCCAAATGGAGCAGGGGGAGGCACACCATTATAAAGCAAATATGTTAAAATAATTATTAATATATATAATTCTTTTGGGTTAATAAGGCTGCCAGACAAAGTGCACTCAGAGAATTAAAGCCGATTTAGTAAATCTAGGAATATAATGCAGTATTTTTTCTTCCGCAACCTACTGACTGTTTGAAAAGTGGGAGCGATTTCCGGATTTTCTTTGGTTGACTACATCTCTATTACTCATACTATTTTATCTTTTGGTCTGTCAATCAAACACTTGAGTCATGCCCTTTAAAATCCAACAACTGTCCCTGGCTTTGTGAATCCTGAGGGTTTAACAGAGCTTAAAATAATAGTTCTCAAATACCGGTTCAACCATGGCATTCAGTGAGGATTTTTTTTTATTTTTTTATTTTTATTTTTTTATTTCTGCAGCAACTTAGTCGCCCCCTGCTTTTATACATTACCACAGTTATAAAGATATAAAGGAAGGCGTAAAATGTTTGGCTATTTGCGCTACAACAACAGGGCCAAGGTCAAAAGCCCCAATGGCCAAACAGAGGACAGCAGTATGATGGAGAGCTGGGAATAGAAAAGGGGGGAAAAGACATGAGGGAAAAGGGGTTAGCGGGGAATATCAACAACTGTGACAGCTGTGTGGATATGGTGAGCTGAACCACAACTTGGAGGTTCCAGGGCAGGAATGCAGAACAGATCAACCAAACAGTGGCTTGTGCGTAGGTCCGACACAGCAGGCACGTTGAGGCACAACACACGACAGCTGCCTAATCCCAAACCTCTGCCTTGATGCCCCGCTCTGAAAAGCATAACTTGTTCTCTGGGACTACTAACTTCTCATGTCATACACTGTATCAGTACACATGCTTGTACACTTCTGTGTCTACCACTTGCATGGACTAAAGTGACGTGCCACTTGTCAGCCTCAGGCACATGTCACATCAGTGTCTTGAGCTGACTAGCAATGCAATGCAGTGAGGCAGATACAGTTGCAGTATACAGCACTCCTTCCTATTCAGCTATTAACATCCGGATGTCAAGACTCAAATACGTAGGGTTCTTACCCGCTACAGAGTTTGGCCTTGGCATCATGAGGGACAATGTCGTCTGCGGTGGGTATGGAATGGGTCCCTCAGGTGAGTGACTTGGAGGCTGTGGTGGACCAGATCCTCCTGCTGATGTGTTGTGCTGCTGGTCTGTCCTGGACGGGGTGTCGGCTGGAGTTGCCGTGGCGCTGCTGGAGTCTTCTTCGGCCACAGGAGAGCAGGTGTCAGCCCGCACGCTCTGTGCCAGGCCATGGTGCCCGCTGCCTCTTAGGCTGCCATCTTTACTCCACTCCAGGCTGGAGCCACTGCGATCGTCATTCTCAGAAGAACTAGTGATGGTGGCTGCGAGGAGATGAAAACGGAGAGGGGAATTTCAGCAAGTGAGGGAAGTAAGACGAGGCCAAGGGGCAAGATATATCACAGTAATGTGCTTTGTGTGCTATAAACATTTATCTGTCTTAATCTTTAGGAGATACTGAGCTGTAATAGAACTTTTAACTTTAAGTCCCTGCTTTTCCTCATTGCCCTTATCAACACTGTTCAGAAGCTCATTTTATATTTACAGCCACAGTCTGGCTCCACTAATGAAAACTGGAAAGCACTGATAGCACAGATTGTTGAGTTTATTCAGCCCAGACTGTTCTCATGTCTTTTGGTCTATTTAAGGATTATCATTTCAATATCATACAGTACACTGATCACGCATATAATTATGACCACTGACCATCTTGTGACAATACAATGTTCTGCTGGGAAACTTTTGGACCTGGCATTCATGTGGATGTTACTTAGACATGTACCACCCACCTAGACCAGACCAGGCACCCCCACCCCATAGCAATGACACTCCTTGATGGCAGCAGGATGCAGCCTGACACAGACACCCACACAAAAACAGTTTAGGAACAACTCAAAAAAACATGAAGAACAGCACAAGGTGTTGACCTGGCCTCCAAATTCACTAGATCCCAAACTGATCAAGTATCTGTGGGATGATCCACAGAGGCCCCTCCCCTCAGCCCATAGGACCCAAATGCCCCCACTAACAACATTCTGTTGCCAGACACCACAGGACACCCTCAGAAGGCCCATGTCCATTCTCTGATGAGTCACAACTGTTTTGGAGGCACAAGTAAGACCTAGACAATATGAGGGAAGGTGGTCATAATGTTATGCCTGATCGGTATATAAACCACTGGACACGCTACTGTGAATTTATACTTACATATGTAAAGTGAAGAATGAAGAAAGCCTTGAAAAACATGTTTGAGTCCAGACAGGTGTTTTGCTTATAGGCGGACAAATCCTTTAATCCTCCCCCGGGCCAACGCAGCCATCTAACACAATCCTTAAAGCTGAGTGGAGGGCCAGAGCTACACAATGCCAGGCAGCTGGATACAGAAACATCAGCACAGGCAACGGACTAGAACTGACCAGCCAGCTGGCTGTGTTTGCATCACACACTGCTAATCTGGATTTCATAATGCCGCGGCACGTTGCATCATCACTAATATTAATATAGCAAACACATTTTGGACCTTGTGAGTCCTGCACTGTGTACCTGGGCAAATATAAAGTCACTCACTACAGCAGTCACGTATTGTATATACCAGCTCCGAGCATGGCATTAAAAGTTAGATTGATTGCTCACTTGGTTGAACCACAGGCCCTGGCAAGGTATACATTATTATTTATTCACACCTAGGGATACCTTGACTTTCTAATCATACGAGGAGCTGTGTGTAGCCATTCCTTAAGGCCTGTTATAAGTTCTCCTCCTCCTCTCCTCAAGCACAAACTCTTGTGCGAGCTGTTTTTTAAATGTTAAAACATTGCAATGTCTCACCAATTCCACCAATGAGCTTTTAATGCAGCAAAGTCAAATAAATGCTGCTCTGAAACGAGAGTAAGACTGAAACAGGGGACATTAATCACAGACAGGAATCTGACTTGTGGACGCACCACAGCTTTGTTCTTTTCCTTCCAACGCAATTTCACCAAGGCGGGCGGGTGGGATGTTGTAGACCAGCGGTTCTTAACGCCCCTCAACCATGCACAAAAGTACACAGTAGACTAGCTTAATGCCAGAGTCAGCAATATAACAATTTAATTTAATAGGGTGCTGCTGCACACATAGGACTGGAGAGGCTGGTCAGTCAAAGCCTTAACGTCAACAATTCAACTACTTCTTATATTGCTAGTTAGACTTAATACATACAGTTAGTATTTGGTTGTCATATGGATATGCAGTAAATACTGGTGGTGGGGGGTGGAGAGGCAGTAGCGAGTTCACCAAAAGCAAAGAAGTTCATGGATTTCTGCAAATTTGGTATTATATTTCTGATCCTCTCTCATTCACTGACTGACTGAAGTCTACTGGGACCAACACAAGGAGCACAAAGAGACTGAGATAAGAGTCACCACTCAAACTATGTTTAAAGTGGCCTCATTTAATTTCATATCAACTCATTTAACCACCTTTCCAATTACATACGATCCTCAGGTTAAGAAACGAGGTTGTGGACAAATGTTACATTTAGGCCTTCTCTTGCAAAATTCATTTTGATATAAGACCAGCCACGTTGACTGCATGCTTGATCCTGGGTGGTGTCGCTGCTCCAAGCTGGAAGATAATATCACAGCTTCTATAAATTATTTAGCGGCGGGCGATGATATTGCTCTGGGGGGGACAGAATGACTGGCTGGTGGTAATCGGTTATGTCAGCTCTGGAGTATTGGAAATCCGAGCTGTTGTCTTATATTTGGCTTCGATACGTATTACTGCTGCACAACTATCATGTCAGCCCATTTCCTGAAAGAATCCTAAAATGTGATTCCCCTGTTAGTTCACATGTAGACAAGAGAAAACTACAGCCATTAGTCTGCTGCTTTTTTCCCCCCAGAAATCTACCAGTATCTTCAGAAAAGAAGAAAAATATTTCAACTGCAAGTAACCAAAGAATCGTGCAGTTCTAATTTACTATTCAATCATCACTGCAAATATTCAAAACCCATTTACAGAATGCAATCCTAACATTTTTATAGCCACCGGAGGCTTTGTGAGTAGAAACGGCAGATGAATTAATGCATCAATAGACTAAGCCATCTTCCTGTCAGCTTGTGTAAATCCCCAGATGTCTTACAGGGTTATTACGGAGATACAGCACAACGTCAAACTGTGGCAACTGTCACCTCAATGCTCTCTCATACGGGAACAGCTTTATACGAACCCAATATCTGACATGGTAGAGGATGAATATAATGTGACGCAAATGCTATTCAGTCCCAATAGGTTTAACAGAATGATAAATGATTGACACCTCACAGGCTTGTTTTCTTTAATCTAAATCACATCAGGCAACAATTCTCAGAGTACAAATTAAAAATAGAAGAGCTCCACGGTATACACTGTAATTTGTGAATATAAGGAAAGCTGAAAAGACGACTAAGTGTGGGAGCATTACCTATGTTCTTATGAAAGTCAGTGTAGCTCTGGGAAGGTGGCCGTGGTAAATCAGAGGATAGTGGGAGATTTTTGTCATTGCTCTGTAGTGGGCTAGAAATGAATTAAACTAAGGTACTGATTCACTGTGCATGGTTTCCCAAAGGCATCACTTTATAATGCATCACCTTGCACAACTTAATACAAAAAAAGTAAATTTATCCTTTCATTAACTTACCAGTATATTAGAAAAACATATTTCGCCATTAAACTAATTCACATTCACATTTAAGAAACAAAGTAGGCAACCATTATTTAACTTTTTTTTTTTTTTAATTAACTGCAAAGATAATTTTACTGTAAGTATGACTTAAATTCACTCCTTTGTGCTAATTGTAATCGGAACTGCAACTGTTATCATTTATCTGGGCTTACATCCACTTAGAGCGCAACGTTGATTGAAATCCACGTTGTTTAGTTGTCTGTGCTCAAAAACTAACTGCTTACAACTTGAAAATCCACTGAACGGCAGCGTCGCGATACTAGCCAAGAGCATCTGATCTTGGAAATCTTCAATGAGTCTGAAAGACAACAGGCAACAACGCAATGGTGACTACCAGGCGCTGAAATAGTTTGAGGCTGGAAAGCCAGCATATCGTCTGCTGCGGTCGGCCGATTCATTTTTAGGAAACGTTCAACTTAATGAATCTCTTTTGAAAGAAAATCCAGCATACCTGGGAGCTGGAGATGGCGTCATTTGGTATGAATGTTTACATCACGCCTCAATGCTTTTGGCGGAAATCAGCGTATTATCCTAATCAACATCGATTACGTTGACGCAACACTGCAACTCTGGATAGCAGTCTGTTTGCAGCCATATGCCTCATTATCATCACAATCAATCAGCAGAATACCACATGGTACCGTTAGGTAAGGGCACAATGATCTATGAATGCCACAGGTTTTTCTTGTACCATATTAACCACTGGAGGATGATGAGGAAGGTGTTAGGCAGCCTCACCTATGATCCCACTGTCCTTGCTCTCGAGTGTGGAACTGGGGCTGGTGATGGTTCCACAAGGGCTGGAGCGGCTGAGCGGTGGGCGGCTCGTTGTGCTGTTGAGGGTGGAGCATGGGCTGTCAGTGCAGGGAGACGCCGTGCTGCTGGTCAGTGTGGAGCAGGGGCTGATACCCTGGCTAGTCAGGGAGCACTGGTGAGGGGGGAGATCGAAGTAAAAAAAAGAAAAAAAAGGGTTAAGGTACGCCAGGAATGCGCTCTACTAATCAAAGATGTCAATGAAGTATGAAGTCAACTCAATTTAAACTCAGCTGGCAGCAACATCGCATATTTTTTAGCATGAGCAGCAATAAATACAACAAAAATAATTTTACAGCCTTATTTGGAAGCAGAATCGTTTGATCTAACTTCGTTGTGTATTTGACCTGGATCATGTGAAAGCAATGCGAAAGACTCCTTCACAAACAGACAAGCGTTTCACGTGTGAGCATGATACACAAGCCGAAGGGCATGAGCACTGTAAATCGAGCAAGGCTTGAAAATTACACACTCACATATGTCTGGGAGAACCAAAATAAGCCTGTAAAGAATTTCACAAGGGGAGAAGTGTCTACTTTTGTTGCGACACAATAGATACCTTTCTCGTGTCATCAAGCCTGTCTGACAACCATACAACAGCTGAATCTTTGTTTGCGATAACTGACAACCGTAGAAATCCAAAACTAAAGCTGGTTTGTCCCGTTTCCCCATCTCCCTTCAACTGTATTCTGATTCCAGACACAATACAGTGTAGCTCAAGAAGGTCAACGCTGCCCAGCTGTAGGGAGAACCAAAGCCTTCCCACAAATTGCACACCAAAGATTAAAACTCAGTAGGTTTTGAAGCAATTCCTCTTCTAGCCTGCTTCATTCACATGAAGTTCAGCAAACTTAACAAACCTTAATTTCTCAACAAAGGGCAGCTTATCTAACAAACATAGGACTAAATATAGAGGCAAAAACACACCAAACAGGAGAGCCCATAACATAACTCATGTGATGCTCCATAGTTCAATTTAAAGGGCTTGGTCTTACCAGAGCAATGTTTACATATATTTTTTCAGTCACTTCGTGGTTCCAGGGAAAATCAAAAGGAAATCAACTGTTACAAATGATGCTCAAATTAAATAAAACCATCAATAAACCAACTATGCTGCAGATATTTTGCTGCATGAAGAACTTCCACAGGGCAACTAAAATGCTGTAAAGCGCCTCCAATTAAAATCTCAGCAAACCATTCCTAACTTGTTTTTTCTTGCATGCATTGCAAAGACAAATCTAGAGAGAAGTGTGACTAACCCCTAATTTGAAATATACTGACTGTTGCTGTGTATCTGGCCGTGCAATGACATGGTGAGTGACAAAAATATAAACAGCAGAATAGGATGGATGCTGCAGCGTGATCAGCAACCTGTGGAATGGTAACCTAACTATACAACATTTTCTGTTGCCAAGTCCCACCTATTTCTATGCTAGCACTTTCACATGGCTACTTTTAGCCGCCTAACAGACACAGCATTAGTCAGACACCTCACTGACATTTAATAATGTACCGTAAGGCAAAACTGAAAACATGCAGAGTTAAAGACATGTTGTAAAACAGTGGTATGGAGGAACAAAGAATTGCTGGCAGATGACATTAATGTGCTCCACCCGTTCCCACACACCTACACGAACAAACAAACAGAAAGCCAAAACCATTAGACTCCCATACCGCCTGTCTCCTCTTTTGACATTCCAACTAATGAGCGCGATTTATGCAATACTTTCAAAGTCTCTTTCCACAATTGCCAGTTCAGTGTCAAAATGTGTCTAAGATTCACGATGAATGAAGAAACCATTATCGTGCTGGGCTCTGCTCTTCGCACAGCCCCAGCTTAATTAGGAGAGCCAAACAAACTGAGGCTCAGACCTAACATAACTCTATTTCTGGACCCGGGCTCAGACGCTCTTGTTACATACTCAAGAGCCCCTGGAATAGCACTCAAGTTACTGGGAGACTGACACACCACACTGCAAAGAAATAAAACCACATGCCACCAATTTTAAATATGCAGTTACTTTCTCTACAGAATGCATTTAACAGTTCAAACAACACAGCCTGACAGTTACCGTTGCTTGTTGTGCAAAAAAAAAAATTAGTCCCAGAGGTGTCTCTTAAAACTCCATCCATAATGCACAAGGAAAAAAAATAATAAAGCTGCAAAAAAAATCCAATCTGCTGTTAACTCTGTCACAACTAGCTCCTGCCCTCATCCATTCCCTGTCTCCTCTATCTTTCTATCTGTGTGCTGCAGCAATGGTAGCAGCTGCCGCCGGACGAGGGAGGGAGTTGGAGGGGAGGGAGAAAATGAAATACCTTCTTTTCATTCTTGTCGTCCATAGGTATGCGTGCCGTACCCGGGATCCCTTCTCCCAGTAAAAAGCCCAGCCTTGTCATCAGTTCCTGAGTGGCAGGGGAGGAGGAGCTTGGCTGTTTCTCCGCTTGCAGCTCTAGAAACGAGAGAGAGAGAGAGAGAGAGAGAGAGGGAGAGAAAGGTTCAACATTAGCAGGCAGATTCCCTCTCTGCACTGGATGGCCCACACAGGGCCACGCTGCCTGCCCTGCCCTCCTCGGCTCTGCTCTGCTCTGAAATACTATGCTGCACTCTCCAGCTGCTGCTGATGTGGTGCAGACCCACAGAGGGTGAGAGAAGAAGGGAAGGGAGTGTGTGTGTGTGTGTGTGTGAGAGAGAGAGAGAGAGAGTGAGTGGCGGGGGCTATTGCTTGTGTATGTATGTGTGTGTGTGTGTGTGTGTGTGTGTCTGCGTGTGTGTGTGCGTGAGGGTGTTCTAAAAGAGTCTGAATACATGTGAATGTCTAGCATTGTTAAGAAAGCAGAGACTATGTGTGTGTGTGTGTGTGTGTGTGTGTGTGTGTGTGTGTGTGTGTGTGTGTGTGTGTGTGTGTCCTGCAACATGCCTCGAGTGCCAATTGCAGGGCTGGTTGTTTACAGCTCTCACTCACAGAGCCTCTGAATATCAATGAGTGGACATAGGCTTTCTCCAACACGGCTTAAACTCTCTGTGGTCTTCATTCTCAAGCCTTAAAACTACTACTTTTTTTTTTTTTTTACACTGCAGTTTCAAGGTTGGGGCTTACTACAAGGCAGACACAATTTAGGATCTGATTTTTGTCTATACGCACACTTATTTCTATTCTATTCAAAAGGCAAGTAAGAGCAAAACGAGTGTTTTATTATAATCCTTATGCTACGCAGCACATAAATCAAATTTAGTGAAGTAAAAACCTGAGAGGAAGCAGACAGTCTGATGATGAAAGAGGAAAAAGAGAGCAAGAATGTCCGCAATACAAAAGGTTATTATACGGCTCTCTGTCAGCACCTTTTCCTCCTCTCCTTCATTTTCTCCTTTACCCTCTTCTTCCACAGTTATTAATAATGTTGACAGTAAATCTGATTAAATACAAACAAGTCCAATGGCACAATGTGATGCCAAGTCTGAATCAAGTCAAAATCAAGCCACCACTCACATATTTATGAAAATGCCCATATGCGGATAAGGTCTTCTTGTTCAAAGTAAATACACTGTTAGAATTTAATAAGTCAGATAATTCTCCAACAAAAGCATTGCTTTGTTTTTCCACTCTCATTTTTATCCATTTTGAAGACAGGGCCCTAAAAAAGTATCTCCCCTGTTGATCTTATCCATTTAGCTTCCAGGGCAAACAGTGGGGGGACCTACAGTCCCCAAAACTAAACATATCAAACTTCATCTTACCACCAAGTGTATACTCATACTGCGGAATGTGCCTGTAATGCCATTTCAGTATACACCAATTGGCCACAACATTAAAACCACTGACAGGAGAAGTAAATAACATTGACCATCTTGTAACAATTCAATGTTCTGCTGAGAAACTTTTGGACCTGGCATTCAAGTGGATGTTACTTAGACATGTACCACCCACCTAGACCAGACCAGGCACCCCCGCCCCATAGCAATGACACTCCTTGATGGCAGCAACCATCCCCAGATACAGTCTGACACGGACACACACAAAAACGTTTTAAGAACAACTCAGCACAAGGTGTTGACCTGGCCTCCAAATTCCCTAGATCCCAAACTGATCAAGTATTTGGTATATGGGATGCACTGGAACAAGCCTGATCCACAGATCCTTCCTTCAACCCATGGACCCAAAGGCCCCCACTAACAACATTCTGTTGCCAGACACCAACTGTTTTGGAGGCACAAAGGAGACCAACACAATATTAGGAAGGTGGTCATAATGTTATGTGACATGTGAACAAACCATTTCTTTACTTAACATAAGCATATTTCTTGGTCTCTACTGTTATTCTGGGGCTCTATATTTCTGCTTGATTTACAATTTAAAAAAATAAATGTACCTTTGACATACACAAAACCATTTGTCACCTTAAAATGACCTTGTGACCCACTTTTTGGAATAGTGACATCCATTTCTGTATAATGGGCTCTTAATGTAGACGTGCAATGATTATATTCCAAAAATTAATTGTATGTTATGATGCTAAAGGGAAGGAATACAGAGAACAGTGTTGGTGCTCAAGTCCTTATCTGTACTGCAGCACTCCTCTCAGGAAACCACAGTTAGAAGAAGTTATACTGTAGGTCGCTTGTCCTGCGAGGATCGTATGCACTGTCAACCTAGCCACCAGTGGTATCAATATTACAGAAATGTTCTCCATAAAAATAAAAAGAAAGTTATAGTCCCGTTCTTGGATTTTACTGTGCCGTGGTCAGTATAATGATCTTCCTGGCACAGAATACTTTACAGTTTTATATTAAATACATGATTACACGCCACAGCTCATACTGTATCTTTCTGCTCTGTTTCAAAGTGACGTCCTTCCATAGTTGGAGCTTATTTTCAAGATTCACAGAGGCTCGTTTTTTGTATTGGTATTGGTCGGCAATATCATGCGTATTCAGAGAAAATCTTTCCTTGAGAAATACCTGTCGTTACTCATGAGGTGCTCCACTGGTGCACCTGAAGCCTCTGCAACAGACTTGTTAGGCAATGGAGGCTCATAAGTGTGTCGGGACCGAACCATCAAACCTAGAATTACTGAACAAACCCACACTTCCAACTGACCAAGCGATTATAAGTGTGAGTCTTCTCGCAGTGGTTGCAGAATTATCCATTTTAGAGCTGAAATGATTAATCACTATAATCGATAATTTTGTAAAGTCTCCAGCTTCAGATATGTAAAGACATCCCTTAAAGGATTTTAAAAAAAAAAAAAATCCGCTGATTAATCGATAATAATCACAGGCTGCAGGTCTAATCCATTCGCTGGATGGACTGTTTTATCAGTGACAAGTAGCAAGAATTTTTATCCAGCCATAACAACCGTGCGCAACCTAGCAGACTGCAGAAGCGGTGAGTGCTAATTCACCACTAATTTAAGAACACCAGAGGTTTTTGAATTTCCATTTGAACTTGTGATGATAATTAAAATGCAAGCAGCTGCTGCTACTGTAGGCACGAGAACAACTTAGTCTTAGCAATTGCTCAAAGGCTTCTGTGCAAAACTGAATTAGCCATCACGGCCTGGCACGTTAGTCATGTGTTTGGCCAAGAACAAAATGTCAACATGATACATGCATTGCAAGTAACGCCAGACAGGCACATATCTCTACCTTGAAGCTGAGCAGAATATTTATATTACCCTTTGACACGTCTGCCCACTGGGTTGCCTGGTTGCTGAAGTGTATATGTTGGCGCCGCCTTTGGGAAAATTACACAACCTCTTAAAACCTTTAATTCTGACAACGTAAATATTCTATAGGCCAGAAAAGAAATATAGCACTACTCCTATAAGCCTGCAGGATTCATACTGAATAGCATTCAGCTCTGTAGAAACAGACAATGAATGCTAACCTTACACATGCTGTACTTGCGGCGCGTTTTTTCCTCTGCAGTTGAAAGCCCACACAATAAAAATCTATTCTTTATAGGGAATGTCACCCTACCCATTTAAAAGCTTGAGAGCATTGGTGAGTCCTGGATGCAGACCAGGAAAGCTTTTACGAGTCCTCAAACAGCCCAATATCAAATATAAAGAAGATTCAACCACAACATGCACAATTCGAATTAGTAATTCAACTCTAATCGGATATCATCGGAGTGTCGTGCCGGTTGTGGTTCAGAGCAACTACATATTGTACTAAATGCTTCATCAACTTTTAGTGGATGGTTACAGATAATGGCTGGTAGTCCAAGGTCTTTAAAAGGGATACCTCACGCATCACACATTTATGGCTACCGAGCGTTATCAGACAGTAACAGGTTGTTTTATATTATGAGACTGTCTCAGGCTTGGCTTTTAGTTTTATAAGGCAACATTACACATCTGTGATGACTAGGAAACTACGCAGAATCCCACGTTCTTTTAGGCATGTCGGTTAAGATTCTCTGGAAGTCAGAGCATGGTGCATCAATAAACAATTGGAGTTTTTTTGAAGACGTTTGATAACTCCTCCAACCAGATACTTCACTTCTTAATAAGTGGTAGGGAATTTAGGTTTTTATTTGGAACATCTGTGGGTGGCACCTACCTGAATTTCACACGGGTCTTTTGACTGAAGGAAAATTATAGAAAAGTGCCAGAGAAAAAACAAATAATTGTTTAAACTTGTATAGATCAGTTTTGCCCATGGACTGTATAAATACGGATGATACGGGCAGTGTAGTCTTGCGAGTTTGGAGCCAGAGTTTGCGCAGTATGGTCCGAGAGTGGAGCCACAATATCGATGACCCACCCACACTTCCTCCAGACTCACTTGTGTTTTATTAATACTGCGCTCTGCTCTACGTCCACCAGGAAATGTTGGCTTATACAATGTGTTTAACTTTTTTATATATATATTTTTTACAACTCTCACGGACCCACAGGACCGCTTTACGGAGTGGTTGGCATAGCAACTGGCAGTACGTTACATCCTGTTTATATAGTGTCAAATAACTAGAATAACTAAAATAAAACTTATCCAACATGAACATGCATCGACATTATATTAACTACCTAAAATGACAGAAACCATCCTTGAAAAAAATATATTTAATTTGTATTTTAGTGTTTTAGTTTACCGCAAGTCCCATCCACTAACATGGAGGGGGTGGAGCTTATGACCTATACTGCAGCCAGTCACCAGGGGGAGCTCTACTTGCTTTGGCCTCACTTTTGAGGAGCAGTTCCGCCGTCCAGCTTTATACAGTCTATGGTTTTGCCATAGGGAAAAAAAACGAGCACACAGCTGTACTTGTGTGTGCTCTGGCAATAACGTAACACAATGTAGAAACTAATCCAGTTTGTTGATTGAGAGGTTCTTCACAGCTGTACGTTTCTGTTGCTGCTCGTCCCTTCAACCGGTGTGCTCGCCAGCCTCAGCCACAAGAGTGAGCTGAAAGTCTGGGGGGCAAATCTGATTAAATCCATCAGCCAGCTCTTTATTACTGGACCCTGACAAGACCACTTCATCATTCGGTTCTCGGAAACCACTTAAACCCAACCGCCTCTCAGGACCAATCAGTACCGCCCGGAACTGTGCTGGGTCTGTGAAAGAGCTGACATAGATACATCACAACAGACAGAAAGGTTGACATAATGACACGCATAGCACTTACAAGGCGAACCTCAGGCTCATGGACCGCATCAATAATAACACCTGCAGCCAGTGGTCTCTCTAAAAAATCAATACCCTGTACCAACAACGTGAATTGGATGAACTGCCAACTGCACCCACAGCTAATAGACTCAAAACCTTCACAGCAAATTTTCACAGCAGGCATTTATGAATAAATGCATGGCACATTCAGTACATGGAGAAATCTGTGATCAGTTTATTGCGGCACTGCGGGCGTATTAATTACACTACTATGAATCTAGCCTGTCAACCACTTCTGAATGGATTTGGACTGTGTGACTCATAATTCAGTCCGTTGATATACATGAAACAACGGGGCAATTGTGTAGTACAGCTAAACAGCTGAAGTGGGACCAGTTTAATTTATGAATGTTATCATCACAGATTAATTAATCATTGCCATTTTACTATCTGGAGACAGAAATGACAGTCAAATAAATTAAAACCATAATAGGCAGACAAGGCTGCTTTGCCTTTACTTTATATAAAGAAAGTGCAAAACAAACCGGTCTTATTTGCAGGGCAGTCCTGACTGTTGCTGTGTAAAGCTATAACGCACGCTACAGCCTATGACGTGGCCTGATTGGTGCACAAGGCATTTTCTCATTCATTTTCTTAGATCCTGAGGTCCAGGGCACCTCAGCTATGGCACTGAGAGAGGGACAAATCCTGATTTTTTATTCAGCTTTCTCCTACCTGGATCAAATCAGCTACATTTCAGCCATAAGCTTTATTCTCTACTGTATCTAAACTGATAGCATCTAAAGCTTTAATGGACAGTTACTTCCATCAGTGTGACATTACTGATATCAGTGCAATCACTGCTGCTAATATAAGAGGGGTGGGTGCTAGGCAATATTAGTCTGTGGAAATAGCTGTTTTCCAGTTAGCTTTACTACTCATTACTTCCCATGTGATTTTCTATTAAACACTCTGTGTGTGTTTCTGTTTTTTTTTTTTTTTTTTCTTGTTTATGATAGTTGGAGAGTCTATTTAGTACAAGCTGGACTTGTTGGTGCCACGATGTCTCCCACAGCACATATGGGTTAAAGGTCATTCAAGTGCTGCAGTACTGTGTATATAAATCTTCCAATAAAAAGAGAAGAATAATGTCAGCTAAAGCAATTTTATAAAAATTACAGTACTTTTATAACAGTGGTATTGCACAGGGAAATGCTAGTGCACCTGTAGCAACAAATACATAATAAAGTTCTATATCCCTGTATTATTTTCTCAATATCCCTTCTGTCATTACATTTTTTTTCTGTTTGAAACTCAGAAAAGCAGCAGTGAAGCAGAAATGATCCTTGGCTGTATCCAAATTTTGACAACACACTTCTCAGTGTACTTCAAGATCTATCAACATATTCCGGAGACAGAGGTCAGCGTTGGGTTCGCTGATTTTTTTTTCTAGATGTCAAAAGGGCTGTAATGGTTTAGTGATTTAAAAGCCTATCGGCAGTGGAGCACTGACCCCTGATATAAACAATTTACTGCAGAAGAGAAAGATTCTTCTGAGATAATTTGCCATGATGATATGGGTTATCCATCAGAGAGCACTTACAAGTTATTGCTCAACTTATTTTGCTCGGTGCATATCACGGTCAAATTTAAGGCATTATTTTTAATAAGGTTATGTTCTGCCAATTTGTGTACGCATATGTGACAGAGGCTAATTTATCCTCCAGTAAGAGTGCTGTCAAGGTCCAATAATAAGACATAGGAAAAGTGGAGCATTACAATAAGCACTTGTGCAGCCGACTACAAAGGCCTAATAATCCCAAATTATAGCAGCAGTAAAACATATGGTGACTTGATGACAGATTGGCTATTAAAAACCTCCACTAGGTTACTAACAATGACTGGGGAAAAAATGTTAATATGCAGGGTCACAGCATTATAACCCATATCTTACGCTGCCATGCGACACCAATATCGCCATGTACTGTATATGGAAATTCACATTTAATGAATTCATTAACTGGATTCGATTATCATTCCTCACACACAAGGAAAATCTGTGCAGACTTAAACTTTAGGCATTTCTTTTCTTTATTTCATCAACTCAGCTGAAGTCGTGCGCAATGTAAAGGGAGCAGTGACTGTTTTTGGGCAACCTGGCAGAGTTTTACACCTTCCTAATTGGAAGCCTACGGGTACAAAGAAAAGAAGAAGCTTTGTAAATGGACAGTTGAAGTATAGCTAACCTTTTTAACGAGGCTATAGCGCTCCTCCATATAAATTATGCGATGAGAAGGACACTAGGTGTGTAAAAGTTTTGTCTTATATGATGAACCTTCTTTAATTTCACTCTTGACAAAATACCATCTAAAAAATAATGACTGTAGTGAGTCAACAGCATTGCTCTCAAGGCTCTCATTACCACTATCTGGTCTTGATTAACCTGGTTTATTAATTGGCACCACACAAACTTATATAACTTTGTGACTTAATTTGTGAGACGGGAACAATGCTGTCCCTCTGTTTTTATGGCACTTGACAATTTATGAATTTGCTCAAGACTTCATAATGGAAAGCACATTATTAAAGATTCTGTGGCAGTAAAGCCAGTAGGGCCGCACACATAAGGTAAGATGAATGTATTTATCTGAGTGGAAGGCAGTTATTAAGTAAAATGGCTACCCAAAGAATATTAGCTCCCTGTTCGAGATAAAGTGTCTGATTTGTCTGTTCCATCTTTCACTGCCCTGGAGAAATGGAAAACCAGGGACGTAGCTGGAACCACTTTGTTATTCCAGTAACTGTACAGCAAATGGAGGCAAAAACAAAACAACATCGTTATCTGCTGCCTGAGGAAGTTTATGAGCAGGTGTGAAATAGCAGCTGTGTGGTTCAGCGATAGAAGAATGAAGACAGGAAGAGGAGGAGCTGAGGAAAGGTGGAGGAGGAGGAGGAGGAGGAGGTGGGGTGCCGTGTACAGACTGGCTCCACGGAGCTGCCTTAGCTCTCTGCCTGCCGAGAAAACAATCCAGCCGGTGCTCATTAGCAGCTGGAGTTTCATTACCACAACAGTGGAGCCTGTTTTAATGAACCCTCAATGAGAACATGCATCCTGCTTCCTCGTTTAAGTTCAGAGGTACAAGGTGACGCGTCCCCCTGAAGCAAGTCGAGCGCTCTTATTGTGCATTCCAATGTTAGAAGCGTAAACGGCCTTTGCTGAGAGCGCAGATGTCCAATGAGACATTACAGCTAATGAAGTTCAGACTAGTGATGGTAAAGTAACTCCAAATAAAATGCAGTTCGGGGCTGGAGATGATAGTTATCGCAGTTTGAATGACATCTCAACTTGACACCGTAGTCTAACCGTTGTTAATGTTGCACGTACAGATGGCAGTTTATTCACCATTAGACTGAGAGAACAGAAGCCTCCGCATTCAGCTGTGCTTTAAGATGGACAACAAACACTAATGACCCTTTGTGATCAACTACAGAGACATAACACAGATTCATCCTCTAGCTGTTTATTAAAAGAGAGAATCAACAATGATGGGACACAGAAAGAGACAAAAGCACCAATCTGCTACGTCGTTGCCCCGTTTCAGACAAAAACATCGTCTTGTTCATTTCAGACAGAGCTGCTTTTTTCTTTAGCTGTAGACGATCAAACAAAGGCTGCCTAAATATCATCCTAACTTCTTTACACTGGTAACAATTGGCCATGATTATACAATCACGCTGGAGAATTTATAACTGATCCTAAATTAACTCCGATTGAAGACGCTTTCAGTGTAACTCGCTCACCAAGTTCACGCTTTAGTGCTTCTTACTCATGTCTCTCTTGTCTGCGTGTCTCCGTACAGTGTCACAGAAAGACTATAGGAATAATGAGACAGACATCTGTATCATCTCGGCCATATACACTGGTGTTGGGTTCACCAGTGGTGCCATGCTTTCCTGGATTTGTAAAAACATTCCTTGCATGCAGGCTTCCACGACTCCACCTGAGTCTGTTGAGATCTTGCATCAGATTGCTTTTCCTTGATGACATGTTCAGATATCAGAAAATAAGAAAAAGATCAGATCGCCCAGTTCGCACTTAGCCACATATACCTTAGGTTCACGTGAAGTCGAGTCAGTGCGTACAAGTCTGAGAGTTTTTAGCTGGATACTGTGCAAAAAAAAAAGTGTATTTGAAATATTTCCACTGCTCCTCCGCTCAATTTAAAGTAAAATTGATAGAGTGCTACGGACAGCACAAAGCGTGACATGGCCTGAGAAAGGTGTTAACACTTGAGTAATTCTCATTGTGCACGAAATGACTATGGCTGGTCCAATTACCACCAGCATACTTACAACAGAAAAGCAAAAGTGTCACCATAGTCTGTTAAAGTCGTGTAAATTCACAGAATGCTTAAGTCTGGCCATATTACCAGCACTGACAAGTTAATAAATACATGAAGAAACAGGTGTTCGGTTGTTTTGTTTTTTTTGTGGGTGGGGGTGGGTCTCACTGGAGTTGTAAAATGGGGGGGATTTGTAGAGCGACATAATTGTGGGAGAAAACAGGACCTGTGGTTCAGTCTTGATTGACAGAGACAGGGCTCTGTGACCACAGCTGAAACAATTTCGTTGACCGGACTGTGGGCCGCCTGACACACACGAACACACACACACACCTAAACAAAGAATAAGGCGGACACATGCGCAAAATAAAAATACATGCTGCATTTACACGCAGGCACAACTAAATCCTTCCTCGAAGACAGAGCCAAAGACTCAAAGTCTCTTCTGTTTCCTTTCTAGTGCTGGCCCAACCTGTTTGTCCACAACACAGGCAAATGCCAAAAATGACGGTCCAATCAAATGCATTTTTGCATTCGGACTACTTAAGGTTTGCACAGCCTAAAATCCTACAAAGACCTTCAGAGCCGAAGATGTGGTTTTTCCACATACAAGAGAAGCATCCTTAAGCACACCCACAAGCAAAAGCCCCTTTACAACTCCCACGAACTCGCTTGATTTGTGCCCTAAATGTCACAAAGTTCTCATGCTGCAAAACTTCCAGTGGATTTTCTGACTCAGATTCTTCCGGTGCTCTGTCAACAGTCTATGTTGACCTTGTTCCAAATGCTGCAAACAACAATCTCATTCTATCTCAAGTGTCCATGAAAAAGCCTAAACAGTTTATCTTCTCCGGACCAGGAGACTACACAAGCTGGAACATGCTCTCGTCATTGACAAAATAATATTGGACATGTCCTTGTCATAACCCAAAGTGGACATTAATGACTTAATGAGTCTTGTTGCTGCAATTGCCGAACACCAAACCCCAAACACTAGCTCGCACTGTACGGTAAAGATTGCGAGAATTTGTTCATATAATGCATTCAAATTTCAAATGCTTGTCAGCTGTGCATTAGGCCTCATTCTGCTACAGATGGGTTATCACAATCATCCATCATTAGTCCATAATTTATACACTGCCTAAATATACATAATTAGTTGAGTGCGTTGGCTCATTCCTGCCATTTCTTAGCAGTAAATGTCTTTTACCTGCAAACTGCAGCTGTGAAAAGAAAGAAGTAAAATATTTCTCCTGGCTTATTTGCTGCATTTATTAAATGACTGTACATAGCAGCAATAGTTGGTACAAACAAAGGCAGTATGACCTTAAAAGCAGATTGGTTGTTTCTTCAGTTCGTTGAAGGCTGACTCAATATCTGAGAACATGTACAAGTTACTCCAGGACAAGGAGGACAGCTGTACAAGGGAGAGGCTTTTGATTATATTTATTGAGGAACGAAAATGCACCAAAATAGGCTTAGTACTGTCACAGAGACTGCAATGCCATAGCTCATTTGTCATAAATTGTCCAGATTTCATTTCAATTTCATTTTTGTGTTCTCCCTCGTCTTTGAGACTACAGCAGCCGCATGGTTGAATACATTTTGTGTGGCAGCAAAAAGATTCTCAGGAGGCCTGGTAAGAAGATTTGTCGCATGCATGCAAGAGAAAGTGCTCTTTATTGTGTTGTACATTTCAGTTGGAGTAAATAAAATGGTGGTTGTCGCCCATGAATCCATTCTCAATAACCCATAATAACAAAGTGAAAAAGTATCTTTAGAAATGTTTGTATATAAAATAAAATTCCAAAACTAAAAAAGCTCTTTTACAGAAGTATTGGGCTGTTTATTCAGTACACGGGATTCACAGGTTAGGTAATAGGCTCAGTTTTCAAGGCATGGTATGATACGGTAAATGCATACATCCTCATTCATTGTCAAAGAATTAATATTATCAAAAGTGTTTTAATGGCTATAATTACTGTAACACAGCCTTGGAGCCAGCAGGACTTTCCCTGAACAACATTTAAGTGCTGGAAAGTTGATCTGGAGTCTCTCCCTTGGGAACTGATCACGTCCCATTAAAGATCTGCCGCGCCAATCAAGTAATTTTGTCATGATGGACAGAAGAGACAAAGCGACATAGTCATCTACGTCATATGACGTATTAATATTTTATTTATACTTGCTTAAGTATAAATAAAATAAAACAAATGAAATGAGAAATGTCCATTGAGATCAATTAACAACTTGACCAGAGAAGGAGGCTGCAAATCAACAATTTGCTGGTGAATTTCATTGTCAAATTTATTAAATCTTTAGCTGCGGTACATGAAGAAGCCTTCAGTTTTGTTTTTAACCTGACTACACTATCACATCTTACAAGACGCTGTGGAATACTATTAAACAGTATAGATGGTGCTGAGTTGCTGCCTGTTTTTTATATAGGCTGTACATATCTGCATCACTCAGTATGAAGCACATGATCTGTCTGTTCTCAGCATATGTATAGGTCAAGAATATAAACTTCATTGTTTATGTTTAAGCATCACTTTCTACTGTGTTTTTATTAGTGACGACATCACGGTCGGTGTCGACTTGACTTTCATCACATGACAGTCTGAACTCGTGCAACCCCCAGCACAAAGGAAGGCTGCTATTCTCCATTCTTTTTGTTAACACCGAGGACACGGCGGTCTTGGAATTGTCAGTGGACAAAGCAAGCATGGGGCTGGCTGCTCAGTGTGAACCACACGGCAGCCGGTCGATTGACCTGTACAGTGTGAGCTTTATCCTTGGACTTCATGATCTGTTCTGACATGAAGACATGAAGCGGACTGTGGCACAGACAGGTGTGTGCTTTTCTAAACTATGTCCAGTCCATTCTGTTTGCCATAAGTGTACTGCAACCAAGCAATCAACCAGCAACAAGCAAAAGGTCTGAATAAATAAGTAAATGAGAGAATTCGGTTTTTGACATTTAGTCAGATTTTGGGGGGGGGGGAATCATTCGTGTGAATACTTTCTGAAGTGAATGTGATCCTTCTACAAACCTGAAAAGCAATTATAATCTAGACCTAGTACTGAACACACAGAGCTCTTATGTAAACACAAGTCATTGTTTAACATCAATTCCTCTTGAGCATTATTTCTTTCACACGCCACAAAACAATGAAGAGCTGAGGAAGTGAAAAAGCAACAAAGAAGGAAGGAAGGACACATAAGATTGCTTCTAAGACACCAAGGACATCTGAAATGTGTATGTGTATGCTGCTGGGGGTGAGGGTGGGGTATGCGTGCACAGAGAATAGTAGAAAGGTGTGGCAGCACAGTGGGAAGTAGTATCTAGACATTGATTATTGAACGCACACCAGATTTGCATTGATAAGCTTTCTTGACTAACCCAGCAGCATATATTCAAACATCTGTTGAAGCGTCCAGTGGAGGGATTCTCAAAAGTTTTCCGAGTATACATCTCATACATCTCAAATTAGCTGACTAACAGTGCCAGCACACCAGCTGTCGTGAGATAACATTTATCTGGCGTCCGCTATCTGCTGGTAGCCTGCTCTGAGCTCTGTGCCAGCTGAATGTCAGACACGCCCTCATTCACTGGTATGTCATAGTCAACAGTGACTAGGCTATGCTGAGTTACTACTGTCTGCATATGTGAGACGTGTAAAATCACGGGCCACTTTTTCTGTACTGCCTTGCTAAAGATAACCTACATCTCTATTTAAACCTATAGGAGGAATCTGAGCCTGCCCTGCTCTGCTGGAAATCAAAACAGTACACTTAGTGGAACATTACCCCTAAACACACAAACACAATGGCAAACACAAGAGAGAGAACAGGCAGCAATAACACTACAGGCACAGCTCAGGGAAATGTGGAAACACAAGAGCACATGTACAGCTCATATAACATTAAAGGTCTTGTGCTCTTTACATTCTCGTGAAACTAATCCAGTGTTTCGGTCGGACAATTTATCTCCACACGGTGGAAAACTGACTCCGTTAACCTAAACACCGAGTTTGGAATAAACACAGCACTATTGTGTGTTTGCATTAGGGGCTACATGAATGAAAAGGGCTCAAACGCCATGGTACTTACAGTGAGTCATGCAGGAATTGATGCTACCATTAAATGATAAAGCCCTATTCTGAAATTCACACACACCGATGTGGACTCTGGCTGATAACACTTAAAGCAGTTTTTAAGACTATTTTTTTAATTTATTTTTTTCAAAAACACAAATACAAAAACCAAAAGCAAAACTTACCATTGTGGCAGCACTCCTTGTTATCAGCCACCTTCCTCAGCGCTGACACGATGGCATCAGAAGGGACGCGAGGACTCTCTACATATTTAGGCTTCCTGATTGGACCTGCCAGCACAGAAGATACAGGGAAAATGAGTGAGAGAGAGGGAGGGAGAGAGCGTCCGACAGAGAGAGGGTGAGAGAGAGAGAAAGGGAGAGAGAGAGAGAGAGAGAGAGAGAGAGAGAGAGAGAGAGAGAGAGAGAGAGAGAGAGAGAGAGAGAGAGAGAGAGAGAGAGAGAGAGAGAGAGAGAGGCGGAAAGAAATGCAGAAGAGGAGAGAATGAGGGGAAACAGAGAGAGAGAGTTCTCACAGGATTAATATGTTCCAGATGGACTAGAGATGAGAGGCAGTGGTGTCTTAGTTGGACAGGCTTGGCTGCACTCCGTAGCACACATAAAACTCACTCGCTCGCACACTCTCTCAGACAGCCTCCCTGCGTTGATAGCAGCTCTGGTCTGTCTGACAACCCAGAATATTGTCTGCATGGCTGGAGACTCCCAGTAAAACACTGCAGGCTGGCTCTGGGAATGTAAACTGCAGCAGGAAACCACAACAATTAGCCTCTTAGTGAACTAAAAACGAGGGCTCAAACGCACACACACACCGTTGAAGATGCGCAAAAGAAACAACTAAAAGTTCTCCTGCAGATACCTGCGCACTGCCCTTTGAAAGTATCTCCTTCTATTGCTGTTGCAGTTTAGAATAGATTAAGGTCAAGGTGTCCTGGTGGAAGTCAGATGATGTATCTAGGACAGAGGTTCCTCTGAGAAACGTCTTTGTGTTTAGTGAGGAGGAGTCTATGCTGGCTAGATGCTCCGTTCCCCAACACACCACATCATAACAGTATTAGAAAATCCCACAGCTACGCACGCAGCGCTTCCTCACTGTGCTGAACTTTATGACAAACCACTGACATATTCACCTCCACAGAGACACGGCTCCTTTTGCAACATTTCTATTTTTGAGTGGGCAGAAAGGTTTATCCCTGCTGTCTACAGTATGTTGTGTACAAAATGACTCTTAATTTGCCCTACAGAGACAGAAAATAAGGTTGTGTCGTCGAGTGGCAGCAAATGCCTACTAATCTTTCCTAAAAGTGGCAATATAATTGTTTGTACACGCATGAGATCCAGTAAAGACGCTAGTCTAAATACTAAGCCATGAAAACAAAACATCTCCTAAGCAACTAGCTGTGTACATTTTGAAGCTCTCTCCCACATTTTCCTGTGTAAAAAGGCAATAAATCTCAGCGTGCAAACACGAGAGCAAAAATTAAACTGCATTACATATTCTGTTCTGAAAAACAGGAGGTGGCTGTGTAATTTAGGTCCATAAATCCATTAAAAAAAAAATAACAAGAGTGCCTCCCCTGGTGTCACTCTTGTATACTACTCCAGCCCTGACCTACTGTAACCCAATCCCAGCCTCATCCTCTCTCCTCCTCCAGACTCCTGTCATCGGATGACTGCATGTGTGACCCCAGTCATAACATAAAGAAGAGACGGGAGAGCAGGGAGAGCCATTTCCTATTAACACATTTGATAAGCGGCCACTCCCACTTCAAAGAATTCCTCTGAATCAGACGGAGCGATTTCTTAAACCGTGGCTGCTTGATGCACAGTGCCATCTATGGATATGCAACTTGAAATGCATAGAGAGGAACGGTGTTTCTTATTAGTTGAGAAGAGATTCCATCTTTGGTATCTGGGCGTTTTCTTGTTTGTAGCCAGAAATAATGGCATAAATCAGAGGAGCCGGAAACAGAAGTCTTAGTATGTAGTGAAGAAATTGTTTTAAAGGTGACGATAGTGTCGTTTATAAGCGCTGTAATCTAAGGCTTTCCAACATGTGAGGTGTGAGGTATTTTATTTGAGAAAACAGATTTAAGCCCGAAGGAGACTTGACCAGTGAAGCATCTACAAAAGCAATCCAAGTGAGCCTGTTATTTGGCAGACAAAGTTGGAGAGTGTCCTGAAAACCTCCATTCATCTGCAGACGGTCAGGCACAACCTATTACCCAGGAGTCACATGGCTCCAATTAAAGTGGGACTACAGACACAGAGCATGCTGTATGCGAGACACACTTAGTTCAGGTAAATATCTTGGACGGAAAGGCGAACTGCCTAACATGTTCCTCTGACTGTATTTCATCTAGAAACAACAGGGGGCATGGTTTGAGTAATCTAAACCATATGCCTAAGTTCAGATTCAGTTTACACAAACTGCCAACAGGAACACAGGATCCACACGTTAAATAACAAACATGTGGCTGGCTATCAGGGGTAATTTTAGGCCACATCTAAGGGTTGATAATATAGGGAAAAAGGCAAAGGGTCTTTCGGGGGGCCTTTAATGCAGAAGCATCAGACAAAGCACAGAGGAGTTTCTTCTCCATTCAAAATCTCATCTCAAGATTTAACAGGGTGCCATTACCGCCGTGCCCTTCTAAATGGAAGCGCTGACGAATAAGCAATTGCATTTTATAACAGGCATGAAAAGGTCAGAGAAATGGAAGCGTCAGATATATGACCCTTGAAGGACAGAAAGGCAGAAATGAGATGCGCTCTTCCTTTCAACGCTCCTTACATGAAAAATCCCAGATGTAAATCCATTCACGTTAACTGATGTACATTACGTGTAGGACGATCATCATAAATGTTAATTTCCAAACCACAAACAACTCAGCTTCCAATCTCAGGGCCAGATACAACAAATGCACAAAGTCTCAGCATTGTAAACATATCCCATGCAGACTGGACAAAATAAAAAAATAAACCCGATTCTTCTCCAAAAAGCAGGAAACTGGTGGATGGATTCAAAAGTATAGATTTCTAAATCGACTATTTACAGTATAACGAGACATGTGGCGTCGTTAAAAACGATATAAATCAATATTCTGAAATACATAATACTTAGTTGAGTACGTAATACTTAGGATGACCTGTGATTTTCAAATGTATTGGTGGAGGAGTCCTTCCAGTTTAAGCATGGAGTTTATATAAAACTGTCAATAGGCACAATAGCTTCAGCACTAATGACGCTGCAATCTCCTGATGTTTCATGACTAACTGTATTGAAAGATGCGCAAACTCTCCTTGACGTCACTCATAGTGTATCGGAAGAGCAGGTTTGAAGCTCAATGTGAGTGGCAATGGTTGTCGCCATCTTGAAAGTGTCTGACTACATGTAACTTAAAATGGGGAAAAAAAGGTGAATGGAGCTGACGCCTAAAAGCAACACCATCGCAAACAGCTAGCGACCTGCCACCAATGTCCTTATTTATGCATAACTTAAAGTCTTGATATAATTTAAACAGGTGAGATATTAAAAAACTGTGGAAATTATCTTCAGACCAGGCTGTAAACATGTTTACTGCTCACTAACTATAAATTAGTCTGGTCAGAAACTTCAGCTGTTTGATTTCAGCGTAAATATATGTGGAAATATGCATCTATGCAAATGTACTTTAAAGGTAGGTAGGGAAGGAGATGGATGAGGACGAAAAGCAGAGAGAAAAGGAAACTCCCTGGGGTAAAGCAGTCAGGCAAGCACTGACTGCAGAGGACTCACCGGTATTCACTGTGAGACTCAGGTATCCATAACCAGAAAATTAACATTCAGCTGGCACACGCGGCAATACGTACACACAGTAGGGGCTGCACAAGTTCAGATTTCTTTAAAGTCGACTATTATGTGATGAAAGTCAAGTCGACACCTACTAGTCGCTGACGACGTCACCGATAAAAACAGAGAAGAAAGTAACACAACAATGAAATCATTATTCTTGACCTGAATACATATGCTGAGAACAGACAGCTCATGTGCTATGTACTGTGTGCTGCACATATGTATAGACTGTATAAAACAGGCGGCAACTCAGCACTGACTACTGTCAAGAGGATTTGAACTGTTCCTTTGCTAGTGTTAGCGGATGTGTGTGCATTGCAGTAGTACTTTTGTTGTATTTCAGGACTGACTTACATATTTTGCATGTTACGGTAGAATGGGCTCCATCTTAAGTGAAGTATTTCAACACGCTTGATGAACTGCCGCTAATTTGCTGCAATGACCCACTGGGCTCCTCACTTGTCTTCTATCTTGTTATTGTCGCGTGATGGGCGACTAGTCGACATGATGGTTAAAGCGTCAGAGTAGTGAAGTCGACAAACCGACTAAACTGTACAAGCCCTAACATACACCAAGCTAAACCATCGCCAACAACTTACAACGTCCAGTCAATGCCGGTGAAAGGGAGAATTGTTCATGGTTAGGAAGTGATCAAGGAGCTTTCTCAGCATTCCCCAAATGGACTCTGACTTCTTCACATTTCAACTTATCAATGAGACAGTGTGTCCTCTTTGTGCGACCAAGGAGAATGAAAGCAGCCTCACATCAGCCGTCTTTATGCCGCAAAATGTGGTAATGAGTTCAAGTCAAATGTGAAAAATAATGATATTGTGGAAAAAATTTTGATGAGATTGATTTTCTGAATGCTGCTCGAAACTCGGTTTCTAGTGTGTGGAACATAAATGAATCAGAATGAATACATATCTTGCACCTGTTCTTGTCAATACCTGCACCAAGCTTGACATCTTTTCACCATTATAGTTACAAAAAGCTTATGAAGTATTGCAGGCACTGTGCTTTTTGAGTAGAAATTCAAATGCTAATGTATGATTCATTCCCTTTTCACAGCCTGACATATTATTATTTTTATATGCTTTACTTAACGTGATTTCTGCACAATATCACCATGAGAGACTGGTAATCTTTTAAAACACTAGTTTAATACTGATGATTAATGTCACACATCCTGCTCCAAAAGATGCTATGATTTGCGTCTTTTCAGTGTTTCCACTGCGCACGTGGTCATTCGTTTTCAAACAAGAAAACCTCAAGCAATGTACAGTAAGTCACTATTTTCCTTTTATGTCATCAAGTTAAGATCTGGTATGATCATTCCCTCAAACTAATCTTAACAACTGTGTGAGGAAGAAATGACCGTTTATTCAGTACTGGTCTCTGAGGCAGTAGGTCATTTGAGATTTCTCTGCAGATACAAAAAAAAAAAAAAAAGGGTTACATGTTAGCTGGAACCAGAGGGTGAGTGTAGTGAAGTGTGGTGAGGTGGAGCACTGGATAGTACTCTTCACAAGGTGCTCATCAGAGGAACCTTTCAAAGGCAACCTCACAAGGTCTTTTACAGCCCGCTCTCAGGAAGGCATCAGTATTCCCCTAGGGTTGTCTGGTTACTGTCAAAATCCCACAGTTGACTTCAGGAGAGCTCACCTCAAAAGGGCTACAACTCACTTTGAAGAGAGCTTCCACCCTCTTGACAGCACTGCAAAATAAATTGTTGAAGATGAAGAACGATATATATCAACACTCCACTCACCCACACAATGCTTCCTATGCTATTTTTTATTTTAATTTATGTTTAGCTGAACGATATTCCGCAAGGAGAAGAAGTACTGGTTAAAGCAAGCAGACAGTGCCATTGAACTTGCATGACGCATGTCCTCTTAATGACTGCCAAATTGGACCGAAGGAGAGGTTAATCATAGGTTTGGAAGGATTTTACACAACATGTAGCTGTTCATATGCCTTTAATCTACAGACAAAGGACTGTAGACAACAGTGGAATGGCTTTTCATACAGTCCCCTGTCAGCAAGCAAGCTAAACGCTTACATTTTTTAAGCAAGCACCTTAAATACAGCTGTAGCCATGGTTTTGTTAACTGAGTGCCTGTCAAGTCATAATGTCCGTCATCCACCTCATTCTTGCATCTAAGGTTGCTAGTTGGAATATGAACAATGACCACCACATAGAACAGGACATCTCGTCTCTGTCTATTCGCTGGCTAAATCTGAAGTCCTAAAATATTTGCCATAGCTGATGGGTTTCCAGATTGATATGTTATGCTATGTTAAAGCTAAAATTAACCTCTGCTCCAAAATCAGGCTCTTACAGCTCTTACACTAGCACATTATCAGCTTACCCACACACAAACCACTGGCTAGGTCTGGCAGTCTAAAAGCTATGAGACTATTGGTGAGAAATGTCTGTTGAGCGCAACCCAGATAAGCACCATTAGCAAGGTGACATCGCTGAACGGAAAACAGTAAAAAAACAAAGGTTCTCAAGGTCCTTCTAGATAGAGAGATCATGCAAAAAAATAATCTGGTCATGATTTGCAGACCTGCTTGGCTGATCAATAAATGAATCAGCCCCCTGAGTACACAAAAGACAAAGCTCCCATCAAAGCAAAAACCAATTAACCTATTTCAGTGTACACAGCAGCCTACCAGAGAACGGTCCCCCTGTAACCATGCTGCAGATACAGCAATTAAAATGATACACAGCCCAGGACAGCAATCAGTTAGCATGAATTGCTTTTTTATGATCCTTTGCAGGCTTCCACAGGAGCAAAGCTCGCGTCTAGCTACAGAAAGGTCACACGTCAACTATCCATACAACAGCAGCATCAGTATTACGTCTGCATCCACAATCCTTCAGCTTCTTAGTACAAACTCATGTTGATCAATACCTGATGTATTATTTACTGCTGTTCATGCCAAACTCTATAACCAACACTAGCATGGAGTCTTCCACCAACTCACTAAGCAGCACAGCATTGGAGATAGATGCTATTAATCCTACGATGGCACAGTAACCTATTACAACCAGTGGAGGTCACTGTGGACATACCCAGGAGACTGGTGGGAGGCGGAGCACAAGTAGTGCTGAAAAAGACATGAAAACCTCATTTTCTGTGTCAACAATTATGTTCAATCCACTTAGGGAATGTTCATGTTTCTCTGCACCCCATCTGCGCTGGGGTGGAACAAGAAGGGTATGGGCAGGACAGGTACATTCCGGAGGGTATGTTCAGCCCAGGGAGGGTCTTTAAAGGGCCTGTAAACTGACAGTAAAGTCTAGTTGCTGTTCAACATATGTCAGGGTGCCGTGTTTCATGGTTAAGCTCTGGGCTTAGCTGATCAAAGCTGTGCCACTCAACGCCACCAGACTTTGCGGCTCAGGCATCCGTCACACTCCTAATTAACTCAATGTTTCTCTGTTGTCCCCTGTGAAGTTTTCATGAAAAGAACAACCACCAAGCCGGGGCCTTCCAAACTGCTATAGATTATCCAATGTGTCAGGAAATGGAGCCCGGCCACAAAACGTTCCCCACTTCCCCCCCTGAGACATCAGCGACGGCTCAATGGGAAGCACATCAAACATCTGTATCAAAGAATACACTCAAGGACGTATGCATAAACACATGTGGGTAGTATGGCTTGAGGACGTAACTAGCGCATAAGACTGGTTGAGATGGTAGCAGTGTCTCCTAGTTCCTTCATAGGTTTTACTTTATAATCTCAACAAACCATTTAAAAATATATCAAGAGTTTTTCCCACCTCGCCTCAAAAGGGCCACATCTCATGTTAAAGAGTTTCTACCCGCACTTAAAAAATAAATTCCAGTTTTTTACAGAAGAGCCATGTGCTACAAGTTTATACCAGAAGGTCGCCTCTCCAGAGCTAGTTAGTTCTTAACATATATTAAGCAACAGTAACATGTAAACTTAGACATACTGTTTTATTTGTTGCATACATTCAGATGAACTGCTTGCACAGTGCTCGTCTTTTTCCCCACACACATTTCCGAAACATCTTCCCTCTGTTGGAACTGTCTCCACATTGTGTGCTGGCTCTGATTCCATAGCTTCATTGAACCACACTTGCATTGAAACGGTACCAATAATTCCAGCTTTAACGCTAGAAACCAAATATATATCAGACAAACGTGTTTTAAAAGAAAACATGTCCGTTTTAGTCCCATATTGAGCATACATCGTCACCACTATGGCTCAGTGAGAAGAGAAAAATACTCCAATATAACCAACTATGCTGATTTCGTCGCAAAGCTGAGACATTTCCTGCAGCATGTGTTTATTAACTGGAGGTGTGAACTCTCCCCCTACGGGCTTTCACAGTTACCTGTGAGGACCGAGTCTACAGACCCTCCCCCCCAAAGCCTCTCTTGCTGGTGGTCCTCCATGACATCCTATCTTGCAAGTTGTCATTTTTTTTCTCCCTTTTCCATGCCTCAGAGCACCCCGAGAGGGAATATTCCTTTAATGAGTGTTTCCCCTTCCTGGGTCCCCAGGGCCCGTTTCACCTTGACAAACCCAGCCTCTTCACTCTCTTCATCTCTCCTTCTCCCCCTCTCTTCAAGTCTGTAAGTGTACATTTCATCAAACGCTTTATTTGATGGGTTTAAAACAGGCATTTCAAATCCTTTGCTATCCAAGTTAACAGAGCAGTTTAACCTGAGAGGCAGCAAACAAAACTCTACTTGTAAACTCTGTCTTTTGCTTTACTTTGTTTCAGGCATATTTGTGCATCGGGCTTTGCCCTGCATCACATTACAAATGCAATATTTGGTCCTAAAAAAATTGAATGATAGCTGCAGCTGGCAAGAAAATGAAAACAAAGGCAACACTTCAATCTAAAGAATTCAATGAAATACACAAACATAACCCTGAATCTGAAGATGACAATTTTTAACAGTGATGTTAACTTGAATAGCACAAGTTTGTTCAAAGGTCAAACCATACTATCAACTTTCCATCAACAAACCTTTACACCAAACACATCAAAGCTGCAACCACTCTAAACAATGGCTAGATAGCCCACATATGAGTGCCACATGTGAGCAAGGGCGACGCTGACCACTTAAAGGGTTTCTCTCCTCTTCGCCAAGTCTCCAGAATACAAAGATTCAGGTTGAAACAAGTTCAGCTACAAAAGGTATTCCTTGCTTTGAAGCACTCCACAGCTGCTGACAAGCATGTCCTCAACATGGTGGACGGAAAGAAGTGTGGGAGGACCCAGATCCAGTGTAAACGCGCAACTATTAGCAGTCAGTAAGGTGTAAACACACAGTCCATCTACAGACACCTCTTCTTTGACGCAAGGTGATCAAACACAAGAGCGAGCGGACACAAATATAACTCTCTGCGAGCAGACCGAGCTCGTAGCCAGACTGGTGTGGTCCGAGATGCTCCATCCGTATAACTTATTGTTCATAAAGTGACAGTTACTCAGAATTGTTTGACATGTTTCAGAGAGGAATACATTAAAAGCTGCACCATCTGTGCTCTAAGGCTGAGAATCTGTCTCTCCTGAAGGACCGTCAGATGTTCAGAAACTGTGAAAAGACACCTGAAGGCAAGAGGGATCATTTTTCCAGGAGGCCCACTGAGACAAATGTAGTTCCCATCGTGTGACTGAATCAAAGACAACTCAGAATAGGAATAATCCAAACATTAGTGGGACATTTACTGTAGCTTGTCTTGGTTTACACTTGGCATATGGCACGAAACAGCTTTGTTCTTAGAGTATACATGTGCTCTAATGGCCACACAGCATGTCTTAGTGTATAATATGAAGGATTATATTCAGTTAATGAGTGTATTCTCAATGTGTAACCCAAAATCATCAGGCAGTACTAAATATAAAAGCGTCTGAAAACACTGTGATAATTCAAAACAATATCGACATTAAAACTAAATTGTGGCATTAAATAGAATAAAATATTAGAAAAAGATTGAGGGGGAACAAGGTGAAGATTACCTGGTGATCTCTTGCTACTGCGTAAGGGCATCATGTAGGTCTGTCTTGGCAGCAGAGGTGAGGAGGGGAGAGACATGGACACTCCCTTGGCGAGGCTCATCCTGAAAACATCCTCCTGTGTGTTAGGGTGACCGCTGCCAGGCCCCGGTGGCAGAGGGTTCCCCTCAGGTGGGTATCTTCTTTGGGCACTATGGCTGTGAACGTCACCTGTTGAGGAGAACCACAAGCTTGTTACAGCTTTCACAAACGGCTCTGGCGATCCCTCATGATATAAATCATAAGGAATGACATGATCTAGGCAGAACCCTTACATTTCGATGCCTATTTTGGTCTGCACTGACCTTCAGCAACACGAAGAAGACACACTTAATGTTGGCATGTATTTTAGTTTTACTGTACAAGCGATTTTTTGTTTTTTTCTGATATAAACATTTACCAACACATGTTACAAGATTATACCTCACATTCATTAGCAATATGTGCAAGTGCAGACTGCTGATTATGCATGACTGATTGAGCTCTGTGCTCAGTCACATATTACCTGTGGTTGGGTTAGAAAAATATATGCATTTGTGAGTTTTCTGAAAACCTTTCATTCATTACCGGTAAGTGCTCGCTTCATCTCTTGTCCCTATTTTACAACGGGAATGCAGCACACACTGTCTGAGCTTATGTGATCTTAGTCGAGATCAATGGTTACTGTTGTGGTATGGAAAATAATTTTTTTTTTTTAAAACTGCAAAAACTGAATTTAATAAAATGATTTCATATTATATAAAGTAATTTGATTAATATCCAATGAACAAATGAGGTGTGGATAGAAACATGCATGCATGGATTATAGAATAATTATGCGCACACGTTTAATCTTCTCAAATCCCCATGATTAAATTATGCTGCTTTTTATTTACACTTGTTTAGCTGCCAGATATTATGCAACTTGTTTTGGACCAGTGCTCTATGGCTGTCATACCTGTTTTCAAGGGGTTTGATGCGATGGACTTGAAAGCAGACATGGCTAGCCACAACGATTTAAAAACCAAAACCATTTTCTTTTACTACCATCCTGACTATGAATGCCAAGAACCTCGGCACCATATTTGCTGCAGAAAGCAGCTTGGATGATGGCATAACAAGATGGCAGTTTGGAGCACTCTGTATATAAAACAGACATTATAGTTACTAGGTGAAAACGTCCAAACCAGAGCTGCTACTTTTTCAGGAGTTAAGCAAAAGTGGAGTTTCCAGCAGAATGACACCACACAGATTTTCACACAGCAGTATGGAGCCTTTCACATCCATACAGTTTCAAGGTAGTCAGTTAACCGTTATGCAACCTTGTTACACAGGCAGGTGCCACAGGCTTGCAGAGAAATCAGCTTATCAAACAATGGAGAGGTCTCTTACTGGCATTTTCCACAATGATATGAATAACGATAATAAAATATTGGACAAGTATTAACATTTTCAAAGACCCAAACAACAGTTTAAAATCTGTAGAGCTATGTACATATGCACATGAATGTCCCCAGTATCTACTAAGGCACACGCTTGTCTCCAGTATTTATACGGACCTGCACACGTCTGCAGGATGTACAGTATGTGCGTACAGATATTTGTCTCCCCACCCTTATTAGGTAGCTTGGGACACAAATAAGGATGACAGGCATGATGTGGCAGAAAGAAAACAGCCCAGACCAAACCAGGGCCATATAATATGTATTTAAACCAGGGGTCATGGGCATGTGATCGTTTCTCATGCCTCTGTGGCACGAGAGAAGCACATCTAATTAGCAGAGCAAATAATGTCATTGACGACAGAGCAGAGAAAATATGTAATTCACTTACAGCACAGACCAGCTGCCTCTTGCTGGTACTTATTTCATGGACAAAATGTGAATTTGAGACGTCTCTCTGTCCATACCATTTCCATTTTCTCTCTGCAAGGCCACAGCAGAACACTTGGCAAACACACACACACACCACGAACCGGGGTCATATATATTTAATATGTTTATTTTAAAGATTATCACATAAGTAAACAAGTCAGATGCATTCCTCACCTCGCTGTGGTCGGTTTACCGCTTGTTGGCCTTAAAAATAACCACCTACTTCACCTCTGACCTAAGGTTAAATATAATGTGTAAAACTGGAAGCTCAATCTAGTGGCGTTGCAGTTATTCTGTCACAGTGAACAAACATAGAGACACCAGGGCTGAAGAAAAGGATCTGTTTCATTGAGAAGTTTTGGCAACATTATAAGAAGTTTTAGTTTTCATAATTTAGTTTGAGCATTACATATTTTGCTTGTCACAAACAATGTAGTTAAAAAAATGTGATTTAGAAACATTCTACCTCGTCTAAGACAGCTGAAATAAACACTGACAGCTAGAGTCAGTGAGAGCAAAAGCTTCATGTACATCAATTTGTAGTACATCTGTAAACCTAGCAAGGTTATAGCTTGACAGAGAAAAACAGACTCTGTCAGAGTGCATTTGCCAAATAAAACCTTTACATGTATTGAAGTCTTCCTCTTGTTGAGTAATATCTAAGACACAAGCATTATGCTATGTTTGTGGTTGCGCAAGACGTTCCACAATTTGTTCAAAGTGAGCAACATATATACTTCATATCATTTTTGGTTTGCCAGTGTAAGAAAGAAAAGTCTTCAAATAATTCAGAGCAGAAAATACTGTTAGATGACTGCGGTGCTGTACAATCCAGCTGTCCAAAAAACAAAATACTACCAGATTTCTGCTACATCAATTACAGTTATTTCTTATATTTATGTTCTCAAATGGTTCCCCACAGTCTTTACATGTGACTTAGCTCAAGAGTTACAACTAGTTTGCTCCCCAGATGGAAAAACTGTTTTCGCTTTACTAAAAACTAATCCTGCATGGAAAGCCCATTCACGACACGGCGCTGGCTAACAGCAAAGTAATCTATTCTGCAGAATTAAAGTTGCCCACTCATCATAGCCACATATTAAAATGTATGAATTACCAACCTCAAGATAACATGTAATACCTAAATAATAATACAGACCATGCGTCAGCAGAGCCAGCTAAATCATAAGTGCAGATGTGGTGGACCACAGTAATGACGATTAGCTTTGGTTCTGTTTTCAGAACTTCAGCAAATTAGCACTGACTCCTGTCTGCAGCCAGAGGTTTGCAGAATCACTGAAGATTCAAATGCAAGAGGCAAGCCACTATTAGCATCCTACTTTTCTCTTCAGGGAAATGAGGGTTGTTGGGACTGTTGTGCTAATCAGAAACAGAGACCCATTTTCCCCACGCCTCTGCCTCACCAGAGGGGACACAAAGCTGTCCTGTGTTTTAAAGGGCTGCTAAACAAAGAAGAATGCCAGAGACAGGAAGCAGGAAGGTTGCAGCGACACCTCTGAATGCATGCAGACGTGGAAAAACCTGTGAATGATCCAAAGGTCACCCAGCAAAGGCCAGGACCTGCTGTCACCTTGACCTGAGTGGGACATGCTACATATATGCTGACACTGACACTTCAAAGGGTCCTTAGGGAAATGAGTGTGTTAAACACAAACCATATGTCAAGTGTTAATCCTCGCATTTCCATTGCTGACGCTACACCAACACAAATGTTTACCCTATATGTGAAGATGGGGGAATTATTAATTAATGAGTTACCCTGGTGGGTCAGAGGTTAAGGAACTGGTTTGCATCAGCATCCGACCTTTACCAAGTGCCATTCCTTTGTCCTTCCTCTAATCATCCTAAAATCTTTTAACTATAACTCTTTTTCAGTGTAATTTAAAAAAAAAAAAGACAGATTAGCAATTCCTTTGGATCTCATCTCTACTTCTCATCAGATCCTCTGACAGCAATTTCCATCATTTCATAATGAAAGAGGTATAATTTTTGATTCTGTATTGGGTATGGATGATGCAGTGCATCACACACCCCTAGGTTAGGGAAGCACTATTTTAGTAAAGGCAACACTGGTTACATAGTAAAAGCTGCCAACGGACACTTGCTGCAGTCACAGCAGGTCGTGGCCGATACGGATTTCAGCCATGCTGCATGTTAAAGAGATTATGACAAAGTTGTAATTTTGGTAGTTGGTTCTGAAAACAAGAGGCGCCACATAAAAGCTTGCCATCCAAGTGCTGGTGAACAGGCAGCAGTGTGTCATGGTGACTGCGTTGCCATCTGACCGATACTATATTGCGCGGAAGGACACAAGGACAGAAACTTGCCAGTGCTATTTCAGTTACTTTCCGAAACCCTGGATGGGGCAAGGCCTGCAATTTCAGTCCCTGCTGCGGTCGAGGAAATCAGCCCTTTCTAATTATACAGCGCTGCCCCGGGATGATGTAAAAATGATTACAGTCCCTTGCATGCTCTTTCCTCCTCATCAAAGTGAATGTCCAGAGCCCATGAGGACATGCCCAACCCATGAAAGCAGTTCAATATTATTTCAAGACATTGATTTAGAAGAATATAAAGTACTAATCAATTATTTGAACCGGTCAATGAGAGTCAATCATGCATCCAGGCTTTTTCCAACCAAAGTTCACTCTTATTGCCACTACATTTGCAGGAATGCCATAAAGGTAGAAAAAATGTTCTTTTCATTACAACTTCATTAAAAAAGCGAAATGAAGACCTTAAATGAATGAATGCCTTGGTTGTTTTAAACTGCATAATCATGCTGCAAGATAATTTCCATTTCGGTTGTAATCTGATTACAGTATGTACAACCTTCACTAAGGCTAGCTGGGATAGCGCTCAAAAATCATCCACTATGAACCAACACCGATTAAGTTCTTAATGCATTGTCTAAGTATCCTGTTTCACACAGCTGGATCCTTTCACATGTGCAGTGGAATGTGATGTGTCACTCCTTGAGAAAGATAAAGGACCCCTCCATTGTCCAACAGAAGTGTGCAGCAAGGCTTTTTGCCAGACAACAAACAGGCAGGCATATAATCAGTGTGTGAAAATAGCAAAAAAACACATTTTAATACAGCAGCTTTGTCATAAATTCACCCCTTTGTGTTTCATCACAGTGCTTTTTAAAGTAATAAGAATTGTGCCGAGAATTTTCAGTATTAGAACGAGGCAGATATACAGCCAGTTATGTCATTTATGCCAGAGACATGCATCTGATGAATGAACCTGACGGCGCCTGACTCATTTAAGACACGTGCTTCGAGTCAACCTCTAGCTGTCACCATTTGCATTAACTCAGAAGTGTAGTTATTTAAGTTAAGTTTCAGTTTCTTTTCTCTCTTCAACTATATGATCTTTCTATTGCTGTTAGGTCAGTCTGTCAGTCAATAACCTGCCTTTATCGTAAATCTGCAGGAGTGGTGCAAAGGAGAGTTTGCTGATACACATTAGCTTATTGTCTTAGATGAGTTTGATTCATAAGGCTATATGTGTTGATGCAAAGTCTAAAAAAAAAAAAAAGAGTCATGATACGTGATTGAACTAGCAGAGAGCTACAGTGGTGAATCTGTCAGCTAGTCCACTGCCTGTGATGTTCCCTCCAAACCATCTCGTTTGCCTCGAAGAATATTGTTTACAGTTCAAATTATATCAGCAAAACCCAATATAGTCTGTTTAGATTGTTCGAACCGTGACCTCATTCAATTTTCTTTCCATACACATGTACTGTACACATGCACACGCAAATATTAGCTTCCCTCTAGTTCACGTTAAGGCCTACAGAGAAAATGAAGAAAGGCCATAATTAATGCAGATTCTTTCACTCAACACACAAAGCACGATGACCATAGGACAATCCACCAAAGAGGAGAATTCTTTCGCTCGACTGAGTGCCATTGAGGATTCCCTGTGTACTTCCGAGGCCAGGGTGACAGTCGCACAAAAGCTGTCATGGTTAACACACAGCAACCCACAGAGAGGAGAGAGAGGGAGCGAGACAGACAACAAAGAATACAGAGTGGGGGAGGGTCTTGGGTATGGGTCATCTATAATGATCAAGGACAAATTACATATAATATGTTAATAAGATGCTAGAGTTTCTGGTTCAACATAAAATGAAACAAAAATGACTTGTTAAGGCAATGGTATGCAACCAATCTGTGAAACACTATGGAGGCATCATCGTTTTCCCATGAGGCCGCTCTTTTCTCAGACCACTTTACTCAGCCAGTGGTAGCCATAGAAACGGTCAAAATACTACATAAGGCAGCTTGATAAAAAGGACTGTAAAACACAGACTGATGTAAGTGATAAAACAAAGCAAACAGACCGTGTTAGCACATTTTGTTTCCACTGGTATCAGCTTCCACGCGGCTTAATTTCCGGTACAAAATCAGGCACACAGGAAAAAAAACAGGCAACCGACGTGACATCTCTTCCTTGCAGCACTTTCCTTGCACTCTTGTTTATTAGATGTTAAAAACAATCTGCAAGCGTCCCACCTGTGGGCATGTTTTCTGAAATGAATTTTCATTTTTTTCCAAATTCCATTAAGTTTTCAATTGTCTAGAGATATTCGCTTACTGGTTTCCAAGGATTTCTCATCTATGCTGGTGGTACCCGAGGACAGAAAACAACACTGACAGTGTCTTCAGTTTTTTCAGAGACACTTGTGCAGCTCTGAGACTCTCAACTCAAATTCACTTGATAATAGGAGCAAATTAGGTGTTTTATGCCAAGTTAAGATGCTGTGGGCAAAGTGAGACGACATCTTGAATCTAGAAACCCTACAGACGTGTCTATCTCCCTTTTTGCCTCTGATGCACAGCTCTGCAGTAGCCTGAGCTCTGGAATGCCCTCCCCACTGGCCTCAGGGGGAGAGTGTGTGAGAATGTGTGTGTGTTGGGGAGACAAAGTACAAGGGGAGGAGGTGAAGGGTAGCACTGGGCAGGCACCATGACATTTCCCATTCCTCTTCATAACTCCCCAATTTAAGTGGGTATGGGGAAAAAAAATACGAGCCAGACGTCATCTTTACCACGTTTTATTTGAAGATTTGCGACAGGGAGGCAAAAGCAAGGCCTATAAAAGGACAGAGAGGAGAAATGCTGTATATGCTGTATATATGCTACCTTACAGTGGAAAATGAAAGGAAGCAGATTGTAATTCTAACATTTTCATACTGTAAGTAGATATAATTTAAAAAAACGTGCACTGCTTTGATCTACCAGAGAAAAGTCTATAGAAAGAAGACAGTTTAGGCCATCATATAAACACACAATCCAAACGTGACTGTGCAGATTTCTTCTTAGAGAGAACAACATAGGGGTAGTGCCCTACAAAGCTATTATGCGTGTGTTGTTATGTCATCAATCAAGTCTCAAAGTTGCTGCTGGTTTCGACTTAATTTAAAGTAAATGCAGTGGAGAATTTGTGTATTTTCACCACTGACATGTGAAGAAGAAAATGTATGTAAAAACAGGATGTTACAATCAGAAATAAAATAGGATCTGATCCAAATTTTAGGTGATTATTTAGAAACAAATAGAATACAGAAAAAGTCCACCAATCTATTTGTTGGGTGCAACTAAAATGAGAAAAAAAAAAAATCTGTTACAGGCTTTCACGGTGCCTCGTTGTAACCAAAGGGCAATTACACGAATGTAAATGATTCACCGTACTCGAAATCCTAAATGAACCAAGTGACCACGCTGAATTGCAAAGGGTTTGACCTTGTTCCATCAGAGCTTTGGAATAAATTAAGGCAGATTCACCACTGACAGTCCTGGCTGGAGGGTTATTGATATTCATGCTAGTAGTATTGTGTGTGTGCGCCCATGAATGTCTCTCCACAGGCCTCCTTGGTACCAGAGTCTAGACAAGTGGGGCATGCTGTTCACTCCTACACTGTTGCGTTCTCGGTTCTCAAACGATGACACCAATCATGATCGGAGCCTTTTGGATGAACCAATTGTTGCCTGTGATTTGACAAGTCTGGCAAGAGAGTTTACATTACAGGTGTGCCTGAAGGCTCCATAAGCAAGGGCTGATGCAATGGAAACACATTACAGAGACAGTTTACCTTTCTAAACTGTATTTATGTTTATTAATGTTGAACTTACTAATGTTTCTTTCTGGTATTATGTCTGATCAACTGCTAGAGATGTAAGGATGTTTAATAAACGTAGTCACAAAGGTTTGATTTGCAGGGCTGCTGAGCTACAAATGTGTTAATGCGTCTACAGAAATACCATAAAGACTCTCACATGGGTTTTAACACGGGGTTAATTACGACAATGTCCTCTACGAGTCACGGAAACAGCTGTTACAGTCTAAGCAAAGGACAAAATGATGAACACATGTCCACACAGTGATCAATCATTTGGATGCAGTGAGCACAGCTCTGTGCTTCAACCAGTCACAACGCAGCGTGGTGAGAGGGGGGAAATGACTTTACAGATGTCGCACATTCTCCGTTTGGTTTTGTTTTGTTTTGTTTTGTTTTCTACACGCACTACAAATTATGACTTTCACATGTTAGACACACTGAGACGACGGTGGGATTTACTTCCAGGCAAAAGTGCACTGTGGTAAGGGAGCCCAAGGTTGCCATGGAGATCTGGTTTTAACAACAGATTTGGATTGCCATTAGCACAGACCATTAGGCATGAGGTTCTTCTGGGGCCAGGTGAGGTCATGAGAACACCACTAACCTCTGGACAACAGCCTGTTCAGGGATGTTAAATGGACAAGGATGTAGCACAAAGGCTGCCCCACCAAATCCTTCCAAAGAGCCTAATCCCATAAGTAAACAAGGACTAGTGGAAATCTTGCAGCTTTGTACCATCTTATTTAAAATCTGTGTGAATTTAGCATCAGTCAATGTTGCCTCATTTCGTGGGATGGAAGAAACTTCTTTTCAACCATTGGACAGTGAAGACATGTTGATGTATTCTGAAGGTTAATAATAGGATTAAGATGATATTACCTCTTCTGAGACTAAACAGGCCTCCTCTACAACTCCTACAGCACAGTCTTGACCTCAGTTTCTATGCTCATCAAACCGCTACTTTTATACTTAAGTGAAGTTCACCAGTAGAGTTTTTCAATAAAAACTGATCTCATAATGGCACACTTAAAATAAGATAGACGTAAATGTGAATAGGGAGCACTCCTTGCAAACTGGTCCTCTGTGCAATCAGCGCTATCCCATAGTCCTTTGAGGTGAGGCACAAAGGAGCCAAGGTCATTAGTTCAGCCTCTCCCAAACCCTCCTGACCAAAGGATGGCAAGACATTCATCTGAAGGCACAATCACAAAAAGAAGAGTCTCTGTGTTCAGAAATGCAGAACGGAGCGGTGCACGGGGAAGTAGAATTGAAGAGAGAGAAAGGGGGCCCCCCAAACCCAAGACTGAACAGAGGTCTCAACAGACACCCACACAGACGTTTCTGAGAGTCAGAGTCTGTGACAGCATGGGCTGGAGTCTGCATAGAAGATGGCAACAGATGAGAATAACACAACCCTCAAAACCCTTGGAAAATATCACAGCAAATTAAGTAAAGTTGGGTAATGAACAGCTGGCACTTTGTACATCCTCTGGGTGACGGGATTGCGTAAAAGGGACAGTTTAAGTGCCCATTCGGGTCACAAAGGTATGAAAGCTAAATGGGAAAAAATCAGACAGAAGGAATGTGTCTGCCCAAGGAGGTCACGCTGTAATTAGACAAACGTGTGGCCTGCTGACCTCCCCAGCCAATGAACTGCCATGACAGCCACTATCACCCCTTCAAAGTCCATCTAAAAACACACCTTGGCATGTTAAACTGATAAACTACTTTTCCTCCTCTTTGAAGTAGCAAAAGAAACTATTTGCCAACGGATGGGTGAGGGGTAAAGGAGTGGAGAAGGGGGTAGGTGTGCATGCATTGTTGCTGTACTCTGGATGACATCAACCCCACAGCCTCCACAGAGTCCTCATGTATTTGTTTGACTTCTTGTTCAGTGCTGTGCGCACAGTACCAAGGTCACAGGAACCATCGGTGCAGACTGTAAAGGAGCCAGTTAGGGTAATGGAAAGTGGTAACAGGCTGACACTGCAGACAGAGCGCCAATGGGAACCATAGAAGCATTTCTCCTAATTCCTGCCAGAAGTCAATGGGCACAAGACCAGTACCAAATTTAACCATTAAACGGGATTTATGGTCGTCCCAACAGCTCGTCAGTTGGTCGGCCATCATCACAAACCCCTTCCTCACATACCTTTCCGATGTTGGAAAGAGGGTGCCTGTGTCTCAACCTTTCAAAACTGACAATGTGACATTTGCAGCGACTTCACCCAGTGATTGGCCAGGTGTTGAGGTGTGGCTGCAGAGCTCAGTGATGAACAAGATACTGTACTTCTCTTTCTAGTTTTCAGTCTTCATTTGTTACATGAATATTTATGGCACTGTTTATGTTCATAGCTCTATTAAACAGTATCAATGTCTCCCCAGAGAGACTGTGCACCTTTATCCCCCACCCTTCAATGGTGGCTTTTCAGTGACACCTTCTCTTATGGCTATGTGGCATGCCAGAAGGTGTAAGACATTGTGAGCTTCCGAGGTGGTTAAAAAACGGTTTGGAGGCCACAACCCAGCCCTAAGCTAGTACATTCAGCTCTCCTCCATGTTGCTGGCTGGGCATCACAAAAATATAAGTCTGTATTTCAACTAATCCCTTTCAAAAAAACTACAGTGATACCATGAGGAGCCAGTTTCAGGTAGAGGAGAGCCTGGAAGCTTCTGTGCCTGTGAACACCTAACATAAAAACATGCAATTAAGGTAAATGTTGAGGTTAAATGGAAATATAATGACCAGATTTCACAGACTTTAACCAGCACCAACCAGCACTAACCAGAACCTCTTAAAGGGATCAATAAAAAAGTTGTCTATCGATCTATCCATCTATCTAGCAGGAATCTTTTCCCACATGTTTGTGATCTGACTATGGTTTCCATGGTTCAAAATTTAACAAAGCCCATCAAGAGTTGTGTAATAACAGTTCAAATATGAGGATGTCATCTTCCCTTGAGCCAGAATAAATACACCAAAAAAATCACTGGTAAGTTCAACTAGAAACAAGGTTCTAAAATGTATTTGTATTTCTTTGATCAACATTAAACTGCCCCCATCAACTACTATTAAAAAATAACTTCACATAAATGGATCTCGTCACTTGTCAGTCAAGAAAAATCAACATATCCTCTGACACGAAACTATCTAGTGAAGTAAATCAGATGGAAATTCAGTCTGATTATCAGGCAGAAGGAAACTTGAAGAGTCACATTTGACAGCATTAACAATTTTCAGGACTGTGTGGCCACAATTTGGCAACGAGCGGTTAAATCTGTATGCAGGGAATGTTATCTGAAAACGATTAACGGCATACCCTTCATTCTTAGAAGTCTTTAGTCATGTGAAATCATGAAAAGTGTCAGTAAAAAAAAAAGAAATGGTGAGACTGGTCAACCAAGTTCACTGCGCACCCCAAGAGCCCTTATTTTGCTTTTCTGACGGAGAGACAGGGAGTGTCTAATGTGGATACACCTGAGGTTTGTGGGCGTGTGTGTTTGTGTGTGTGTGTATTCGAACACGAATGTGTGTGGAAGTGAAAGATGTGGTTTGAGCTACGCCCTGCTAATCGTTGCCTGCTGGCTGCACAGTGCTTTGATAGCCGTGTAGGTCTGTGCGCTCAATGGTCTCCTTTGTAAATCAGGTGCATTCTTTCTCCACATTTTAAGTCCTACCACAACTGTCTGGGCATGAAAATCTACACAAACATGACTGGGAGCAAAAACTGCAAACATGGGCTAAAACAACCCCTTTCACAACTGTCATTTGTGGTTTTATTAAATTAAAACGAGCAGAAGGGCATTGGATGGTGACCTAGATATAACCCTACGTGTACGTAGAGGAGATTTAAAAATCTATTAGACGCGCATTATTTAACCTTAAACGCTTAATTGGCACATTAAGGGCAAACCAGGGCCTGGTAGCTACGTGAATTATTTTCACTAGGAAGCTTTTCCAAACGGAAAATCATGGGCTGATGTTAAAGGAGACAGAGGTTCTGGTTTAAACACTAGATATTATGGTTCATCAAAGGATGTTAATAATGTATCTTGACATTGCTTGCCTCTCTGTCTCTGCTGCCTTCGGTCTATGTGTGTGGGATAATGTGAAGTCTGATCTGTCCTTTACAGGTCACATACTATATGTAATCTGTAATCTAGATACCCTGTGGTTGACTGTGTGCGACTTGTGTGTCTGTTCGTCTAAACAACTTTTAATTTAAAGACAAGAAATGGATCTAAAGAAAAGCCTTTTTTTCAGTTAATGAACGTCTGTATCGAAGGTATTAAAAGCACAAGGCAAGATAAAAAAAAAGGTCTCATTCAGCAATTACATCGGAAATAAACCGTGAAAAGGGAGTTTTCCTTAAGTTCCCTTACAAGCCACAGGACAAGGAGGTAGCATGTCTCAAAATGGCTGCGGTAGATATGGATGGAGAGGAGGCTGCCACCCAGCTGTTCACTGAGAAGAGCCAGGCTTCCACAGGCAGTCAGGCACTGGAACCTGTGGCAGACTGCACCGAGTAGTGTTTGTTAAAGTCTGACTGCAGGCCGAGCCGCCGTTTTATTCTAAACTTGGAGTTCTCTCCCAGTGATGTTGGAAGAGTGCACCTCAAGATGCAAAGAACCAATACCTCAGACAAGAAAACAACATTCACAAAAAGAAACCTGCGTCACACACATTAGTGACATCAAGCTTTGCAGCAGCCAGAGGGCAAAAGCAAGCCTGTAGAGTGTTTTAGTATTTAACTAATGCCTCACAGCTGAGCAAAGTCATTTCCATTTCACAAGAAGCAGCCATATTAAAATAACTGTCTAGGCCACACCAGGCATAACTTGATATTTGCACAGAAACCAAGAAATCCGTTTTAGTTTGAACAAACAACTGCCCGTCAAACTTTTCCCTTTTTATGTTTGGACAAATATCTGCTCAGCCACCTGTGGTTATTGTTTATTGAAGGAAGTCTTCCCGGCTGCAGGGGGAGAGAAAAAGAATATAGTGAAGGAATCTCTGCAATGTCAGCTGCTCTGCTTAACTGTAACACTGCAGCGAGGGAATATGCAAAAAGAGAGATTACCAGAAAAGACATTTAAAATATCGCAATAAACCACAGACCACTGGCTCAAAATTATGACTACTATGAAAAGTTCACTAACAAGTACTTCGAGCTTCAAGAAGAAAGGGAAATCATAAAAACACACCAAAATCCCACATTGTAACCAATTTGCTGTTTTCTGACCTTTAACAACAAATCACTGTTTCATGTCAAAACACCCAAGAAGCTCAGAGAAACTGCAGAGACGGCATGTACCATTCACCGCCACAGCTGAGGCAACAGAGGACTTAATGGTCTCTCTCGCTCTCTCACACACACACACACACACACACACAAACACACACTCTCTCACACACACCATTACTTTGTGAAAGGATCCTCTACATCATGAACAGTCTCTTCATCTTTCTGAAATCTAAAAAGGCTGCTTTTGCTCAAAATTGCTTCTTTAAAATGATATCAGTCTTCTGCGAGCCGCCAAAACGCTAACAGTTTATGTCCTTGTGCAAGTCTGCTTATCGTCAGTTGTTTGTCATTATATTTTATTGAGTCTGAAGAGCAAAACCATAAGGGGAATTCTGGAGCAGATGTAGTAATCAAAAATCAGCACTAGTATTGCACCTATCCCTTGCTTATCTCTCACATTTAACCGATTAAACCTACTATTCCTATTAGTCTTGCCAAGGTAATTACTAGCCCAGTGGTTTTTCTGGAGAGTCACTGAAGGGCTGCGCCTCCAGCTCTGTGCTCAGGTCAACAAAAGGACTGCGATCTGAGCCAGGTGCACGTGTGGATCCTGCCTCTGTACTGCCAAACAAACTGAGAAAAGCCGTGCCAACAGGTGGTGGCTTCTTATCTGTTTGCGTGCACGCTTGTGTGTGTGTGTGTTGGGAGTCGGCGGCACAAACAGCTGAAACTGTTACCGGCCTCAGAGAGCGCAAGGCAATGCATGCTAGTGTGATTAACGCTGCGTCACCCACAACATACAGACAACTGTCTGGCAGCTGCCTCAAGCAGCCGAGTTCATTGAGCGGAGAACTGGAGGTATTACCCAACCTGTACACTCACACGGAGTCACAGTTAACAATTAAAGCCGAGTCAAAAATGCAACTTATTTGGGTCACATCATGAACTTTAGAAGATATTCCTCATATACTGTACCTCAAGGCTTTAAATGGAGGCAGCATGTGGGGGAAAACTGACACCACTCAGGCCACTTTGCCAGAAAGTATAATAAAGCACGTAATTGTATTTAAGCATGTCAGTGTTTTCTCCTATAGGCTAAGAAGGAGAACCACGTGATTACATGTGACTTAATTGTCTGCACTCAGGATGGTCACAGCCCACTACACCTGAATGCCTGAGTGCTTTCACACTGGATTTCACATTTAACACTGGAACACTGGAAAAATCAACAGGAAAGGTGTTAATTGCCTCTTTGGTTTGATGTTCCCACGTCGTTGCCAAGGAATTCTGTGGGTGCAACCCAAGAGAAAATCATAACCATGCAGAAGATATCCTCTGAATATAATAACTATTAGCTTACTGCTGGTTAGTGTAAACTCCGCTGATGAATAATGTTTGCATCACGAGGAAAATGCGATAAAACTAATTCAGTTAAACTGGTCTCATGGCCAGAAACTGTCTGAAAACATTTCCACGAGCTTTGAGTAATGATCCTCAAAATGAGAATTTAAAACAATATTTGATTCATTGAAATCTAATCATCTTCCTGGGGTTGTAAATCTGTTAACTGTAGCGAAGCCTGCACTGCCAGCCTATCGGAAAATGTGCACATCAAAGGCAACATGCCCTGTGTACCACTCCTGGAAAGCACACCATAAAAGAATAAAAGAGTACTTAAAAGGGATTAAAAAGGCCAATTCCAAACAGATTCCTTACAGAATCATTTTGAGTCAAGAGTAGGAGGAAGAGGAGGAGGAAGGATCTAGGAGGAGCTCAAGATGGAGAGACTAAATTAGCAAAGTGTGTGTGTTTTTGTGGTCTTGGCAATGGGGAGATCCCAAAGGAGAGCTAATGACTGTAGTGGTATCTGGCATGGGGGCCAAGTTTCCTTGACTGTTTTAAAGTTGCATACAGTCCATAGCCACTAAGTCATGAGCAACATATGCTGAGCTATCTTGCAATTATACTATTATCAAGGTCTGTGCTCCCACTTATTTCCATTATATGTTGCTATGCAGACTTCACAGGAGTTTTGTCCTTCTGGGCCTTCTGAAGGAGGGAAAGTCTGCACAGTCTGGCCTCACAGAATGCTACAGGGACTGTGAACAACAACAGGCTTCACTAATAAACACAATTTTCATTGATCTGCAAGAACAAAATCTGTTTATAATGAGCATATTAATCCTACCTAATAAGCTTCTAAGAAAAATATAACGGTCGTCAGGTATAAAACACTGAAAATCAGTTCTTGAATTTAATCTTTAACTACCTGAATCCCAAGAAAATACCAGTGCATATAATGAAGCAGGTGACAAAGCTGCACTGCATCACACATTTCATTTTAACACAAGTTTCTTTCGCAAGCCATTCTGGATCAAAATTTAATTCAAACAGCACAGGAGGTGCAGTGAATATTTTATGAGCAATATGGTACTATCTTGTCTCAGAGACTATTAATTATATTGCTGTGTACCCAATGTGATTAACATGGCATTCCCTATCAGGGCCTCCGTGTTACTAACTTCATTTCGAGTCCCAGAAAGCACCTAAATTTACAAATTCTTCAAGGACAATAGACAAGTAATCACTGAGTGGTGCAGAACAGGCCCAAACTAAGACTTAATGTGAAATAACTCTTATAACTAGAACGTGATTTGCCAACAAACACTCAGATTTCACTTAGTTTAATTAAATAATCAGTTAAAACTTAAAAATAAAAAGACAGAATTTGCATGTATCTGTCTCATGCAGAAACAGCAGCGGGGTAAAGTGACCACTGCAAACTGCTGTATCCCTGTGACCTCTCAAATGTCTTAAGAGCCCTAAACAACGGAGAGGAGTGGCCAGGTTTTATTGTCCCAGCATGAGAAAAGGAGACAGAGCTGCTTTGCCTTGATGGATGGGGTCCAACTGGGAAAGTAAGGCAGGGATAAAGGAGTCGTATCCCGCCATAAAACTCTGCTGCTCCCACACTTCACGTACACAGATCCTCCAGCGTTTAAGCGTATGTGCATGTGGGTGTGCGGCTGTCTGGATAACAGGGAAGCTGTGTGATTCATACATGCGTGACAGGTTGCAACAGCTTCATAAAAAGTAATGCATACAAGTCTGTGATAGTTAATTTTCACTGGGCTGGAGAGCAGCGGAGGTGATGTGGTGGAGTATGGAAGGAAAATCAGACCATTTTCCTTTGAATTTTACCACCGACTGTTGAGTGAAAGAGTCAGACAAAGGCTGAGAGAGCAGAACTATGAGACAGCTCTGGGGTGGTAAAGCAAGCCCAGACTGGTAGATGCAGTATAAGCATAAATGGTCAATTTGCTATGTCAAGACAGCCGAGAGCTGAGAATGACTCACAGTTAGTCATGTTGGAAAATTCTGCAAAATTTCCAAAGGACATCTGCTATGAGACAATGGTCCGGCTGTATCTCCAGTCAAAATTATAGATAAACGGTGGAAGCTATCCCGTTCTGAACTGACAGACACAACAATGGTTGGATGACATTTGGACGCAGTGGGCTGTGTCACCGGTGGCATGCTGCGTTTGAGCTCAGACAGTTGTAATTTTGTCTACACCATCCCTACACGAGACTTTGCCCTAGTCCCTCTGATAATACCAAGAACATTTTACATTATCATTTTGGTATGTTTGCCAAGAGTACACTTCGGGCTTCAACTCCCTTATTGTGCTCATACTCCTAACTTTCCCACAAAAGGTGTCTACAAAAGACAAGTTTATTCAGGAATGACTTTAGAAACTCTGAAAGTAGGGTTACAGTTTGAGCCTTGCGGTGTTGGTGTATCCGTTTACTGGAAGCTAACTTGTTGGCTGTGTTTCCGCCTGATCGCAGACATACCTGAATCCTTCTTGCTCCCCTTGCCTCCATCTCTGTTCTTCTTCAGCACTGCCTTGAACATGGCAAGATTCCTGGAATCCTCTCTGTAAGGCCCCTGGGGGGAAGAAAAGAAAAATATTCAGTCATTTGCAGCCGCAACAAGACAACTGAAACACATCCACTGTCACTCGAGGGAAAGTATGGAAATAAACCAGCAACACAGAAGATTCTTTTTCTGTTCACGGGACGGAAAACACAAGCTGTTTCCTCGACTCACCTGCAAATAAGAAAACCATTTACACACACTGCACGCCTGTCTTTTCTATCCTAAAATAACCAAACAAGATAAAAAGTGTCCTCGAAAAGTTAACACAGCAATGGCAAAACAGTCAATATCCGCATTTCATACTGTTTAGCTGGCACCCGCCTGGGAGTTTTCCCACAGCACTCCCAATCCTGCAGGTCATCAGCGGAGGGGCGCATGGAAAGAATGCTGTAATATTTAAACAGAAAAGGACACGTTCTGCTATCTTGTTATGCAGGAAAACACTGAGTCGGATGCCCTGAATTCCACATGTAATTGATGCTATGTGGCTGAACTTGGCTGTTTACAATTGATACCCGTGGTTGTTCCCAAGTTAGTGTGCATTTTGAATCCTTAGGGTTAAACGCTATAACATGAACTCAAGATCTAGCCTTGTTTACATTGGCAATTATTTATAGCCCATCTATCTTTACAGTATAGTAGTTGGACGACGGTAAAACATTCTTAACTCAACAACAGAGGCAGCTAAAACAGTTAACTGTGTGGGATCTTTGGTTTCCAACCCTCTGCACACATTATAGCCCGTTTGCATGGTACTCTTCTGTATTAATAGCAGCAAAGCAATGAAGAGAAAAGAACGGTCTCAACCAAATAAGGGTATGCATCTGCAAACAAAACACATAGTTCTCAACCCCAGAAGCCTGGCTTTAAATATCTAGGTCCCCTTACTGCTGCTGTGAGTGGGGATATTGATTCGCCCCTTTTCATCCTTGATGGTGTCAGATGAAACACTGTGGAGCAAAGCCTCCGCCGATTAGTTATGGGAGGTGCAGGTATATGGGGTAAATCCCTGAGGAGCCTGTGCAGCTCGAATCGGTACTGGCTGGTCAAAACATTAACTTTTCATGGGATTTTACTCCACCAAGCATACACTCTAAATCAAGATTAGGAATGTAGTTTCAAAGCAGCAGATGGTTACTTTTTTTTTTTTGTTTGTTTTTTTTGTTTTATTCTGAAATATCCAGGGGAAATACAGCAAACCCTTTATGTGCTCCAACCATCCTGAGTTTTTTATCCTTTATCTTCTTCTATCGATCATTTTGGTTGTGTGTGTGCACGAAAAATTCGCTGGTGTCTGACCTTGGCCGCTTATAAATGTCCATGACAAAAAAAGTGGCAGGACACCTGGTGTAATGCAATATGACAGGATTGTATCTGTGCAGAATAGTGTGGTTTCTGACAGTGAAGCCGCGGCTTGGTCAGTCTAGTCAGTACTGCTAGCTGCTGTGTGGGAGCTAGCTGCTCATCTCCACAGCAACAATAAACATCAGCCAGGTTAGCCCAAAGGAAATGAGAAACGCCCTCTTGAAACTCCAAAAGCCAACATGACAAATTCCTTCCATCCCCCTCCCCCGTCACAGCCACCACCAGACACACACAAGTCAGCACCCACTGAAACCGAGACACCACCTCTTCAGTCATCGCGCCGACACTTATTATTCTGAGCCATGAAGCTATCATCAATTTGTATCAGGTGTAGAAATAAGATGTAAGCTTGAGTAAAATCCAAGAATGTCTTGCGCTGATTTAACAATAGCACAGTGATCACAAACCATGATTCCAGAGGAATGAGAGCCTGGAAGCTGGATGAAAGTTTACAGGGAGAATTTCAGTATGAAGTCGCTTCATTTGGTATTCCTTATGGCCAGAAAAGATCTGCCAAGCTAATCAAAACATTTGGGCAGGCTCCATGTGGCGATGAACCGAAGAGTAATAGTGATGTAGTTGTACACGAAATCTGAGCGCTGTTGAGTTGTTTTAGTACATGGTTGTCGTCGGGGAATGTTAGATCCCGCTATCGAGTCGGTCGCATTAGCTGTGAGGTATATATCACAGAATTAGTTGCTCTGATTGGTTGTAGGTCTTTCCATTTCTGTGTACGACTATTTTTTTCACCCTATCGGCTGAAATATGCTCCGTAATGAAATCTAAATAATGTGGTACCAGTTTCACATTCTGATAAGATCTGAGTTTGGCCGTGCTAGGCTAGTGACAATGTAGAACCCGGGCTACACACAACAAAAATACAATAGCGACCATGCATACTTCCTTGACAACTGAGCAGGCAATTACGGATCAAGATGATGATGTATTGACTCCATCGATTTCACATAAAGGTGGGACAACTTTTTCAGAAGTGACCTGAGTTTAAGGGAGAGAGTTCAAACAGTAATATATGTTACTTGTTCTTCTTCTTTAAGCTTCCTGGTCCCATTACATTGCTGCTGATTTATTGCTAATCTTTAACAAACATAAAGCATAGCTATACAATAGACGATAATGTCAGTTTAACCTATACTCCCGAGATATTCTCAGCATAACACATGCTAATGACTTATCAATCTTCTGCATTCCTGAAAACATTTTGGAAACAGTACTCTAAGACCATTATATATTGATGTTGCCGAAGACATTTTTGGCATGTGGCATCCCACTATGGCAAAGGCATCACAGTCAACATGCTATTCTAAAGCTTTAGTAGGGCTGGCCTCTGTAAGACAGTCTCCTTAGAGAACAGTCCTAGACTTCATGGTATTCAGAAAAGACGAGAATCAAAATTCCTCAAGCCCTCAAGTTGAGTTCTATCCCACTGCATTTAGTCTGTGTTTGGATATTACCATGGTCCCTTAGAAGGGGCCTCTCAATATTACAACGGTGCAGTTAAAGTCCCACAGGGGCTCACAGGTCCTTACGGACACACGCTGGCTGAATAGACAAAATAGACTCTCAATATTCACACTGGCCCAGTGAAACAGCAGAGTATTGTGCTCTAGGTACTGCCTCTCTGTTTATTTGAAGAGGCCAACAGCCTAGTTGTCAAAAGTCTTCAAGAGGCTTCAAAATACCCCAGGCAACTGAAGGGATACACACTAAAAGGACCTCATCATTAAGGATGCTTCCCTGCTGCTGGCATTTTCAACAAGACATACGTCAGCGCTAAGGCCTTCACATGTGGGCTGTCTGTTACCTTGGAAAAGCTCAAGGTAACAATGAAAAGGACTCCAATCTGAGGTACAATGTCAGGATGATTTCCTTTTCTTTCAGAGAAATTGGAGCCCAGGGTGTTGAAAAGGTGCCTCAGGTTATCAACATGTGTGTTTTCTAGGTCATTCTTGATGTGATAGAGTTCAAATCCACTCGTGGTGTGAAGATGAAAAAAATCCTCACCTGCACCATGTGGACATGACATGTGGTTAATGGGGCCATGTAGGCATACCAGTCATCTGAGAAGGCAGCTATATATAGAATGGAAATAGGATTGTTTGCCTCTGGTGGGGAAGTATTTCACATACACTGGATGTTGGCAAGTTAGAGCCTGCATTGTCCTCAATTAGGTGGCAGACAATAGAAAGACCACCCTAAGCTCAAATCAGTCTCACCACTCTTCCAGCATCGGACCAAACGGCTCTTTTCCACCCCATGTGTTCCTCTCTTTCCCGCTGAAATGCCCCGCCAGCTCTCTTCATCAACTGATTCTACATGAATGATCACTCTCAGATTTCCACAGTGTTGTCATAGCAACATGGAAATTCTCACCGTGGGATGACCTTCACGCTGGTTTATTAAACGCGGCCCAAAAGTGAACCAGTGACACTTTGAAATTCTCATGTGAACTCCGTGATTATCTGTTCTTTTGTTGTTCGTGAGTGAGCGCAGGAAACAGGCCTGTGTGTTCAAGTGGTCCATAAACAATGGCCAGTTAGCCAACAAACATTTGAAAGAGGAAGTGTAGGGAGTAGGTATGGAGGAGTTGAGTGTCAGCCACTGTAAACAAAAGGTTGTTATTCACACTAATGTGAGTGGAAGGGATATAACAAAGGAATAGATATTTTTACATAACTCCTCTTCCGGTTTGACTCAAGTGTTTCCTGGCTGGCCTTTCAGCTTAGAACCACTGAGAAGCAGACCTTCATCATGAAACAAGAAAGGCCTGATATTAAACATCATGTGTATGTTAACACTTTAACATACACTGATCAGGTATAACATTATGACCACCATCCTTACACTGTGTCGGTCTCCCTTGTGCCTCCAAAACAGTTGTGACTCATCAGAGAATGGACATGGGCCTTCTGAGGGTGTCCTGACGGCTGCTGCCATCAAAGACTGTCATTGCTATGGGGTGGGGGTGCCCGGTCTGGTCTAGGTGGGTGGTACATGTCTAAGCAACATCCACACGAATGCCAGGTCCAAAAGTTGGTCATTGTTATTTACTTCTCCAGTCAGTGGTTTTAAAGTAAGGCAAGGCAAGGCAAGGCATTTTTATTTATATAGCGCATTTCATACCAAGAGGCAACTCAATGTGCTTTACATAAAAACAGAACAAATTAGAACACACAGTTAAAAGCAAGAACAAAGAAAAAGAAAAAAGAAAAAAGAAAAAGAAAAGTGTATTATATATATATATACATATATTAAAACGATTAAGAGGACTTACAGTGTAAATCCAAGATTACGATTTAAAATGATTTAAAAGTAGTAAAAAATTCTGCAATAATTTAAGCCAATCCAACAACCCATAATCAGTTTACTGTGGGTAGTTAAGAGCAGAAAGTTCACCAGCAATAAATGGGTTGGCAAACAGCACCATGATGCATGAGTTTTCAGAATAATATGACAGATTAGTGCTCCAAACATGCCAAACTAACTTTGCTGAACTGATAAAAATCTTGAATACACACTAATGAACGTTTTAAGGGGCATGAAGTATGACCGGGGAACCAAACCTGGTACATGCACTTGAAAACAGTTCTTGTACTTGGAAAATGCCATTAAACATCAATAACGTGGTGGCCTTTGGTGTGATTATACTGTGTAATATGGCAATTCCACGGAAGAAACTTCCCCAGGGCACCACAAAGCTTTTGAGGAAAAACGTGCATTTCAGCTGAAAGAACCGGGGTCTGAATTCAGTGGCAGCATGAGAAGGATATTATCACTGCTTGCACTGTCATCTGAGAAAACAATTCAATCATAACTCCAGATGTTTTGGCACGTAGCGAGCTAATCTGAGAGAATTTAAGAAGATTACGGGGAGAATTCTTTCAAAACAACACAATGAGAAAATTGGCTGCCATTCAGACATGTGTTTATTTACTGTTAGGTAGAGGGAAATTACTCTGTCTCATCAAGGGCTCCGGCAGATTCAAAGCTCTTGCTTGAGGCAAAGAGAGCTAGTTTCTTATTGAAGATGACAAGCCACACAGCTCAGCGTGAAATTAAAATGGATAACAGGTCTGATCTACTCATTAGCCTGGCATGGGAAATCACAAATAACATTGAGGACAATGGCTGACAGTCATTGTATGACTTGTGCGAGAGCACAAACTCCCACTTGGATTTGTTCACTGAAAATCCCAATTACGTTTGATCCAATATGTCTGAATTATTTCTTTTTGTTATTAATTTTCTGATGATGCCAGCATTTGAGTGGTTTAACTGTTACAGTATGATACAGTGAGGTCTGTGTATTTTGTCCGCCATTACAGCACTAAGCCCCACAATAAACGCTGTCTCAGCAGTGGCATAGAGTAAACATGAGTCTTTTGTCCCAGCTGTGTGGCTCTAGAAGTGTCAAGGCATGTTTAACAGGGCACTGAAAGCTCTGAATGTAGTTACACCCCAGGCCCTGGAAAACTGACTAAACCTGAATATAAATGTTGGAATAAAATGAGCTACAAAATGTAGCTACAATAATGTAGCTTATATATAGGTAATCACTAGGTAATACAAAGGTATGTATGCGTTAGGGATGTCCTACGGTATCAGTGATGATCTGGGCATTTTTTAAATGATTGGATCGTATCGTGCTTCAGCCAAGTCCGTTCTTTTACAGTTATTTATTTTAGGTGTGCCATAAACCAAAACTGTGTCACTGTAGCGCCAAAGCGTCTTCTTCCTCTTCAGTTTTAGTGGCGGTTGGCTAGGGGCCAAGCTGCCAACAGCAACAAGGCAAAAATATTACAGAGAGGGTTATGGAGTTTATGGTATTGTATGGTCAGTCCATTTCTGGAGTAGAAAACACAGGTTTTTACTGGCTGTTGGAGCTTCTGGAGCCAAGGGGAGATGCCACTGCCTCTCTACATTAGCTTTGACAGTGCTATTCCAGTCGCACAGTATATATGCGATATAGGAGAATAAAAGTAAGATAAGAAAAGTCTTTATGAATCTGCAGGAGAGGACAGTTTTGTTTATTTCAGATCGGATCGGGACTCAGATCGGCCAATACTGAACATTAAAAGATCGGTGTCAGATCAGGACGAGAATCCTAGATCCTAGTACGAGAAAACATGTGCAGCTGGGTTGATGTCTTCATTCTTAACCTTCCCTATTTTGTCAACTTACTTAGAAATCACCCTATTCACGCAAACCAACAACCAGCTCTTGTTGGAAAACACCAGCGAGCAACAGCTTTAACTTCACGCTGAGTAACAACAATCACCCCATCAGAGTTGTGCTCATTTACTCCCGTTATCGGTGCTGATTAAACTCAGCACTCAATTACTAATTCTCTGTTGCAATTAAGTGTAAATAAACATCTGGAGTGAAAATACACAAATCTGAGCCATTGTTACTTATGCTCAATTTGACATAACCTCTCAGGAAGACCGGTATTTGATTAAGGGTAAAACATTAACAGGTAGTGTTTAAAGTCTAGAGGAAGTTCCTTCAACACTTCTACTCTATTAAGGTTTCTCGGTCAGAGGGTCACATAAAGAAAAAGCCCGTCAGGCCAATAAGATTTTAGAATAAGAGGAATCCAGCAATAGATTTAAAACCAGAGGCATACACAGCATACTTAGAAAGCCAGGATTTAAGCCAGTGAACATTCAACAGGGATTCAGACTTTGCAGATAACATGTCTGTGGGTTTATTCTTAGCTCATCACTTAAGCTACACTCAGTGAACTTAGCGTAGTATTTAGTGCTCAGAAACAAATGTCAGTAAATAATAAAGTGGAGCAGAAGCCACGAAGAGGAGCACAAGTAGCAAGTCAAATTAAATAAACATTCTTCATTCAGGTATGTAGGACAGGCTACTGTTTAGTCTTTTTGAGCAGCTTTAAAGCTCTTAAGTGAAGTTATTTCACAAACCAAGTTAAAGCAGACATAGATAGACGCTGGCCTGTCTGACACCAAAAAATCCAAAGCCAAATGCTATGAAAGTATTTTATAAAGCTAAGTACACCATTGTCACTGTTTATTGTTGGTATATTGGTCTGAGGTTACACAATCGCATCCCCTTACGCCTACTTACAATATATAACCAGTAAAAAGAGCAAAATTTTCCAAAGTCAGGAAGAAAAGAGCACAACGTTGCACAATGCTGATATTTGGCTATTGTAAAAGTTTTAACAAAGAACCGTCGTGCCTTGCTCTCTTCTTCTATAGCAGCCTACCAGAGGGCTTTCTATAGACCAGCCCACAGCACCCGCTACAGTGTTGGAGAGGAACAACTTCTGTACAACTGGAAAACTACGTGTGACTAACTTCAGACTTGCGTACTTGGTTGTTCGGATAAGTTCAGCTCTTAAGTTCAAACTTAGGAAGACGGAAAGACGCATAACGGTCATTCTGTAATCTGAACGGCGGCACACTTGATGGTGCCCACAAAATGCACTCTGGGATAGTTGGCTGCCCCAAGTTCACACAAGTTACCTCCTGGATAAAACTGTCTGAGAAAAAACACCCCTGGGCATTTGGACTGCACTTGGTCAGATGCGTACTTTGAGTTGGAGCAGTACTTGGGCACCAAGTGATGACGTTTCACAACTCCACAAGAATGCATATTGATAAACTCCCTATGTACACATGCATATTGCAGACAGTGTGCACACCTGCAAAGGAAATTGCTCACAGGCTGCCACACATTCCCCTCTTATACCCTCCCGACTCTGAACCCCAAATATGTTTCAGGATCGCAGTGAAAATACCGATATTAACATAAAATTGGATATTAATATTAAATTAAATGAATTGCTCAATTAATATTGCATAGAATTAAAAATCTTATTGGAAATACCTTTCCGCACACACTGCAATTCATAGCCTGTTACATTTACGACGCTCTGCACCTATCTCCTCCTCTCTTCCCAATGTCTGTCTCTGGGGGTTTTGAAAAGGCTTGACAAAAATGTAAATCAGTAACAGCTGTTACTAAGAAGCACGTCCAAACACACATGTGATGCAGATACACTCATGCAAGCCTTAGGGCGCATATGCACATGCACAGAGCCTGGAAACAAACATAATGTACATGTTGCTCAGCTGGACTTTCAACCCAGAAAACAGTCCTACCGTGACACATGTATTATTTCAGCTCGTTACAAGTCAGTACCATCTCTGAAATACAATGACAACTTTAAGAGTATGCCTGTCATTTTGTTAATGTTTTAATAGATGACCTAAGGGCAAGTGGAGGCTATTAAAATGTAAGTGCTTTGATACATAAGCTTACCTTCTAAGAAACCTGAGCTAAAGCAATTCCACATTGCCTCTTTGCTAAACAGCTTGTGTTCTCAGTGTTCAGAACTGTATTTATTTTGCCTGATGGTTTAGGACTTACGGACTCAGATATCTTCTCTTTTAAAGAGTAAACTGAAAATTGACTACTAGCAGAAGTAGTAGTCATGTTTTTATGATCACCTCAGCTACCTCCTGGCAGGAGATTTTGTCCCCCACAGCATGGCAAACAGCACATAACAACCTCTGCTTTGTTCAGGTTCCAGGAGCTCAGAGAGTAACTGCTCCTGCCATTATGCCATTATTTCACAACATGCCTAAAACCACCTTAATACTTTTGAGATGTAAAAGTATCGTGGCTAGGTTACATAAATCCCACTTACAGTAGACATTATGAGAATCCCTTACATATATATTGCCACGGAGATTGCTTTCATGAGAGTTTCCACGATTAACAGATAGATAACAAGTCATTAATCTTTTGGATACTGTAACAAAATCCTGTGGTTTGTCTTCTTTGCCCTTAAGCTGCAAATGAACTTCCAGCTGGAAGCAGTCCAAGACTTTGAATGACAGCTTTTGCACACCTTAGCTGACCCAAAAACAAAACAGGTGAGCACACTAGAATTCGTTTGAACCTCACATAATAGGTTAGGTGTGAAGCTATATAGTGTTCTACACTATCACACCCTTGAACGTCACGCTCGTGCAATTGAAAAAACGCCACAAGGCTAGACACAAGCTAAATTGCAGAAAGATTTGGTTACCCTCACCAACACCACCGCATTCAGGATTCATTCACAAATAGTCCTGGTTAGGTAGCATGGTAAATGTGTGAGATCTGAACCCCACTAGCTAAATCTGGATTTCCTGTCAGCTCCACCTGTTGAGCCATTTCAGTTGGACAAAATCGTTATCTTTATTATAACCAGCAATTCGGTATGTGCTGTCTGTCCGTCCCCTGGCTCTGGTAACTTTCCTTCCATAGCCATAACAATGCCACTCTGATGCCAGCATCTGTTACTGGCCAACTGGCTAGCGACCATGGGAACCAGGCTCTGGAGAGAGTGAGAGGCAGACTCTTGTGGCACTTTTAATAAGATGACTGCTCTGTAATGCAAGCACCTTATAACAGACAATAGCTATAGCCTTGGCCTCAATAGCACAGAGGCATGCAAATCCACTCTAATGGTTCGATAATCAGCGTAAAATTGCCTGAAATTATGTCGGAAAGTTAATGTTGAGTACATTCACGTTAACAGGCCGTCATTGTGATTGTCAGCGCCAAAGCCTGTTCCACCTGTTTGGTTTTTAAATGGAAAATCAACACTGTATATAGTTGAGCTGCCCTTCAAGCTAGATTCAAACAAGTAACTCAATGCGGGACGAGGGCAGATGTTGTGGCACGTTCCTCCAAAGCAGAACGCCAGGAGGTTTATGAAGACTTCATAACACTGATAGAACCGGCACTCTGAAGCAATGCATTCATGCGTTGGCTACGATCAAAGACTCATCCTGACATTCACAAGCAATTTCTCAGAAGGTGAAAACAGAGCTTTGGTTTATCAAAGCACCTGGCTGCGTTACAAGGAGACTCCTCAACTCAAAATACGCTGAAGGCAGCAGAAGTCATATCCAACCAGTGGTCAAACTTCAATGACTCAATTTATGTGGGTGGACAAGATTACAGTCCTTTAGCCTTAAGACTGCTACTATATCTGGGCTTGGCTCTGCTTTTCCAAACCACCACATCCAATCACAAAATACAGGCTAGCTTTAGCATCAAACAGGACCACACAGTTATACGAAGCTGTTTGTAAAACATCTGCACCTGATCTTCTTAAAATAAGTTAACACACACAGTAAAAATCAACTCAGTTTATGCTGCAATAGCATGTCATGAACTGAAAAAAACTTTTAGATGATATAAAGTCACCATCGATTAATAATAGTTGATCTATCAATTGTTTACTTAACAAAAAGTCAGACTATAGCGACACAACAATCTCAAACCCATTAAAAACACTATTATGTGACTTCTATATTTGGGTTTTGACTACATGATTGAATGAAAAGTGCATTTTTAATATGTCAGCTTGGGCAAAAGGAAGTTGAGACAGGTGTAATCACTATTGCCAGGCATTTCTTTAGCTGAATCAATGAAAAGAATTCCAAAACATTTCTGATATTAATAAAATAATAATAATCAGGAAAATACTCGTTATAAATTTACTCAACAACTTTGTGTTTGATTATTTACAAACTAACCGATTATAAAAATAGTCAACAATAACTCTTCTGTTGAACCACTAATCGATTAAAGGGCGACTTATTTAATTATTCACAGTGGTGAAAACATTTTGAAACACCTTCAGTCAATTACTCCTTTGATTAGTTTGTGAGTGTGTGTGTGTGTTGGCTATTGTCCATAAGGAAACACAACCTGTGCTAAAAGTCTGATTTAACTTAGCTGACCTAGCCACTTAGCCTAAACTTCAGCTAGCTTAAGTAACGTTAGCATTTCAGTAAGCAGCACAGAGGCTGAATAACTTTGACTAAGTCGAGAACAAAAGGTTATTATTAGTTAGCTGTCAGTGCCGCTGCTTTTTGAAGGGCTCCTCCGTGGGCATGTCCCGACATTCCTCCCAACATACTGCCACTAAAACCGCTCACATCTCCTCACAAACCGCTACTATCCCGAACAAGTGAACCGACGCCTCCGCGATTAATCGAAACACGTGAGTACATGAAAAGTCTTACCTGATAAATGTCATGGATATTAAAGAACTAATAAAAACTTTTCCCAGTCCTCTGAGCGGTATCTCCACACAAACTCACTCAGCCCACACTTGATCCACCAAGGTGGGAAGGCTCCGGGACGCTGGGCTCCTCCTCCTCCTCCTCCACCCATGAGGTCATCTGCAGGGAGGAACATCAACGGAGAGCAGGGAGTGATCTCCCCCTCCTCCCTCCTGTTCCTCCTCGCTCCTCGATTTCCCTGTGCATGCCTCATGGACATGGCAGGATGCTGGAGACACAGGCTGGAGGTTTCTAATTTATGAGAGGAAATCAGGGGTGTGCAGACGGGATTTTTGAAATACCAACGTTATCAATCGAAATACCAGCAAAAAACTACAAGATTTATCATGCTTTATTCGATTAAAGGTTAATATTTCACCTTTATTTAGTTATTACCAGTTATTTCCTGACTCTAGTAATCAATAACTGATTATAATTCAATAAAATGTCCCAGTGGTGGAAGTCTTAGATGTTTATTTTAAGTAAAAGTAGCACTGGGACAGTATTTCAGTCAGTTTTTATATGTTAAATTGCTGAATTATAATACTGATGCATTCACATGCAAGGAGCATTTTGGTAGTAGCTGACTATATCTGATATATGCTAGTTTTAGCACAACAATTCATTGCATTTTATATAATTCGTTGTTTCATCGTGTTGTAAAGTGACTACAGCTGTCAGATAAATGTAGTGGAGTACAAAGTACAGTTTCTTGCTCTTAAATAGACTGGATTAAAATTAAAACAAACACTTAAGCACAGTAATCTATAATTATAGTTAAATGCAGCTTTTGAGGAAACTTTCAAGGAATTATTTTGAAACTATATACCTGTACAACTAAAATGAGAGAGCATAAATAAACCATGTGATGCAGTCGGAGGCTTAGAACAAAAAAAAGCTAGTAAGTGGACCTTGTACTTTGAATTTTTTTCTCATACAGCAAGCATTGCCATTTTTCAAAATAAAACTCCAAATGGCTTCAAAGCTCTTTCCAAATACCCTAGATTATGCCCTGGTAGAATTAATTGATCGTTTTTTGCTGCTCCAGTGATGTCAAATTTAAATATATTCAATCTGGAATCTGATGATTTACTAGATTGGTTTACTGTTCAAGATCTCACCTCATATTATTTCCTTTTTTCTGTCATTTTACAAGCTAAATAATTTCTTTAAATGAATAGCTGGCAGAGTGAATAACTGTGTCCATATTTCAGATCACATTTTAAGGCACTACTCTGTACTGGTTTTTGTTTGTAGTTTTTTTTTTTTTTTTGCTCCTTTGCAGATCAAGATTTTCACATGCAAAGCGCAAAGCCGCTCATAAAACATGATGCATTGCCACATTAATCCTTCCAAGGACATAAAGAGTAGCATGGCACCACCTGGACGGGCTACATTAAAACGCTGCCTTGCATTAAATTTTAATCACCCTGCCAGAAGTCAGTTGATTTTTAAGAAACGCACTTTTACCTCAGCACACTTTTGAATGTCACGAGCATGTTCGCATTGTGATGATTAGATTTGCAGACTTTTCCACCGCTGCCCGATAAGCGCACACATGCAGCTGCTTACTCTAAACAGTCCGGTGATGGCGAAACTACCAGCTGTCTCAGTGTTGGCAAACTTAGCAGGCACCCTGTGTAATTTCCTCCTTGATGATGTGCATTAGAGGAGTGGAGGTTGAAACATGAGTCAAAGCTTTTATGTAGATTAACAATAATTGGTTTGGGTCTGTATTAGCGGCTGTAAAAAGCAGGTTGTGGGCTCAGTAGCTTTCTGTACACTCTTAAATCATAACTGAACTTTGATATCAGCATGTAGCTTGATTTAAATGTGAGCAGAGGGAGGCTACAACATGCAAAAAGTATCTAATTATCTTAGGAGAGTGGATTAATGTGATGAAACACACTTCATGACTTGCTACTGTGTTCTATTGGAGTCCCTGGTTTGGTCAGTGAAGCTCAGAGTGCACCTTAGTCTATGGCGACCTCATGAGGTAAGAGTATTTTATGCAGCATGTTCAACAGAAGTGTACTGAACGTGCAACATAAGGAGACTGTGTTGCACAGTGAGCCTACATATTTGAGATTCTTGTGGGATGGTAAGAGGATATTTTCTGTCATCCCTCTCCTCAGCGTTAAGGCGGTGTTGTACAGTCGGTCTGTGCAGTGTTTTCTCAGCAGAGCAGTGGGCGTCGCAGGGTCAGCAGGGCCGCTCAGATGGCTGGGAATAGGCAGACACTGGCAGCGAAATGCACCCTGTCTGCAAGTCAGAAGACCACCAACTGCTCCGCTCCTCAAACAGAGCCGGAGAGGTCCCTGAACTTCACACGCAGATGGCATCAGAGGCGTGCGTGAACAGCATGAGCACCACGGAGAACTGAAGAGGTCAGCACATTGTGTTTACTGTGGCTGTAAGGCTGCGGTCGTGAACAAATGTGGACTTCCTGGTGCAAACGGAAGGACACGGACGCACGCATAACATACAGGGGGGGGGGGGGGGGGCGGGCAAACACTCTTGAATGTTCATGCTCAATCTGTTTGTGGAAAGAGCATCGACTGTATTAGCACACTTACAGGAATTTTTATTAGTAACTTTGGTTCTGTCACTCATAAAATCTATAAATTAAAATATTTTTTACATTAATATGGCCTTGATGCAGTTTTAAAGAAAATGTGTAATTAAGATTTGGATTAATCCAAGACATAATGTGAAATATGGCTGTGGTTTAATCAAAGATGAGAAAGATGAAAAGGGCTGTGTCCAAATGATGGAATAACTTACCATTGCATCTATAAACAGGATGATGGTAATAATTATTATTTGATTTATAAAGAAATAAAACTCAAGCGCTCTTTAAATTGTTCTTTATAATCAGAAGAAAAAGGTTATTGAGCAGAAAGACCTGTTTCAGGAGGGTAAGTACGGAGGCCCAAAGCTGCCAAAATCCAACATAACTGTGGGAAATAAGAAACACCCCAACAAATGAATTATACAAATACATGCATCAAAATTTTGTTTAAAATAAACGCAGGCATTAATTAACCTGACAGATATGTCTGTTTTAAATGGTTTCTGTATACAGTATATTGTATTTAACTTTGCATTATGTCCCATATTTAATATTTTGTTCATTTCAAGGTGACCTCATGACTTACTTTTGCAAATGTAAACTGAAAATAACACACAAATAAATACACAGGAAAAATACATCATGATAAAATTGATTATTAAATGGAAAAGTAAATATATAGAGGAATTAAGTAGCAGATTATAACAGAAATATATACTTATATAAGACTTTAGAAATTAATTAATTGCTTTTTGGTGTATTTAATGGCATATTAATTTGTTTGCTAAATCATTTATTTTATGTGCTTCTGGCAGTTCTGGTACTCCGTAGAAATACTGTTAATGGATGAATTTCATTTAGCCGTTTTAGTGTCGTGTATCGTGCATTATGAGTTATTATCTTGGTTTACTGAGACACTGGAGTAATCATTATTGTTAAGACCTGTGCATTCCCTGTTACGGCGAAACATCTGCTGTGAAAAATCAGAAATTTGCGCCCCCTCAAATCTTTATTCAAGAGATACCTTCGCATTGTCTGGCTGCTTGGATGTAGCTGGTAAATGTTTTTCTTTATGGGACCATGCTGCCTAAAAGGAGAATAAGCTATGCTCACTGTGCGTGCTCAGTCTACAGTACACTGCTGACATATGATCTTTTACTTCCCCTCATCTTGGTGAAGTGCCCGTGTCTGTTGCCACCCATCAATTCATTCTTCCCCGACAAGTCATGATAAAAATTTAGCAAATGTACGTAATGTATTCAGACTGGGAGTGGGAATGTTTATAATCCATCTTATCCTCTTTCTTTATCTCACTCCTTCCACGTTGTGTGCAGTTCAACCCCTGCCTGAGTTCATAAATACACTGCATTCATAAGTTAGCCCAGAAAATGGCCCTAAAGCCAAAAATCACATGCATGTCTGGCTTGCCTCCTGGAGGGTTTATCTGCACCACAGTCGTAATTATTAGAACACACTGTGGTAGCAGTACTCCCATAATTCTTTAACTTTTCAAAGGCAACGTGACTCTTACTTTAGTTTATTTGACCTACATGAACAAATCACTGGTTGGTTTTAGTGTTTCATGCATATGGAGACACTGCTGGATCCTGCTCATGACCAAAAACTGCTGTTAGATTTTGAAGCCAGTTCTGTGGCTTTTTTAAACAAATCCAAGCTCGCCTTAATTTATCCAGCTATGTAGTCCAGTAGTTTAGGTCAATCTATGGTTGGAGCCTTTCTTTAATTTTCAGACTTAGAAAAGTCAGACATCACCTCCAGAGTTGACTACCGCAATGCGCTTTACTTATGCATCAGTGATGGAAACATTATCAGTCTTCAGTTAATTCACAAATGCTGCTGGTTTGATTTTCTTCCAGTAGAGAGTTAAACTCTTGCTGGTCTATAAGCGGTTACTCTTATAACTGATTTTACAACTTGTTTTTAAAGCTTTACACGGCCTGGCACCAAGCCACATTTGTGATCTTTTAACTCCTTACGAGCCCTTTCACTGTTCGGCATCCTCTGCCAGGAACTCTTGTCAGTTCCCGATACGGGAAATCTTTTGGCACACCGTTTTATTACGACTATTTTCTTTTGTACCTCATTATATAGTTGTATATTATTGGTGTGATCTCATCCTTTAGGTTGTGGTTACCCATTTCAGTTTATATTACACATAATCATATATTTGAAATGCCTATGTTGAGCATACTGCAAATGGGTTCTAGTATTTAAATCAAGTTTTTATGATAAAGTGACCATATAAACATATTTCAGGGAGAATGGAGCACAGGAGTTTATATAAAAGTAAATATATGCATAAGAATGTAGCCATGCAACCTTTGTGTACCATCTTGTTGCATATTGTGCAACTTCATCCTAAAAACCTGTTTTAAATTGAGCCTAGAGCTTATAAGTGGCCATGTGTTGCCCCCTAGTGGCCGTTTTGTGTATAGAAGCTAAATCAGTGTCAACAACTCATTGATGCCATGCAATTCCTTTTTTTTTAATAAATCTTATGTAACTGCCAAGCAATACAGTGAAGATTTCATTTTTTTTTTAAAAAAAGAAAAACGAAAAGAAAAACAGTAGCTCATAAACCTCACTCAAAACCTTCACTTCAAACGTACAGACGCCATTCATTTTCCACATCAGCTGGTAAATACAACTACAGCATTTCTCTGAGAGCACTGTGGAAGACGCTGGTTTATAGTATCCTCATAACAAGCGCGGCCCATTTTTGTTCTAAGTAAACGGAGCTCGACAGAAGCTTTCCTTTCCATCAACACCTCACAGACAACCCGTCAGTCCCCCCCTCCTCACGCCCCCCTCCCCCCCAACACTTGATGTTTCACAGCTGACTTTACACGGTTCCTCTCCGGGGCCCTCCTGGACACGTTCAACACTTCCTCGGCTGCTGGATGAAAAAGCTCCGGGGGGTTGAGTGAGGCTTCTCCACCGCAGGGCGCACCTTGCTGTGCCTCACGCTCACTGGCGTCTCCGGGAAGTCGTGGCTCAGCTGCAAAATGGCGGACAGAAGTCTTATTTAAGGAGGCGGCAGTTTCAGAGGCACAGCGACTAATCCCTGTTTTTGTATTTCTCCAATCATGATGTGGGAGTTTTTGTTTACCTTGTCAAGAGTTCCTGCCAGCAGTATGCCAACTTGCTGCATCCTGTTGGCGGTGGCAAAGGACCTGATGCACAGGTTTCAAACGGAGTTTAATATAACTTTGAAACTAATGGCACTGATCCAAGTGATCAAAATGCTAATATTGCAGATGCAGAATGTGGGCTTACCTCAATTTATCAGGCCTCTTAGTCTCCTTCTCTGGAGTCCCATGGGTGGCACCATCTTCCAGGCCTTTCTTGGCCACACGTTTTCCTCCGGCCTTCACTGTCGACACAGAACAGGAAGATTTGTTAGCCCAGAAATCAACCAGATAAAAAAAAAAAAGTTAGATATATGCACAGACTTTAAGACTTACAAGCCTCTTCTCTGGACAAAGCAAAAAAAAAAAAAAAAAAAAACACAAAAATTGTAATGCACTGCAGTAATGATGGGGGGGCTTGTTTGAGAAAGTGAGGTAATGACTGCTGTGGGACTGGAGTGGCTTTTCGTGGTGATCAGAACGAGAGACGGGGATAAATCTGAGGTGACAGAGATTCAAAGGAATAAAAAAAAAAAATATATACATTTTTCACATTTTCTGCCTCTGCTTTAATATAATAATGATATATATATATATACACACACACACACACAAATGAGTTTGGTTTCACACCTCAGCCATGCCCTGCTGCAATAATGGAGCCACACAACCAAACTTTGTCTCATTTTAAAGAGTGCCAAAATTGGACAGAGCATTTAAAAATCTTTGATATAACTTAAAAGTTATTTAGAAAGTTGCTCAATAATTACTTATATGACAAAACCCACTTAAAAATGAAAAATAAATAATTTTAAAGTCAACGTTGCATGCAAAAGGAGGCAGGTCATAGTGCAACACTGACAAACGCCACAGCAGACAAAAGCGTGAACTATAGCTCTGAGGTGAACACCTTTGAATGCACCGAACCGTCTCGCAAGAAGGTTTTATCTTGAGAGGACACGGTGTTACTTTCGCTGGACTGGGAGGCCTGCCTCCAAACAAGAAGCATGCACGGTGCAAAAAAAATCAGCACTCAAGTTTTAAACGCCAGTCAAGAAACCCGTTAAAACGACTATTACGCAACGCCCTGCATTTCAAAATAAAAGTTAAAACGCTTCACTGGAGCAGACTGGGCGTCTGTGTCGATCTGCGTCGATGACTGGAATACAACAACGCTTTTGTTTTAGAAAAAACAAAAAAAACAAAAAAAAAACTCGATGAGTGTTGACGAAAAAAATAAATAAAATGCGTTTACCTGCAGGAGGGTGGCCAGCTTTCAGCAAAGGAGTCTCCTTCGCTCCAGATTTGGACAGTTGTTGCACCATTTTTGCAGAGTTTCCGCGGAGTAGCAAGAGAAAGCAACCTGAAAGAAGAAAAAAAAAGTTCCCTGAACGCCCACCGCCTTGTTTTTATGCTCAAACCCAGATGACGTCCTGCGAGGCTGCAGGAAGTCTGCAGCCAGGGAAACGCCTATCTGCTTTGTTTTTTGATTTGTTTTTGTTTTTTTCTTTTTATACGAAAGTTTACAAGAAATGAAACTGGATGCTTGAACGCCTCGTGTGTTTTGCATTGACTTTTAAACGAGATTTTTTTCCTGTTGTGTCCTCTAATCTCGCGAAAACTCACGTTCGGGGTCGAAATCTTCCAACTTAAATACATTTAGTTAGTAAATATCAGACAACTGAGGTCATATATTAGTTCATCTTCTGCTTTTAAAATATGAGTTAACTATAATTTGAACTGGAATCCGGATTTTTTTTTTTTTAGTTGTTATTGTGTCCTCTTATTTTGAAAGTCTTGCAAAAACGCATATGCAGTGTGCAACTACTCCAACATTTACTTAATACGTTTAATTATTAAATATATAATAACTAGTTTAAGTTTCCATTCTGCCTTATAAAGATTTGCTGCATGCATTGTTTTTAAGTTTATTTATTTATTTTTTTCTGTTAGGTTTATTTTGAAAAGCTTGAGAAAACAACTGAAACTCTTCCTACTTCAATAAACGTAATCACAAGATATCTCAGCAGACTTTCATATCTGCTGCATCCCCTCTTTTCTGTCTGTGCACCACAGATTTTTTCTTATACTCTTTGTGACTGCAGACATTTTGGTCTTGTCAATGAAGAAAAAGCACGTGTCTCTGGTCACGTTAACTAATGTGGTCTATGTGAGAGGAAATCATGACAGCGTGACAGCCTGCGAGCATTCATGCACAATGCCGGGACCATGAAACTGAGGCTTTTTAAAAGGCCCTGCAAATCTTCACATGTGCAGGGGGAGACAAAAAAGCATAGCAAGGTGACAGGTGCATGAAAATCTGACAGGAGAATTAGGAGGATGTCAATCAAACTGCAAATGAAAACACCTGCAGGCAGGTGGAGGTGGAAGCACTCAAAAAAAAAAAAAAAGCCCAGAGGTCATTTTAACATGTCAGTGCAGAGTAAACACTGGTGTAACTGCTAAAAAAATGATTTATGGTCTGGTTCTGTTAAGCTATCACGATCACTCAAGGCGGCCTGCATGCACAGTACCAGAGCCCTGTCCCGCCTAAATGGAACCGCTCAGTAATCAGTGTTATCAGTTACAGAACGTCACAATGGCTGCCCTGCAAAGGCGCAGGTGTATTGATGATGGCTCAGTTCCACATAGGGGAGGCGTGTGCATGCTGGTTCGCCGTTGCTGTCGTTTCAACAGGACTCGTGATGGAAGTGAGCCATCATTAATATGCCTGTGTTTACCCTGCAGAGGCGAAACGTCTAAAAAATATCTGCAGTGGCATAGCACACATGCTTCCACAGTTACAAAAATGATGTTGCGCATTATCTGACGCCTTATAGCATGATCTTTAAGGCCCGTCTTGTGCTAATGTTAGGGTCACTGTAGCGCAGTGCATATTATCTGTGCAGTCATGAGGTAGCAGAATGCACATGTGGATGACGTGTAGAGACGCAGGTTCACGCCAGCAACTGTTTTGTTGTTTCTGCAGACGTCCAAGGTTTCCAAAGCTGCATACTGCTCTCTGGTTTGTGCAAACTAAACTGGAAAGTATTATGGTAACAAGCAGCACAATGTCAAGGAACATCAAGGGTCTTAAAGTGGTCCAGCTTAACTGCCGGATTTTGCGGTCTCGAATGTGGTCCACACAGTTTTACTCCTGTTTTACAGTGTTTATCTAAATAAGCGTAGTAGTGGAACTGTGCAGATAAGATAGAGGCCTACCAGCAGGTTAAATGACTTGGATGGGGACACTCTGTTATCTGTTTCTCCTTTATTTCGTCTCCGAATAAATCTCACAGAGGTTGTTCTTGTGCTGTTAAGTGTACTTAGAGTCTCTGTTCTTGTATCTTAACTCCGACTGCACCGCCTTTCTCCTTGGCAAGGGGCACAATTAGGGAAAAGCCGCCACTCTGTTTCCTCTTCCCACGTCCTGTCCCGTCCTGTCCTGTCCTGTCCTTTGTGTAGCTATATTTAGCCTTGTAGCATGAAATCTTATTTTATTTGTTGTTTCACTCTTAAGCCAGAGCAGGTTTCTTTTCTGAGCTTTGTATTTTTGTTACCCCTCCTGCTGCTTTGCATCCTGCTAAATAATTTAAAGCTCGTTCAGCTTAGAAGTCCACGGTCCCCTCCCCGCCTTAAGAGCTAACGTAACTCTGGCTCAGAAATGAACCTGAAAACACAATGTCCCGTGTTGGCCATCGGCGTTTGCTTGTGCTGCATCTGCATCTCTTATTTTGAAAATCTTGGCAAGAAACGCTGGTGAAGTGTTAACTTAAATAAATTCAATTACTTTAATCTAATAGCTGGAGCACTACTTAATTACACAACAAATTTCATTAAAATGAAACTTGTCAGTGAAGGAAAAGTGTGTGTCACTGATTAACATTTACAACTGTTATGTTTTATTCCAGGTTCTTAATTAAGACGGGACAGTGAGACGCTGTGCACAACACCAGGAATGTGACACTGGAGCTCAGTGCAGTCAGGAAGACTTTATCCTCACTCTTCCTTCTCGCCTGTAGGAGATTCCATTTGTCCGTTCGGATTATGCCATGATCTCCTTCAAACATGTCCTTGCTGTCAAACTTTAAAAAACTTCTCCTCTGATTTCTTTCTGTCAGTCGTCACTTTATTTTGAAATTGCTGTGACCCTCCTGTCTTCACGTTCAGGTCAAACGCGGCCTTATCTTCTCTTCCAATGCCACTCGTCAATAACTCTCATTTTTCTTTTATTATGTGCCATATTAAATAAAATCTTGTTTTTTTTTTTACTCAGAAGTGAGTCTCCTGAACTTAAGTGGACATTAGAACAAAGATCTATATGAACTACTGAAGCATCAACACCAACTGAACCTCCAAGGTTTTAAAAGCTGCAGGCCGACTGTTAACTGTTCTATGGTTAGATTTTAGTAATTAGTTCAGCAGCAACATCTTCTAAATTTTGAACCTCCGCTAAATTAACCGAAAATGGGAGCCAGGCAAATTACTATCTTAAGCCGTTCAGTCTCACTCACGGCCGTTGCAGATGGACTGGCGCTTGTTGTGTTCCTTTAAAAACTTAATGAGCAGAGTGATCACTCAGCGGGGTGTTCATTCAGCTCATTATTTCAAGTCCGACGATCTCAAATGAGAGCGACTCTTGTTTATCATTTCTAAAGAGGTCTAAAAATATAAGCTGGATATTTTAGGTTGGCCGAGGTACGTGCTGGCTGCAAGCCGCGGTCCCGGGCCTGTCCACAAACGGTGTGCTACATTCAGGACATGTGGGAATTCTTGGATTGCTAGTAGCTTATGTATTTATTTTATTTATTTTTGCATGAATTGTAGAGAAGATGAGCCGATCCCTGTGAAGTCATGTATGTTTTATGGTGAGCCTACAGGGCAGGTGGGGTGACCTACATTCTTGTTATAATGCTGCACGTTAATAATTCACCTTCACGTAAGTAAAAAATATTCCAGTCTCAGGTCAAATCTCTTACTGTTAACACTTTTACTCTGTGTGCCGTTCTTCTTATTCAGCATCAGTATTAGCAAAGCTGTGTTTCTTGATTCTTCATTCTTTTTTTCAATGCCAGGAGCAAAGTTTGTTCAGGTGCAAGTCAGCTACTGATCACATTGGTAGGGATTCGGTGTTGTGCTTCAGGGTGCAGCGGTTCTGTTTCATAAAACACTCCCGGTCCAGAGCTCCCCTCCTTCCACACATGTCTGCGTAAGTAATGAAACATTCCTCCAGCGAGGAGGAATGGGAGGAGGAAGAGGAGGAGATTACACTCAGAGAGCAGAAACACGCGATTCATACAGAGTTTAAAAAACAAAACCTTTTATTGTGTTAACATGGTTGTGTTACGATGCCATCTTTGTCCACATAGTTCTTTGTATATTTATATATCTTTAGAGATTTGACATGGCACGTGTTTTTTTTTTTCTTTTTTTAAACCAGTGCTGATGTAAACCAGGTAACATGTTTGTTTTTTTCTGTATTTACAATAAAATGAAAGAAATGTACAAGACTCCATGGCATTACACAGCTTCAACATTAAGTACAGATACACTTTGATCCCTCTGTACAATCTAACATCATTAGTTGACTATTCTTTTTAGTTTTAGTTTTTTTTTTTTTTTACAGGTATGAGTTCATGATCCATTTTGGCTTTGACACATACATACTGACCCCCCCCCTCCCATCTCGACTCTTACCGCGGACCCTCGCTTACATGACTCACACCTTTCACCATGCTATCACAGCTAAGAGTTTCATGAAGAAAATAAAACTAACATCTAGACAGTATGGGACGCACGTCTCTTCACCGCAGTGTCCAGCGTCGCCCCCTCGTCCCCAAGCGTGATTCCATCTTCCTCTACTGAATGTAAAACGATAAAAAAAAAAAGACTTTCCTTGATTTCCTTCTTTGGCACACATCCCATCTTTCCATCTGCTATCGCTCGGTTGAACTCCCCTCCGTACACACACATCCACTTTAAAACAAACACATTATAAAGCCAAGTTCATGAAAAAGTCATTTCCCGGGCTCCTCGCCCGTGCCCCTCCTCACACCCCGAAACCAGAATCAGGTGTGAAAGAGGTCGTCGACCTATACCCAGGAGTCAGGAGAGCCGGGGTACTGCTCTGCCCTGAAGGAAGGCCTTTGCGTGCTAGCATAATAGTCCACATAGTTGGTGGTTGATTTCAGTCCATGAGGCTGGGTGCCGTAGTCGACTGAGGGAGGGTAGGTGATGACCTCCTCCAAGTAGGAGTCGTCGTAGCCGTGGGGATGCTGCAGGTACATTCTGTAGGTATCGTAGTTCCTCCTGCTCGGCTCTTCTGGATAATACATCGGCTGCAAGGGAGAAACAGACAGGTAAGCTGGGATGAACTAATCCTTTATAAGATTTTCATGAAGTTTAATTATCTGCTTTCATTGTAAGTGGCTGGATCCTCACTTTAGAATTACCTCAAACACACAAAACCTGAAATGCATGTATATAATAGAGTGCAACTGTTTTTAATTTGATCTATATCAACCAAACATGTCCCACTGTTGCTGCTGAGTCCTATTTTCAACTTTTATTAAGAAGCTGTCACAGGAAGTAACAACACGGACATGTGACTGAAACATTAAGGCAGTGACAAACCCTGTCGATGGTCGGCCGTTGGACAATCGACAAGTCAGCGGCCTTAGTTTTATCAGCGTGTCCTGTGCCGTTTGCCACTAATCGGACCTCTGATGGCGGCTTTTCAGTCGATTTAGCACACTGAATGGTGCATGGTTGACAGAGATCGCTTTGATTGGCCGATCAGCTTAGCGAACCAGTGCACAACAAGAGAAAGTGACGAAAATAAATAAAAAGACAAAGCTCGTTTCTCATCTGAGCGTTGACACAGACAAAATATTTTCTCAACATCGCGATCATCTAGAATGAATAAACCGTAGACCAACAGATGAACAAGATTCAGTAGAGGCCAGCTCTGTATGACAGTAGTAGTAGTAGTAGTAGTACAAATACAAACTACTGCCACCTGCTGGTCTGAAGAGTTATTTACTTTTCCCACAATTATGCCTAAATATACTTTTAACAGGAGACTGTATTTAAAAATGCAGTTGTCGTGAATGGGAAATCCTAGATTCATTTCTCAGTCACGGAGGTTGTTGCCTGATCTACAAGAAGGATCCAAGCCTCATATTTGTGTGGTCAATGTGACAGTACATCCAGCAACCATTTAGCTTAGCATAACGAGCTAGCTTGGCTCCATAATCTCTATACTCACAAATTTACTGGCTACAGCGTGTATGTTCAATAATAACAAAAGTCTTTGTGGTTTTATGTGACCCCTTGGCCCGTAAAATCACAATTATATCAATTTTTTATTATTACCTCTGGAAGAAAGCAAACTATTTCCTATAATATCAGACTATACCTTTACTTTAAGAAAAATTTAATACTTCTGCCACAAAATAAAAACATAAAACATGCCTTAAACCGATCTTCCATTTGACGGTAATAAAATGTAACATCAAATACTGACGTCTCAGCAGTTCCAGCGAAATGCACTTTTGTCTAGCTGGAGATTTTTCAGCCGGTGAGCTAATCAATCATCTTCCCGCCTACACATCTCTGGCTGCTAACAGACCACAGCTTCAAGGAAAATGGGAAAAATCCAGGAGACGGATGAAATAAAACGGGGCTAATGACTGTCTTCGCACATTAACAAGTCTAAATGTGATGAGACGAAGGACTCTGTGTGCCCCGTCTCCCCGCGCCGCTTATCTGAGCGGGCACACATGGACGTGTCCGACAGTGACAGGTGCCTGAGACGCACCCGGACCATCCCAATCCCAGCAGTCACATTCGCTCTCGCTCAAACAATGGCTGATGTGCTGGGTCATTCCCAGCATCGCCATTTATCCGCAGCAGAATATGTGTTAGTCTCTTTGTATTAGTCAAGCGGGGTAGAAGGGCTGGTCGTAGTCGCCAGGTTTATACACCGCAGCGGAGGGATCAGAGCAAGGGCCTTGTACCCGTACTATCAGATACTTCATAGGAATATCCATTCTCAGGCAGGTACATGTAATACTACCTACCTACTGTCTTTACAGGATGCTCTATTAGGGATGAAGCAGATTAAACGATCAGTTGAGCAATAAATAAATTGAATAATAATTACTAGAACTTTATGCTGAATACTAGGATGCTATTATGTTACATCATCGTCAGAGTCATTGAATCATCTTTAGGGCTGAATCAGAGCTGATATACTCAGCTAAGAGGAGACTCTGGAGGCATTAATGCACAACTGTGATATTCACCTGTGTTCTTCTGGGCTCCTCTCTTGTGGGTGATGAGTAGTAATAAGGAGACGGCTTTCCAGACCCTGCAAAAAAACCCAGAACAAAACCCATAACTATGAAGCGAGCGCTGCGGAACATCAAAGTGTGCAAATACATGTCATATCAGTGAAAAGGTTTGCACGTCCCCAGAGGGCAAACATGTCTGTATTTAGATAGAGGGGGGATCAAGAAGTGCTGCGCTGTGCCGGAGAGAAATAACGGCAAATAATAGAGCTGGCCGCCGCAGTTTTGTTGTTTCCATAGCCCATGGGATGGGTATTTTCATTGGCACTTTATCAAACCGGTGGAATCCAGAAACTCAATTTCCACTTGTCCGTGTAACACATGGACAGTTGAGTCTGCGGCTCGTTCTGTTTACTCTGTCCTCCCCCTGATTCCACCAACCAAGTGTAGGCTGGCGAGAGCTCTCGTCTGGCTGTAGTATGTCTGGGTGCCCACTCGCTGCCCCCTGTCTGCGAGCTGCGACTTGGGCCTGCTAACAATGGCGCCATTGTGAAGTGTCCACCCCTGGCTGGTTGGTCCACTTTACTGCTGTGCAGACCAACGACGGCACAAAAACAGCTCTGAAGTGCTCTGAATGAAACTGACAGACTGTCTCAGAGCTGGCAGGCGTCGGTGGAAATGATAAGAGAGGAGTGTCTTGGCAAGGAGAGCAAGACGGGCTGAGGAATCTGCTTGGAGCCTCATGACGGATAAAATGGATAATGCCCTGCATACAGAGGACCTGAGAACAGCCTACAGCTGCAGACAGTGTGTTGAATTAGATATAGAAAGAGTGCTTTCGTACCTGTATACTGTTTTTTATGGATACCATTGTCTCCTTGGTAATTATAAAATTGCATAGTTGACTGCGCTCTCTGATAATCTCTGATAGTGTCCCTATGCTCTTTGATGCCCAGCATCGCAGGAGACGACGTGGCACTGGCAGCTGCAAAGAGAAAAACAACACGTTTAGATGTTAAATTCCAGAGGTTTTCCTGTTTCGCTGCCGGTGTCTGTTTCCATCTGGCAGCAGGTCTGGAAGTTTGCTCAACCTACCAGGGTGGTTGACTGGAGACATCTGAATGGTGTTGGTGGGGAGGGTGGGCTGGGACTTGAACCTGTCCCGTTCAAGTGTTGACACTGGGGTGAGGAAATGGTTTTGGTTCCATCCATCCTGTTGAGGGAGGGAGCGAGAGGGTGGAAAAAAAGTGGTGGTTAGAATAACTAGAACAGAGCTGGATACTGTGACATTCATGTCTGGTATTTGTTTTGGTTCACAGTAAACCCTGTTTAACCCTTTATAGTGACAGGACATGCTTTTCTTTTATATTTTCTCTTCTTGCATTAAAACATACGTTAATCTTTCTGCACATACAACATCAGACCGTTATAGCTACACTATAAATCCCAGTGTACTTACTTTTTTATAAATGGTACGCAGATCCCTGTACTGCCACAACGTGTTCAGCACCTGAGCGGCTGCTTTAACCACCTTCATAGAATACCTGGAAAACAATCAAAAACATAGATATATACAATGATCAGGCATAACATTATGACCACCCTACTAATATTGTGTGGTCTCCCTTGTTGCTCTAAAACAGCCGTGACTCTTCAGAGAATGGACATGGGCCTTCTGAGGGTGTCCTGTGGTGTCTGGCAACAGGATGTTATTAGTGGGGGCCTTTGGGTCCTATAAATTGAGGGGAGGGGCCTCTGTGGATCATCCCACAGATACTTGATCAGTTTGAGATCTAGTGAATTTGGAGGCCAGGTCAACACCTTGTGCTGTTTTTCATGTTTTTTTTCATTTGTGTTCCTGTGTCAGGCTGCATCCTGCTGGGGATGGCTGCTGCCATCAAGGAGTGTCATTGCTATGGGGGGTGACTGGTCTGGTCTAGGTGTCTGGTACATGTCTATGTAACATCCACATTAATGCCAGGTCCAAACGTTTCCTAGCAGAACACTGAATTGTCACGAAATGTTATTCACTTCACTCGTCAGTGGTCATAATATTGTGCCTGATCGTTTTATATATTACCATCCTATATATAAAACCGCTTTGACATGAGTAAATCAGTTCTTTAGATTACACTGCAAATATTACAGTATGACTGATGGAAGAGTGTGTCCTCGGCGTGTTTTAACCTGGAACGTTACTGAATATATAGCAGACTAGAAATAGCTTCATCCCACAGGGATGTAAAACCTAAATGCACACGGAACCACCTTCCCTGTGGCTATGGCTTCTCCTTCTCCCTTAAATGTGTGTGTGTGTGCTTTTCCATGGAAGGGAGGAGGAACCAGGGGAGTCTGTAACGTCCAGCTTCATACGTCTGACGACTTTCGTGTATTTTAGTAGTTCATGGTAGAGTCAGGTGAGTATCTGAAAAAAGCGCTAAGACAAATACACGCTACTGTAGCACACCTGTCTCCTCTGCCCTTGGTGATGTTGACCAGCTTCTCGATCCCGCCCGTATCGGCCAAGGCCTTGGCGTTCTCCATGTTTTTGCTGGTGACCTCGTGCAGAGTGCAACAGATGGCTGCCACGGTCTCGTCTGACAGCAGGGTGGTGTTTCCCCCAGGGAGACGGTTGACCAGGTCCCTCATTGCGTACTTCCCTGAGGGGGAGGGGATAAGGTGAGACATGCAGCTAATATATTATGACGCGCTCTACAGCAGATTTGAGAGCAGAGAGAGAAGCCGGGGAAGTTTCCGCACTTGGTTCATTTTTTTTTTTTTTTTTTTGTTCATGTTACATAATGTATAAGGAAAAGTCACCCACAGTGACCTCAACTACATTATGCATTTTCTATATCAGGAGCGACATATTCATTTTGCATAGCCTGCAGTGAGGCAGGCAGTTTTACTAAATGACATTGCATTATAATCGCAAGGGTGTGCATCCCGGAGAAAAGGGACTGTTTCCCCTATCTATCCTTCAGCACAGCATCCTGAAGTCGAGCACCTAAGTACTTGCTGCACGAACGCACACACAAATAAAGCACCTTAAACCATCACTGAACCTCCTCCCCTCCCTCTCCCCATGGACGTCACCCATGCCTCTCTGTGACCGTAACTCCTCATTAATTCCCCAGAGAGAGCACATAAAAACGTGTTTTTTCATTAAATGAGGCTGTTTCGAGGAACACAAAAAGGCTGGAGGGAGATAAAATTAAAAATAATAACATGCAGTTAAAATGGTCACAAAAAGCCTGCAATTAATTAAAATAAATTATTTTGAACACATTGTTTAATAATGGACTTGCTGTCGGTAGGCATCCTATAAATATACAGTATGATGATTACACATGTTAATACACAGTGTTGCGTAGTCTGTCGGGAATCAGTATAATTAAATGACAGATACGTGCTGTTTAACAATTATCTGATCTTATAATGTAACTGCAACATAAACACATTATGCAGACGTGTGGCAGCATTAATAATCTTCTCTATGTATAAAGTCATTCAGCCCAAGAGCGTTGTTACGATCTCAAATAGAAATGTTCTGAGAGTGTGACTTCTAACCTATGAGCTCCTTGTTCCTGACATCCAGAGCCATGTTCCTCAGAGCCGTTGCCACCGAACACACCACCCTGTCGTTATCCATCCGCAGCAGCTCCACCAGGATGGGCAGCCCTTTCTCCTTACGCACTGCTGCACGGATGTACGCTGCAAACTGTGTACACAAGAGGCATTAAAACTGCATGAGGGTCTCGCCACCGTGGCAGAAAAAAACAGCATGGTCTTGAGACGCATACGTTAGCATGTGTGATTCCAAGTGTAAAAGTGACACACAGGAGGTGAGCTGTTAAATCCCTTTTAAGCAGCTGAACAGACGCTTTGTCTGGAAGGTTTCATATTTAGAGCAAACATAAAAACAAAAGAGGAGGAGTTTGTTTGAGAGTGTGCATGCATATACAAACATCTGTACCTTCCAGTTGCCGGCTGACAGGTTCTGAAGGGACCCAGCTGCACCCTCCAGAGTGGCAGGATTGGAGCTCTCGGCCAGCAGTGTCAAGTAGGGCTTAACCACTGAAGGGTGCCAAAGCATCTCTGCACCCTTGGGAGACTTTGAGAAGCCAGGGATGGGCCCGACGCCGTCCCACTGAACAAACAACGACAGAGTTTTGTCAGGCTGCGTGAAGGCGGGAACCTTTCATAAAAATCTGACTTTACATAATTATGGAGCACAAACAGGCCGTGTGGTTTCCTTTGTGTGGTTTGTACTACTCACAAGAATGTCTTTTGAAAAGAAAAACAATCCACTGACGCTCCACTGGCCTACATGTTGAATAAACATGCACAAACCAATTTAAAGTCCACACTTACCGTGTCTTCATGCAAGCTGTTTTTTTTCTTCTTTCTCTTCCTGCCCCAGCAGCTGGAATCCACCTCCTTACTGGGCGACTCTCTGCCCAGCAGGCCGTCCAGCTCCTCCCCACCTATCAGTCGGGATGGCACAATCTCCAGCTCCAGACGATATGACAGGTTCCTTAGAGTGCAAATACAATTCTCCACAATCTGTCAGGCACAAGGAGAAAGCGGTTAGCGCCGGGTAGTTATAGCAGCGTCTTTCTAAATCACCATGACAAAAGGCACAATACAATAAACTCTGCAGCGTACTACAGTCTCTACAGCCAGCATGTGGGACACAGGCCTACTACTTGCTGCGTTACAATGATATCAGTTAGATATAGAATCCATGGGTCTCTGGACCAGAGCAAATGGATTTAATTCCACGCTGTTTGAGTTTTGTAAAGACTTTGCCTCATAGAATGTCAATGAGCATATGCTGTCTGACAAAATTAAGGGCTCTTGTTCTGAGGGGAGACGATCCCTGAGATACTATTATTATGATGATACTGTGAGGTAACTGGTTTAAATCCACTCTATGTCCATGGCTGAGGTCCCTTGAGCAAACACCTAAACTGAAACTGCAGAGAAAACATTTCTTGTATGTGTACATATATTCATTACGTTTGTTACAAAGATATAAGTCAAATCTATCAGACTGTGACTACCATTCATTGCGCCTGCATGGACACTGCTTTGTGTGACAAAGCATGTGAAACAGTAGCTGCCGGCTGCTGTGAAGGTCATTTAGACACAGGCAATAAAAAAATGTTTTCTTCGTGGCTAAGTGTGTACGTTCACGTGTGTGTGCATTGGTGGGTGTCTTCTGTGTGTACCTTGCTGTCGAAGTCCGAGGTGTTTACACAGGCTTTTATGACGTAGAGCAGTGAGTCAACCAGGCCGTCGCAAGTGCGCATCTGCTTTCTGGCCTCCTCACCGGCCGAACTCAGGTTCCTTTAAAAAAAAATTAAAAAATGCGCACACACATTCAATTTAGATGTTTGATTTAGGACTTCGTCCAACAAACAAATGTGCAAACATAGAGAATGACAGGTGTGTGTGTGCCACTACGAGGGAGGTGTAATTGTGGGTTTTGTCGTTCGCATTTGGTCATCCATAATACATGAGCTGTGTGTGTGTGTGTGTGTGTGGGGCCTGACTGAAGTAATTACACTACTTTGCTGAGTAAATAAGGAACTAATAACCATGCCTATGCATGTCTGTGTGCAAAGAGACACTCAGACACACTCAGCCCAACTAGCTGTCACCAATTAAAGGCTGAGATCAACACACTGCACAATATCTTCAAAGGAAGGAGGCCCCAGGAGACAAGTTAGGATTATTATTACATCATCTTTGACTATAATAGTCTCTGAAATGATGACGGCTTTGAAAACGAGGGCAGACAGGTCAGAATTCTTGCTAGATGACTCAAATGTGTCCAGTCAATTACCAGCCTTTGTATGATTTTTCTTTTGATGTTGTATACTCAAGTCCTTACTTGTGTTACTTGTGGCAAAACACACATCATCCTGATGTGGATCTGTTATCCATTTAAATGCGACTCTACATTGTTTCTATAAATGATGAAAGTGATTATATGAGCGACATTAACACAGCTATTGAGGAGCATTATGAGCTCATGCATATTCAGATGCAACAGCAGCAGACGTCCACAGGGGGGCGCTGGAGCCAAGTGTGATCATCAGGTGGTTTACCTTAGGCAGCCCGAAGTGTTCCTCAACACCAGGGAGGAGTGAAACTTCAGCTTGTGGTCGTCGTCAAAGGTGGCGCTGCTCCATCCGGAGTGAGGGATGATCACAGTGTTGGTCAGAGTTGTTAAGGCGTCCCGAATGATTGTCATCTTGACGGCGTCACATGACGACAGGTTCCACAGCACCCCTGAGGGGAACAACCAAAGCACACACATTTAGCAACAGGCATTCAAAACCACCAGCGATGTCAGCTGCCATGTGCAGTTAGGGTAAGAGAAGAGAAGAAAAAAAAAACAACTACATGCTTTTAATAGCTCAGTGTGTGTAGATGTGTTCACAATACACACACACACGCGCACACGCACACACACAAAGGACTTAAGTGAAAAATATTCCTCTTCAGAAATGAATCCCCAGCATCAAGGCATTAGACATTCACATCAAATTTCATCTCGGCAGAATGTCCTCGGGGCAAAGATTATTTGCTTGAAATGAAAAATAAAGGGAAAGGGATAAGACGGGGATCCAAATGGCATCAGCTCAGTCATTTGAAATGAAAAATAAATAATGTAAAGTCTTTAGAAATTATGCCACCATTTCGCTCAATTCAAATATACATTCGGTAACCACTGATAATCACGCACAGTCCTCGCAGCCTTTGATGCTGCATCTGTCAAGGATTAGGCCGCATGTAACATGTTCTCCTAATTAGATGGCTCTTGCTGCTAGGCTTATACTAAGGCACAGACTGACTTCAGTAACCTTGCAGGGGGCTAATGCCGCACAAGATAGAATATACAGTAAATACTCGGGACTTAATACATTGCTAATGCTCAAAAACGCTGCAGCGACAAAACCCCAAGTGCAGTATGGATGTGTGTTAGCGGCCCAAGTGCGGTTGCTTCATGACTTATGCATCCAAATTTGCTATTGTTTTCACTCTACAGCTTGTTCGCCTCGTCTGTGAAAGCAGTACATGACCTACAGATCCGAGCATGACATTAACACCGACCCTGGTGTTTGCATACGTTTTTCCACGCACCTCGTCGGGAGAGGTCAAAAATAATGACAAGCCTTTCCCGGCTTCTTCTTTCTCAACCCCACTGTTTATTTTCTCTCAGCGTGCCGTTCGCCCCCCCTTGCTCTAATTGAGGCGATGGAGACGATAATAATCCGTAATATGGCCCAGGAGCCCAATTCAGACGGGCTGCTGCCAAAAAGCTGTACAGACAGATATATGCTTGGCACATAGTGTATCTGCCTGTGCCAGTCATTTAATCAACAATTTCACTTATCATTATCCTTATTAGTACTACGTTAAAGTGCTGTAAAGGCCATTTAAATCCTCCAGTCAGCTTTCATTATTATTATTATTTCATTTTTACTTCATCGGGGCGAAGCTGAGTATCATGTGACTGTCACGAGTTAACATGCAGCACGTGCTTTATATCTGAGCCTGCCAGCAGAGTGTGAGCGTATGGGTCTGAATGCCAAAACCCAAACATCAGTCGGGCAAGCACCTCTGCTCTGCCTCAGTCAGTGGGATACAATTTCATCAAACTTTTGCGGCGGTCGACCTATGATCTCAGGGCAAGCACATTCAGGTTTGTGTTTGCCTTTCTCATAGAAGGATCGCCATCAAATAGGTCCACTAACGCACTGATAACACCCTCATGCACGCTGGCCAACTTCCTCAATTCTTTTAACTCTGCAATCCGCTCAATTCATAGCCCCCTCCGACAAGTTCCTCCACACCCACTGTAACGCCGATTTGTAGATATGAACGCTCTCAGGCAGGATTTCAGACTGGCCCCGTGGAGGTGGCCAGGGGATTGCCGGGGAAATCAACAGGGGAATTTACCGAGGTGTGACTGACAACGCCGTCAGTGGTGCAACACCAGCAGTAATACCCATAAGTCTTATCTGACAGTCAAATGGACTGAAGACCTGTATGTGTGTGTAAACATGGTCCTGAACCTTGTTCTCTGCTGTGTGGCTCGTTCTCTGCTGGCCTGGCTTTGAAACATTGCCCCATGATAAACACTGTTGTGACACCTGGGCCAAAAATCTATCCAGCAAGCACAAGAGAGAGAGACTCAACAGAGAAATGGAGATAAATAAATAAAATATGAGGCAGGTTGGAATAACTCTAACCGCAACTGAAACACAGGCTGACAACTCTCATTCTATTCATTGTAGATGTGCAGCGCATTTTTTTTTTTTTTGTCATTTGATGAAGCTAGAGGTTTCTCTACACATCTAGCGTTTGTGTCAAGTAAGCTTAATGAATGAAAGTGAATAACCAATTCTCAAGTGCCACTAACTCTGTCAGGTAAAGCATTAACATTAAGTTCAATCGGTTATAAAAAAAAAAAAAAGGATATGCTGACCGTCCAAAAAACGATTTATTAACCTTTCAATTTTGAGAGCTGAGCTGGAAAACCGTCAATGCCGCATCGACTGAACCTCAGAGCGTCAGCCTTGTGTGTGTGCTTTTGAGGTTAGTGGGCGTTTCTCATTTTCTCCCTCTTGCAGTGGAAGTCGGCAGATTACCGCTCATGGCTGTAACTGGATTTATTTTGGATCAAATTACATTTCTCATTTATATTTCATTTTCAAAAAACACAAACACAGCATTTCTATGCCAACACTTGGTAACTAGCTCTGTGTGTTGATGCTACTTTGTTGAACTCTGTAACTGGAAGTTGTTAAATTTTTTGACTATAGACTGAGTTCGACTACTGAGTACTGAGTTTATGTCATGATGTGTCAGGACCTTGAGTGCCATGCAAGACAGAATTAAATAAAATACAGTATTACTATAATAAAAATAAAAAAATCTGTTAGATATTAGAGATTTCCACTTTGGTGACTATGTTTTTCACATTTTAATTGGATCAAACCAAGATTAAGAACGCAAATTGTGAACCCAAAAAGGAGGGAACCATAACATCTAACACTGCTAAACAAAACTTTTTCCGTGCATGTATGGGTGGTGTGTGTGTGTGTGTGTGTTTGTGACTGGCAGTTTCAGGTGTCCAAGCAATTGGAGCTAATGGCAGAGCAGTGGGCTTGGCCTTTTGATCTGAAGGGCTGTTTAGGGACAGAGCAATAACCACAACAGCTGTGAGCAGACGAGGCAGGTACAGAGATGAGATCGCATTGTGACTCCCTACAACATGACCCCTGACCCGAAGCAAGGGTGGCCTGTTCTTGCAGCCGGCTTTAATGAAGCGTAGACGACACCTGGACCTCCCAGTGGAGTCGAAAAGGAGCCACTGACACAATGGGATGCGAAGAGTTCAGACAACTGTTCAACTCCCCAAACAGCATTGAAAGTGCAGCTTAAGAAGGTGATATAATTCAAATTATAAGTACTGCACTATGTCGCCTCATAACTAGAAAGGGTGAGGGACTGATTTCTATCTGCCCTACTTGAAAGATGGCGTGGGATGTCCTTGTGTCCTCCTCAAAGCTCTTTATGTGGATTGTTCTCATCAACTGTAATTAACCAAAGGTGATGCAGCACTGCTGACCTTTTCAAATTGCTCCCCATCCTGGGGTCTGCACCACCAATTAGCCGCAGCAGGCTCTCTCGACTAGTGGATGAAAGGGAAAAACCTCAACAGAGCTCGCATTAAAGCCGCTGACGGTGACTGGGCAACAAGCGTCTGTAAAGCCTTTTAAAATCTGAATTAAGGGAGTGAAGAAGGACATTTTAGACTCCTGCGTTCTTTCACAAAAGAACAAGTGTGAGCTGACACAAATTATGCTTCTTTAAAAATGTTAATTGCTCTCTCCTTTGGTGTTTCAACAGACTTCACTGAAAAAGGAAGCTGAAGACAATCTCTTTGTGGACATTACAGTCTTGTGTTCATACTCTGGCTGTATTGTTCACTCTCGGGGGAATACTGGACTGTAACCTGAGACCATGTTAGACCGGGGGCTGACTGAGTCCAGCACAAACAGCTGACTCAGCCACCTGGGAGCCAAATGTCTTGGCTTGCTTATTTCTGTAGCGCTCCACCCTGATCCCAAACAACATGGATTTATACCCAGTTTGCAGGGCTCAAGAAACACTGCACACAGCCTAATGCAGAGAAGCGGAGAATGACAAGCAGGCTGATTTTCCGTAAGAGTAGAAGCTAAGTCTCTCCGCAGCCTAAGTAATGAACGAAAATTAATCCGGTGGAATCGTGGTTTTGTTGCACATATTATAAGCAGTAGTGACAGCATTAGCAGCAAAGTAAGGACAAGCCTCCAGGACTACAATCATAATCTTAGGTAGAACACGGTGAGCTGTCTGTTTAATTGTTCATTTCAAGCATCCCAATGCACTCCTCATCTCTGGAAGCAATATTCTGCAGTTAAACATGACATGCACTAACAAACAACCTCGAGCTACACACAGAAACCACATCAAGATTCATGAGTTGAAGTACAGTACCGTAACTATCTCTCCTACAACACCCCTGGGTTTGTCAGGTAAATAATTCATCCTCTTCTGCACAAGCTGTGTACGGTGCCTCTCCTGCTGTAACCCAACAAAAGATCTCCTGAGGAGTTAGTCAGTTTCTTAACCCCTTGAAATTCCTGTAATCTTCACCTAAAAAAGGCGCACCCAAAATAAATTTAAAGCTGTTCCTGAACAATTTGGAGTACAGACATGGTTTTTGGCCTCTGTTGAAAAATAACACTCTGAATTTTTCTCCCCAACAGTCAGAATCTGTCTAGTAAGTAATAGGAATTTGAATACACTGGAAAAGAAGGATTTTATGTCTGCCAAATTATTTTAATCATCATTATCATCAATCATTAGCTTGGTGGTACAGACTGGAAAACACAATGGGGCCACAGCTTGAAGACTTACCTCGTCCCATTTCAAATATAACAATAATACTACAGAAAATGAGTGTTTTACACCGTTTCTTCTAAGGATGGTCTAAGAACAATCGTTTATTGGGTCAAGTGAGGTGCCAATCAAAAGCTCAGAGTTCAGAGCTGTTTTGGTACCACGGTGTGGCTAATACATGCAAGCTAACTGAAGTTACAATCAAGAATATGTGTAAAATACGCGCTTCTAACAAAAATTGTGACTTGTGCCTTCATAGATCAAAGGCTTGGTGTGGACTAACTATCTTACTGGACCCTTGACAATGTGACGGGACCATTATTGTTAGCATTTCATCTGCTCTTGGAAAACTGTGAGGCTCAACAGATGAGTCAAATAAATGTTTGTGTTAGCGACTGGTCTGACGTAAGTGTTAACACTAGAAGTCCCAGAGAGCAGCCATTTGGCTTTTCTACCTATAAAACCCACAGGGCAGCCGATCGGCTGGAAGGCTTTTAGCTAATATCCTAAATCACCTGTGAACCCTCCTTCTGTTATGTAAACGAGGCAGTCACTGGGGCACCACAGGAGGGGACATGCTGAGCCACTTCAAGGAAACTTGTGGGGAGGGGAGGGGGAGTGGGCCCAGAGAGCTTATGGGGGACGGGGTAAGCACACAGAGCAGTGTTCACTTCTAACCTGGCAACACCTTGAGACAGAAACTGGTTCATCCCAAAGACAAAACACCTTGACATAAAATGGGGGAGGGGGGGAATCGGAGAGGAGCAGGATTGCTGGGGGTTTGGAGGCCAGAGTGTGTGGGGGAGGGAGGCACACCTGAGGGCTGTGAACTCATTTGCTCTGTCCGGGCTGCTAACTGACTGTCTGTCTTTCACCAGTTTCACCAGGTGGCAGCCTGGGCAGAACAAATGAGCTGAATCAAAATGTAATATATGTAGAAGGATGTAGAAGTTATCAGGACCCTACAACACTGGGCTTCCAACATCCCCACCAGACACATAGGAAAAGTAAAAGAACAGAACCACATCAAAAAAGCACTCAAAATCTGTGGTTATCCCAACTGGGCCTTCATGATATTTACACATATTTACAAATAATAATAAAAAAATGCATTATCAGGATACAGTGTTAGAGAGTGGAAGTGAGTGAGACTTAGACTTAGAACTTAGACTTAAAACTTTATTGATCCCTTTGGGGTGACTCCCTCAGGGAAATTTGAGTTTTCCGCAGCAGCAAGCACACAGAGCAGTTTGCAGACAAACAACAGCAGTGGTTTGCAAATAGTTATTGAAAAAGTGATTGAATAATAAAATGGTGAACATTAAATAATGAACGGTGAACTTCCTTTGAGTGGGATTAAAATAAGATGTAGTAAAACTCTAGTAGGGAAAAATAAACAGTAAGTAACAGTGAGTGAGGTGAGTACATTTCAATAATCACGCACAATGCTGGCACTGCCAAGCCATCTCCTTTCTGCATTTGCCACATGTGTATTTGTAGCAGTCAATACATTGCAGTCACATGAGTCATTATGGCCACATTGGTCATTAGCATGGCAGTGCCAGGATTGTGAGTGATTATTGAAATGTACTCACCTCACTCACTGTTACTTACTGTTTTACTGTTTATTTTTCCCTACTATAGAGTTTTACTACAGCTTATTTTAATCCCACTCAAAGGAAGTTCACCGTTCATTATTTAATGTTCACCATTTTATTATTCAATCACTTTTTCTATAACTATTTGCAAACCACTGCTGTTGTTTGTCTGCAAACTGCTCTGCGTGCTTGCTGCTGCGGAAAACTCAAATTTCCCTGAGGGAGTCACCCCAAAGGGATCAATAAAGTTTTAAGTCTAAGTTCTAAGTCTAAGTCTCACTCACTTCCACTCTCTAACACTGTATCCTGATAATGCATTTTTTTTATTATTATTTGTAAATATGTGTAAATATCATGAAGGCCCAGTTGGGATAACCACAGATTTTGAGTGCTTTTTTGATGTGGTTCTGTTCTTTTACTTTTCCTATGTGTCTGGTGGGGATGTTGGAAGCCCAGTGTTGTAGGGTCCTGATAACTTCTACATCCTTCTACATATATTACATTTTGATTCAGCTCATTTGTTCTGCCCAGGCTGCCACCTGGTGAAACTGGTGAAAGACAGACAGACAGTTAGGCTGCGTTCAGACTGCCAGCCAAAATCCGATTTTTAGCCCATTCAGATTTGAATCGGATCTCGATTTTGAAGTCTGAACAGTGACAGATCACACGAAATCCGATTTTTGCCAAACGGTTGCAAACCACATCCAGAGGTAGTTTCATATCGCATTCGTATCGGATATGGACAGATGCGTCTCAGTCTGAACAGCTCCCAACACTCAGATGGGTTTTGACTGTCCGTGACGTCACTTACGCGACGCCAGGCCAGAACCAATGCGCCAGACCGCGTGCCTATTTCCGTTGTGGAGGAGCCACGTTACGGCCACGGACAGTGATATTACAGCTATCACAATGGAGGAGGACTTTGAAAACAATTCGCCTTGGACAGAGGAAGAAACTGCATGCCTTATAAATCTTTACACTGACGTGACGTACATCCATCGTGTTGTTTGTTGTTGTTTTGCTTGTCGCTGTCGCAATTATATGACGTCTGACAAATACACGTGCTGAATGACGCTTCCGCTCGTTGCTACAGCAACCTATCAGACCGGTGAAGAATGTGGCCCAGTCTGAACAGAACCATATCCGATTTGGACACTTGCTAAAGGCAGTGTGAACAGTCAGCCCTAAAAATCGGATATGAGAAGGAATCAGATTTGAATCAGATCCGTCTGCAGTCTGAACGCAGCCTTAGCAGCCCGGACAGAGCAAATGAGTTCACAGCCCTCAGGTGTGCCTCCCTCCCCCACACACTCTGGCCTCCAAACCCCCAGCAATCCTGCTCCTCTCCGATTCCCCCCCTCCCCCATTTTATGTCAAGGTGTTTTGTCTTTGGGATGAACCAGTTTCTGTCTCAAGGTGTTGCCAGTTTAGAAGTGAACAGCCACCCTCTCCCCCATAAACTCTCTGGGCCCACTCCCTCTCCCCTCCCCACAGGTTTCCTTGAAGTGGCTCAGCATGTCCCCTCCTGTGGTGCCCCAGTGACTGCCTCGTTTACATAACAGAAGGAGGGTTCACAGGTGATTAGGATATTAGCTAAAACCCTTCCAGCCGATCGGCTGCCCTCTGGGTTTTATAGGTAGAGCAAAAAATGCTGGGACTTCTAGTGTTAACTGATGTGACTGGCTGTTATGATTGTATCCTGAAATGGTGTGCTTCATTCTAATCTCAAGAAATTAAGCTTTCCAACAGTGTATAACATGCGTTAAGTTAATCCCAGGTTTAGTCGCGAAAATATCTGAAAACAACATTGGAACGGCAACGGGTCAAATAAGAGGATTTGAATATCTTGAATAGCTTGGGCCAAAAAAAAGCATATGCAAAATAAAACATTGAAATTGTAATTTGAATGCATCAGTTTATTATGACACTAGCTGCAACCCTTATAGGGAGTTCGTTTCATAACAAATGAAACAGAAGAGCATCATTATGGAATAATGTACTGGCGAGGTTAAAGAAGCAAAATGAATAATGTATGGACACACATATTTTCCCCACTCACTGACTAACCTGTGACAAGCTCCCGCACTTCTGCGTCCACAGTCTTCCTCAGCAGGCGGAGCAGCGCCGGGATACCCCCTGCGTTCCTGACAGCAGTCTTGTTGTCGTCCATAGCTTTGCCATAAACGAGGTTCCTCAGAGCTCCACAAGCGTTCTTCTGGACCTCAAGGGCTTTGTGGTCTAGTAGGTCCACGAGGTGTTTAATTCCTCCCAGACGACACACCTAGTAGACAGGAGGAATAAGATCACACACTATTATCAGATGGGAACTGATTCTTACACAAACAGCAATTTTTGTTCAACTTACATACTGTGGGAAAGCAAAGTCATGCATTTATTCATGTGACAAGAGTATCTACACATGGGGAATTTATTCATAACAAAAGCAAATTATTTGGAAAAATAATGCTAATCTGTGACTATGAAAAAAGAAACCACAGGAGATGGACAACTAAAAGAAAACTGAATTTACATTTTCTACTGGTCTCTCTGAAAAAAAAAAAAGTTCTATCAAAACTATCCTCCTGCTTTTCACGGTACAAAATGAATTACTATGTGACATACAGACATGTAGCATCTGGGAATAAAAAGTGCTTTATTCATATCTGATGTCTTATTCCTCTTTCTTTGCCTTTCAATCAAATTCTAGCGTCTTTCGGCAAAATGCATTACAGTGAGAAAGGGCGAGCTTGACCTTTAATGTCTGAGGGAAAAGAAAATGTCTGGAGCAAGAGAGGCCTGGGTGTCTGTTAAGTTTATTTAAACTGCTGCTGTATGCTGTGGGTTTTTCACTGACTTATGGGATGTACATGTGAATATTACATTGTGTCTGTGCATCTGAATCTGTAGAAGATTTCACGTCTACAAAACACGATTTTATGTCCAAATCCCAATTAGAAGTAGTTAAGAAATTTGAGCCTGAACCAGCGATAAATGATGACAATGGTGTCTAAAAAGTAAAATTACAGCCATTTTGAATGTCATTTTCTTAGCTTTAATCGTCAGTTATATTGGTTATGATGGCCATTGCAAATAAAAAGTCCTGCAGCGAGTGCTTAAAATAAAGATGAACAATGATTTGGCAGATTAGCTCGCAGGAGGTAAACCAAAAGTATGGAGTAACCTTCTTATGAGCTCTCCCTGCATAGAAAAACTCCGAGCGTGTACTACTAAAGCAAGTACAGTAAGTTAAAGTTTAAGGTTTAACTACTACTAGGTTTACAATAGGGATACTTTGGATTATAATTGAATTATTCCAAATAAATAAAGATTATGTTGCCCTAACCAGTTTTTAGAGACGTTTGCATGCAGTAGAACAAATGGTGGACCTTCCACACAAAATTCAAAGAAACTATGTAACATTGACTACATTTATGTAGACACAACGCAACCCAATGAAAACATAAATGCCTCATGTAACCACCTACACTGGGAACAACAGGACCAATGGAAAGAAATGTTCAGTTGGATTGTGAGCAGTTTGTGTAAAACGTTTGATGATCTGTTGAACAGGAAAATCGTAGTGCGTTTTAACCACCAAAAGCTTGATCTGGTGCATGTTTGTGCCACGTGAGGTAATCATCAGTTAGCACGTCAGATTTCTAGGATGGACAGATACATGGCAGCAGAAAAACAATGAGATGCTCAAAGTGTTTAAAATGATGAGCAATGTGGGCAGCAATGTTGAAAACAAAGGACTCCCTCGCTCATGTTCTTCTATTGAATGAATTCAGTGCTGTCAGTAAAGCTGGGAGAAATATCCTTCTTCCTCTGTTATATTTCTGGTAGATTCAATGCTCCACAACATGTCAGAAATAAAAAGGTATATAATGATGTTACATAAACATGTATTATCATATCGTTATGTTGTGCGTCCATATAAGCAGTTACGTTGGATTCTCTAATCACATTCACTCGAGTTGATTAAATGTTGTCAATGTAAATGCAGCAACAACGCATAAAAAATTATGTTTAGTAATTACCATTCTTTATTCTAATAAACCACTGTGCGGGATCAGCGGTGCAACACCTACCTCGCTCTTGACTCGATTATCGCCGAAGCACAGGTGCTGCAGGTAGGCAGCTGCGTTGGCCTGCACTGAGGGGAAGTGGTGCTGTAGCATGTGAATTACCTCCATCAGCTCTGGGTCACGCCACGCAAACTCTCTGGAAGTACAGGTGGGGTGAAAAGGTATCAGCATGAAGACAGAGACAGAGAAAGGTTTGCCTCCTTAAAAAAAAAAAACACCGGCACCTTTGCCCTTTGATATTATTACTTAAGGACCTTGGGGGCAAACTGATAAACCAAGGAAATTACATTCACGTCAAGTTCTATATAGCACTTTGGCCACACTTGGATTACTGCTTTTCTATATGCACTACCTTAAGGAGAGAAGAATGCATTGTGTCTGCTGATCCAGAAATATGGTAATGAAGCATTTTTACACTCTTAAATTTAACAAAAGAATCTCTCTTGTACATGCCATTATAATGCCACTTATGTAAATGCATTCTCTCTTCTTTGTGGTAAAGAAAACATCACTCTCAAAGCGAGACAGCATTCACACATCTCCCAAACTAGGTGACAAAATGAGATTACTAACGTCCTGAGTTGCAGCAGAAATGCTTTGGCACAGAGTGTGAATTATATGCAGCAAGTCCCCAAGCTGGTCAAAGTAAATTTGTCTTCTTTAAACCACTGCTGAAAAACAAACCAGAGGATTTCCCTTGACAGGAATCCTGTTAAAAAATAGGAAATTTTTACTGTAATGCGCTTCCTGAAGGGACCTGGGTCAAGGCAATCCCTGTGGCGCACTCACTTCCAAGTAGTTACACTACAGCAACATACGTGAATTGTAAACAAAGCTCCCAAAGTGCAGGGTCAGGGGTTTACGGCGGGTGTCAATCCACCCGCTACGCTTGCACACGTCTGTGCGACAAGAGCAGACGCAGCACTTCACTGAATGTGAGAATCTATTGTTAAGTGGCCAGGCATAGTTGAGCCAGCTTAATGGCTAGAGCTGCGTGCGGTTGCCCAGGGGGCTCTCTGTTTGAATAGTAAGAGGACGCCAGTGTTGAACCAGCAGAAGAGAGATGCCTTGTAAGCATAAGTAGCTCCTCTGGATGACTGGTTTATGCTACACTACGCTGGTCACTAACCACAGAATGAATACAGTAGTTTAGAAACACTGCTTACCTCGGATCTTTCTGAATGCTGTCTATGGAAGGCGAGCGGGTGGCACCGTCATCCATGACAACACCCTGGCGAGCGTAGTTGGGGTCGGAGGGCCGGTACTGTGCCGAGCGATATGGATCAGCGTAGGTGGCCACTGTGTTAAGAGCATAGTTGTTTCTTTGGTAGGTCATGGCACTGCGCTGGCTGGATGTCCTCTGCAGACTCCCCACGCCTGAGAGACAAAAACAAAACATTTAGAAAGAATAGACTCATAAAAGATACACAGCCACGTAAGATTAGCTATGTTCACACCTAAACTCCGTGCATGCAACTTTGAAGAAAGCTGAAAATACGCACACACAGATGTTCTGACAGACTCTGCAAATTCTCAAACCTGGAACCTATTAATGATGAATGTAAAACACAGCTCCCATGGTTGCACAGAGCAGAACTCTTCTTCTTCAAAGAACTCCTTACTTGCTTTTACAAGATCGTGTTTAGCCAGAGGGATCCCGCTGGTTTTCAGAGAAGACAGGAGAACCTGCTTGGTGATCCTTAAATCCTTTCTTCACAACATTCTTGCTCCTTTGCGACACTGTATCCTTAGAGTAACTTTTCCAAACGCCAAAGAGAGATTTTTGGGAAACCATGGCGTGCTCCAAAAAACAGACGAGGCATGCACTGCTAAAGCTGAAGCATCACAAACATGAGGAGAAATCAGCCGGAGAGCATCTTGCTTCAGTCATCTTTCCTCTTTTCAATTGCTCCGAGTGATATTATGACCTAGTTTTTAAAAACAATGGGTCACAAACACAGAACTGCATAAACAAGCTGGTTGGATTTAGCCCTCCTTCTCACGGGAGTCACGTGATATGTGGCAGCGTGACTGCTGCGCTGGTCAGATCCAACAGAACTGGGCATGAGAGCGCTCAAACACCCTCCTACCAGGAACCAAGACGTCAACTTGTGGGGTTACTCCAAAAACACAATTTCTCGCATCAGTGCACTTCTGTGTTGGGCAGCAGCTCTACCCCGCAATATGTTTATCTCCCTCAATGTAACCTTACGGAGCCAAAGACACAAATTATGAACAACATAGTGTAGCTTTGCAATTTTACCACAACTATTAGGATGCCATTATTCACCTCCTCAGCAAAGGATCAATATTTCCATTCAACATAAAAATGTTGCTCCCACGTGCACAAAAAGGTTTAGTGTGAGCTTTCAGAAAAAGACAAAAATGCATGGAAACCAATGGGTGAAAATTGATTTTTTAATTTTCATCCCACTGCCCACTCCCACTTTTGTGAGGTAGCTCTCACAATAACTCCATAATGCCCCGTTCCTCCAGCTCAACTCCCACTTCTCTTTCCTCAAAGTACAGAAGCTGGCATACGTACATTATAAGCTTGTCTGTGAGGCTTCTTCAAGGCATCTATAGCATTTATTAGTGAACTTATTGGTTTAAGCAGCTCTCCGGTGAGCGAGTGAGAACACTGAATGGAAAGAGTGTGTGCCAGTGAAAACTAAGCATGTGTGTCCGAGGCGGGGAGATGATGAGAGAGGAATGCCAGCATCAGGAGATCTAGAAGAGAACGGGCTGTGGATGTGGGAAACCAAGCTGTCCCCTGGCCCCTTCATCCTTCTTCTCATTCTTAGCGTGACACACGCGTAATGGACTCCTTTGTGGCAGGATGACATATCAGAACCTGCCTATTAACTCATGTCTCACCCTTTTTGCCTGACAGTGGAGGGACGAGAGGAAAGCACAGAAAGGGTGGCGGGGAGAAAGAAAATAGAGAAAAGCAATAAAGATAGAGCGAACATAAACAGTGCTCAAGGGCAAGAGGATAGAGAAATGGGGTCCCCCAAGGAAGACAATACACCAGAGTCAGGGGCCTTCGGTTAAAATGGCAAAGCCTTTGAGAGATTTGAATTCAAAGAGAACATCGGCAATACATAACAAAGAAAAAGCCCACTTGATGGAAAGATGTGTTTGAAAAAGAGTGATACGAGTGAAAAATCTGTGCTCATCTTGACCTGCAAGGCTATAGCACATGAAGCCAGGGAAACAGTACAAAGAAGAGAGAAGACGGAGGAAAACAAGAAATGGAGTTTCTGGTAGAGCTGACACACACAAACACAAAAAAACACTGTGTGTTGTTAGTTATACACAGCAGGGGTTCTCCATTTCTTTCTTTAATGTGTAGCACTTCTGCAGACCGGCATGGGAAGGGTATCTTGACTGAATAAACATTATCCTTATTAGATGATATCTCCTCTGCATCGTCTGAAGAGTCTCACAAGTTCTCCGGAATTTTCTAAACTTTTTGAATGAGTCACAAATGACTGGCTGTAACTAGCTGCCTCCACACAGATCCAGTAGCTTAGCTATAGATCAAAAACAACATGCACGATGTTCTGGCTACGGCCAAACAGACATTTGTTTTTTTTTCCCCCCTACAGTTTATACTTTTTAATAGATAAACAGTTTCTTGTCCAATCATATCGTTTAGTCGTGGCTCTGTAGCTTGTGCATTGGTTTGCAGGGTTGTTGTAACTGATTTTTGGGCTGTGCCAACAACCCAGAAGCCACCATATAAACAATGTTAGACAAACCTGAGGGGCTCCGGTAGAGTGTGCCCTGCTGGGTGTGGCTGGGGCTGCGGTACAGTGGACCCTGGAACGTCCGGTCTTCGTAGATTGGTGCAATGTGGCGGTCCGGGGACAGGTTTGACCTCAAGTCCTGGCCTAACTGGCTGTGTTGACTGGCATATGAGCTCCGTACTCCTGTGGATGTAGGAGGTAAATGGTGAGCAGGTATGAGGTGGTATGAAGAGTTGAGCACTGTGTGAGCAAAAATTTGGCGAACATGTCAAAGTGTTATTGAGCAAGACAGAGAACAACTCTTAAAAAAATAAGAGTATTAGATAAGTGTTATAAAGTCTTTTGTCAGACTTTCAAGGCTGCCGTTGGTTTCCATTTAGTCTGCTGTGGACGTTCATGAGTTAGGTGATCGATCACAGTAAACAGCATGTCGTCTTTTATTGTTGTCACGGTAGCATGGTAATGCGGTTCACTGATCTGCGGCGTCGACACTGCACTGCTACGCAGCAACGACGCGACCCTGCCAAACATGTCAGAGGTGATGGTCACTGTGACCTATGTGGAAGCTGATTTTCATGCTCCATGGAAATTAATTCAAACCACTTCACTGAGTGGGTGAAAGAAAAACATAAACATATTGTGATACTCAAGGAGGTAATAATCAGCGATGTATATACTAATTATGTATGTAAAGGGTAAACAACTGTATAGACGCTGGAAACAGAAAACAGAATGAGCTTCAACATACACTGCCAACAAACAATTAACTAGTGAGTAGTCTGTATTTCTACTCCAGGGAGCATCATGGAGGGATGAACAAAACAAACAAACCAACAACTGTTACTGTGAATCTAATTAAACAGTAAATGCCTGATGTGCAAATTTAAAATCTGCAAGATAAAGAACTGCAACTGGAACTGAAGTTTTCTTCAGTTCATCCAGGAAGCAAATACCAAATACTCTCTCTAAGTGGCTAAAATGAGCCACTGATGGGGGCTGACCACAGTCACAGTCACACCAAGAAAAATACGAAGCAATCAGTTAATGAACCTCAGCAGATGTTGGGAAACGTGTGACACAGCAAACAGCTTCTGTTATCGGCAACAAGCTAACCTGACAGGATTGACAAAAACAAAACACAAGACTTCTCAGATAAAAAAAAAAAATCCCTTCCAGACAGATCACTACTTTAACAAGGTGCTGCAGAGGCATCGTGCGTCAAGTCCTGTGTGACTCATTCCAGATGTAAAACAACAACAGCAGAATGACAACGGGACAACAGTATCTGCTGCTATGATTACTTCCACAGAGGGAGCACCTGAGGCCACGAGGTTGTCGTTCCCTTACACAACCAACCGCAAAATTCCTAAAAAATACCAAAGTAAACACGGGAGCTCTTTCTTATCTTTGTGTGGTCATTCCAGGCATATCTGAAAATCTTACTATGCTATCATGTCACAAGCAAACTCCTTAGAACCAACCCTCATCTTAGTCTTGTCGTAACACAAATCCCTAAGAAGTGTTTTTGTAATTTTGTAAAGATTCAGACGTTGGCTGTTCAGACTTTGCTTTGGTGTCCATTTGACAAGATACTGTACAGTGGCCTGGAAAAGATCAAATGGATCTTTGCTCTAAAGAGTTTACTCTAAATGTCTATGTGACACTGTAACATTTATAAAGTAAAAATTATGGTGTAATTATCGTCTAATTGAGGTAGGAAAAAAGTAAAAAAAACAGGGTAATTAACGTAGATACTGATTAAATTTACTCCATTAAAATGATATTAGAGGAGGTGGGGTCAAGACCAATTATAAGACAGCTATTGAATTAAAACAAAAACTATTTTCAGCTACAACATACCAGAAAATTAATATACCAAAATCTTTACTTGTAAAATGGATACGATTTTCATTGAAAAAAGAGCAAGGCTTGCACAAATAAGTCATGAGACTTTTCTAATCGGTAATAAACCAAAAATGCCACTGAGAAAAATAATTATACAAAGAAAGGACCCTATTAATTTGTGTAGGAGATGGGTAATGGGCTGCAGATTTTTCATCAAAATAATCACGGACTAATGCTTGAAAATGGACTACAATTATGGCGTGGCTCAGCCAATCACAGCCTGATTAAATTAAACTTGTAGCTGAATACGCTCTTGCGAAACAACAAACTTGTTTTAAGAGGCTCAATAATATTCATGCATTTACTGTTAAATTATGAAGATGGCATAGATGGGCAAGAGCCTAGGCTCTTATTTAAAGAAAAATTCAAAGTGCATGGAGGACGATGGATATAAAGAGGTTCGCTTTTTCTTAATCTCTACTCTTGTCAAACAAACCTATAACATTTAAGTGATCCGCAAGCCTGCTTGTGTATGTTTGTGTTAAACCTCACATGAGTGAATTTCACTAAACCGTGAACCCCAGAGGACCAGTGTACAGTTGGCAACTTACTGCTCATTGCACATTTTACGAGTCCCGCAAACGTCACTTGGGTCCTCTCCAACTGTACGAGCTCAGGCGCATGCTGCTGCGAAACACCAATTCTGCCATGCAGAACCAACTATAAATTAGGGAGTCTTTTTTGAGACCGAGGAAATTAATAAATAAGCAGATCAGCCTTCTTTGTGAGCTGAGCGACTCTAGGGGCAAGGCGAGTAAAGATTTTAAAAGTTGATAGTGGGCCAGATGGATGCTGACCTCTGTAGAGTTGACTTTTAGAAGCAAAGGAGCTGAGCTCTAAGGGGGCATCAGGCAGCTGGTCAAAGATTCCTTCTAACTTAAAAAATAACGCTCAGAAGGGAAACTTGAAACTCTTCAGTTGCCAGTACGTTGAAAGCGAAAGTTGAAAGTTGAAGTGTCGCAGATAGAGATTACTCTGATTGGCTGTTCAGCTCAGCGAAGCTCAGCAAACTTTGTTGTTGCTAGGTCTTTGATGATGGTTTGGTGCGTTCGGGCATTAACTCTGCTCCAGCATCAGTCAGCAGTGATTTGTCCTCAAGAGTTATGCAAACACAAACACTATTAAGATAAACTTAAAAAATTAAATGCAAGTAAATGGTATTTCCAACTAAACCATTACAATCCTTCAGGGGAATTGTGGATTCATTTTGAACTGTCCAATTGAAATATTTAATTGGTTTGCAGTGGTGTCCAATTACTAAATAGTAAAACTAACTAAAAACGTATGATGATTCACAAAGGCTTGCCTAGTTTGCTTATGTTTTCTCCTTGCCAATGTCACCCCATCTTCTACCAAGTTGTTGGTGCTTCGAGTTGCTTGGTGGAAAATCATTATTATATATTTTAATTAGACATTCAAAAATATGTTTCAACACTAAGAAAGCAATAAGCCACTTAATGCAATGCATTTGGAGAAGCTTAGGCGGTTTAAGATACTCCAGGGTGAATGTCTCTTAGCTTTTAGTGTTCCCTAATGGCATATTGCTAAATACACCACTGCAGCTGTAATAAATGCTGAAGACTTATCAGTGGGTTCAATTAAATGCCTAAAATATCTTATGAGGAACTAAATGGTTACACTTAAGAATGGACTACATATAAACAAGCACTCTGAAATTGGAGGCATGTTGTTGTGAAGGGTAGGGAGTAAAACAAAGTATGAAAAAAATTATTCTTCCGCTGTGTGCTGTAGTGGCGCACTCAATAGCCCTGGAAGCCTTTCACTCCGTGGCAGTGCACACAATAGTCACTAGCAGCAGCTTGGCAGGAAATCAGTTCAGCTTCTCTTGTTCAAAGGTTTGAAGGGGGTGAGGATATGGAGAGAGAAGAGGGTGGCGGGAAGACATAAGGAAAGGCGGGAATATAAGAGGGGCTGGGAAAGAAAGGATGAAAATGAAAAGAGGGTTAATGAGGCCGTCTAGGACCACCAGAGACTTCTCATCCCCTGTAAAGCCTGGCCACATAAACGGGGCTTTTTGGCACAGCTGTGACAAAGTGAGAGGGACAAAATCTCCCAGGCACAGGAGCCTTCATGCATATCTCCCCCTCTCAGCACCCTGACTCCTGAAAGCAGCAACATTCAAACAACCTTAGAGGAGACTAATCTGTCTGCCTTCTTTATTCCGTTCCCCTGATAGAAGGGCTGCAGTCACTTCTAAAAGCATCTGCAAATTGTCAGGGAGAAATAACATACTGCTGTCTATTGAGGATGAATGGTCCACATTCCTGCTGCGTTATAGTCATTTCATTCTCCCCCTCAGTCCTCTCACCGTGGCTTTAACAGATTACACTTGGCAGAGGCTAGATGAAGGGCGGTGGCGGCTTGGCGCGTGCTTGCTCCGGAGAAACAAACACTTAAACGGATGCAGCTGAATGCATTCCTCGACTAAAATTATTCACAAAAACCCTCTCTAAACAAACTGAACTCATCAAATTACCAGAAAATCATTACACATTAATGCGTGAGAATAAGTCAGAAAGTGAAAATTAAAAATAGATTGTTGCACGGTTAAAACTAGAATGGGACTGGACACAAGGAGATTTGACATCTTCCCTTGTTCCGTCGTTGTTCAGCTCTGCTCCGAAATGGACATGAAGCATAATGAGTATGCTATTAGAGACAATCTGTCTTCATTTTCCATATTTCAGCAGAGGAGGGAAGCTACGACTTCCTGCCAATGACAGTGCAGGGAGGGGAACCAGGTGGTATGAAGAAAGGAGGGAAGTATAATGGCAATGAGGAGTAGAAACTAAACACAAGGAAAAGAACAGAAGCCCTTTGAAAAGAAAACAGAGAAAACCGCAAAGTGTGAGAATGACGAAGGGGAAGGAGGTGAACTACCAACTACCAACAGCTATAAAATCAAGTCTAGGCTGTTGGATGTCATTTGCCAAATGCCTGCAATTGAGCCTGATCATGTGATCAACCAATTTCCCGCTACTATGGCTCATCAGAGGCTTGTGACAAATTACTGTGATAAAGGCAAAGTGCAGATGATGTGTCTGGGGAAGAAAGGAGGTGGTGAGGAGGGTGAAAGGGAGATAGAGTGAGAAAGAAACAGAGGAAGAAGGTGAGGGAGAATGAGCCAGAGGAGGAAGGAGGGATACGCTACCAGAAAGAGAAAGAGAGAGAGAGAGAGAGAGAGAGAGAGAGAGAGAGAGAGAGAGAGAGAGAGAGAGAGAGAGAGCGAGAGAGAGAGAGCGAAATAGAGAGAGAGAGAGAGAAGAAGAAGGTTCATGTTTCAGTCTGCTCAGAGGACAATACACCCTTGGTTCTGTTCTCAATCAAGGCAGCAGCACGTGTGTTTATGTGTAATAAAACTAGACGATAAAATAAACTTTATGTCCATGTCATGTTCACTGTAACAACTATTAACAGAACTGATAAGTGTACATATTTTGCTTTTAGGATAAAGTTCTGAACAATTGTTCAGTCAGACAACAGCTGACAAGCGTAGGCCTTAACCACAAAGAGAAGAAAAGTAATTTAAAATGCGCACTGCTGGAACCACCCACTTAAAAGATGCATGTGAAACTGGGTGAGTAATACACTCAAAACATTAAGTGGAAACTGTAGCAACCAGAGGTCATGACCTATCCCAATAGGGCTCAGAAACAACAAGTCAATAAAATCAAAACTATCTGAAAAACTTTTCATCCCACAGAGTAAAGAAAGGCTTTGAAGCCCCAACGTGCAAACGATAGCACTACAACACAAGCTAGCACGTGATGATGAGCCTCTCACTGCACACTGCACAACCTATGCAATGCCACTGAAAAACACTGTGACATATTAACAAAATGTAGAACTGACTAACTGCATGAGTCTGTACACCCTTTTATCAGTGGGTTGTTCAGAATCAAATTCTCATCAAGTTCATAAGAAATACTGCAGACCTGCCTTCACCTGAAGTTTAGCCACCCACACAAGAACTAGAAAACGGGGAAGTAAAACAGTGTTCCGTGGAAACTGTTGCAAACGAAGGCATGAAGTATGCCAACAAGGCTTGGTATGAACAAGTGAACAGAAACAAAGTCATCTGAAAAACATATCATTACACTGAGGAAAGACACAATAAGGCAGTGAAGTGTTAACAACATCACAAGAACACAGGCTAACGCCAAGGGCAAGACTACCAGACTGTCAACGCTTTCACAGTCGACACCAAGCTGCTTTTGCAGTCATTTCCACACGTGACTCAACTCAAAGGGAAGCAAGACCATTTATAACTATATACAATGAAGAAATGTGTTTTTATATTTAACAGTTTATCTGTGCTCGATAAGGAATGTAAATACAAATACATGTTGCAATTGCCAAAATATGTAGCCAAACTTGTTTATCTTACAGCACTGTGAACAACATGTACATGCATCTACATGACTGTTTTTATCAGTATCAATCCTTCTGAGTTAGGCAGGATTGAACAGGAAGGTGACTATATTTGAGCTATAAATGTAGAGGCGTAAAATGTACACTGTGATAGTCAACAATAGATCAGTATAAAAATGCATTGTTATAATATTTTTGCCCAAGCACGGTGAGTAGAATAAAATGTCAAAAGCACAGTGAGTGAACCACAGCATGTGATCTTACTTGCAGTAAGATGATTAATGGACTGATGGCAAGCAAACATGCACATGCTGTAGATGTAAACACGATGAATGATGGGAAGCCGATGTAAAAATACCAACAAAATGTTCACCTTGAACGTCACCATCAATGAGGGCATCTGAGGATATCCCCAGGCAGCAGGAAGTCAAGAAGAGAAAAGTCAATTAACCTTGTAAGCATAATGTAGGGATTCGCTGAGTAAGAGCTCATGTGACTCTTTGGATCAAGAATACCTTGTTTTCATCAGTTTTAAATTACTTTTTTTTTTCTTGAAAAAACTGATTTCTGTCATTATTTACAGAGGCTGTCATTGTTTGTCACATGAGATACCTTAAAAAGTGAGAGCAGACAACAGTGAGTACGGGGTGACCTCTTGATGTTGCTGCAGGGAAAATCTGATCGGCTCCAGATTAAAACAAGATATATTGTTGGTTTTGATAGAAAACATTAGTCCGCTTTTGCCTCATTCTCTTAAAAGGATGAACCACAGACTAGTTCGAGCCCAGCAGGTTCTCAAATAATTATCATCCTGATATCCTGGAATAAAACACACAAACACGGAGAGTTACAAAGCCACCTCATTTTTCCCCTCACTGGCTGCCCACAACATAGCCTTGATAAAGCACTCATCAAAATAATGGATTTGGAAGGAACTCCATTATGTTGTTTGGAAATGTTTCCTACTGCCTTCTCTATTTATTCACCACATACAAACACACCCTCATAGCACATGACTCAACTGCTTGTCAGTTTTTTAACCTGATTAATGTTGCATATACATAATATAATGTAGTACTCTTGATTCTGCTTAAACTGAAGAAGAGCTATCGGCAGCTGAATATCTTTGTTTTGGTGCTCTCCAGGGATTAAACCTCTCCATCTGCTGTTGTAGCCATTGTGTGATGTATAAAAGTGTTGTTGTTCCAAAAACCAATTTTAAAAAGCCAAATGTTAGCTACAGTTACAGAATACTACAGTAGGACTTCTAGATTTGGTTTTCTTGTCTATTATTTACAGCAGAACCAACTAGGATTAGCAGTATATTGTGCTCTAAATGAATATCTGTCCTCTTGCAGTGACCACGATTTGGCTACAATCCAAGACAACCAAAAACCTAATAGTCACTGTTTCCTTTCAGATACAGTGTCTGGAAAAAAGCCAGTAAAAAGCCAGCAAAACAAATATACAACAACATTTGTTGACTGTATACACACAGTCAACAAATCTGAATCAAGTACACACGGCAAGAAACGAAACACAAGAAAACATCAGCGAGTGTAGAGTTTAAGAGCATTACAAAACTTTAAAGCAATGTATACTTTACTGTATTTACATTAATGGTGTAAGTCAATGTAGAAACAATATTGTAAATCAGTTGGACTCTAAGCCCATACACTACTCGAAAACAAACCTACTGTATAACAGTGATCCTCCCACTGGTATATTAATCTCAACAATGTTGGCCTTAGACCTTTTTAAAAATAACAGCGTGTGTGCACACTGGAGTACCTGTGAGGCTGTCAGGTCGCGTCATCCTCTCGTAAATGTCGTAACTCTGGGGTCCGTAGGGGTCAGTGTTGTGGAGCATGGAGCGGGGCAGCGTGGAGCTGTAGTGCTGGGGCACAGCAGTCATACTGGCCCTGACTGGAGACGACGAGTGACTGGGCTGTTTTGTCAGCGGAGGGTTGATGTTGTCCATCATGGTCAGAGGTGAGCCCATGCGGCCTGACGATGACCCTGCAGAGGCCTGATAGGGTGAGGTGGTACGGCTAGCGTTGCCAGATCGTGAGTTCGCAGAGCCCACGCGGCGCAGTGCAGCAGGGGAATTTTTCTGGGTAGAGTAGGGTGAGCCACTGACACCGCCTCCGGTAGTACTGTTGCGCTGGGCAGAGGGCAAGGTTGTAGAGTAGATGCTGGAGAGGGGTTTGGGTTCCGTTACAATGGGGGAGCCGTAGGCACTGCCAACTGAGGTACGCAGAGAGCCACGGGAGGGGGACATACTGCTGGCGTAGGCTGGCGAGTGAGAGCGAGAAGGCACTGAGCTTACCCTTCGCATTGCACGGCCAGGAACTGCTGTTGTGACTGCTTGAACCTGCAAGTAAAAAAAAAAAAAAAAAATGACATTTAGTTCCTCGGTCCAAAAGGAGCTCTAAAAATAACTAACAACATGTTGTACTGCTTGCTATGAACTAGCTAGTGCAATGATAATGGCATGCTAAACAACACAGCAATACATAAACCAATACATTACAGGGCATGACTTTACCCTGGGCCATATTTATTTTCTCTTTTCCACCCCCCTCTATAGTGTGACAGCACCATTTGGTTTCTCAGCGGTCTCTGTGTACAAAGCTGTATGAAGCATGATTATGTTGCGGCGCTCAGTGCATTATGTACCGTCGGTGCCTTTAAGCCTTAAATCCTTCACACAAAAACGTGTAACAGCACTTTTGAAGTAATTAAATTTCAAGAAAACCGTGACCATGACAAGGTGTACGATACAACACAACATTACCCCCGACAAACAGCAATGTGATGCACATGTAGTTACTGCCAGTACCTGGACTGAAGCTTGGCCCTCGGCCCTGGCATTCCTCATCAGGCTGCCGGTGCCAGCACCAGGGAAGGAGTGCTGCATCCTAAGCTCAGCCTTGCCCAGGTTCTGGCTGTTGAGGTAGCCACTGCTGGCATCCTGGTAGCCACTGTCCGAGTAAGAATTCATCTGGGTTGAGCTACATGAATTCCCTCCTGACCCTGAGAGAGAGTGACAGAAAAACACAGACGAAAGAAATGCAGAGGGGGAGGACAGAGAAGGGTTAGAGGCACAGCAGACAGACATCATAAAAGGTTTCATAACAGACATGACCTTTATCTGGATGGCCTTACTAATGACAAATGGCACAGCAGGGGAATGACCATTCTATCACCCTATGTTTCAGAGTACCATGGTACATCATCCAGGCTTTCATAACCTGTGATGAGGGCTCAGTTGTTATCAGGGACACTCAAAGGATCAAGTATAAAAGACGAGGACAAAACAAGACTTTCTTGTTTGTCTAAATAGAAGTAATGAAGCAGTTTGTGGTTGAAATTTGCCCTCAGTGTACTGGGAGAATGCAGAGGGAAGAGAAAGAGGAAAAGGAAAAGGGGGGAATGCAGAAGCGATAGAGTGAAGGTAATAACAGACCCTCACTTTCATGAAGGGAGGACTGCTCCGGGGAGTACGGAGACACCTGGTCTGACTCGGTCCTGATGCGGTAGCTGGGCGACCGGGAGCTGTCAGTCAGCCGAGACTTTGTGTCCCCTGAGGCAGAGGCATCTGAGAAGACACAGCATAGCAGAGAGTCAGACAGAGGGGAAGAGCTTTGAGTCTGGGTTTGGGGAATGCCACATTATTATAGCCATTAAAGCAGCCGGCATTCTTTGGAACTGAGGGGAAACAATAACAGCCAATAATTTCTGGAACATTAGTTTCACGCTTATATACAACTGGAATCATTAAATTTCACTGCCATGCTAATTTGGGAAGTCAAAACTGTGTGGCGAAGTCGCTTCAGTCGTATAGAAAACCATGCTGCAAATAGTTTCACTGCTCCAACATTTCCCGGCATCTCCCCTCTGTTCACGCATGACAACAACTAGTGTTGCAAACAAACTAGAATTAGCCATCTAATGTCCCTGAGCACAATGTGTCCTCATAGTCACAATCTAGTTAAGCGTGACCAGAGTCAATGGGTCCCTCTGCAGACACCAGAACAATAGGCAGCAAACAGAGGGGAACAAGGAGAGGAGAATTGGCAGCTTGGTCTGTCAAATCCTGCCCGGTTAGCTGGTGTGTGAATGAAAGCTGAACCCCATGAAGAAGCCGCCTTCCTGCCAAAGCTGACCTGTTGAATAAATCTGTTGACACATAGGCCCAGTGTGTTTGACAAGCTGGCATCCTGCAATCCCACCTCTGGATATCTAAGGGTGCCTGCTTATTTACAGACGAGATTGACTCTAGCCAAGTGGGTCTTGAGTCAAACTGTCAGAAAACACATAGGGATCGGCCTGCTGTAAAAAAAAATAAAAAAATAATCAGCAGGTTTAACAGGACTTCATTTAATTATGAGTTTCAGTGTCTGTTTAGTTTTGTTTTCCTCGCTTACCAACTCACAATAACTGCCTTCTGTGTTTTTAACAAAATTCCTTGATATAAATGGGGAAACGTAATGGCAAAGATGCAGGGTATATTCTTGTTAAGGCTGAGGCACACAGAGCAACAGTTCACAAGAAAAGAGCTCGTTTGAAACCATTAACAATGGATACAAGGAGGCTTGTTAAAGTATTTACCCTAAAACAAGGAGACGGTTCATTAAGATTAGAATGCATTCATATGTCCTCTAAACCTAAGTAACGACAAGCCTAATCAAGCCTTCTACTTCCCGTTCACTGGCATTCTGGCAGTGACTCTGTCTGGCACAATGTTTCTTATATTGTGCCCTGACCGTATTTGATGAATGAGATGCCAAAAAGCCAGAACAGAGGAGGAACAAAAAGAGACAGACGCAGCCAGCAGAGAAGAAGACCGAAACCTTTTTTACATAAAATTAAGAAGAAACATTACTGTTATAAAATATCAATGTATGAAATTTTTTTTTGGCATCCCCATTTAAAATCCATTTGAATAACTCCCTTGCTTGAAAAGTCTCATATTAGCAAAAAGTATTGTTCTGGTATTTACTCGATTTTTAACAGTAATAACTACTATTAATTTCCCAAAGCGTGCTGAGGCTTCAGTTAAAAATGACATGGGGGACCTTTTTGAACATGACGCTGATATTTTGACCTGCCAGCACAATGACAAGTGCCCGTCTGAAAAAGAAACAGCAGCAAAACAAAAAAGTCAAGGAAAAGAAAGAGAGAAAGCTTTTATTCAGGGGTGTTTGTCCTCTACACTCAGCGGACATGAGGTATGATTGAATCGACATTTCCTGGAGCTAAAAGACTTGTTTCTACAATACTCACTCCTATCCCCATCTCTCACAGCGAACATATACGGTGGCTCATGAGGCCAACAAGCTTCACAGAAAAACGTGGTCCATTAAACTTAGCGCCACACATATAGAGTTTAATTAATTCCGAATGGAAAAAAGTACATTAGCGCTTCTGACTATCATTTATCATCTACAGTACAATGAGAAATCAATGTAAAGCAAATCCGTAATTGTGATTGCTATTACATATCAGGCAGCAGCAACAGTAATGAAATGTATTCAGCAAAGGAAATGGGGAGCGGGCAGCAAATGAGAAAATTGTGTAGTATTAATATTCCCAGTGCATATGTACAACTATAGCCCCCATAGGCTCCTCTGACAGGATCGACAATAAAAGATTAATGACCATTGCGAAACTCGGCGTTCCACTACGCAATTAATAAGCCATGAAAGACATTAGTAAATTTAATTCATTGACTCTCTCCCAAACATCCTACAAGGATGCGGGCTAAACAAACAGACACCAAAAGGTTCTGAGAGAAATCCTTCTGCTACCTGTCACTGATGCCTGAGTAGGCAGAGATAGCTTAAATAACTATTAAAACAAGAACATGCCTGGGGCCCTCAATTGCTTGCTTGAAAAGTCTCGTATTAGCAACGATTATTGTGGAAATGTAAAACATGCCTGCACTCTACACTCAATATACACACACCTAACCGAGCCTGTGCACACACAGACCCAGCCCATTATGAGAACTGAAAAGCACTTAGCTGAGCAGATATGCCTTACAGATGTTACATGCGTTTTATCACTGCGATACTTAAAAGAATTGTCTAGCTCATTATCACATTCTATACAGTGAACCTCAGAATATGTGAACACAAGGATATTTATGTCTGTCATGTAATTTAGTTCCTTACACAGACAGACACACAGGTTGTTTCAATTCTACAGAGAGTTAACCTAAATACGGGTATGTATTTTAGTGATGAACGGGTACCCACAGCAACAAGCGTCCCAGAGAAAGTAGGTGGCCTTGCAGCCCAATGTGTTATTATAAAACTACACAGATGGAACAGTAATTTGTTGTTTCACATTAGCATTGGACAACCATGGCAGCACGTGCAATTATTTAATAATTACAGTCCTAGATAACCCTAACCCTATTGTATTTTGTGAGGTGTATTTTTTCTTCAGTACCTTTACCAAAGCATGAGTGTAACTGACACCAACGTACAGAGATCAGCATAACATTATGACCACCTTCCTAATATTGTGTAGGCCTCCGTTGTGCCTCCAAAACAGTTCTGACTCATCAGAGAACGGATATGGGTCTTCTGGATCAGGCTTATTCCAGTGCATCCCACAGATACTTGATCAGTTTGAGATCTAGGGAATTTGGAGGCCAGGTCAACACCTTGTGCTGTTTTTCATGTTTTTTTGAGTTGTGTGCCTGTGTCAGGCTGCATCCTGCTGGGGATGACTGCTGCCAGCAAGGAGTGTCATTGCTATGGGGTGGGGGGGGGGGGGGGGGGGGGGGGGGGGGGGGCTGGTCTGGTCTACGTGGGTGGTCCATGTCTAAGGAATATCCACACGAATGCCAGGTCCAAAACCTTCCTAGTAGACTATTGTTACATGATGATTGATGTTATTTACTTGTCATGTCAGTGGTTTTAATGTTGTGGCTGATCAGTGTATCAACATGAAGCAAATAAAAACAGGAGCTTTAGGTATGAAGGCAATAGAAATACAATCATTCTTACATACCTGCAGTTCTCCAAGGCAGGGACTTCTCAGATGAGCTGTGTGGAGGAAACAATGGAAAAGTGATTATGTGCTTTCCAAATTATAGACAGAGACATCAGTGAAATCATCAGGAAGAGATACACCTTTTCCTTGGGCCTTTCCCAACATGATCAGATGCTAATTACTGTGTTTGAGATAAAACAGCAAGAAGTTCGGGTTATATCGCATAAGCAGAGATTTAATGTTCATAACTCAGATGTCCACTCTTGTCATCATAGTTTATGAAGACCCAAAGGTGTCAGCTTGAGTTTTGTTTTAGCAATGGCCAAAACATTTATACTGTAAATGTGGGACTGGAAGCTGTTATTCACATTCAAACACACTAAGCCAGTGTCAAGGGATGGAATGCAGCCTGACAGGAGCTGAAACTAAGCAGACACGTGAGGGTGTCTCTCAGAATAAATCAAAAGCGACTGTACTGTATATTCACACACTCGGTACTCAAGCTCAGTGTCCTGACATCCTGACACAATCCTGACATGCATGTATGACAAGCCAGTATTTATTCAAGTGGGGCGAGAATCTCACCAGAGGTCTCTCCAGAGAATAATGACAGAGAATAATGGTGCAGCCAGAGAATGATCACAGTTTGTGTCTATTATTCAGGGATAAAACACAACACCAAGAAACACAAACGGAAAGAATGCAGTGTGACTAGTGAATAATGATGAATGATCCTAGACCAGTGGATCGTGCTGTACTTTGTGAGCTCTGAACAGAAAAACACCAAGCACCCAAAACACACCTTAAAATCAGGAAAATCAGCATATTGTCATTAGCCTTTAATTGCCCTACTGCGCTCTGAGTTTTCTTTGGAAAATGTCTGAAACCTCACAATGGATGAATAAAATATGCTGTCTGCCACCATTTAGCTGCAGTGCACTGTACACCAACTAATGATAGATGATTTATATGTTTGAGGTATTTCCTTAATTTATACGAATACATAAATTAATGTGGAATTGAAAATGAAGTAATTTTTCTGAAAAATATTTAGACTAGCCTGGAAGCCAGCCCAAAGGTTCCCCGCCCGCAAAATTTTAGTGGGGAAATTCTGCTCTGGAGTCCCTCTGTCCAGACTGAATTCATCATTCATGACCGGTGAAGATCTTCCAGGTCGATCAAATTGTTTAGATGGGCTGTCACTGGAGAAGCGAGATGTTTAGAATCCGCTATCTTATCTGTTGTAAAAGATATTTACAGCAATAACTTTCAAAGTCCAACAGTTTACAGCGATCAAGGCATTTGCCGACAAGCACATGCCTCATAATTTGTTGCTCTGATCAGCTGTAGGACTATTGAACTTCATGCAAAGATACTTTTTCTCCGTATCGATTGAAACACGCACCATAATGAAATCCAAATGCAGTGTCACGAGACTAAAATTCGCAAGAGTTGAGGGTAGCTATGCCAGTAAATTATAGTAATCCTGCATTAAATGCAATGTACTCAAATGATTACACTTAAGAGCTCAGCAGAAAGAAGAGTGCACAGCAAGCATCATATATAGACATCTTAGCATCCACCTAATAATTTCAAGTACCTATGAAAATACTTTCTGACCAAATGGAAAGCAGCTGATGCAGTTTTCAGTGCCATTTTTCCAAGGCTTGTTATTATAGCCGACAGAGGCCAAGTAGGAGACCTCAGAGCAGCGTTACCACCCTTTTCTGTCTAATATCTTGTATTTGCTGGTCATTACTATCAAGCACTCACTGTTGCTACTGCTGCTACTTTTTCCATCTAAGGTGACACTAAATGAGCTTTAAGAAGCACAACTCTTAGAATTTTAATGAGAGTGCAGGCAATTAAAAAGGGGAAGTTGGGCAAGTTGTGCTCTACTGAACCATAGCTGATAACGTGGAGGAATGACTACCGTAATGACGATGCGCCATGCATGCTGTGTGTGGACCAGAAGGCTGGGTGAAGGCACTGTAAAGTGATTGTAAAACCGTCAATGCTGATAAACAACAAGCCTAACCCTGGCAGGACACCATTATTTCTCACCAATGCCTTTGGCTACTAAAAGACCGTCTGGGTGGGAGGTCGCATCTTTTTGCCAGAGGTCACGTTTGATGAGCACCCCCTGTATGCATGCTTGTAGAAATTAAGAGGGTGGCCAGCTCTAGAGGTGCCATGAAATGTAATGATTCTTAAGTGTGCCGTCACCACTGCTGTTGCCATGCTGTGCCGTTGAGCTGATCAGTGGGACCTCAATGTTTAAAGGTAATCTCCATTCACACACAAATGACCAGTGACAGGCATTTCATTTGTCCTTCTCTAGCTTTAAAAAAAGGTGTGAAAATGCTGTTACATGTTTTCTTTAAGAGGCCCTAGGGGGTGGTTCCAGTCCCCCAGTGGGAAGTGTCAGCATTAACATGTACTTGACAGTGAAATGTCTGTTGTAGTAGCCTAAACTAAAACATTAGATACTAAAGCATATGCGCTGCATGCACTTTATCATGAAAAAAACGGGATAACAATGGCTTTCTGTATTAATGGTAGTTCCCCTTATTATACACCCATTATTTCACTACTCTTAGATAGGTTTTTGGCGAGGATGAAGTGTAACTAATTCACATTTTACTGACGATGGATTAAAAAAGGAACAGGAAACTATAGTCGGAAAAAGATCTGCAAACTGTCCTGATATCCACCAGCAAATTTAATTTAGTGTAGCAACATTTTTTGATCTAATGGAAATCCTCATCAGACATTGCCAAATAGACCCCTAAAAGCTGAACCAACACATTCATCACTGGGGTAATGTGATCTGCACGATTGAGAGTCAGACTACATCTACATTAAGGCGAGTGCATTTTAAAACTGTGCTATCCATGCAAAAAGGAGATGTACCAACGGCTGGTATTTTAGCATGTTTCTGTTAAATACAACGGTCACTGAAACGACAAAATAGGAAAACTGGACATGTGCGGAGGTCACGCGCCTGGATGTTTCATAACAGTCTAACTGTGCAAATGTCACTTATTGGATTTAACCAGTGACAGTGGCCTACTTGATTAAATAGTCTGAGGAGGTAAACCTGGGGCTGGTGTCCATGTTGTACATTCTTAGTGCTTGGTAGACCAAGCTAGGTCTTTTCCATCTGAAGAGCCATGAAAATCAGACTAATAACTCTGACACTCCAACAAAAACCTTGATATTAGTTACTGTTGCATAAACAATGCATCAGATTAACATAAGTAATGTCTGGACACATCACTCAGCCCTCATACAAAATGTTGAAAATTAATATAAGTATTATAAAGGAATGATTATACAATTAGCTTACTGCAAATATTTTGGCAGACAATTGCCTGTTTACTTCAGGCAACATTTATTATCACTTTGCCAGTGATCTTCCAACTACTCTGAACGCACTCTTTAAATTGGCAAGCTAAATATCATTGATGTGGATTGGTGAATGAAGACAGATTTGAGTGCAGATTTTCTTTGTGACTAGCACACAATTTCACATTTCACAGAATAATTGGCTTGAGTAAAAGAAGGCTGCTCGGTCCCCTAGCTTCCTTTCTAAATTAATCTCGATGAGTCACTGTTTTTCTAAATGTCTGTCACGACTGAGTGAATAAATGAAAGACAGTCAGTCACAAAAAAAAAAAAAAGTTTATCGCTTTTATCTCCAAATATGATTGCTGGTGAGGATGGATGCATTAAATCTGAGGTCTAAAAGCAGTACTTGTTAAAGAGGAAATGAAAGTAAACGGCGTGGCTGTGTATATTTTCAGAGAGCTGTTGTCCACACGTTTTTGGCAGCACTTAAAGCTGCTGTATACTGGCAAGCTTCTAAAACGGGAAAAGGGGGAGCTGGACGCTTGAGTAGTGCAAGCTGTTGGTATTAGGTTGATTTTTTTTGCCAGTATGTAGGATGAATTGTAAAAATGCACCGTCTAGGGGAATATAGCCTATTATAATAAATCCAGAAAAGATCATAGAAAAAGATTACAGCCTCTGTACAAACAAAGTATCCAGATATAGCCCTATTATATTATGGCCTATTTGAAAGTGAATGCATCTCAAATCTGCCATCCGATTGCATATCAGTTGACCATTTGTGAATAATATGCAAATAACACTGCCACTTATTTAAAGCCTGTGCTGTTGAAAATTCAGTATGCGTGGGCATATGTGAGGGACTTCAGGTATTATAGACAGGAGTGAGGTGGAACTATGAAGCTGAGTTTCTTTTAATCTTACACTCTAAACACAAGCTGTCGTGTGAGCAGCAGCACGTTAGCAGAAACAGAGGCTCTGGTGCTTCATCTATATCTACACATTTTTTATGACAATGGAAATGTATGAAACAGCCAGACTGAGTTAGCAGAAAAGGTGTGTCCAAAAGGCCCTTACTGTGATTTTGGAACTCCTCAAGCTTCAAGTATGTCACCAGAGTAGTCAACACAACACAAGCATATCTTTCTATCAGCAGCCTTATTTAATCACATACTTTCCAATGAGACAAAACACATAATGACTAAAACTAAAACAGCAAAAAGCCTGGTTACTAATCAGTATAACAACCTCAGAGTATCGCACAGCACTGTGCCATTGAAACAACTGGCCTTAATCAAAGCAAAAAATGCAAAAGCAATACAAAAAGACTTGCACTTAAAATGCCTGTTGTGTCCAAATCTTAAGCAATCTCTTAAATGTCACGATCTTCAATTGCAATTTCTCTTGCCAGTTTAAGGTAGGGGACTTTTTGACCTGACCTTAAAAGTACTCCATGTAATGCCAGTTTAATAAATACAACTACAATGCAGCATGTTTTAGTTTAGTATGTGAAAAATCTTTCTTTTCATTCTGGCTATTTTTGTAGAAATATAGAATCAAGAGTTTCTCCATCTCTATCTATTGTCTCTGTTTCTCATCTTTTTGTCCAGTATTGATTTTTACAGCAGTTGGTAGTCACTGCTTATATCATGCCTGTGCATGGCTGCATCTCTGCACAGTTTGTCATTGACAAATGACACTGTGGCAAACCATGAAACAATTTTACAGAAAACAGGACTCCCGCTTCACAGATATTGGAGTATGCGATACTGAGCTTAACAAATGAACCTGACATGTGTGAGCGACAGCAGACAAGACAGAATGTGTGGTCACTGAGGTGTGATGATCAGGCGGACTTGTGTCTTAGCTGATGAAGAGGGAACAAGTTCTCAAAATCTCAGAAGCTCTTCCACACCGACAGCAGTGCTTCACTGAGCAAATAACACATCCCTATCATACACCTTCTCAAGTTTGGCCCAAATAAATTTAAATGAAACAAGGAGAGAGATTTTGATTCACAGTCTGATCATATCTGAGCACACGGTTGTTGCATCACAATGCGATGATGCCATAAGGTTACACTATGGAATATGGCCACTGCTGTGAAGGATGGAAAAGCCATGTGTTGGATTGTGGCTTTGTGTGTGTGTGTGTGTGTGTGTGTGTGTGTGTGTGTGTGTGTGTGTGTGTGTGTGTGTGTGTGTGTGTGTGTGTGTGTGTGTGTGTGTGTGTGTATGTTTGTGCTCATCCTCATTACCTGCTGCTACCAGCGCCTGGTGACTCGGCCCCGAGTCTGCATCTTTCCAGCTGATTGGCCACAATCTGCCTCTCTACTTCCAGCTCCCTGGTTAGCCGCTCAAACTGAAGCTCCTGCACGTAAAAACACACAAAAAAAGACATGAGGCTGCAGGTCAGAAATACATTCTCCTCATAGTGATGTATGTACTTCTACTAACAAAGACGACCAATGTAATGAAGGCAGGTTGACAGTTGACAGCTTGCCCCAACAACAATTCTCTTCATCATGGTCTGTAGGTTAATGATGGCACAATATAAGCGCTGAAGTCACTGCAAGCAAGCTACATCCAAACAGAAATGTTTCCTAACAAGTAAAAATAGACTATGTATAGCATCACACACAAATCTGGGTTCATACACATAGAAACACACACAGCCTATATGACATTGCCATTTTTCCAGCCCACACAGAGAGATAAGCACCACTTCACTGGGTGATTTTTAGCCTTGGTGGCACTGTTCCTATGGGAGTGGAGTAGAAATCAGCATTTGACTAATTATCTAGCTTGAACAAGGCCATTACTTGCACAGCTCTCTAGCTCCAAGCACTGCATCATGACACTCATAAGACACACACAGGGTCTTTTGTACACAGAAAAATGACGGCACACATACACACAGCTATTTGCCTACCTCAGAAATACCTTTTTACTCAACCTCACCACTACCACGGCTGGTATAAAGAGTATCTGCACTCTCTTTTTCTGGCAAAAAGACCTCACTCACCATAGCACAAAGCACAGATGGAAGGATTCTTCCCTTGCTATCCTTAGCTGTCCCATGTAATGTCCATTACCATGGTCAATTACATCCACAGTCAGCTGCATACATGCACAGAGACGCACACACACATAGCCCGGCTATCGGCTTCTTTTGTGAACTGTCTAAGGAAATTAAGTCACTCTACAGCACCAAGACCAGCCTACTTTTCACACCTACTCTCCTGTGTTCCCTAGGGGAGAACTGAAATTTCCCACCACAATGTAGACTCGGCTCACCCCTCCCCCTAACTACTGCTTTATATCCTCCACTGCTTACCTCTTTTATACCTCAGTTGAAGATACGCAAAGCTTGACTGCAGTGAGAAGGAGCATGCAGGAGGAGGGAAAGCTGCCACATTCTGTTTCCTTAAGGGTTAGGCTTTTTTTTTTTTTTTTTTAAAGTGGATGTGTTACCTGTGCAGTGAGAAAATCTTTTCAAATAGCACTTTACGCACAGCGCCGATGAACCAAAGTGCCCACAGAGTAAAGGAAAAAGAAAGAAGACAAAACAGAGGAGAAAATAAGGCAGAAAACAGAGTAAAGATAACTAAACACAATTAACAACAGTAACAAAGGCACGTGGGCATACAGGTCACTGACTTACAAAGACTTTAGCTGTAAAAGCAGAGTGAGTGAAGTTATACATAGTTAAAGGCTAATGAGCAAACGGCATGTTTAAAGTTGTCTTGCCTTTCACTTTGCAAATGAAAGCGGCCATATTCCATAAATTTAAAATATCCGCACAACTATTAAACACTGTTAAATTCCACTTAATGTTTAGGATTCTTGACTTTATTTGACTGGCTTTTGGAAATGTCAGCTGCTAACACTCAAGAAAGCAGATTATATATTGTCTAATCATTTTATTGCCCAGCACAATCCAGCACAAATAGATGGTATGTCAAAGATGGATATAGCCACTGCAGGTCTCAAAAGTGGAGACAATGTGGCTTTTGAGTGAAAACCCATTGATGGTTGCTATGTGCTGGCTTCAAAATCTCTCTTCCTCGAATAAAGCCCCTTTCAAATATTATTCACTATTCAGTAATTTTCTTACGAGGAAGCCATTACCTAAATTCACTTCTGACTGGTGTGATTTGGAAATTATGAGAATCTGGTCTCAAAGGGCATCATTTTGTTTGGGAGTTCTCGCAGCTTGTTCATGACACATCAGTCGGTCAGAACTTTTTGGTGTGGTGTCCTGTTGCTATTCTGTGATTGGTCAGAAGTTGAAGTGGGTGTGGTGTGGAAAAGCGGGAATCCTAGCGGCCACTCGCTGTGAGCTCCCAGATGCCAACATAATATAATATCCGTTAATTTAATATTTATACACAGATATTCAGTATGTACACCATAGCACAGCACGGGGTGGGTTTGGTATCTCCAGGCAATTAAGAGAAACAACGCTGCTAAGAAAGGTACCGCACCTTTTTATAAATTGCTCATCTAAAGGCAAGGCCACTGAATTATAGTGACAAGATGGCAGGCCACACATCTGTCTGTGTGCAGAGAAAGAAAGGGTTGAAGTGATTCAAACACAGACTCACAGCTTTTTGATACAAATCAGGAATTACAAGTGTGAGAGTCTGCTAGCAATGTAAAGGAGAGAGAACATAAAACAACGAGATGAGCATAGAGGGGGATTATCCATATGGGCACATATATGAAAGAGAGAAGAGAGAGGAAATGCAAACGTTAACACAATTCTTTCCCATGTATTCTGTGGTGTATAATATGAAGCCTGGGAGAACGAGGCCGTGGTCTGATTCATATACTGTAGACGAGTGTAAACACGCATGCATACAAGGAATTTGATTCCACCCAAATGCAAACATTTGCATACGGCTAAAAGACAAATCATACCACATTTGTTAAGATGCCACAATTATGCATGTCTCATGTATTAATGTGCAACAGATACACATAAACATAGGGTGTGATACACACCAAACTGTTTTGTTCACTCCCTGAGTGAAGACAGAGATTTCGTGATCTGCAAATGTCACTATTCTTGGCCCAACACTTCTTTGCCTTCTTTCTTCTAAGCTCATAATCCAATTGTATTGTTTGGCTTACTTACTGCCTTCTTGAGTCCAGCGACTTTGGTACATGTACATGCTCCACAGTTCATATAATTCAGTTTCACATGTAACCCAAAATAGAAACAAACAGTTAATCCTTTCGTAATACTTCACAGCAAGTGGCTCCCACGCAACCCCACTGATGAGATGGTCTATGATCTTGACCAAGCACAGCAGAGGGAGACATCTGCTGCAGCCATAAGGCTGTCACTACTGATATGCAGAGCTTCTCCTAGCCTATAGCAGGTGGGCATCTTGCCTGCATGCTTGCCCCAGCCCTGCTGTTTACTCACAATAGTGAAGTATGGAGAAAGTCCAAAGTTTCCCTCATGGAGCTCTGTCATCCAAGATTTTTTTTCTTAATTGACAAATTGGCTACTGTCCTGTTCTCAGTTGTAGAATTAACTAAGTTACACAGGTTTTGTGCATGTACTGTATTTATATGTAAGATCTGTATGTAGTAGGATTGTATAGTATGGGAATGCAGTACGATCCAAGGTTCAGGTGGCCTACTCTGTTCGATCCCATTGCCAGGCATTAAACAATACAGCGCTTCCGCCATAATGAGTTTAGTGGCCGCTCAGGTGGCATCACAGATTACTGCCATGCCTCTTTACTATCACTTCCTCAGGCTCTCCTTTGCGACCAAGGGGTTTAAAGCTTTCTCTCACATTTCAACAGATTTTCTTAATTCTCCATGAATCATTAACACCATTATGAATATGGTTCCAATATATCCATAATTACCTTGTGATAACATGGGGCTTTGAGCCAAAATGGGGCTCTGGGTCTGATGAAACATGGGAAAGGATCATACTCAGAAGTGGGGCTCGTATTAGCAATGGAGAGAGAGTACTCACTGCTCTGTGTAATTCATGCATTTCGTGTGCTTGGCCACGACACAGAATGAGAGACATCTATTCAGCATAACCGTCCACCAAGTCTGGCCAAGCACAGCAATACTGACCATTAAAAAGGGCTTATGTTTTTTTAATGGGTGTGGGCCTGGCCTTGGTTGGCACCAAGCACAGTGTGGAAGGAGAGGACAGAGACAATAGGCGACTGGATTCCCCATACCAACAAGGCCTCCAATGCCTTTATTTGCAATTACAATGAGCCTGCTGGGTATGATCTGCCTGTGGTCCAAGAGCTGAATCAGATCCTGTCCCCTTGTGTCCTCAGACAGGCCCTAAAGAAACAGATGACATACGGCAGCAGACTACGCTACCAACGTACATACTTATACGTCATCTCTACACAAGACCCATCTGAAATGCCTGAAGTGGCCTCTGCCCACTGCTGTTTCAGCATATACACTGCAGCTCAGCATAGATAACAGAGACTTATGCGCACATAAACTCCAAATGTCATACAACTATATTAACTTAGATGGGCTTACACAGGCCTCTAAACACGGCGAGTTCCTAATATACAATAGTCTTTAATTTAGAAAACAAACAGTATTTTGGCCTCATCTAGAAAAGAAGGAAAAACAACCATTAAGTTAACCTCCAGTTCACAGAGTTTACATATAGTTTGATAGAAAAGAGAAAAGAGCTTGGGTCATATGTGGCTCATGGGCACGCTAAATAAACAGAGACAGACAGACGCATACAGACACTGATGCACACACATAGGCGACAGCAGACCTAACTGCCAATCTGCACAGGATCATCCATTTTGTATAAACAGTGCAGATGGCTTTTCCACTTAACCAGAGAATCTACCGAAAATATGTTTGTTCATTAAGTGGCAATGAGGCCTGACAGCGCTGCACCCTCACTGCAGCGTTGCAGACGAATTCCAACGACAGACCAACACTGCTGCGCAGTGGGAGAATGACAGCAGAGGTTAAAGGATTTCTGCAGCAGCAGGGACAGAAAAGCAGGCCTGAGGTGTGAGCGAACAGAACAAGCCTCAGAGCAGGCTCTGTGAACAGACACAGAGGAACCATGCAGTGCAATTACTTACAAAAACTGCCACAAAGTCACCTTGTAAAAATACAAAGGTTTTTAAGAAATTAGCTGCAACGGCATGCCACCATTGCAGATTTATAATAACTACAGTGCAGAAAAAGACTTTTGAAACACTGTAAGGTGGCCTGCTGAGGTAAGAGAGTGTTCGCCTAAAGGCAATCTATAGGTGAACCCGAAGGTGAAAAATGCTTCAGCTCTCACAGCAGCTGCACCAAAGCTTTTATATTGTATAAGCTGATAATGTGACAGATTCTAAAAACACTAATGTGAAACATCATTCACTCTAGGATTTCTAATGCAACACTGGAAGTAATTATTAAAGGAAACCTGCAGGTCTCCTGAAATAATGTTTTAAATCCATCTGTTGGAAGTACATTGACATTGTGCGGTCCTATACATGATATGGAATTTAAGGTCATAGCTGGATAATCTTGTTTGGTTCCTAGAAGATTTGGCCTCCCCGTACTGATTTGAGTCATGGTTGGCTCCCCGTGTCCAATCAATTTTACCTCCATTGTGGCCTCTGTGTTGTACCAGTACATGTTTGCACTTTGTGATTCTGTGAAAATAATCAATTGTGTAAATATGTCACTCTGTCTGGAATATGTTGCACTTGGAAATGTTGACGTTCATCCCAAATCATGCCGGCTTCCACTAACAGGCAGGCAGAAAATGAGACGTTATTGAAGAAGCTCAAACTGGACTGTCAAACAGCAGCACAACCGCTATGCACAAGCATCTCAACAGAGAACATCCAGGTAGCAGAAAGCAGCATCAGTATTTAGACTATTTAGTGTTTAGAGTTTAACTGTGCAGGATGTATGAAGAAGGTGATCATGTAATGTGTCTCTATGAGCTCACCTGAGAAGTTCAGGATGTGTACATGCAAGCTAGATTTGCTACATCACGAATGTGTAAGCCAAAGACTGTGCTGGCAAAGACTGAACCCTAACCCTAACCCAGTCTTTCAGGAATGTAGAAGACATAATGTATCCAGCATATTTACTTTTGGACAATATTCAGACTCTGAACTTTGAAGGGGCATTGACAACATGTCTATCATCTTACCTGGTTAGAAGAACTTTTAATCTTCTAATAAAACCAAGACATACCATTTATAACACACTTACCTCATAAATCATGAGGTAAATTATTTTGCTCCCTTTCTTTAGAATAGCTGCTTTTCAGCAATAAAAAGCATCAGTACCAGTCCTGGTTTGTGATCCTTGCTCAGGAAGTACTTGATACTGAAACCAAAATTTTATGACATCACCCATCCCTAACGCTCTACGTTACTTATAAAGGGATCTAAACCAACCCCTGAGAACATAAAAGCTGAATATGTAAGGGAAAACTGGCTTGATAATTAAAATGTCATTTAAGGCTGTCACATATGCAGTGAATGCTATTATAAGAGCTGTCAATCGTACTGGCAAGTGCAGCAGCCAGTATTTGCCACACAAGAGAATGACAACAGAAGAAAGACTGTCAACAACAGAGACAAAAGAGAAAGAGGATTGTGTCAGTGTTCACGAACACATTTAACAATAAGTTTAAAACTCCCTTCCAGCATGTTTTTAGATGGGGATTTTTCTCTTTGCTCATCAAGTTTGACAGTCATGGCTCATTTAGAAGTACTATGGCATCTAAAATTTTGGCTTTTTAAGCCATTGTTGATGTAGTGTGATTGGCACAGGTGGTTTGGGTGAACAGAAGGAATATATTGTGGGTAGTGGGTGTAATTTCTCCCCATCATATAATTCCTTTGCATTTCTGCCTTACTAGCATTCACAGCATGACACAGACGAACATAATTTGTCCTTGTTAAAAAACTTAATTTCTAGTATATTAAATCCGTCCATATCTGCCAGTGCACAATTTCTAAAAACTCTTTCTTAAAAATCGGAAAGCATCATCCTATTGATGGTGATTTTAGCTTAAATAATGGTTCCAAAAATATGATTCACAGCTGTATACAGAAGTATTTTCCTACATTTTTAATGTTCAGTATTGTTTTTCTTCATGCATCAGGTCTTTTGATCCATTTTTTTGATCACTACAGCTGCTTATGTTTTGGGCATCTGCAAGCTGTTGAACCTCAACGAAAGCTATTACGTGATGCTGCTGATAATAATGCCAAGGCCAATGCCATGTAGTGCCAGTAAATGAGAGTAACTCACAAAGGCAATCTGTATCTCCTCGATTGGAACGAAAAAAAAAGGTAAAATGCTGCAGTGGTGCAATCACACAGCCAGTGCCTATTCGTGTAGACCTGTGAACATACAATTCCTCTGAGAGATCAATAGTGTTGTGTCAGACAAAAAGAACATTGCTCTGAGCCATAATAAGGAGACTGAGCAATCTAGGGACTGTCAATCTAGGGGTTGCTGTAGTGAACAAAGACTCCAGTGACATGTGTGATTACCTCAGGATCAGTCATTTAGAGGAACTCATCTGAGAGACATTTGGGCAAAGGATGGTGCAGAGACATAAATCTCATTGGTGAGTCAACCGGTCAACTTGCTGAACTTCCTCTTTGGATGGATCCTATTCCAAGGACACCCAGCACTATTTACGTACTGTACACCTACCTTCCGGTATGAGGAGCACTACACCTGCTCCCCAACGACCAGGTCTTCACTGTGGGCTCTTGAGGATGCTAATGATTTGGGCGATAATGATGAGAATGACAGTGATGTTAATGAGTATTAGCAGGCTAGTTGGGGGGAGATCTCCTTTGGCTGGGTTCAAAACGACAGTGCTGTTGAACGCTGGACAGCCCACTTCTCTGACATCATGTCACACTGGGAGCAGATTATCTCCTCTTCCTCTTTGCCTTCTTTTCCGTTTTCCTCTACGTTGACAGCTTCCTGTCACAGCGCTTTAGAGAACCGTTCACAGGTGACAGCCACTCTGACTCTGCCCCCCCCAATCATGTGCACACTCTCACTTTTGTCCTTTTCCCTTCACTCTTTCCCTCCTCTGTATCTGAGCACTTTGTCTTTCCTCTATATATCTGAGCACTCTCCTTCACCTGCATCCCTCCCCTCTGAATCTGTCTCACTCCTCCCCTCTTATACTTGTTCTGCTCCCCCATGGGGTAATTGCTCGAAGCCAGGCTTCAATTTTATGACTATAATCGAGGCCAGAATGCTTATGCCACTAGATTTCTCCTTGCCTGTGTCACAGAGGCAGCACTAGGCAGAGAAAGGGAGATAAGACCCCGAGGAGTGGAGAAAATCACTGGTCAATTGTAATTAGAGTCCTTATTTCGCCTATGGAAGTGGAACAGGCACTATCGCCTACAGAGAGAAGTCACCCTTTCTGCAGCACGTATGGCATGAAAACTCATAACAGCACAAATACTGCTTTGAAGAGTTGCCCCGACCCTAACTATTACTCTTTAGACTGGGTCACTTAGACAAAAATGACTTTGTTTTAATTAAAACAAGATAGAGGCTTGCATGGGTATCTTAAGTGGGTAATATTCCAGCGCATCCATCATGCCTTTAAGGGGGGTACTGGAATTGTAGCACTCAAAGCAAGGTCACTTCTTGAGCTTCGCAGAGAACATCAGAGTCTGTATGTGTGTCTGCCTGATTCGGATGAAAACAGGGTCACAGAGAGTAATTCAGGTCTGTCAGAGGGAAGCAGGGGGCAGACAGATTTTTCATGTGTAATGGACTCTGACGAAGTGGGAAATTTCCACTGTTGTGTTTTGTAGGTGAGGTGGTGTGTTGAAACACCACAGTGTGGCGTGCCTAACGGGCCCTTTCTGCCAGCAGTGCGGTACATATAGGCATGTCCAGGCACAGCTAATAACAGCATTACTTTGAGGGCAAAGCCTCACAATGGAGGAGGAACAGGAGCGCACCAAAACATTGCATTTTCAAGGTCAAGAAACTACAGTCTTGACACTAGAAATGGTTGGTGTTCAACAGTGACTGGCAAGAACTAATCTGACCACAGAATTGCATATTATGTTTAAGAGTAGAGCCTATGCACAACACAGAAAGAATAAAAATCTAAATGAACTACCTTCCCTGCTCTGCCCCTATATATGAAGCTCTAACTGTGTGTCAATCAAGAGCCACCAAATTTGAACTAGCCTTCTGAATATAAAACCTTATAATCGAGACATATTGTAAATACCGAAGTACAAACACTCACAAAATGTATGCGACCAATAAGATGCTGACAACTTTGAATGACACATGAAAAGTTGCCGATAGACATTAGCCAGCTTTTTACCAAGTAAAGACTGTTCCTCCCTTTTCAGATTCAGATTCACATTCAGAAAAAAATTATTTATCCCCAGGGGGCAAATAAGGGCACACAGAGACATAAGACAGAGTGGAAAAGCCTGCTCACCAAAACTACTTTGCCTTTTATAGCTACAAATCTCAGTGTTCCTGTAATACATGCTGACTTTTTAAAGTATAAATTAATGATATGCCCAACATTACATTAAGAGTTTACTGTCCATTAGTGTGTGAGCTGCAAGCCTCTCTTTCATCCTAGTGATGCTTTAATACAAACATTGCTAAAAATAGGCATACCAAGGGACTACTGAAGATGTGTTTGTGTACATTAAAAAGTGCTTGGTGCAACTAAATGGCTCTCCATTCCTGCAGCTATTTTTCTCCAGGGAGATGCAGTTGAAAGCAAAGAGGAGGTCAGAGTCATCAATGAAGGTCTTTAAAGACCCAAGCTCTCAATCATTGATGTCTGCACAGTGGATGCCATGGGGGTCCCTCACCAGACAACTAAAGGTCTCCTGTATACTTGTTCCAAAATTGAATTTGGCTTGTTCACAAGGGACAGTGGTATATTGAGCTTGGTGCAGCTGCCAAGGTTGCTATAAGCAAGGTTTTATTCACAACAGTACAGACAATTTTAAGTTACAGTAGTCTAACTACACTAACTGTTGATAGGTTGGTTTTTTTACGAAAATATATCAAGTGCAACTCTAACCAATCACTGCGTCACTGTTTGAGTCTATAACCTACAAAAGAACCCAACAGTTTCAAGGCTACATTATGAATCTGCCACACAAGAGAATGAATCTCCCCTAGCATCATAACGTGACGCATATCGGGACTTTTTGTTATACAATCCTGAGGCACTCTCTCCCCAATATTATAATTAACAGTATCCGTTAGAGACACTTATGGATTTGCATTTTGTTTGACCAACATAACAGAAGCTCACTTGAAATTTGCACGACATTTGGGTAGAAAATCCCCTCATCACTGCCACATTATCTCACTGCTTAGCAAGCCATGAAGTAAGGTTTTCAAACCAGTTAACCTGCAGGTGTGTTTCTGACTCACTTCTGACTGAAACAACAAATTATACTCTGTTGTTTCAAAGCATTACAACCAGACAGAAAAAGTATGTCAAAAGTCAAATATTGGTTCTTCACACATATATTAGAGCAGTCTACAGAAATATTCAAAACCAAACAGCTCATCATCGTGTAACCAGCTTGACGTACCTGGGCAACCACATCTCTGAGGACTTATCATGGTCTTCCAACACATCCAGCTTAGTGAAGAAGGCAAGAGGAAAAAACACCTCTTCAGCCATCTTGGTGAACTTCTACCGCTGCTCTATTGAGAGCATCTAACCAGCTTTATCACAGTCTGATATGGAAACTGCTCAGCCTCGGACCGTAAAGCGCTGCAGTGGGTGGTGAAATCTGCCCAACACGTAATCAGGTCTCCACTCCCTGCCATCAAAGACATCCACAGCAAAAGCTGTCTGTGAAGAGCATGCGGCATTGTCAAGGATGCTTCCAACCCAGCACGTAAACAGTTTGCCCTCCTACCCTCAGGTAGGTGCAACAGGTGCCTGCAGTTCAAAACCAGCAGGCACCGCAACAGCTTTATGCTTTTCCCCCACAGCTGTCTCATTACTGAACTTCACCCCGCACTAACCCCCACTACGTTGCTGAATCCCTCCATCTTCCTACTACCCTTGCAATACTGCCACTTAACTGCCACTCATATAGTTATTAACCATAGTTCGGATATATCCTGCTGTAACATAGTTTCGTTTAATGATTGTTTGTACATATCCTGCTGTAATTGCCAAAGTTTCAATTAACCACAGTTTTATACTGTAAATAACCTGCTGCAATATCTGTACATATTGCAAAGTCAATAGTCATTGTGTACACTTGAACACTGTTTTAAAGTAATTTAAAACTATATGTATATTTGTACATCTGCACTTACTGCTTCTGCACTTTAGCTGCAAACTTAATTTCGCTGCCTTGTAATCAAACAAGTGTAATGACAATAAAATTTAATCTAATCTTATCTAATCAGGCAATGATCCGGGATTTTTATATGATTTACAAAATACATTTACATGTTAGACTACTGTAAACTGTTGATCCCCAGATGGTTAAAGACTACTTGACTGAATGCAGCCATAAATACAATACACTTCAATATCACTAAATGTTACACTGAACTTGCAACTGTACTCCTTTCAGGAGACATTGGACAGAGACACGACCTAAAGGGTTACTACACTTCGATACAAAATCACAAGTAAGCAACCTGTCTCCGACACTTACCAACAAGTTATGACTAAACGTCAAATAAAAGGTTTATTTTAGTCAATGCACATATTGATACCTATGTGGATTCTTATATGCATCGATTCATTTTAATGTAGTATTGATATTGTGTTATTGATTTTAGTTGATCTCAGCCAGTGATAAATTAAGCAGTTTACCTCGGTAACAAGTAATCCCACTGTTGTTTTTCTAATACACTTGTGTACAAAATGTATCTGTTATCTGTCAGCTGTTTGCATTGTGCGCAAGGCATCTTGCAACATTTCTTTAAAACTGAACAGCTTTGTTCTCAGCAAAGGATTGTTTCACTGTTTGGGTTGCTTCAGGAAATTCAAAATGAAATACGTCAAACACTGCAGGCGTTTACATTTTCAAAAAGTCGTGCTTGCAAAGGAATACAGGTTTAGCGTATGAAGTAGCATAAGCAAATACTAACGTAGTAGACTGCTGTGTCAAAAGGTTAACAATTTTACAGTTATAGACATAGATCCTTCAGTGTGCTTTCACTGAAGAATGAACTACATTGAGATCTGAAGTGAAATCTTTGGACTTGCAGTGTTAGTTCTAGGTACATCTCCCTTTCATAGTGTGATTGTGGTTTGATATGAGGCATTATATTCTAATTGAAGACCATTACCTGGCTACATCCCGTCCATCAGCTTACTACACTTCATAACTTGTATCATTCTTGCTCACTCAACTTGTAATTTGTATATTTCTGGCAACATTTTATCAAAACATCAAACTATTTAGACATCTGCAGACTAGTGACATACAGTGTTGTCTTTGTAAGGCGCTGCACCACCAAGAGCCTAAAGGAAGAGCATCTATATTGTTATGCTCCTACATCTTTAGGACATCTTCCAAATGATATTTCCTTTCCCACTGCTCCAATAGCCAGTGTGTTCAGTGGATTCAATCAAGATCTGGTGGCAGTAAAGGCCATAGCATGGGACACATATCATTGTTATAAACATAGAACCATTCAACAGACATTATTCACAGACGACATTTTGACTTTGAACAGTTCCAGTAAGCAATGACAGGGAACCAGCATGAACAAACATTCTTTATCCGGAATGCAGCCAACATTAGTGCATCTGTGGTTTTCCTACTGTGACAGGTCAAGATGTTATTGGCGGTGCTGTCATCCCAAAACTGGCATTATTTCTTATTTAGCTATACTTAACATTCCTTTTCTGACACAATTACAAGTCAACACAAACAAAGAGTGGTGTTATTGTAACACAGCTCCATTGGGACTGAGTGAGTAAAGTTGGATTATGACCCAACCCTATCCCCATGCGCCCTTTTTTGAGTTGAAGAGCAGAAGTGTGCAAGGCTTTGCTGCACAGATGATACATTTGCTATTAATGATGCGGTAAAAAAGAAAAAAGGAGGCTTGCTGTCACGTTTAGTGTTGTAACATACCGTTGTTGTGTCTCTGTGATAAGGCAGCATCTGACACCCATGTCAGATTACATTAAATCAATTACACACTCGAGGAAGAATCACCCCATAAAAGGGTAAGGCTTTTTGTTTTTCCCCTTTCATAGAGCCAAAGAAAACATAATCTCAGTAATAAAGCAAGGAATCTCTGCATGTGTGTGCGCCCACATTGTTTTTGTTCTTTGTTTTCTGTTGTTTTCTCTTCGACGACCACTGTTGTGATTAACCGCAAACTTGGCGGTTGTACTGCCTGGGACCAAGGTACAGATATATGGCTTATATCTGTATTATGGATTATGGATCATGTTTTGTATAAAAGTTGTTTTCTGTTACGCTTCCACAACCGTAAATGCATGGGGTCCCCTTGTTGTTAGCGTCCCACAGAGGACTCACAAACTTTACTTTAAACTAACAAAGGACGATTTGCAAGCTCAGAAAAACTCCCCAAAGGGACCCACATCTAGCTATCTGGCGAGTGTATTGCAACCATGTGTATGAGTGTGTGTTCAGTAGCTCATTCACTGACTACAGCATGCTCTCATGCTTTAACTGTAGACCATCTTTTTTCTGCCCACTATGAAGTACTAACTATCCCAGTATTTATTTTATCGTGGCGGTGGTTATGACAGAGTCGACAACAAAGAGTCCTCCTCAGGCTACTGTGACATCATAAGCCACCAAATGTGGCAGTGCCACCATGTCTATGTTTACACTGACACTATTTTCTCCACTGGATTGAAATCAATCTAACCAGAGATTCAAACCTAACTGTTTACAAAGACGCTCAATGAAATTATCCAATAACATATGCACTTTCATGGCCCAAAACATCAGTCGGAATACAACTTTTTCTGACATGAACAAAGTAGTTCTGCCCACTGTGGTGAAGAAGTTTTTTTCCCCAACTTTATGGACTGAATTATTCAAAAGACAAACATAACAAGGGTGCGGCCCACATTGGTTCTACCTTCATTCGTCCGCTTAAACCTTGTTTTCTTGCCACCGCCGTGCCCCTCTCAGACACTCATCAATTCATCCGATCATGTGCAGAAAGAATGTACTACAATCCAACCTCTTTGGATAAACTTTACACCACCACTCCCTTTCCAACTGAAAATTCCTTCTGTTCGGGCAGGATGTGGCCAGTCAAATTAATGGGGTTAAATTAGGCATTTTTATTATGATTGGCATGTTATCCAGATTAGGGCAGTGATAAAAGTTGTCTGGGTGATTGGCTCTCAAGAGACCTGCAAGCTAAGATTAAAAATGATTTTTACATAATTTTACACAATTGTAAGTTAAACAATGCCTACTCTATTGTTAGAATATAAGAAACTGATCATTATCCAGATTATTTATATTTTACCCAGTTATTTTAAGTTCTCTCAAAAATATCAAATAATAACTTCATAAAACACATAAGAGTGTTACGACTGCCGAATCCACACCAAAGATAATCTGTCTGGATGAGCGGCACAGCCTCCCACTGCTTTAATTATACTTAAGATGAAACAGATAAAAAAACTAGGTCTTTGATTATGCACAAAACCCCCCTTTGGTTAAATTAAAAATTAATGAGATAATAAATACTGAAGAAGGAGAATTTGTAAAGTTAATTCTGAAGTACTATACAGTTTATTTAAAACGGTTGACTCGGGCATGAAAGACGGCCTGGGTTTCTCAGCAGCAAAAAATATTGTGTTACAAAAAAATACAACGACATCTAGTGATTTAAATTGGGTCTGTGATAAACCATTATGGAAGTTTCAGTCACAGATGGCGGATGCTTTAAAAGAAACAAAACAGAAACAGAACTGTAATGACCAGGAACTGCAGAGCAACATAATTAAATCCTAAGACTGAAGGCACAAAAAGAAGGGAGGAGAAAGAGGGGACATGCCCAAGCACATGAACACACAGGGAGAATGAAATCATAATATGTTGGTGAATCTTTCCTTGTTTGGGCATCTGGGCCAACCACATGCAGCTTTTACTACAGCAGTGACAGAAACAGACGTTTGGAAAGAGAGAAAGAAAAAAGGAGGAAGACAAGGAGAGCAGAAGACAACAGAAGGGAGACAAATCTACTGACAACAAGCAGAAAAGAGGACAAAAAAAAAAAAGATAATAAAGCCACAGAATAAACACTTATCAAGCAACCAGTCATCCTAAACCCCAGCCCGAACCATCACTGTGGCTACAGCACAGCAGACTTGCATAATTACATCGACAACGCGATCCCTGGAAGGTCTGGCTCTCAACAATCACAGGAAAACCTCAAGCAAAAGCAGAGGGAAAAACACTCTCACACTAGCTCAGTCTCTGACCTCCTACATATCTTTCTTCTCACTCACCCTTTTTATTTGCCTCTCCAACTTTGCACTGTGCAAACACTGAGAAGAACGATCATTTTACAGCGTCGACTCCTCGGCAGGAATCCCCTCTGAGGCATGGCTCCAGCAAGTCATTCTAAAAGCAACAGCTCAGGCGGACTACTCGCTCTTCCTGCTTAGGTGCATGGATATCTGCTCTAACCGGACGAGCCACTGAGGAATACTCTAGGGAAGGAAGTGACATCGTCAGGTGCTACCTCCTTCCTTCTTTCCTTCCTCATGTAAACAATACCCACTTTCCTGCAGTCAATCTAAGTGAGGCTTGTGCAAGCCACTTGATAACAGAACGAGTTTAGCTCACCTAACGTGACCTATGTCTTGAAGGAAATGTATGCAAAATTTTCACATAAGGGAATTTCAATCCTTAATAGACACAATCTCTAAAACTCTGAATTCCCAGGAATATGCAAGACTGGAGAGACGCCAAAGAGAAAATGGGAAAACGTGCAGGGACCAATTTTGTCATGGAATACTAATGTTGTGAGGACTTTTTGTCGTTGTGGGGCCTGTGGCTAGGCTGCACTTAGTTATGGTTAGGGTAAGGGGGTAGGGAATGCATTTGTCAAAGGAAGTTCCCACAAAGATACAAACATGAGTTTGAGTGTGTGTGCGTGTAACCAAAGGGGGTGTGGATGAATCACAGAGAGACAGGCTGAGAGGGAGTGAGTCAGAGGGCACGTCCCTCCACTAACTCTCAAACCCTGCTCAAGATGATCTTCCTGGTTGTCCACTGATGCAAGCCAGGCCATGACTGTAGGCGACGAACAACCAACAGCTCCTAGTCAAGCTTACTACACTTCAAATTTTCCACAAGACAATAAAGTAAACAAAGTCCTCCCTGATGACTATTCTACCATATATAGAAATTCATTCATCATCTGCCACACAAAGAACTGACAACTTTCAACTCTGTGCCACAGATGTACACTCACCTGCCAGCTCATTAGGTACACTAGTGACAACGAATGCATACAAACAAAACGGTCCTGCACTAAATCTTAGCTTCGTGAAGGTTATAGAGTTCAGCATGTATTTAAAATAACCGAGAGAGCTGTTGATTCAACTGTGTTTTCATTTTGGAGGATGTGGTTGGTAGTACTGTTGAACTGTTCTGCTATTTTGACCTCCCCATTTTAGCGAGCGGGGTCAGCTGAACAACAGGAACACTTTTTGTGTTCATCTCAATACAGTTTAACAACACTAAAAAGTACATCTTGATCATACGGCTCAATTGCCACCTTTCTTGCTCTGTTTCAACACAGGGGATATGGTGCAGGACTGTTAAATTAGAATGCATTTTCACTAGTGTTTCTAACGAAGAGGCAAGCAAGTGTATGCGGATATGCGGATACAGTGTAAAGAGAGTGTGCGACACAAATAAGTAATCTTAAATACTCCCCGTATATTTCTTCTTTGTGTAATACACAATGTTTGTCATCAGACAATTTAGCATTGTCTACATGTCACTCTCCATAGGTTCATACAAGATTCATAAAAGCTGTAACTGTGCCACAATATTAAAAGATACATCATGAATCAAAGGGGCTCGGAAGAAAGACTCTACCTGTTCTTTGACGGAGGCCAGGATGTTGTTGGCGGTGCTGTCAGCCTCCATGTTGCGGCCAGTTGAGCTGTCGCGGATGGTCAGCAGAAGCCCCTCCTCCGTCACTGGGCTCTGCTCAGGAGCTGGCATTCCTCCTGTGTGGACACACACACATGCACACACACCCACACACACACACACACACACAATGATCTGGTCACCACAGGCACTCAGCTGAAACTCTTGTACACACATACCAGACTGTGTTCATGCATTTGAAAACGCTCGTCCCTCATAAATACACACTTGATTCAACCCCTCCTCGATGCGCACAGGCGAGTGATGCTGAGAAGTGACTATCAGTGGTCACACACCACACCAGCAACACACAAACATACACCCACACATGCCATATGGCCTGAAGAGAAAAGGACTGTCAGTGTTTTACGTCTGTGACAGTGCAAATGAACGCCATATGGCCATGAGACAACACACAACTTAAATAACGATTTGTGTACGAAATATAGTCGGATAAAAAATACTACACAAACAGAACGACAGCCAGTGATTCTAGAAAATCCACAACATGGGAATGGAAATTTCAATCCTGGCAATACAGCAGTATTACCAGAATGCATGTGCACAGGTGAATACTGTACTATATTTGTGTATAAGACACAGGGAAGAGGATGCAGGAGATGAGCGGGAGCAGGACTTTGAAAACAGAAAACAGAAAACAAAAAAAGTCAGCAGTCTGAGGGAGGTGATAAGGTGTTCCTGTCTTTGCTTTCTGGCTTTTTATCCAGGGCTGAAATGAGAAAGTAGAACTTATAGTTATGGTCTCATTACATCTGTTGACAGAGACAGTGTCAAGGGAAGCCTGCTCAAGGTGGATTCATATTTACTAGACAGAGCTTGCAGAGCCAGACAGAACAGCTAACGGCTACGTTGCTGCATCACAACTCAGGGCTGCAGAAGCAGACAAAAGCAAGGTATCTAATAACACAGAAGCTATGTGACTTACAGATCTACTGCTGCTGTCATGTACAAGATACTAATGTACATGTAAGTAGGAGGTGTCCACACTCTTGGACGAAATGTGACCCCGAGGTATTCTGGGAGCCTGTCACCAAGGCAGTGTGAGCTGTCAAGAGTCATGCGCCAGCTCTGAGATAACAGACAATGTTTTACTACTCCCAAGTATGTTAATCCACACAGGATATCACACATATCCCCCCGTCAGTCTCCCAGACTTCTTTCTTGTTCATTCACAATTTTGCAACATACTGCCCACATTCCCTCCCACCTATGCTGCAGGCTTCAGATCAAGGACATGGCGCTTTATTCCCAGAAAACCCTGCAATGGGAAACGGGAAACACTGTTTGAATTTGACATAGCTCCTCCTCCCTGACTTCTGTACAAACACAGAGTGGAACAACACGGAAAGGACTGACTGAGGGCGAATCTTAAACCTGCCAGAAGTTGCCAACCCGGTCAGGGTGGACACAAATCCCTTTTGTTTTCTCTCTCAGTATCTTGAAGGACAAAGGGAAGTATGCAGCTATGGATAGACACCGTTACAGTAATTGTCATTTATATCCCCACAGATTAGGTGTAAAATTGGTCCTGCTAGCATGACCTTCCTTTAACCTCCTTTCCTTCAAAATACAACTTACTAACAGAAATAACGATAACAAAAAAGGAAAGTCCCCATGCGCTGACCAGAATCTGTGTATATGATCTGAGTACTTCTAAAGTAGTCTAAACTTGCCTGTGGAAAAATGCACACTAAGCAGAAATAGAAATAGAACCATGGAAAAAGAACACACAAAAGGAAAGCAAACCCGATTGAAGGCGCATTTAAGCAAAGAGAGACGGTAATGTGCATCAGACCCTACCTCTGAACCTCCACATTATATCTTGCCCAGAATGACTTCACTCTGCTTAGTTCTCGGCAGCTTTGAAACAGGACTAAAGACAACAACGGTGCTGTCATCCCACCACGGTCGTACCTTCACGCATCTGACCGGTTCTTCAACATTTCTCTTTCTCCAAATGTGAAGCTGAAAATACACTGATAGAAAGTTGACTTTGGTATGTCAGGCCCTTGCACAGTTCGAAGATGAAGCACACAGCTGGGAAGTAGGTAAGAAGCTAAGGAGGCCAGCCAAATCTGTGCAGGTTTCAAGGCTGTCATTAGGTTAATGCCTGAGGAACATACTGCGTAGTTCCCACAGAGTAAAAATGACCTAATTCTGGTCAAAACAAAGAGGTAAACCAACATCTAATTATTACAATTATGGCTGTTACATTGACTAAGTGAAAAAAACAAAACAAACACATTGCACGCCTGCATGACAAATCACAGCTAATATCAGAAGCGACACTGGATTTCATTCCGTGTTTAAGTATTCAGCATGGAATAATAAGCATCTCTTTCACTAGTCATTCTTTTCAGGCAAAGTTAAATCTCCTACTATAATCCTCAGTGTCTCAAAGGCTGCTAAGAAAAGTCTTAGTCTGACCCCACCCTGACACGCTGTATCACGTGCTCTACTGACCTCAGACTCAGCCACTCCTCTGAGCTTCTTATACAACTCCTCTTTTTGTGACTCTGACTCCCTAACCCAGTGTAGTTTATGGTGCAAGGAAGGAAAAGGAAATGTTTACAATCTGCCTATACATGGTAAAGTATTAAATCTTAATGGAATACCATGTTTTTGTAGGGAGTGGCACTGCAGAGTTGAGACAAAACTACTATCTCAAGTTCAAATACTGCCTTCTAGCATCAGTTTCATCTGCAGACATGAATTCATAAGTCGTCTGATCCTTCTGAAAGCCACCTGTGTCTTGTGTCACTTTCCCCGAGGAGCACTGCAGCAAAAAATCTAATATCTGGCATGTGCTACGTTGACACTGGCACAAGAAAAACAGTTATTGGGAGAAATCAGGGATTGCAAAACATGTTTACACGCAACAATTTTACAATCATTGCAATGCCTGGTTTTACACGCAGCTGGTCTGTATGCACATTTCTCCCAGGATATATTTGGTTATTTATTTGAATTATTTAATTTAATTTGTATCTTGTTTTCCTTTCTGTTCAGGATTGACGGAGCAGTGAGAGGTCAGATCTTTAATGGGAGAGCACACAACGTTCTCGTGTCTGCAGTCTAGTGGTTCAAATCAAGTCTTGAAAACAGGTTTTTAGAAACTTTGCAAATTGTTCAGCATTCAGTATTGCAGTATTCAGACCCAATGCTGGCCAGGTACATTCTGTTTGCCTGAGATGTGTCTAGAACATAATTTGGAGTTCATCCGAGGCAAGCTGCATGGATTCAACATTATGCATAATTAAGATACCCTTAGCTGTGCAGGTCACTTGGCATTCTTGCACAACTGTCCCTTTGTTGGCTTTCTGATAAGTCTGCTGACCACCAACCAGATAGCTCCTACCGTTTGCCATGTCCCAAATTCCTATGATGCTGTTTCTAGGTTAGACAAACTATGCAAGGGTCCATCCCATATAAAATACTGAAAACCTGTAGACTTAGTTAGAGTTGAACCTGTGTGTGCCAGTGATTCTTAAAAAAAATGTGACAAAACACAGTCAACCAGTGTGGGTACATACCAGGTCATAATTCTAATGTCTGACAATGACAGTGCTGTTGCTAACTTTAGCGGTCTTGCCTCCACATTACCTGTAGACTCAGGTTTTGAACATTTTTCTATAGGAAAGGACACCCACATGGCAATAGCTTGTCTAATCTAACCTGGCAACAGTATCATGGAAAGACTTGGTTGGTGGTCACATAAATCTGCTCATCTCCTTTATTCTCACTTTTACTCCTTGAAGACATAACCTACCAACACCTGAACACATGCAGCACTCGTGAAAGTCAAACCCATTAGGCCCATTATGTGTTGACTTACAGGGTGGAAGATCTGTCTTCAGGGGGCTGAGTGACATCACGTCACAGACTTTCAGCACAGAAATGGAGATGAGCTAAGCAATGATTATACATTAGTCTGACTTTCAATTGCTGACAGTCTGGGAGAAGCAGTTGATTGCCCCAACTTGCAGAGCTAAAAAAAGGGGTTGGCACAAACAGAGCTTAGAGCTGCTTAAAGAGCAACTTGTGGTTTGAATTTTTCACAACATTATACTTAATATCTCTTGGAATATCTCTTGATTGCTTGCTTTTCTGAGTATTCATCACAGTCAATGACTGTGCCCAAACTCCAATCAGAAAAGCATCAAGCCCACCCTTTCATGTGAAATAAAAGTGACCCAAGTTTTAAATCTGGGTGCACAAAGCTGATTCAACTCCCCCATCACTACCAGCTTTTAAACTACAGATGGTAGGGCACTTTCCACATTTAATGAAATTTTTTTTATCAACATTCAAATTGTCCGTAAGGAACCCACAACAGGCTACACCTTATAAATGGAACCAATGGAAAGGTGCAGACAGAACATAGTGACATAAAGACGTACCATCAAAAAAGGGTGACTGTGACATTGTGTCTCATCGCATCACATAGCTAGGGCCAACTAGCACCAACAGTGTAGGACACATTGTTAAAACTAGGGTCACAGTGGTCGCCAACCATTGGCTTGTTGTGTCGTGGCCTCAAGAAGTGAAATCACAAAAGACCTACTCATAAGAGGTCCGTTGAGGGCAGTGAGCTAATAAACATTTCATGGTGTATCAAGTTTTGCATCCCGTTGAGAGCCTCAAGCACATCCACCAAGGATGTCGGAAGCAATCGTGTCAAACAAAGAACCTGTTTATATCTACGCTGGATTGACATTGGCTTCCTCAAAAAAAGTTGATCGATGAAATCATCCATGTGCTCTCAGGCTTCTGTGTCACATGATTTCTTCTAACCAACCAGCATTATGAAGCATGTGAAAGCTTTGTGGAGAGAAACAGTCCCGTTGCTAATCTCTTAGCAGCTGAAACAGCATCCCCAAAGACCCACAATTCTTAATTGCTTCTTTCAAAACAGTGTGACTTTGACTTTCCTGATATAGCTAAAACTTTGGTTCAGTGCGGTCTATCAGAATTCAGCAGGATGAACAATAGCATATTGCAATTACCATAAATGGTGACAAAAACATTTTTTGCAACAGCTCAAAAAGTATTCACAACGGCAGCATTATATTTTTAGGCAAGCCACGGAATTCTGAAACAATTTCTGAAATACTCCGCTGTGCCCATTATTAGACTAAACACAGGGTTAGGTGGTGCTGACAGAAGCCCTGATAAAGTAATTGCTCTGAGCGGGTGAGAGAATTCAGGTAACACAGATTTTCAAATTGTTCAGTACAAATTGCGTGCTACTGATCAACCCTAACCTCAGACAGCACACTCATCCAAGTATCGACACAATGTGACTTCTCCGTGGCGTGCCACACATGGAAAGTTCTTTGAAGGGAAAATGATGAATTCTCAGTGCATCCCACATGGTGGACTTGCCACGTCAAAACACAAAAAGTTATTATTAGATCCCTAGATGCTGGACTTTCTGCTGCTCTCAACAGCTGAAAATGCTTTGCTCATATCGACACACCCAAAAGAAAAAGAAGGTCTCCTTTCCAAAGAGGAAACGGTCCCACTTGTACACACAATCAGTCTGTTAATAATTACCCTGAATAAGCTGCAGAGAATGATGCAGTCTCCTATATATAGACACATACCTGTCCTTCTGTTGATAGAGGATTAAACAGGGCGAGATGTATGAGTTTGTGGAGTCACAAGTCCGACAGCATCTCCTTCACATTCCAAAGCAAATGGACAGGTAAAAGAAATCATTCGGAAGCTGCACCCATGCCTACCTCACACATTGAACCTCACCCCGACAAATGTTGCAATAACCTGAGGCTTATATGAGCATGTGTGTCCACAGGGTAGGGCTTGGCTCTGAGTAGACAGGAAACACTGTCATTGCACAGTCTGTGGAGCACACAAATGAACTCAGACTAATACCATATGCACATGACCTGATAAAGGTGCACTTGATCTTCCAAGATAGGTTTATTTAAAGGGGGACAGACGACTACAGAAACAAATAATCCACGTTTGCACTTTGCAGCAGTAAAACACAAGCTCTGAACTAATTCCTACAGTGACCATTCACCTTCAAAATAATTTTCTCACAACAATACCTCTACTAATGGGGATCAGAGAGGCTCAGCTGAAGTCTCATCAGCGTTTCCAGCATGTCACCGCCAGTAATATGTTGTGACAGTACGGGAGGGAAATTATTCTGATTGCATGCAAATCCCTTAAATAGAATCAGTTTGTGGTAGACAGACATGGTTCATCCTGTCACACATTGTTAGACAGATACATTTAACACCCTATTGACTTTCTGCATACAATTACAATGCAAACACAACAACTACAGCAGAAATGCTCCCCAAGAAGGCATTACAGCATGATGACGTGTGCATCTCCAGAGATTATAAGCAATTAGTTCCTTTTCTAATAGATGTGGCGCAAGACAAACTCTAGTAATGGCTGGGGATGTTCATTATTTAGCCTCAGTTATCAGTTCGGTTAAAAAAATGGGTTTAATCAAGGCAGCAAGTTTTACCAAACCCTCTGCATTTCATTTGATGTGTGAAACCTTTTCTGTTGAGTGGGATGACCATCATCTACCATCCATGATCACACGAAGATGTTATGATGTGCAGGATTCCGAGAACAGAAATACCAAGATCATGCAAAAGGGTTGTGGATAAAAACACAAAATAAGTATTAATAAGTCCTGGTGTGTCCGACAGCGTCCTGGCTCTTACAGTGTAGGAGCGTGAATAACAGCTCAGGAAGCACTTTATCTTGATGCTGAATAACAAGAAATAAACTACTCTCATGGGGACTACAAATGAAAAAGCAACTGGCTACAAGTCAATGGAAGCTGGCAATCTGAAGCTACAAACTAATATCCGACCTGTGGTGCGGCACTGGGTGTGATGAGCTACAAATCACAGTTGAGTTGGCCTCAACTTTTATAATATGCGTCTGTCTCACCAGTTCATTATTAAAGGAGTGACGGCGTAACAATGTCAACAAGCACTTGAGCAACAGTTGATTACAATTTAACTGACCATGCCATTTTGTAACAGCCGCTCACAGTGTGAACATAACGTCAGAAAAGTAATCGATCACAAAGATTTACAATTTATCTTCTGTCCGTGTCTCGCTGAGTTCTCATGGATACACTTAATATTCAAAACACATTATGACAGAACAGCACTGCATGTTGAAACATAACCATTAAAAACAGCACGCTGTGTTACTGTTATTACAGCACTAATGTCTATGGCACTCAAACATTCCTTAGTGCAAGTCCAGTATCTTATGTAAAATACAACCAGACATCTGCAGTACGGTGTGATTAAAAAGAACAAGCAGTAATCACTGTAGCTGCTCCCCTTCCATGACAACGAAAAAAAGACCACTGATAGCAGGCTGATAATTGTATTCACTAGAGTTTAAGATTTATGGTGAGCTGGATGAACTAAACCAAACACAGCAATTTAAGCAGTTTACATATTTTGTTCCCCAGGATAAACATATTCAGTCCAATTACGGTGATTTACATTAAGTGGAAAATGCATCACTGACCGTGACCTGAGCTATTTTCTGTAAATATTAACTTTTCTGCTTTAAGATGTTATTTTATATTCACACAAAATACTCTACTTTTCATTTAATTGGCAACCTTCAGGCCTTTCATTCATATACATATGCTTACACCTCCAGGAACAAGCCATTTAAAACAACTATAATAAAATGCTGAGATTAAAAGACTGAATTCCTCTGTGCCATGACACTTATTTATGAACTCTGGTGACCTTGGGAAAAACAAAATACTGAAAAAGAAAACTCCTGTGAAGGAGTATAAACTAGCTTAAAGAGGGCAATAGATGTGCAGGGGCCGGGCAATGTACTTCTTGATGACTGATTTGCATTGCCACTGCCTACTCAATGCCCTGTGCATCAGGGTGGACAGGCAGGGGTCAAGGAACAATGTGCTGCTGTCCATTCAGATTTGCAGCTCCTATACGACCTGCACAGACAAACCTTAAAAGAGTGATGAAGTAAAGTCTTCCTGAGCAAAACTAGCCAGATCATCAAGAAGTTGATAGGGATGGCACAGTATGCACTATAAACCTTGATGTGAAAATCAATAATTCACATTATGTGATATAGATTGTATACACCATATAGGTGCATTAGGTAATATAAACCTTACCACCTTCATTCAATTTGTAACGTGAAAAAGCAGGTGGATCCTCAAAGGCTTCCCTGTAGGGCCTGACCACAAGTCACTACATGTGAGGATACCTTTTTAATTTTGTACATTTGACTACTCCAAAGAGAAATATCCAAATGGTAACAATTAATTTTTAAGCAATTAAATATTTACCACGAGCCCTGACCTGCAAAGTGGAAAGTGGTCCTTAAGAAAAAGAGCAATGATTTGTTTTTCTGCACACTGATTGTTCTGTAATTACCAGGTAGTAGGTAGTAAAACGTGAACTGTTGCAGAGATGACAGCCTACTGTAAATAACACAGTTAAAGAGGCAATGAGAGAAAACACAGCTGCAACTTTAATGGGCATTGCAAACTATGCTTTGGAGTGCACAATGAAAGGCTTAAGTTATTTAAATGAGAATCAATGCTAAGGATAAGTAATGGCAGATGTAACCAAATACGGTCCTATTTCAGAGTTACTCTTTGTTGAAGACAATCCACATTTCCACATCGAAGCAATTTTTAACAATAAAATGATATGCATTCAACTCAAATTGAGAGGAAAAGAAGGATGCCCAGCATCTACTTGGTTAACTAAACTCATTATGAACCTCATGAGTTACCTTATGAACTCAGGACACAATTATGGATTTACTTTTACATTTACTTAGGAAAATGTCGGTTCAGCTAACTAGCACGAGCTGGCATTTTTAAAACAATGACTGAGTGTATATATTACTGGATATCCAAACGTTTTTCATTCATCAGCTTAACAGAAATACCACCAACTGCAATGTCACCGTGTACTGAAGGCACCATATGGATAACCTATGAAAAGGGGACTTAATTGAGAAAATAAATCACATCCGCGTGTTGAGAAAATAAATTCCCCCCTTAGTTTTATTCTGTAATGATTCATGGAGGTGTATGACTTTGCAGTTCTGCAGAGGTATGCATGGTTTTGTCTGAGGAACTACCCACAATTTATATCTTCAGAGCACTACAATACCAAGTGTTGCTTCATCATATCACATAAACGTACTTCAGTAAATGTTATCTTATAGCCAGTGTATATAGATATAATGTAACACAGCATTTCTGAGCAACAGAAAGTGTGCACCTCTTGTGGGAGCACTATTCCCCCCCCCCAAGAGACTGGGGTCTATTTGGGCAACAACAGAATATTTCAAATGATGTGTGAGCACGTAGGAATGAATATCCATCCAAAAATAAAAGGGCAGGGAATTGCTGTGGGTTACTGCTCCGTGCAGGAGAGAGCATTTCAAATGGCAGTAAAAGAGTTTTTACTGAGTTGAGAACGAGCCTTATAACAGGTTGCAGGCGTTTGTAAGATGGTAGCATAGTAGACATTGTTTCTCTAGTAAAATATAGACACTTTCTAGATATCAAACAGAAAAACTAAGGTTATTTTGGGACACTTCTCTGCTTCTACTTAGTAAGATCTATGCCACAGAAAGAGGATACCTTAAAGAGCAGCGTCTTACTCATTTAAGTCGTATCAGTGTGTGCACCAGTGCCTTAAGGCTACAGGTTTGCCTACTTTGATGTTGTCACTATATCAGGTTACCCTGACAGAGAAATAAAAGGTACAGAATAAGCTTTGATATCATACAGCCCCCATCTGCCTCTCAAATCTGAAGCCAAATGCAAAGCTTAGGATCTATAAAATGTCATTTTAAATGTCATGTGCTTGAACTGTATTTATTTGTTTATTTCCAGTGTCAACAACTCCCCTTTCCAGTGGTAATTTTACTTTGTCGCAGTCTTCTAAATGCCTTGACATTTAAGAAGTGATTTTTCTTTTTTCTTTTTTTTCTTTTTTTTTCCTGGGAACAGGTGAGGGGGACAAATTCTGCAGATTGTTTGGTTTGTTAGTTGTAGCCCGGGAACAGGCTTGACCCTTGTGGTCACTCGAATGACACTGGAGAGATGCCTTCACCTTCTGACTAAATACAGCCACCGGGTGCACTTGCATACTACTTTGGGATGACACCTGATCCAACAAACAAACAATTTTAGCTTTAAAAAAGGACTTGCCAAGAAGCACATGTCTTATGTTTATAGGCCATGTGCCAGAACAAAATGTCAATTGACAGAAAATTAATACAATCTGGAAATTATGAATACAAACTTGATCCACTGACTGAGCAATGTCTCGAACTGTAAATGCCAAAACTTTAGTATGCTGTGTTTGTAACATGTTTGGCCATTTCAGAGACTGAAAACAACTCAAAACAAACACATCAGTGAAGGAAAGGTTCAGTAGTTCACTATACATTCAAACAAGAGCCTAGTGCATAAAGACTGCTAAATTATTTACAACAGTATGCTATTCAGCATTAAGTGTCATTTTAGGTCATGACATGATTTTCCAACTACAGAGGCTACGGTAGTGTTTTTCAGGGGTGCTTATTTGTTGTCATGCACTTCACTGAGATGGACTCTTATACCCTTCCTCCTTTTACCATCAGTAAAGAGATAGCTTTTGCCTGGGGTGATAATGTGAGTAGCACTTTGAAATATTCAACAAGGTATTATGTGCGCCGTTGAGGTAATTCCGCAGCCAGATAGGCTTAGGCAGATGAGATTGTTTTAGGAATGAGTTTTGCAGGAAGACTCCAGGAGTAAGTGCGGAACAAAGGACAGTGGCAAAGCTCTGTCTCTCCACCTAGACACCGATGAGGGGCCGTCTCTCAGACTCAGCATGTCGGTCCTATGGAGGGTTGCTTTACCGGACAATATTCTATTGTGCACCTAATCTCTAAAAGCGCTGACATGCTTTGTGTTCACTGTTATCTTTAGCTGAACGGGATCCAACCAAAGCATGAAATCTGGGGCTCTTTCTTTCTACACATCCAGTTGGATCAACAATCAGCCAGCAGCCACACATGTCAAGGCTTATCCACACAAGCTAATGCAAGGCTGAATGCGCCGTGGCCATGAATTATGGCTCTTATTATTATTTTTTTTAACATATGATAGGAAGGAATGTCTAGCATAAGAGTTAGCAGCTGGGAATCATTTTACATATTTTGACTGTGCTAAAACCTTAACATTATATTACTAGAGATTCAGAGGTTTTCTTTTCATAAGGAGAGATATTTTAAAAATGGATGCACCAAGTTCATGCTGGAAATCCCCTCTTTTGCTACATGTGGTTTGTTCTCAAGGGAGACAGGAGAGAAAGAAGGATAAACACAGTTTAGTCCAAACAATGCAAGTGTGGGTTGGAGAGAAGTTATGTCGGGTAAATGTGATGAAGTTTTACATGCCACAGAATGAATAATTTAATCTTTTCTTTGGTTGATTGCTAACTCGACTGTGAACTATTATTATCATCCCACACTGGTGCTACACCACAGTAGCTGAGCATTCACAGGAGATAAAACATAGCTATTGGTGATCACACGTCATGCCTTGAAATCTTCATCACTGTGCTAACTCTCTAGTAAAAGTATTCAGACTGTAGTGTAAACACAGCCAGTCATAGTCACCCTATGTCTACAGATTCATCATGCATAAACATTTAAAGCTGGTAATAGACTAAATAAGAAAAACTTGACTTTTGATAACACTTGACTAATTGAGAAGTACACAACAGATGCTGACCTTCTCTTGACTTGCAGGAGGAACAGGCTGATACTTCACCACTATACTTAAATACATGCATGCAGAGACACAAGACAAATAACCATTTTGTTTCCAGGAATTCAAGTTATAAGGCAGATTGGAAGTGCCTTGCCTGTCTTAAAATGGCAGGGGGAACACTTTTTGATCATAATAGAAAAAAAAAGCAAATCTGACATGCAACATGGGGGTTAGGAATTAGGCCTTGATGTTTTGCCAAAATTAGAGGGTGAAAAAAATACAAGGAGCAGAGGCCCGCCAAAGGGCACAAAACTATTCAGCTGGATGTCAGTATCCATTAAAAAGAACTCACCGTGAAGATCGGGTCAAACGATCACACAAGCAATCTTATGCTTCGTTTTGTTTTTGTCTACTGCAGCGCAAGGTCGTTCTTGTGCAAACTTGCACTCGCATGAAAGTTTCAGACACACGCATCGCAGTTTTGCACCGAGAGAGTGATAAACAACGGAGAGCATGACAAATGTAACTGACAACTAGCTGGCTGCACGTCTGACCGGCCTCTCTCCTTGTGGAAAACACTGCTGCTGCTCAGAGTATGAGCGGAAACTGCTATAAAAAATAAATAAATAAATAAAATAAAAAGCTGAGTGCGAGTTTGATTCTTGAAACCAAAACCCTGCTGTTGTATCAACTCCACGGCAAACCAGCCTCAATGGTTGTCAGCTGTGTTGCAATGTGTGTCTAGCACAGTAATGTGAATCACGAGGGGAGTAACCTAGAGATTCCTCGCAAATGTGTGTGTGACTGAGTGACTGTGAGAGAGCACGCGGCCATGTGCGCTTCCACTGTTAATTGCCTGAAATAATATTAACCTGCACTCCTGGTCACATCGGCGCTGCATACAGATAACCTTTATACGCCTGCGTGGAAACAGGAGAGACCTGAAGCGCTGCTCCGGGCATCTTTTATGTGACAATAAGAGTATGAGACTTGACCTTTAGTGAGCGACCATCATAGGAATATTAATATCTGCTTCTGTAGTATTTTAGTTTTCCCTGCTTAGTTCTTGTTTTTAACACGATTTAAATATGACACAGGGGGATTGAAAAAGTAAATATCCTATTCCCCTTGAGATGACATTCCTCACACAGGGATTTAATATTTTATTAGATGAGCTAAAAACTAAACAAAGGCTGGTATATTGCGCACTAAAAATAACAAATCTGATTAAATCTGATCATATTTTAAGCCAAAGGACGAAATGATGAACACATGCCTTGTTAGAGCAGCACAGGATCTGAAAGATCTTAGTGTGAATGCAACACTTCACAGCAAACAAAGGTGAGTCCATCTTGTCCTTAAAGGTGGGTAGTTTACGCACGGTGCAAAGCAGCGGGTCCCCGTTAAAAGAAAAAGGCCCCCGGTTAAAATGCAGATTGGGGTCATTAAATATGGCGTAGTTTGAACGTACTGTGAACGTGAGTGTAAAAAGGTAAGCCAGTCTGGTGGGAACGCAGAGTTTGGATCTTCTCCGCCCCCGGGCGACCTCGCATTCCAGAGATTCCCATACTCTAAGCTCACCTGCATTTCCCTTCACCACTTCGCCAACACGTTTTCAAGGGCATTGTCAGAACAAAGTGAGTTTATTGAGGACAAAAAAATAATTAATTAATTAATTAATAAATAACGCCGAAACGTTTTTTCGTAGGTTAGCTTTTAAGTTTCCATCCAAACGGTCGGGCATCAAAAAAAAGCAAAAGCAGCGCGTGAGGCTCCCTCAAAAGGTGAGCGTTGTTTGCGGTGAATCAGTCACAAGAGCAAGATTAGCGGAGTATTAGCCTCTTCCCCGCAGCGAAGAAGCCTGAAGAAGCTTGTGCCACACACACACACACACATGCAAAAGGAGCTACCCACTTTCTTTTCACTGTGAATTCAAGACTTTCTGAGTTCGAGCAGCACCCCCTTCCCTCCTGCCTTGCGCACAGATGCTTTCGGTTTTTTTTCCCCACTAGCGCTTTCCCCCTCCTTTCTAATTATTCTGCAGCGAGAGAAAACACTTAAATACCTTAGGAGGACTGTTGTTGCGCTGGCTGAGCTGCGGCTCGGATCTACATTGGAACAGGTAACTTCATCTGTAAAGTCCCGCTGTTTTAGTCCCATGCATGAGGAAGAATGAAACTCGCGTCCATAGTCGAGTGAAGAAGACAACCCCTCCTCGGCTGCTCCCTGCCTCTCCGCCAGCAGTCCCAGGCAATGCGAGCGTGCATGACGTCAGTGGGAATGTGGGAAACCAATGCGCACTCCTGATTGGCTGAAGTGGGGGAGCGGGGCGTTCCCGGGGAGGTGCGCATTGTTGAATTGACCAATGACAGAAGAAATGATAGTTACCTTGGTTACCAATTTTGTCAACCCATACACTGCAAAGAGGGTTTAGCACAAGGTAAGCTAGGTAGCTCAGTGGCTAAATGTTCATTTTACTCGCATAGAAAACAATTAATACTAGTCGTGTGTGCTTAATTTAGTTGTATATTAAGGCTATGTAAAACGTAAACGTGTTTGTTCACTGTTTAACTATTTGTCTGTGAGTTATTTGACAAGAGAGTTGACACCTTTCAAGCTAATGTTTTGCTGTTTTTTGTTTGTATTTTAACTGATAAATGTCTGTCCTAGAGTCCAACTTGAATTTTTAATTGCTTGTTGTCTGAAAAAGCCTGATATCCAAAGCTGGTAAACTGAATTATCAGCGCTTTGACTGGAAAGTGGGGTAGTTGTGTATCCAACTGGCTTTAATGCTACACAAGCATGACCATGGATTACTTGAAAATCAATGGCTAATTTTAGGCTGCTATTATGCCCTGAATCCAAAGGTTATCTTAGTGTTACAATGTGAAAAATTATAATCTCACTGTCCAAAACAAGAAGCATCTGTGTGTCCTTGAGAAAAAATAGCAATCTTCAATAGATCCAGAATAGAGCACCAGTTTTCTTTCAGTCATAGATGAATCCATTCATGCATACTTTACGCCAGCCCTTATATATCTACAATACTAATCCAAAACAAAGTCAAAGAGATGTTCCAGCAGCATATATCACACTGTGTGCACCATCTGTCCCTTCCAAACACCAAAGCTCATGAGTGTCAACTGATATTTCTCAACAATGTCATACAGACCTTGACGACAAAGATAGGTTTTTAATGGGCCTTTGTTATACTTTGGTCTGTGCACCAATAGAGCTATGGACCAGTGCAAGTAAAATGTCTTTTTTAAGACTTTATATTTTTTACATGTAACAATTTCTTTATTTTGAAGGTACTGTAGCACATGGACATCAGCCTCTACAGTCATGAGTGGAAGGGATCTACAAACATTCATCACAAACTACAAGGCTGAAGATGTGGGTAAGTTAGTGGAAAATGGGACTCAAGCGTTCCTGACTTGGGACATAGTGGCTCACTGAACTGTAGAAATAGGTTTGACCTAAAGTCCCCATGTTCTCCAGGTGCTGTCAAGTCTTTGATGTTTTTGTCAGAGGCATCATTGCTTGTGTTTATTCACCTGCCTCCTTCAGTCACAGCTGAACCACTCAGAACTGTCTGACACAGTTAGATTGCTCGCAGCAACCCACCTCCTCCTGTGCAATAATTTCTGAATTACGCATACAATCCATTAGTGCCCTACTGGGGCTGTTCCTCTAGCTCTGCCTCGATTTTCTTCTTTGCTGAAGTCAGCATAAAGATTTTTCTTCAGACGGGGATTTTTCAAGAATTTCACTGATCCTAATTCAGCCATATCATTTGCTTTCATCCATGCAGAAAAACTGACACAGCGAATGAAAAATGGTTTCGGCAGCTCAAAGTACAAACCGGCTGAATATAAACGACTTGAAGCTATTGTTGATGCCAAACGCCTGGAGTCCGATCTGATTGGACAAAAGGTAAATTCTGAATTTTGTTATCGTCTCTGTGCTTAATACATGAATGTTTCTGCAAAATCTATTCCTGCTACATTTAATAGTGCTTCAGCTGCAAATAAGGCAGAAAGTGCAACAACACTACTCATTACTCGCCACAGCAAGAGTGTGGACTAACAAAAACCTGAATTTGATGTGAGGTGATAAAACAGCATGTCTCCAATAGTCGTAAATAGTGTAATTTCTCATTGTTTGTCTACCTTTTTTCCTCCTCTTTCATGCACACCCCACACTTTAAAGGGATTTAATTCCACATGAAACAGGCATTGCATAATGTTGGCAGTTGGTCCAACAACATGAAACAGAGCAGTAATATCACTGCCATACAGAACAGCATTGCCATGAATATTCATTTGCCTGCCTGTGGTTTTCTATAAACATGTTTGAAGTTCATAGTCATGTGACTCTGAGCGGAGCAAAAAGTTAATGCTGGGGGCAATGGAGATTAAACTGTTAGACCTGTGTTGTTTTAATTGGTAAACTGTGTCAGAAGCCTTTTAGCGTCATTATTGTTGCCTATGGCTCCTTCCAACCGGGCTCTCTGTATAACCTAGATAAGGCAGGCTATACTCACATTCGGTTGGCCTGCTGAAAACCAGGCCTTTTGAGCATCTCCCAGTGGTGATGTGATAGAGGATAAAATAAATGACCATGAGTAGCCTCGAGCATGGGATCATTTTTGATTTCCATGAAGGATCTGGCAGCATCGGACACTAAAAGCTGAGCAGTACTGTACTATACAATACTACACCACATACATATTTATGTATGTGGGGACATTATAAAAATAAGGGTGAAAAGTTTTTGATAATACACAGTTTTGCCTCATTAATGCTACTGATTTTGCTACTGATTGTGCATATACAAATATATTTCAGCCCAGAATTTTAAAATGTTTTTACAAAAGGATTTAAAGTTCCCAAGAATAAAGTTTTAAAACCTATAAAATGGAAGAATACATTTTAATTCCTACAAACCCATGGTCTACCCGCACAGGTATTTTCCCTTCTTCTGCCTGATTGTACTCCTTCTTGAGGAGCGTGACTATGCATACGAACTGAAAAAGATAAACATTTCACCTGTAGTTTTGTTGCCACTGTTTGGGAGATAGATCTCTATCAGTCTACCCTGTTTGTGAAATTTGGTCACCATAATTATTGCCAATGTGAATCTACACTGTTGTCAACCCGTGCAGAGGTCTGATCAGCGTGAAAACACCTGCGCGGATGTACATGTGAAAGAGTAATTGCACAACGCACATTTTCTCCCACTTCTCTTAAGTTAGGTATACACTGTGTGATTGTTGTCTGTCTCAGTCAAAAGATAACCAGTGTGAAAGAATTTGGCCTGAGCTCCAAAACGGTGGTCCCACAATGCAACAGTGTAACAACAATTGCGACCGACATTAGCCAGCGACAACATGACGGTGTCATACATTTAGGAGGAATATCTCTCAGTTGGATTGCCGCTGTGACCAAAGTCCTGAAACCAGCCAACAGGAACGCAGCATGAAATGATGCGCTACTCCATGCAATATCACAAATACAGATTCCAATTTTACACATGTTGTGTCTGTGCAAAAAGAAAGATCCTATCAGCAGATTGGACAACGCACAAACATACATGTATGTATTCTAAAAAAACATGACACAGTCCACATTCTTGCCCTCTTTACTGGAACATTTTCCAAATACAGTAGTACCAATACTACAAGGGTTTGACTCTTGTTCTTATGCATATCTTGTTGACACTGATGGAGTTTTATACTCACAATGTGGTTTGCAATAAACCTATAAGACCACTGAAGTCTCACAGTCTGTCATGCCATTAAAAAGGACCATAGGACCTTTTCATAGAAATGCAACTGGCCTTTTTCACATTGTGACATGTCCATGTGGGAATAGCATAGGTGTAAATAACAAAATGAATGATTCACAACATCCGCTGCATGTACACCTCAGCCTTACAATGCAGCATGCTTCATTTTATAGATTTATTTATTTGGATCCTTGTCAGCCTCATTAGTACGTGAGAGGACACTGGACATTTTTGATGATGCGAAACAATACAATTATTCTTTTGACGGCATCTCCGTTTATTTGTCACTATCGGGTAACTCTGTCTAGAGGAAGTACTGAAAGAGAGAACATTAGACCAGTACGATCCTATTAGTAACACCTTTGCTTTTTCTACCATGTCAAGTCAAGGTATCTCCTGTGAAAAAGTAAATTAGCAAGCAAGAAATGTATAAAACACAGTGCAGTTTGATACAATGGAAGAGGAACCAAGTATTTACACTATGTCTGGTACAGAGGTATTTTCTATGATAGCAAGGGCTTCTGATTAGAAAAGGTTTGAGTATGTAGACCACATATTTTTTTTTTAGTTTCTACACCTTTAGTGTGGGAGCCTTGAAATATTTATCTTGAAAAACATACCTTACATTTTGTTTATCAATTGAAAGAATGTGATTCACTGGTAAAAGTAATATCTGAAAAGAACTGAAATCTGACTGTTAATCTGAGAAAGAAGATAAAATGGTATTAAATGCATCAAAATGTATAATGTTGGAAGATGCAAATATTAGAATATATACTGCCTGGGCAAAAAAAAAAAGTCGCCACCAGAAAAAAATGGTCACACTCTAATATTTCGCCTTTAGCTTTAATTACAGCACATGTTTGCTGTGGCATTGTTTTGATAAACATCTGCAGTGTCACAAGATTTATTTCCATCCAGTGCTGCATTCATTTTTCACTAAAATCTTGTATTGATGATGGGAGAGTCTGACCACTGCTCAAAGCCTTCTCCAGCACATCCCAAAGATTCTCTATGGTGTTAAGGTCTGGACTCTGTGGTGGACAATCCATAGGTGAAAATGATGTCTCATGCTCCCTGAACCACTCTTTCACAATTTTAGCCTGATGACTCCTGGCATTGTCATCTTGAAATATGTCCGTGCCATCAGGGAAGAAAAAATCCATTGATAGAATAACCTGGTCATTCAGTATATTCAGGTAGTCAGCTGACCTCATTCTTTGGGCACATAATGTTGCTGAACCTAGACTTGAGCAACTGCAGCAACCCCAGATCATAGCACTGCCCCCACAGGCTTGTACAGTAGACACTAGGCATGATGGGTGCATCACTTCATCCGCCTCTCTTCTAACCCTGATGCCCCCATCACTCTGGAACAGGGTAAATCTGGACTCATCAGACCAAATGATCTTCTTCCATTGCTCCAGAGTCCAATCTTTATGCTCCCTGGCAAATTAAAGCTTTTTTTTCCGGTTAGCCTCACTGATTAGTGGTTTTCTTAAGGCTACACAGCTGTTCAGCCCCAATCCCTTGAGTTCCTTTCACACTGTACATGTGGAAATGCTCTTACTTTCACTATTAAACATAGCCTTGAGTTCTGCTGTTGTTTTCCTTCGATTTGATTTCACTAAATGTTCAGGATCAGGATTTTGTTCTGACCACATTTCTTCCTCAAAGACAAAGTTTTTAATAATGCGTTGGACAGTTCTTAACCCAATTTTAGTAGTTTCTGTAATCTCCTTAGATGTTTTCTCTGCTTGATGCATGCCAGTGATTTGACCCTTCTCAAGCAGACTAACGTCTTTTCAACGACCACAGGATGTGTTTTTCAGCATGGTTGTTTAAGAAATGAGAAGCTACTCATTGCATCAGTTGGGGTTACATAACTTGTTGCCAGCTGAAAGATAATCGCCCATGCAGTAATTATCCAATAGGAGGCTCATACCCAAGTTAAATCCAGGTGGTGACTTTTATTTTTGGCCAGGCAGTGTATATAATAGAAATGTAGATTTTCTTCAATTCAATAATTTTCTCTCAATGTTTAAAATGTCTTTTCTAGCTAAACATGCGATTGGGAAGCTGACTGATATAACAGTTAATATTCCACTGATAAGAGTGGATGGATTAGTGTTGCTTGGCACAGTGAGGCTAGAAATTAGTTCATGTAAGTTTCGCTCCAGGCATAGGTTTTGTACACCAACTAAGTTATTAGAAAGCCAGTGCTAATTAAGATCACCTACAACGCATTGCCTGAAATAGGAATGGAATAACCTCAATTTGGCCTTTTTCTTTCAGTGCAGCACCAGTTTCAGATTGAGCGCTATAGATTCCAGATACTATATAATGAATGTCACCCTGTGGGTAAATGTCAAGCACAATATATTCAAACCAGCAGCAACCTCTTGACATGCAGTATAGTCACGACATAAATCAACACCTTAACCCCTTTAGATTTCCTACTCATTTGAAAAATATTGCACCCATGTATCAGTTGTGTGAAATTTCCTTTTGAGCAATTATCGGAGCCACTGGCCTGTGTATAAAAAACCCTGATACGAGACAATGAGTCGCTGCACTGAGAGTGCTCTGAAGGAGGGCTCGGATAAAGAAGGAAAACAAATGAGAGTAGATTAAGTCTTCCACCTCCCCGTTCCTCTCTTAACAACATGCCTCATGCGTATCATGCGTGTTTCTACTTGATTATTTTAATTTCCCACTGCTTATTTTGCTTTCATGCTTTAACAGTGACACTGTTTCAGTTGAACAACCAGAGATTATGGGCGTCTTAGAGGCACAATGCTAATAAAGACCAAAGCCTCTAGGAAAACACACTGCTGATGTGCAAAGAAGGAGAAAGCGGCTTGCTTCTAGAAAACTACCTCCTTGCAACATTCTGGTTCACACACTTTATTGTTGTTACACTTTTTCCGGAGTTACAAAATGGCCCTGATAATTGATGCATTAAAGCGCTGCACATAAAGGTTTGTCTGTACAAAGTTAATTGTAGGAGGAAATAAATGTCACGGCCAAAGTGCATTTAAAAGCAAGCACTCCAGCGTTTGCAGTTCCAGGGAAACTGTTTATTCGTGCTGTGCATTAAGCCTTGTCTTATAGGTTCAGAAGACTCGCTGTGCAGCCAAGGCAACCAAGGAGAGCTCCATATTACGGCAGCACAGACAGGTGTGGAGCAGAGAGTGCCCCAGGCTGCAAAAGGCTGAGTAAGAGCCCCCTATTACTCCCTGTCATTATCTGCAGCAGTTTTCTGAATCTGCTATTACACCATGCAGCCAGTCCACTTAAGCTCCATTGCGCCCAGACAGGAACCTTCATGAAAAAATAGGAACAGAAAAAGTTATCAGGGAACAAACAGGAAGGGATTTAAGCAGATTTTTTTTTTGTTGTTGACAGCGTTGACAGTGAATTAAGTCGGCAAACAGAGAGAAGTGCGAGGTTATAGCTGCGTGGAGACAGAGGGGTATACTGAATGGTGGAAAACTGCGCCTCTGTGCGCTGAGGCGGGAGTGTGGGATCGGGGTCCCAGCAGTGTCATGCCTTGTGAAGTGAGAAGGGCAGCACTAGCTCTGGGGTGCAGCTTGTTTGGCTGCGTAATGACTGTGTCTGAGCCACCCAAGGTTAATGATGTACACAAGCGCGAGTCCCAGTAATGAGCCTAGTCATAAAGATGTGCCACCGCTTGCGACTCTCCACATATATCGAGCTAAATTACCTCGGGATTCAGAAGCCACATTGTCAGACGAGGAAACAGGCAAAAATATCTCTATGGTTACACCTTTTTTTTTCCAGAATCATGCCAACCCCTAGGCTAGTTAGTTAGAAGTAAACAATTAGTGTATCTCCATCCACAGGCCTATTTGTACAACACTGCCCACAGCAACGAGATATCCAGCCCCCAGCTTTTGTCAAACTTTAGTCTGCAAGTCTAGTCAGTAATTGTTTGTGTGATAGATGACCCATCCCCATCTCCAAAACAACCTACTGCAGTAGTCAGTGCTGTGATAGAAAGTAACAAATTAGAGTAATTCAGTTCAGTACTACTTTACATGGTTGTATTTCAGTGCACTTTGAGGACTATTATATTACTTTTTTACTTATTTTGCCGCATTGAGATTATCTTTAATGTATTATTCTGAAATTTGCTATTTGGCATAATGTCATAAGGTAATTTGTATGTAATGATTTGTGCATATGTGCAGTTCATTTACCCCTGTTGTGCATATTCAATAAGTATATTGCTAAATCAAGTCATAGCTGCATAAATGTATTGGACAATTTGTCCTTTTATTGTTGTAAAGTGAATAATTTCTCCTGACTCCTGCATAAATGGAGCAGATAAACATTATGCCAGTTTGCTGAAGAAATTATAAAACCAGCATTTCAAACATCAAATGTCCAGGTAGCTGGATTTGCTTAGCAAAATCCCTAGCTAATAGACAATGTCAGAAATGTTTGAGGGTTTTTCTTTCCAGTAAGCATTTGGACAAAGCATAATTATCTTAATGTGTGCAATGTTTTAAAATATCATGTTAAATTGACTAATGTTTTTCTGTTTACCACAACATTCTGTCATTAAACAGGGAGAAGGCTGAGAATGACCTCCATGATTTTCTAGAGCACATCAGGCCAATCAGTATAACAGACACTGCCATCTTCTCACTGAAAGAATATGGTACATTACACCTACAGTTTTTCAGTCCATGTGTGTCACCATCAGTCTGTGCTAACATGCGCATGTTTTTGGGGTACAGAGCTGTTTCTTGAGAGGGAACGGGAGGCATTCAGGATCGCCACTGTAGAGCCTGTTCATCAGCTCAGGGATGACTTGTGCTTCAGACTGGACGAAGTACAACAGCAGCAACTCCCCATGCATCCATCTGACTGGGAACAAGTAATACAACAGGTATCTGGGTGATATGAAATAACGACGTGACTGAACGTCCGCAAATGAGACCTCTGTAAGTCTGATAAAGTTCGCCTTTAACAGAGCTTTATTTGTCAGAGGCAGAATCTGTAAATGTGTCACAGAAAACATGATGCACAGTGCATAGTTTTTACTGTAGCTTGTGCAGTTGTTCAGCTTTTGAGAATACTGAGTTGCATTTCATAACATCTGTCCTTGGCTGTCAGCAAAAGGTTTGACGGTGTTTTATCTTGTCAGAACGCTGAAGGCCTTCATCAGTGAATCTTAGCTGTGTGCACTCTGCAGGTACCAGACCAATTTAGTTGGTCCTGCACATCTAACCCAAGTTTAAACTGCCCTGCTTTTTCCACACGAGCTCAGCCTGTGCACAGCATCATTCACTCACCACGAAGTATCTTGTTTGTTGGATACCCACAGTCCCTAAGTCATCAATTCTGACTTTGACTCTCAGAGGCTTTTTTGCAGGCTCTAGAGATGAATGCTGAGATTAAGGAGTTAGCTGGGGTCTTTAAAAACAGACCATACTTGGAATGAAGCGTCTGCCAGCCACTTTGTCGGCTCTCTGTTGCTCACTCATGCTTGTTTCTTTCCCATGACCTCCTCTTCTCTTTTTGGCCCGTAGCCCCCTCCACCTGACTGCTTTTTTCTTTTTACTTTGTCCTTTTTTCCTATTCCGCTTCTCTCCTCACAACAAACCAAAGGAGAGAACATTAACTGTGTAATTACATCCCTGGGTGTTTTAAACAGAAATTAATCTGTCTACGATGCTAAAGATGGACACAAAGGAGATTGAAGGCAGCAAGGACAACTCACCTTATGCCATGTTTGTGGCTGTTAAAGATGTAATTTGAATAAGGTTAAAGCTAACGGTCTAATAGTCAAATTACATTTCTCCTTTATCACTATTTTTGTGAAGTAAACAAGGCGAGTTTTCCCACAGCTGCTGGCTTCAGTTAATGTCGTCTCTGTATGAAAGAGATTATGCGGTTTATCAGCTAGATAAAACCAGACAAAAGCTAAACACACTCTCACATACAAGAAGGCGTGTAATTGTCCACTTATGCACATATAAATGAAAAAATGTTGGTGTTGGATTTGAAAAAAAAAATAATATTTATATTTTTAAGCGTTGCACTACAGAAGTTGTCAGGTGATTTTTTTTCCCCCTGCCTCTTTTCAAATGCATTAACCACCCTTAGTAACCCTAGCTTCTGAAGTCACAACAATACATTAAAGTTGCATCAAACAGCAAATTTTCTGTTGTTGTTGTTGTCGTTGTTTTATACTCTGGCATCATTTTACTATAGAATGAGTACAGTTCATTACTGCTGATACAGGACACCAGAAGATGCAACACTGCCTCTGACTGTGAAGTGCTGAAGTCTGGTGTAAATGTTGTAACACATCGGTATCCGCTGTGCAGGCTGAGTGGGCAAAAATAACAGTTTCAAGCCATGACTGTTTCTGGTCTGCTGTCAAGTCTGTAGTCATGCAGAAAGAGTGCCGGTGGTCATGTTGCAAAGGCTAGAGACTGGAGGAAACTGTAAAATCAAATGTCTTATTATGTTGCATTAGGTTCAGTGAGTTGTACAAAACCAACTGATTCTGTGATTGAATTATCACAGAATCAGTTGGTTCTGTGGCAACATTATCTTGGTTGTTTCCTTCTCCACAACTTTGCTAGTCAGTACAGTCTTTGAATAAATAAATAGCTACTTATACTTTAAATTCGAATTTCTGTGCTCCTTTCTTGAGACATAGACTCATTTTCTGCTATACATTGTCTCTATTTCTAACCAGCTGCTTTCCTCTTTGCTGATATGTAGTGTCTTTGAAAATAAACTGATTATCTGGCAAATGTTTCTAAATCTGACTGAAAGAACACGGGGATCTTCAAAGCATTATTGGTAACAGGCGGATTCCTGGAAAGTTGGAGGAAAACTTGAAGATTTGTTTACTGAAGCCGGCTTCCATGGACAGCATAAAGTCAAGCTGTATGACTGATGTGTTTGTTTTCTAAGACTACATTTTCATCTTTGAACCACCAGATAAACTTTGTGAAAGACCAGCAAGGAGAAATAACTGCAAACCTTCACACAGAATACCTTGCCTTGGTGCAAGAGATCAAAGGGCTTGGCTTGGAGGTATGTTTTCCACCGCTAGATTTAGATATCCGGCATTCTGTTCGTCTTTGTCAGATCGCCAATTTGCTAAAAATCGATATATTACAGGTGTATGCAAAAGTTTTGTCCTTGGGAGTCAAAAGAAAGAAATAATTCAAATGTTAAAGTCCCTCCATTGTTTACATACTGCTTGTTTTTTAATTAATTAACAAAACACAATAGGAAGTTAATGAGGTTGTGAATATAATTGTGATGCAGAGGCATTAAAAATTGAGCCTTTCTTCAAATAAGTTTGGTGAACTGTTGGTGAGAGATAAGAATGAGCAGCATTTACTAAAAGTTAACTGTTAAGAATGAAATTAAGAAACAATTAATTCATATGTTAAAGGTCTTCCATTGCTAACATACTACTTGTTTAAAAAAAATTGGTTTTGCATATATGTTGACAGTTTCACTTTCATGAATGACTGCATGACATTTGCATCTAAAATGTTGTGGGTATTCAGTGGAATGAATTCTTCTCTATATCTGTGTAATATGTCCTGATCTACTAAGTGATCAGGACATATTACACATTTTAACAATTAACTAAATGTTGTTGTCGGGAAATGCTGCTTTCCTCCAAACATCTGTCCACCACACTCATTTGAAGAAAGGCTCAATTGCTGCAAGTATTGTATTTGCTTTTACGTACAACTATAAATGAATGAGCTATAGCTTAAAGATGCAGACTATCTCAAATGTGGTCCTATTGTCCTTTGCAGAAATATCCTACAGCATCTTCAGATAAGTTAGTGAACCCGGAAAACATTCCAAAGGAAGTTTTGCAGTCAGATTGCCCTTACCCTGAGCTGAAGGACTGTCTGATCCAGGCCTTCCACTCCCTGTCAGAAAGGTACCAGAGCAGGCTGCAGAGTCTCCAAGAGCAGCTGCAAAAAACTGACAGGTACATAAGCCTGGAGAAAGTGAAGCTTTACTTCCCTTTATAATTCTGAGTGCTTTCACGTTGGTCGAAAAAGAAAAATATTGTTCATTTCTCCAGCTTGTGTGAAATAAGTCTCTGAAAATGGCCTTAATGGCTCCTTTTTTTCCCCGTCATCCATTATGAAAAGCGCGGTGTGACTGCACAGATCAAGATGAAAGATTAAAAACTCCCCGAGACATCAACACCATGTAGAGGCACATTCACTTCCTAGAAGCAATCTGTTGAATAAGACAATTCTTTCTCGCCAGGAGGTTGATTATATCAACGTCTCCAAGTTAATTTTCGCCTTGATTTTCACTTCAAAATGGTTCATCTGAGATGAAATGCAGGCAGGGAAAAGGGATCTCATAGTATTGGTAGTTTATTATTATGTTTTTTTTTTGTGATGATGTACTGTATTGCATCAAATTTGTTTCAGGTTCTGCGGCTGGTGTCCACACGATCATGAACACTTCCAGTTCACATTGTCTATGTACACTCAGGACATATCCAACCACAGAGTTCTCTGCATGGACCTGCTGATGAGACTGTTCCCTGAGAAGACGAGACAAGAACTGGTCAGTACTTGAGCAGGAAAAGACAAAAAAATCTAATTAGTTTAATTCCTTTAAAAAACAGACTGATACATTACCCAAAATGTGTTGTGAGAGGAGTAAGAATAGATGAAACACCCCTGAAGAAAAAAGCAGGAGGAGCCTAATTAAGTTACAGTGGTGTTGTGTTTGTTTGTGAAGTGAAATACGGTCAATAAGTGTCAACTTTAACCCAAACCAACAATGGCATAACTGAAACTATTAAGTACAGTGTACAACAAAATGCAACAACCTCTCACCACACAGAGGAAGTAAACGGCTAAGCTGAGCACAGAATGCATCACACAGGCAGTCCAAACGCTGCCCAGATCAATCCGTTTCTTTCAATTTGTTTTGAACCCACTGGAACAGAATGGGCTTTCTTTCCCTACCTTGATGCACAAGGGGTAACGGTTGTGCTCTGCCACCTGCTCCAGGGTGGGAGACGCAGAAGAAAGAGAGACAACAGCACATGTATAAGAAACGTGCACGCTCGTGGCATGTAACAGGGTAGATTTATCAAACAGACGCAGTCATGCACACGGTGATGCACACAGTCCGGTAGCTCTTGGCCTGGGAAAATGGAACCTCGGGTTTCGAACTGCTGGTTTGAGAAGATGAGATTCGAAGACAAGGCCTTGACTTCTATTGTAAATTTGTTTCTTCTTCAGTTTTGTTTTTTGTTTTTTTTTTGTTTTTTAAGGCTAATGACTAATCATTTAATTGACAATTTCAGGGCAGAGTAGTAAACAGGGAGATAATTGTTTCAGACTTGCTTTGTTTATTCAGGGTCATTTTTCTGTGAGAAATTATCTTTTTTTTTTTTTTGTGGGGAGTTCTTTTCCCTCTCACATAGTCATAGTCACTTGTGAACCTGACCAATGCAAACAACAGTTTGATCTGCTGACCAGTGAACAACTCAGGGTGATTAGATCAAGAACCAAATTGGTCCTGGGGTAAATCTCAGCCATTACTGAAAAATTACCCTTTTAGTTTTTTCCACAGCTGCTCCGAAAAAAACCCACACATACACTGTTTCTTACATGCGCATATTGTGTATTAAGCTGCAAACGTCCACACGCACCCATCTAAAAATGTACCTACCCCCTCTGCTCTGTCAGAGGCAGACCTGCAGTGTGAGCCCCAGGCTCCCTGATCAATGTAGCTCACTACCCTGAATCGAGCAGAGACACAGATAAGCCTGGACAATGATCTGCTCAGCACGCTGCAGGATGTGCCATGTCACCCACTGTGGACAATTCGCTCACACCATTGCCTCGCATCACCATGACAACCGCCAGGCCCTTTCTCCTCCCTCACTGGCACCCAGAGACCTGTCCTCATATCAGTTCCAGCTGGGTGCTGCATTTAGAGCTGTTCATCGTTCATCCTTGTGGGTGGAGGGGTGGGGGTTGCAGGGAGGAGAGATGTCTTTCTCCACGCTCTTCACCTCCTCAGAGAGTCTAAGAGTTGCTGTAGTTTTGACTCCACCTAATTCAGCTATTAGTCATGATTAAGCCGGCTTCCGTGCAGTGGATAATCAGCGTGAACAATAGACTGGTTTGCTAGCCCCCTTGTGATTAGGAGCATAAATGCTTTTCTGCCATCATGTTTGTAAAATATAAACCTTGTGGTTTTATACAGGCTTTTCTTTGGTGACAGTCTAAATTTAAATTGCATTGATTAGTGTCTAGTAAGCCCAAAAGATTGGTGCCCTAGTTGAACTAAGCTGTGAATTTATGACTCTATTAAAAATAAAATGAAACAAAAAAATAATTGTTACTGGCAGCAGTGTGGTTTGTGCATATATTTCTCTTGTATTTGTTTAGGAAAAATAGTATTCCCATAGCTCTTACAGACATATGAAAGCATTGGAAATCCGATAGTTTTAGTTCATTTATGGAGTCAGTCTCTTTGCTCTTACCCGTGTTGATTTTTTATTTTTTTTTACTTCAGAGCATTGAAGGTCATTTCTGTTTGAGCTTTAATATTTTGATCGCTCACCATTATGTGCCATCTGCGAACAATCATTTCAGACTGATGGCTTCATTTTCTGTTGCCTTTGTCAGGCCCCTTTAGTTAGACGGAAGGTGTGAAGCGGAGAGTTTATGTATTATAACACTTTGAGAGCCTTGGTGATAAATCAGCTCCTATGTTCTCTGCAGTTCCTCATTTTCTTTCTCTGATTCTAAAGAAAAAAATATTCAAAGGAAAGTAGAGCAAAGGCAGAGGGTCTGTTAGTGATGTGGTCGGCCTGCTTAATCCCAAGATATTTGAAATGAATGACTTCTTGCAGCAGGTTGCTTGACCATGGCCAGTAAAGTGCATCGGCAAAGTGCCACTTTAGATTGCGTCTGCCAGTGTGTGGACATGTTTTCTGTATTACTTTTGCTGACCTGAAGTGCAGCCAGTATGTCAGTGTCACTTTCAGGTGGTGGTACTCCAGCTAGCGTTGAGTGGAGATCTCCCTCTGCTGGATGGGGCACTTTAGTGTCAATTATCCCAAAACAAGTAGGATGCTAACCAGCAGAGTACCAGCAGGATTTCATAGTAAGGATCTCATAACTTGCCAGTATTGGAAATTATTCAAACCCCATACTATTTCTGACTATCCATCCATATTTATTTTCTCTTCTTTGTATTACTCTCTGCTCATGGAGACAGCTCTATGCTGTGGATGTAGCAACTGAAAAGTGTTGTGTTGTGACACTTTAAAGTGTGCACTGCAGACACCATGTTTCTACAAACATGATGAGTGTATTTCCTAAGGTGCACGCGCGCCTGTGAGCAAAGAGACACTACACGATGCGTGGAATCATGCATGCGCACACCTACTACGCTCATGGTTACTCGCTTCTCAGAAAACACAAAGAGGGCAAGGGCAGTGAAGGAGAGGACAAGGGAAGAATAAAGGTGCCTCTTCCTCAAGTTCCAAAGTTGTGCATTAATAAACAGGACTTGCTTGACTGCCTCCGGCACTTCTGTTCCGATGGCAGGTCTGTCAGCTCACTCATTTTCAATAAAACCAGTCAGCCGTCTAATGCCTTCCCACCGTCAGTTAGCCGCTATTAGCCCATAGATGAATATCATTCCCTCTGTTCCAATGAAGCAGCCAAGTGGTGCAGCCTCTGTGTGCGCTGACACAATGATGAATAGCCATAGGCAGCCCTCACACAGAAAGGAACTGTTTTCCTTCAGGACATTTCACAGCCAGGAGAGAAGGGAACATTTTATGCACCGGCTAGAGTTAGATCTGACACAGAGTTGTCCCCATGGTCCTGCTGCCATGATTGGAGACGGTATATCACGGAGGGACGTTTGTAGATTTCCGTTAGCATGCCATCCATCAGATGCATAATGCAGTAGAGATGTCACTTCACTATTCCACACTGAGTTCCTCATCGATGATATTGCTTGCAAGTGAAATACATTCACTAATGCCTTTGTCCATTCTCGCTGATCTTCCAGCTGGAGCATGAACGTGTGTGGGACTTGCAGCGCTTCGCCCAGGCACAGCTCAATGTATTGACCCAGCAGTGGCAGCGGGACTGGGACGAGCTGCTGGCCAAGGCCCTGGTCACCCTGCAGGAGGCTGACCATGCCCACCAGGAGGAGCTGGAGCTCCACAGAGACCGCCAGCACCAGCAGGACATCTGCTTGCATCTCAGAGAGAAGGTCGGTGCCTGTTATTCAATTACGTCAGAAGTTGTTAGATGTTTTTGGAACGTTTTCGACTTTATGAGACAGGTCTGTAGCTGCAGCCCATATTTAATCCCTGCTGGAAGTAGATCTGTAGCTTTGATATTAGATGTGTTCACTGTTCTGTAACTTACTCTGTAGTCTTCTTTTCTTCTTTTCTTTTTTATAAGGCACACTCTTATTTGGTAGCATTGATGGATTTTAGTCGGTTTGCAGTATATATTTCACATAAAGACCTTTCACTCTATCCCTTTCAAACTATCAGATGTCTGGCTGTGATAGTCTGATGTGTCTGCCAGCCGAATCTTACTGCCTTCTTGTGTACAGTATATCTGCTGATGAGGCTGTACATTACGCCCGGCTGCCTGACAGCATCTCTCGCTTTAGCTGCCACTTGGGATGGGCTGTGAATGCAAACAAGCTAATAAGGATGGTCTTGCAAACATGATGTTGTTGTCTCCGAGGGGTGCTAGTTCACATTCACACAACAAACAAGTTACTCATGTGGACAAATCCATGTGTTGTTGATATAGTGCCGTACAAATTGCATTTGCTTTGCCTGCGTGTTTTTAAAAGAATGGTGATTATGTCCTGTGGCTGGTTAGACGCACTGATGTATGAGGCAGGGCCGGCGTGGGCCAACACCACTGAGACTCATTTTGTCAAATAAAAGCACAGTCATTGTTTTGTTGTTTTGCAAACACGAGAAGCACAGCGTAGTTTAATTATTGAGGAATTTGTTGAAGCACATGTATGACTACACTGTATGTCAGGAGCATTCACAGTCAAGTATGGTGTGAGGCAAACCGACAAGCCTAATGCAGGTATCTTTTCTTGGGTTCCCATGTTTGGATGACAATATTTGACAACCTCCACCCCTTCTTATGCTCCTTGTTTTGTACAATAGATGATGATAGATACCTCTGTTGCATATTGCACTGCCATGTTTCCACAGTAACCCAGAAGGGACAAATCAAACATACTTGCTCTAGAGACGGCATGTTGCTACTTCAAAGGTAGATGCCACTAAGTGAGACACACTGGTCCTTTAAATGTTGAAATGTTTCTTGGAAAACAAGTTTTGTGAGAGTTGTGGCAACAAGAAATCGTGGAATGTTAATGGAATTCAGTGAGTTGTAGAAATTATATACCAAAATACCTTTGGCAGCGCAAAGTGGGTGGGAACTACTAATCTTTACTTTGAGGCCACATAATTGACAGCCAGTGGGAGCAACTGATACAGTTGACTCATGACCTAAACCCATATGTTTGCCACAGGGAAACACTGTGACTTCGGTTCCTACTTGGATGAGTGAACCCAGGTGGAGCGGCAGCATCACTGACCGTATTTTTCTTTTCAAACAGAAATGCACTGACAGCAAGAAGAGTTAGTTCTTGGTGATCAATATTGTACAAGTTTAAACTAAAACAAAAAACTGTGTGAATTATCACTGTTGTGTTGGCAAGCTCTATCCACACACTAGCAATATTGTTTTATCCAGAAACATTTGCAGTTCCGAAATATCTGATTCTGAAAAAGGTTACCCAGGTAAGCAGACCCTGGAACGGCCGCTAGTCGCCAACCACAAAGCGACAAGCGAATCGTTTTATATGTGAACAGGGCTTTAGAATACATTTTTTGCAAACACTAAAGTAAAATCCCCTGGTTTTTACTTTATTGTTGTCATTTATCTTTCTTTGCTTTTCTAAACAGTATAGATCTTAAAGGGGAATTACCATCTTTTACAACCTGGAGTCAGTCGTTCGGACGATATTTAGATCTGCGTATATCCAAATAGTGGGAGTGACTGGGGCACCGAAACACAGTCTCTAAATAACGCCTCTTCCGCAAAACTCATTAATTTCGCCAATGATACACTAGTGCTATTCCCCATTGAGTCCGGAGTTACCTGTTATCATCATCCGGGGTCTGCAGCTTGACCTACTAACCTCTGACCTGGATGATGTCATCTCTGAGCGCCGCACGCACCCCGCGCAACTTGTTTACCTGTAATTTGCTACTGATAGTTTTTTGGAACATGGCAGAATATTTTTCCGATTCTGAGGTTGTGGACGACGACTTTGTTTATGATGGACGACCTTACCGTTTTGAGCCAGAGTATACGGATGAGGAGCTCGTTGAAAGGAGGATGCGGAGTCAGAGAGAGGAACAGCTGGCCAAAGAACAACACACCGCTGCACGTCCGCCAATAGATAACAGGTAACTCCGGACTCAACGGGGAATAGCACTAGCGTATCGTAACAAAATATTGGTGAAATGAACGAGTTTCGCGGCAGATAATACGTTACTTAGAGGCTGCGTTTCGGTGCCCCAGTCACTCCCACTATATGGACATACGCGGATCTAAATATCGTCCGAACGACTCCAAATGACACCAAAGTTATATGGGTGAGTAAACGATCGTATTTTATGCTAGAAATAAGGTCCAGGTTGCAAAAAACGGTAATTCCCCTTTAAACACGAATGCTCTCTGATTCACTTCATGGTACTTCATGCCTGACACCAAAAAGTGTCTTCTTATGCCTACAACAACAAAAGCTGGAAATAATATTTTTTTTTCATGTAGTCTAGCATAAAGGCTCACGACCTTGTCTTCAAAGGGAAATGTACTATGGTCTACAATCTCAGTTGCTGTTACAGTGCAGATGATTGTATGTCTCAATGTGCAATCGAGGTCACTAGGAGAGAACAACTGACATATAGTAAAATGAAGTAAGCCCTAAATAAGACATAATTATCAATAACACAAAACAGAAGATGAAGTCTACCACCTGGAAGACGTACATTCCTACAGCCTCAAACAAAACAGTCAACAGCTTGCAGATCATCATCATGTTGTTCAGGATTTTTCCCTGCTATTATTATGCAGCTGATTCTTACGTTTAATTGGATGCTTTCACATTTATGCTTTGCTGTGCACTGTCATTTACAACTCAAGGGCAATGATCACTTTACATTCAGTTCTGGCAAAATGGAGCTACTTCAGACACAGCTGCAGCGACTGTGGCATAATAAAGCTGAGTAATATAAAAAAAACATTTTTTTTTCGCAATGACAGAACACATTATTCAAGACAAGCTTCTCTATAATGTATTTCTGAAAATAACAGGAGCCTTTGACATTCAGTTGTTTAGATAAACCCGAGGTAAAACATACATTACCCGCATCAGACTTTAACAAACACACGTCTGAGGTTTGTTTTCATGGCTCTCTTTGGCAAAATAAAATCACAGACATTTTCATCCCCATGACTTATCCTCATCCACGCTTTTTGTGCATGTGCCCACATTTTTGTGGAGGCTCAGATGGACGCCTGTTTGCATCCTGTCTTTCTTTCCGCCGCCTTTATCACCGCGGCGCAGAGACGCAGCGGCGAGACAAGATGGATTCTCCTCCCCGTCGCATCTGCTTCTTTAACGCTTTGGCTTCTGCAGCTGCTCCCTCCGATCCAAACAACTCTCCTGACTCTGCTGTGAGTCAGTCTTGTTGTGTTCAGTGTCTTGTGTAGTTTAGAAGAAGACTGGCGCAGTGCAGCTGGCGGGTCACCTACAAATTTATTAAAATGTGTATTTTATCAACATATCATTTAAGAGTGGCTCATCCTCACTTAAAAATATGCTTGTAGTGTAGATAGATATTCTTGTACCCTCGATTTTTGTAGCCAGAGGGTGGAAAACTCAACTCAAGTCATCTAATAAAATAGAAGTATGCTCTAATCTAATAGACACAAAAAAAAGATTATGGGTTTATGCAAATAACCCTCCATATCTCATCTCCTCCATTGGTTCAGATGAGAGCACACACAGGGTGATTTTTGGTCAGTGCCGGTCAGATTCTGACCTCATTACAGGGAGCGGTGCCGAATTCTGGGGGAAGTGAGCAGGAATCGAGGGTAATTGATTTCAGAGTTAGCTCGTTCTCCTCGGTTTTGGAAAGGGCAAAGCTGTCACACACTGCAGCTTCTTCTTGGGAGCCAGAGATGACTGACAGGATTGTATTGTTTGGACAGAGATGACATTACTGATCTTGAAGGAGTTGTTCGACTTCAGAATGAGCTCCAGATGTGATTGGAATTGTTGTGTTAAGATGAAATGGATGATTGAGATAACTAGTTAACGCTCCGTGCATCGGGAGACCTTGGCTTATTTTCTTTCCATTTTATCACAGAAAGACGGGCTCATCATCAGCTGTTTGTTCTGCGCTATTCTGGCTGTAATTAGCTGCTATTGTTCTTGGTCTTACTGTTCATTCGAGGCCTTTATTCTCTTCTTGCTTTCATTTTACCTCCCACTTATATCTCGCTCCCAGGCATCTTTGATGAGCGATTGTGTTTTCCACATGAGCAAATAAAGCCTGGAGGGATGGAAGATAGCTGCAGCATGCTCAGGTGGGAAAGGGATGAGCGGGCCAGCAGGACTAGCCACACTACAATTGACAAAAGAAAGATTTTCATAAGAAGGGAGATTTTCTTTTTCATGAAACAAACTGTTTATGGGGTTTATTTATGGCCTGATTATCTGCAACCTGTAGCAGTGTAGTGGAATATTCTCCAGGCACTCCCTTTGCTGATCCCCTCTCAGTGGTGTCAGAGTGTCAGTGTCTCTGAAGTCCCTCTGGTGGCTGGTTGGACAGTGCGTGGGCCACACAGTCTTTCCGCTGACAACTCTCTGAGGAGCTAATTGCTCATTTGTGTATAATCTTTCTCCTGCAATGTGATGTATCTGTTATGGACCTCAGGGAAATCGTGCTAGCTGTGGATATACAGCAATTATTGCACGGATCATTTTTCCCATTTCATAATGGACGCTGGTTCTTGTCCATTTAAGATTTCTATAAATCTCATGTATCATTAATGTCACTCAGTGGTTCCTCATACGGAGGGGAAGTGCAAGTTTCTGTCTCGTTTGGGTGATTTGTAGTTTTGCATTTAATCTGTTTCGCTCATCTGTCATATATCTAAGGTTTGCCATTAAATGACCAGCGATGGAAAGTTAAGATGGCTGCTACAACGCCCCCTGACAGAAGACATTTAACTGTACAGTGATGTTAACAAAGGCTTTCAGCCGTCTGCAGTGCGCAGATAAAAAGGACTATCATTCTTTTGTTATTCTGACATATCTGCAGTCTTTTTTTGTGCTACCATGAAAAAGGATGGTGTCCCATTTCCCTTTGAATTCACAGAAAATGAGACTGCGGTGACAAACGACTGTAGACTGTACATAATGACCATTTTATTCCCTTTGTGCTTCCTAAAATGCCTCTTCATCTCTGCCTAAACAAGAAATCATAGAAAATACATTCAGACATTGTGGAAGTTTTAAAGATAGATTTCAGATTATTTTGTCATTATATGTGACCTCAGGCTGCAAATGAACTTAAGACTTTGGAAATAAAAAGAAAGACGGTGTTATCTGTCACATGTTTGTATGTATCTCAAAAAATATGCTCTACAAAAGCACCCACCAGGCTGTTTAGATGTCATATCATCTCTGATGGATTATTGTATGTATTATAATTATGTGATGGTTTTTCTCTCTGCAAAGGGAAAAGGGCATCTCTGATGTGATTTTATGGCTTTTAATGGTAGATGGAGAAATTTCATGAGAAACAATTGCCAGTGGCCAGTATAGATATAAAAATGATTTTTGGACAGTTTTGTTTTTGAAATGTGGATAATTATGAAATATGATCTTTTCCAATTTTGAGAGATGGCAGAAAATATTTACTCATATACATGGTCAGCAGCCACCAGGAAGCTCCTTAATATGGACAGTTAGAAGTGTATTTAAGTCCTCTTCATGTACAAAAAGTTAACATTAGTTAACATTATGTCCTTTTTCAAAGGTTGATGAAGTAATACTGCAAGAAAAGATCATCAGCAAAGGAGTCAATCAATACCAAGGCTTAAGTGTACCACTGACTGAAGTCTATTTAACTATACACTAGAAGTGAATCGAATCATTACTGTCCATCCTTCCATATTCACAAGATCATGCTACACTAATACAATATACTTCTACCATATACAAAAAGTCTTAGTCGATTTACACAAGTATTTTACGTACGTACAGTTTTAAGATTTTTGTCTTAAAACTGTAAGACTTTGTCTTTCTATTTTAAGCTACGTTGTACTTCCACATTTCAAAAGAAAAAAAATGCTTTTGTTAAGTCTTTAAGATGAGGATTTCACTCATAGACTATAAATAAAAATGGGCGACACATCTCTGCTTCCTCCCACTGTACAAAAACGAAGCAAGACTTTCACGGATGTGGATGCTGCCATCTTGTTAATGTGATGTCATTTAGAGCTAGAGTCTGTGCAGCAGTGTAAAATAAGATAAGGTAAGATAGGGCTTTATTTAAGCCAGTGGGAAAAGTATATATATATATATATATATATATATATATATATATATAAAATTTACATATTGCATCAGGTTTAAGTATCTAACCAAAAAGTTGTACAAAATACAACACATTGTTCAACATCAGGGCGGCACAGTGGCATGGTGGTTAGCACTGATGCCTCACACCAAGAAGATTCTGGGTTCGAATCCATGGGCCAACTGGGCCTTTCTGTGTGGTTTGTATGTTCTCCGTGTGTCTGTGTGGGTTCTCTCTGGGTACTCCAGCTTCCTCCCACCATCCAAAGACATGCTGGTTAGGTTAACTGGTGATTTTAAATAGGCCGTAGGTGTGACTGTGAGTGTGAATAGTTGTCTGTCTCTATGTTTTAGCCCTGTGATAGACTGGCGACCTGTCCAGGGTGTACCCCGCCTCTTGCCCGGTGACAGCTGGGATAGGCTACAGCACCCTCTGCGACCCTTAACAGGACAAGTGGTTACAGAAGATGAATGAATGAATGAATGAATGTTCAATATCAAATCAGTGGTTTCTAAACTTTTTGGCTTCTGGCGTCTCACAAACAGTATAAGTGTGTCCCGTGTCCTTCTAAACTTCTCACATCCAATATCCAATATCTCAAAGTTACGGGAACAAAATCCAGTAACTAAAAACATATTTTCAGATCTTTGTTTTTTTTCTTCTTCTTCTCCTTCTTCCCTCTCCCATTAATCATCTCCCCTCCCAGATTTATCTGCTGTCTCTGCAAATAAATCTCTTTATAAAGTATTTCAAATTAGCCCCACGTCCAGCAGCTACAACAGTAACATGCTGCTTACAACACTGATGTATCACTATTGATTTCCAATCCAACAATATATCAGTGAGAGGGACCAAACCTGTACTTTTATTATTTGTTTACTGCTAATACTTGTACTTTTACTTAAGGTATAATTCCTACAGTGCTGTTTAATGCTCAAGTAAATGATCTCAAGACTTACACTTCAGGTTAACACACAGTTACAAGGAAAGAGGTGTGGACAGTCCAGGGAAAATTAAAACTGCTGAAGACTATAATCCTGCCACCATCTTATTGTTCCCTCTCTGTCACTGCTCAGGATTGACCTTACAGATATGAAAATTACATATCGAACCAGGTTTCCGGACAACTAATCCAACAAATGTCTACATGAAGAACATTTCGATGTCTAAAGAAGTATCATGTCGTATCTCCAGTCGCAACGCTGTTAAATAGAACTGGATTAGAGAGCTGGATTGTTTTAAGTCCTTTCTCAAGCACACAGCTGCTGCTTTTTTTTTTTTTTCTCAGGCAGACATCAAGTATGATTGACTTGATGATACTGCCGGTGCTAATGTGTGTGTGACCACGTTAATTTGCAGTTTATTCCTTTGGGGATCCCTAAGCTCTCCTCTGATAGATCTGTAAATCTATCTGCCCGCTCGGAATGCAACACTTCAATACCCGGCACGCCGCAGAGGGGCTGCTGCATAACGAACCTGTCACTCACTACCCAGCAAATGACGGGCCGTGTGTGGGGGTGTGTGTGTGTGTGTGTTTGTGTGTGGGAAAAGTTTTATCTGTTTTTAGATTCTTTTCTAACTGGGTGAGTGAAGCTTTGATTTTTGTGCAAACACGTTCAGTATTAGGACCATTTTGGATCATATTTTGTTGAGGCATCATAGCTCTATCTTTAGTAATAACCGGAATTTTAGAAAGGGGGACTTACATACATTCTGAGATTCATAAGAGATGCTCAAACTTAGATAATGACAAAAACAAGCTAGATCTTTGCTTGTTAAGTTAAAAGCCAATGCTCAAAATCTTTATGGCCGATTCGTTGGAATTGCATCGCCAAACAAAGACAGTGCTCCTCGCTTGAATAGGTTTTGTTTATCCCAGGTCTCAAGCGCAGGGGTTTTCTTTATGATTCAGTGCATTGACGGGTCTGGGGATGATCTCAAACAAAGACACCTCTTTCCCACACTGTGGCAGCCAGTTGTCTCCCTGTGAGTGTTTCTTTCAAAGAAGCTGCTGATGGACAGTAATCTCTTTTTTGTTCCCCCCCCCCCCCCGTGGTGTGTATTTGCATGCACGTCTGTAGCTGCAGCAGTGGCGGGCCCAGCAGGAGGAGGTGGCTAAGCTGGAGGCAGCCATCGCAGCCAGGCAACAAGAGGAGGAAGAGGCAAGGTTAAAGAGGGAGCAGGAGAAGGAGGCCACTGTCAGGTCGCAGCAGAAAAAAAAAGTAAATACTTCTTCTTCACACCCACTAAGATGAAGGTGTTGGTTACTTCCTTGATAACGAGGCTTGCGCATTTCTCCAAGCTTTAATCTGCGTTTCATTCGGCTGTATGATTCAGTTCCTTGGACTTTATGGTTTCTATAGTCACACACGCTCTTGTAAAAATGTCAAACCAGGTTGAGTTAATATGATGTTGTTCATTATTATACAAGAAATCTTCATACATACATATATTATAGCAAATATTCTTTCTAGATGATAGATGGTCATTTTTCCTGCGCTTCCTAAGATCCATCACTTTTCTTGTGCATGCAGGTTTATTGTCTGAAAAATGACTAAAAATTGATGTGCTTCATTATCATGCAGTCTGCCTGCAGTGGAACTGCGCGCAGCCTCTTTGCAATGGAGAGAACCTGATGTATCAAAAACCAGGAAGTGACCACATCAGCAATGATTGATTGTGTATTTTCACAGACAGCAGGCCTACGGGGGGTTAGGTTAAGATCGATGTTTGGGGTGTGCCAAATTGTCCTTTAAATTTAAAAGAAATAATCAAATAATAGTAATAATTTAAAAGATTGAAGTCACTTAGGCTCAGTTTAATTCCGAGCATTCAGCACACAAAGCCTTGGCTAATATTCGCTCTGTCAGATCATCTTAAAACCTTTTGGTGTGTGCACATATGAATGTATGGGTGATTATTCAAGGAAATACAATCACTTCACCAGTCCTTTAGGTACTTTAGTGAAAACAGATGCTTTCTAATGTAACGGTTTTGCACTAAATCCCCTTTACGACTGTTATAATGGTCAGTTTATGTTGAAACAGTGTAAGAGAGGTGGTAATTCAACTGTATGATCAAAATTATAGAAACACACGTGCAACATAATACAATTCAATAGCTAGTTGAATCACAGTTGAATACCATAACCTTCATGAAGCTGAGATTTAATGCAGGACTGTTATATCAGAATGCATTCCTTTTCCCTAGTGTACCTAATGAACTGGCAAGTGAGTACATATGGCTTAATGTCTGAAGCTGTTATTGTGCTATATACAGTATTATAGAAGCATTGCTATTGGGCTTTAACACTTTTAAAGTAAGTTTTTGAGTCTACTAACAACACAGTGTCTTTTTGGACTTAAGGAACCCCATGTGAAATAAAACTATTGTTCACACATAATGGGGGTTTTAACTTAAAGTTTCTTACTATCTGTGTTACAGAGTTTAAAGGATTTTAATGTGGGCACACATGGATGTCAACGAGAAAGCCAGCGTTGCAACAGTTACTTGAGTATTTTAGATGATTTATTTTAGTTATTGAGCTCACAGGTACAACAACCCCAGTGTGTGTCTGACTGTTTAATTAACTCTCTCCTCAGGGGTCTGCTCGGAGATATGGGCAGCCTGAGACACTCTGATTAATGAGAACATTTAGGCCTCATTGGATTCCATATCATTTAGCACAATAGTCTTGCAGACATTGAAATATCATCTCATTCTCTGTGTTTACACTTATCTGATTCCCGCTCTGTCTCAATCAATAGGACATGATGATCCTGGGAGTTCTCCGGGAGTCTACGTGTCCGGCTGCAGTTCTTGTTGACTTTTTATTCTTTGTTGTTCTGTTTTGTTTCCCCCCTGACCCAGGTCAGGCAGTTTTATTTAAAGCAGCAGAAGAGGAGGGAGTTGCTGGAGCAGAGGGATCAAGAGAGACTTGCTAATCTGAGGAGCGTCATGGAAGAACAGGCAAGGCGAGATAAACAGAGGTGAGTGCTGCACCATGGGATATTTGAGTTTGCGCTGCTGCCTGGTGAATCAAGGTTGTTAAAAGACAATCCTGAAACCTCCCCAAAAATAATGACTGTCCGTCACAAGTACACAACCTGTATTTACCTTTTTGTTTTTGGGCTTACAATCGGATCAATTATTTGGAGACTAGGTCTGTTTTACATTTTTATTTATTTTAAAACAACATGTTTAATCCTAAAGGATATCGGCTAAGCATTTTGAGTGAAAAGTTGAATCTCTATTAGTGTCCCTGAGCTTCAGAATATCTTAGTGTTTGGTTCGTTCCCCATTTTGATTTTATGACACCAGCACTCGAGCTGCATGTTTGTGCAAAGCCTTATAGCCCATCTTATCTCAGCGTCATCTGACCATGTCCCAAAGAGCCTCCTGTTATGTCGGGAATGCATGGTTTGCTCAGGTGACTGTGGAGGAAAATCAATGACGATTGGCACTGCTAGGTTCTTTCACATCTTTAGGTGCACTGGGGTTCATCTTTCTGCCGCAGTATGAATCCATCTCCACAAAGATATAAACCAGAGAGAGTACCCTGGATCTGAGGAATGGAGTGGTGCATCTCCTGAATCAGTGTAGTAAAACACCCCCAAAATGTTTCCCTGTGGATGTGATATATTGCGTATCAGTTTCTCACCTGTTCCCCTCCTTACATACACACTTGTGTTCCCTTATTTCCTTCATGTGAAACGTTGGAATGACTGACCCAAGCACAGAGCCTCGTTTCTCTTCAGTGATTCAGAGACGCTGCTCCTTTGAAAACTCTACAAGACATCTTTCTTTTGACAGTACTTTTGCTGATTGAGGCCTTGCGTTCTTGGGCCTATTAGGTTCAAACAATGTCACACCTGACACTAACTTAGTTCAATGAATATCTTGTAATACTTTGCTCACTCAGATAGTAGTAGCCATCATCACCGATCAGCCATAACATTGTGACCACCATCCTAATATTGTGTAGGTCTCCCTTGTGCTCAGAAAAGACATGGGCCTTCTGAGGGTGTCCTGTGGTGTCTGGCAACAGAATGTTGTTAGTGGGGGCCTTTGGGTCCTATGGGTTGAGGGGAGGGGCCTCTGTGGATCAGACTTGTTCCGGTGCATCCCAAAGATACTTGATCGGTTTTGGGATCTAGTGAATTTGAAGGCCAGGTCAACACAAGGAGTGTCATTGCTATGGGGTGGGGGTGCCTGGAAACATCCACATGAATGCCAGGTCCAAAAGTTTCCCAGCAGAACATTGTTTTGTCACAGGATGGTCAATGTTATTTACTTCTCCTGTCATAATGTTGTGGCTGATCGGTGTAAATTCCTGCTGACTTCATCTTCTCAAATAAGAAAAATGCTGTGTGTCGATACAACACTACAGCACTGTTATTACTTTCCCCGTAATATCTGCAATTATACTCCAGCCATCATTAGAGGTGTTGCCCCCAGGGACACACCATCGGGATGGGCAACCCAAGCAATTTTTGGGGCTATGTGAAAAAAATGAGAAATGGGGCCCGCATGTGACTACCTATTGGCATATTTTGCAATGACAAATATAAACCCTGGTAAACCTATGAAGACCTTATAGGCCCTGTATAGACCTTCAGAGAATAGTCCACAACCCCAGACTAGGGGCTCCCTTCTATTTACTCCAAGACACTGCCTATGTTCAGTAAGATTGGTTTGGATCAAATCAAATAACTTTTACATTGTATATAAGTACACACATACAAGGAATTTGTTTTTTGCATTTAACCAAGTGAGCACACTTGGGGCGGTGGGCAGCCGTGCAAGGAGCCTGGGAAGCAGTTGTGAGGAATTTTAGGTGCTTGCTCAAGGCATCACAGCCATGGACACAGTGGAGATCAAACCAGAGATCAGCGCTACTTCACTAACCACCCTCCAGCAGCTCCTCTTAGAGCGAGGTCCCACCGAGACCGCACCAAACCACAATCATCAATGCTGTTGGGGGGTGCAACCCATTTCTCCTTCTTCTTTCAGCCAGAAACATTATGTTTGGCTGTATGTTATTGCTTTTGAAAAAAATAAAATCATAGTATTTCTATGAGCACAGGCACACACACGGGCAGTAATACCGTATAATGGTGCTGACTATGGCTGCGAGAATAAACTGTGGCAGGAATGAGAAAGGGAATCACGGGGGCTGAGAAAGAGATAAAAACAGTTGATAGGAGGGGAACGGCACTCTGGCAGCTCCATAAAACCCCCCGACAGCCCGGAGGCATGCTGTGTCAGGAGCGATAGGTAATGTAAACTGTGGCAGCAGCCGTGGAGGAGAAGGGTTGTTTAGGCCTGATGTCAATGCACCCTCTCCGCTCCCTTCAGGGTGCAGTTTCGGGCAGATGCGCTGCAGCAGAGGAGGATGGAGAGGGAGGCGCGAGAGCTTGAGCAGCAGAGAGAAGAACAAGAGAGACAGAATCGTCTGGAAGCCCTCAGAAACCAGGTGGATCATTATCCGGTCTTAACACTTTCAACCACTCGGATTTGTTCTGGTAGTTGGAATTACCCACAAACTCCTTGTCTGAGTAAAGGCGCCACTGCCACCTTATGGCTGTAAGTCAGAAGGCAAGTGTCTGTTATCAGTATATTAAATGTATTTTTCTCACTTATCTTAGGTTGGGGTGGTGGCAGAGGCAGACCCAGAGAGGATGATGGCAAATACAGAGGCTTGGAGGAGTCGGCTCTTGAATGTTAAAGAGCCTGAGCTCCACAGGCCTCTCTACAGCATTAACACGTACACAGACTCACAGGTGAGGCACGATAACATCTACTGTAATCTTCACCTTTTGTTTGTGTGACTGCAAAAGCCCCACAGACGCCTGGCTGTTTGCCCCGATCTCCTTATCTGTGCTCTCCTTATTTTGACCCCTTTCCCTGATTTCATTGATTATAATCAGTTGTTTAGGTTTTGTTTCGTCTTGGGCGAGGCTGACTTGTGACCCGTTCAGTGGAGGAAAATTATGCAACATGACTGTCTGGTCAAACAATGTTTGTCCTCATATCAGCACGCAGCCTTGACCTCAAGGCCATCAAGTCAGTCAATGAACTGCGGAGGCTGTGTGTGTTTTGTTGTTACGGTAGAGAACAAGTTAGGATTTGCTCATTTTGTAACACAGGATATTACTAACGGTTGTCCAACTCTGACGATCTTCACCACCTGTGTCAAACCATGACAAATCAGTGATTAACCTTCATGTTTTAAATGTGCTGTGAAACAAAAACAAACAATAGTAACGCAGTGGGTGTGTTCTAGTTTAAAACAGCTGTGAATGTTTTATTTACTGTGTTTTATTTAAATATCTGTTCTCCAGATTGTGTCTGATCCCAGAGTGCGGGTTGAGCAGGCTCTACGGCAGGCCGGTCTGCACCAAACCCAGTACGCCAAGGAGGTTCTGTCTGTCATCAAGCCTCCCAAACCACCTCGACGGGACACAACATCCATCCTTAAATTCTGAAGGTTTCTGTGTGGGTTTTAGTATGAAGCGCAGCCAGCTCTTATCCTTGCATGGAGCCGTATGTGACATGTACATGACACAGTTCATGTGTAAGAATTGTGCAGTTTGCCACAACAAAAATACAAGTACTGACCACCAAGTGACGCGGTGCAGTAAGTTTCATTGGCTTTTAATGTAGATGTTATGCTGTGTTATACCTCATAAGCAATACAGTGTAGATACAGTGATGATAAATACAACAAAATAGTGACATGTCTGCACAATTACCAGTCAGTGGATATGGAGGTTTGCATTAGCAAACTTTATATGACCTAAGCTGCTAGTTGTTATGTTCACATTGAGTGCTGTTATATATTGTTGGAGAGTCTACTCTGTCTGCTTGTATTACAAGAGAAAGCGAAGGAATAATGATGGCTTTTCATCTAAAAAGCATCTAAGACGTAAAATTAGAGGCCACTGATTGACTGCAAATCTCCGCCACTGGAATAATAATTCAAATTTAAGTGAGTTTTTTTGATCCTTCTAACATCCCCTGTGGATTTAAAATAGCAGATTTGTGGTGGCACGTACACTGATAATTTTCTGTAAGCCTTAGCTGAGATTAATGAGAAAATCTACTTTCAGCACATTTTATTTGGAGAATTTCTGCTTTCTCACACACATATCAAAGTGTTAAATATGAAAAGATACAGTCCACACTTACACACACACACACACACACACATATATATATATATATATATATATATATATATATATATATATATACATATGCTTAATATTTTAGCTTCATCAAAGAAATCATAAACATTTTAAATAAGCATCTAATACACATATTAACACATATCTACATATTAGCTATTTACAGTGTCCTGAAGCGGCTGGGCTGTTAGATTTGTCCCAGGCGTTTCTTGATGAAGTGGGACACCAGGATTTGAGGTCTCTGCTGATACTCGACCAGGACATCGTGAGGGGAGGTGATCTGGTCTCCCTCGAAGCGGTTCAGCAGTGTCACACAGACCACAGCCGCTGGAGAGAAAAGAGAGATTACTGGTTATAATGTAGTATGTTATAATTTGCTAGACTGTCATGTTGGTCAGACCATACAGTCAGTAGAAAAAAGACGTGACTGTTCTATAGGTCTTGACCAGTTTTAGGCCAGTGGAAGGTACCAGTAAGCAGTGGCGTTGTATAATTTTGTAATGTACCTCTGAGGCCACAGACTCGGCACATGGCAGCAAATACAGTGGACTCCATTTCAATATTCCTCACTCCGGCATCGTACGCTTTCCTCAGATACTCCAGTTTTTCTTCATGAGAGAAGGAGCAGAGCGCTCCGTCCAGTCGGCCTTGACCTACAGAGACACAGCACAAGATTTGTCAGTGACGAATGGAAGTGCGCAACGGATGTACAAATGTGATTTAAAAAAACAAAACAAAAAAAACTTTCAACCATACCTTCGTAGAAGTCATGGGTGCACATGGTGTTTCCAGTCACCGTTGGAATGTTCTGAAGCTCGGAGGAGCACTGCAGAAGCTCACTGGCCACTCCCTCGTCCAGCTCGGTGCTCCTGGTGATAACTTTACCCAGGACCACCTGTTCGAACTGAGGGCGGAAAGAGTAGTCCACTGCTTTATCTGTGACCACCACCGTCCCCGGAGCCAGACCTAGAGACGACACCGGGCCGGTTATATAACATCCTTGTGTAAGAGCAGTGCATTAGCGGTTCACTGTATGTGGATGTCCTTACCGATTCCACCGGATGTTCCCAGGCGAAACAGGACCACATCCCGGCACTGGGCATGGTGCAGCAGTTTGATGAGCTCGTGCAGCATGATGGAGATGGACGGGACACCCATGCCATGCTGTAAAATACAACACGGATGGACTATTATTTATTTTTAAAATCCTTCCAAATATATTTCCAGTGTGTGTTGTGGAATACTCACACTTAGGGAGAGCACCGGCCCCACTTTGTACATGCAGTAGCGGTCAGTTCCCTCACAGATATCTTTGATTTCCTCTGGGTTCCCAGTCAGCTTCAGCTCCCGGTGGATGAACTGGGCGAAAGCCTTCATTCGGTTTGCGCTGCCACCGACGCACACAAACTATGGGAGATGGAAAGAGGATTATTAAATTCAAGTTTTCGATCTTTTAGAAAATAATTTATCTTATTTCACAAACCTTAATGTCTCCAAACATTTCTGGGAAGTTGTGAGTCTTTGTGCTCAAGCTGAGGTGGTATAGAATGTCCTCTTCCATGCTTTCCAAGTAGGGGTTTTTCACTTGGACCTGTTGCCTGAAAGCATTTTTATTGCATTTTAATACATGAAAAGAAGTCAATCCAAAGTATAGACTAGGTATAAGTTCACAAACCCAATTACATAAGGTTACATATGGCATTGAGGAGCAACGAGAAAAGGAAACATCAATTACAAAAACCTTCCAAATACTCACTTGATATACTCATTGTGGTCATTCCCCATACAGTTCATAAGAATCGGTGCCATGACTGCTTCAAAATAAAAGTTTGAAATGCCTTCAAAGGTTTCCGTAAAAGCTCGCAAGTACTCGCCACAGCAGGTTTTCAAATAAGAGTTGCATTCGACTGCGGAGTTGATATAGTGGTGATCTCTGACCTCGCAGCTGATTGGCTCCGTGAAGAGGAGTAGTGTCCCTGCTCTCACAAAAACATCCTACACAAACAGAGCCGGATCAATCACATGCATTTTTTTTTTATTTATTTATTTTTTATCTGGCCCCGTTCCAAAGGCTCAATACACTTTCAAAAAAGAAAGTCAACAGCTAAAAAAAACATTTGTGACATGTGTGTATGTGGTAAATATGTGAGTAAGAGCCAGTCTGAAGTGAGTGAATAGCTGATGTTTTGTGACGTGCCTAGGGAACACTTAGATAACCTCTGACACCGGAGCGTAACACACCGGCAGATCAAAACAGTAACACACAGCCAATGTAAAGTATAACCAACAGAAAGGCTGTTTGCTAATTGTTAAATGATTTATCTTTTACTTAAACTGTCCTTTTAATGAGTTTCAGGAAGCGAAACGTTATTTTATTAATATTACAGTATTGAGTTACAAATTATTCACATTTAAATTTAAGTCTGTGAGCGCAAAATAGTAAAAAAAAAAAAAAGTTCATGAAACATTTAGAAACATTAAAAATTTATTTGAATCATCAAACTGCCATTTACAGAGTTAAAGACACAGAAATGGACTTAACACAGGTGTTAACAGCTTGTGCCTTTTTTTATTTGACCGTTAAGGGAACAGTAACCGGCACAATAAATAAAAAGTCCTAACTTTAATTCAGCAAAGCAAAAGCTCATACAAATGAAATGTCTTTTGTGTCTCAGAACGAAGGAGAAAACGATATAAAGACATGGTTAGAGCAAAGGGGACCAACTGTTCCTTTTTGAAGTATTGGAGCCTGTCCATCCTCTGCCTGTGCACCTGGCAGTGTCCCAGCCTGTTACATAAGAGCACAAGTCATTACAATAATCACATAACTCACTAATATCTCTGTATTAAACTGTCAGGAAGCCTTGTAAATTCTTCACATCTCATTCTTGTCGCCATCATTTCATGCAGCAGTCTCGTAAAATTAATACACATCTCAACAGCTTGCCTTCATTTCCTTTTTATTGTACAAGAAGCACATTCAGAGAGCATGATTAAAAAAATGGTTTATAGCGGCACGGTTGAGAACGTAACTCAAATGCTGCACTACTCACCCGACACGTCACTGCTCCGGCTCGTTGTCTTCTGCATAACCGAAGCTCAACAGCTTAGACATGTTAACGGGGGCTGGTTTCTTGTCGTATACTCTGTATGAACAGAAATATAATCTTCAGATTTGGCTTTTTTACGGAACATTTTAATGTAATATTTTATCACAGGATCACCCAGACAGTGGAGACAGTTTAAACATTAAACATGGACCCTCTGGCTACTTATTACTAAAGTATTATTTCAGTGAACGGCACACAGTCAACATCTGGTATTTGCAATTGGCAGTTTTCTGTACATCTGTACATCTTGTACCAAACAAAAAATCGCCCGTCTAAACAAGTCACTGAATCATGCTTTTCCTGAGAAGCAAAAGTAGAAGTAATTACTGTCAGGCGGTCATGCTTTCTAGACTCCTCTGTTCTTACTGACCCTACGTCCTCCATGGCCATACAACTGATGGTACAGCATTCTTGAAATAATAACAAGATTAGGTCTGGAAATAATCCCACCACACCTGAAGGTTTTCATGCTTCACCAAATAGGATTTTACATACTTCTGCATCTTTATCACGCGTGCTCTGTGACCGTGATCCTTACTGTTTAGTCTCTGTACCACTGCATGTGGGGTTATTTTGGGTGTCTGACAAGTCAAAGGTACCAAGGTCCCAAAGGTACAGGGAACACACAGTTCTGATCAGCTGTGAGCCAAAGCAAATAAATGATCATGCTGATTTGTTTAGAAGCCACGGGTCTTGGTGCTGCTTTGCTAGACCTGCGTCAGCAGCCTGCACACTCCTGCTTAGTCATCACAACATGGCGACTAGAATAAAAAGCCCTCTTAAATATGGAGACTTTAAATGTTTATCGTCCATTTAGCTTATGTTTTGTAATGCTACAGAACTGCACAGTTGGGAGATCCAGTTGGCAAAAAGTAAAACTTTGCTGATTGCGAAATCGTTTACAGTCAACATAGCAAACAACTTTTGGAATGTTCCCCTTTTCCCCTAAAACATTAAATGGTCATGTGTACACTGAATCGGCCGTTCGTTGCTATGGTCTTTCATACCACATGATCCTACTGTCCTGCTAAACTTTCAGTGTTGATGATGGTGACAAAATCTGCAGTCCCTGTAAATACCTTTCATTTGAAGTTAACGTCTAGTTTACGCCATGCTGTAGACGTCTAAGTGAAGTACAACACATCTCTGTCTCTGTGTTTCCCTGCTGAGCTTCAGTGGAAGCAGACTAACAAAGGGAGGGAATTTTGTAGTGATGGGACTTCAACTTTGCGGTTCGCATGCCTTGTCCACCTCGAATGGTTGACGTTACAAACTATTTTGGACACAATTATGCCCAGAACAAAGACAGTACATTCTGGTCCACTTCACTTTAAAATAAAAGCACACTGGGATCTAACACTACAGGAAGCAAGCAGAAAATGTTTAAATGTACGAATGGACACCTGACTTTTGTTTTTACTTTACTTACGTCAAAACTTTATGAAGCCACCTGACAACTAGCTGATGCTCAACTATACTACTCAAATACTCAACTAAATTACACATAAAGAACTGCTGGGTTTATATGTGGTGGGTGATGTTTTCTGTATGATAATAGTACAATTTGCATCTATGACTCCAACAACCATGCACTTCTCTTACTGAGTTACTTCCAGTCAAACTGACATGGTTACTGCAAGTTGTAAAAACTGGCGTCCTGCACAGCGGTTAATACTAAATATATAATGGGACAACAGCACCATCTTGTGACCATCTTGTGAACTCACATTCTCCTGAATTTGGTCAACTCATTAAATGGATTGGATGTCTGGATATTCTTCGGCTTGTTGTAATGACCCTGAACGTCGCCCTGAACACAAAAGAACACATAACAAAGTCACAGTGTTGTGGTTATTTAGTGAATTACATTTTTTTTTTTTTTTACTGTCTCTTGGCAACTTGGTTCATTTTGAGTTTAAGCCTTTGAGAATCAATAACCTAAACCGCAAAGATCAGGTCTGCCTGATCAAGTAAGAACGATCACGAACAATCCTTTGTCTTAAACCACAGAATCACAACAGAATCAAACAACGCACAAAAAAAGATCAAATACATTCTCATTGTGGTCCCTTGTTTGGCCAAATTGCTTCCTAAATGACTCAAGCATTTTGTTTACCTTCTCTTTTCCATTGCTGCTGCTGTTGTCCCTCTCCCAGGCTGACATATTGTCCGTCCCAAAGGGAGCCTCTAATGGTTGAAAAGCTCCAGGGTTTTGCTTCTCTTCGCTGTTAATTAGGCTGTTGGAAAAAAAAAAAAAAAAAACACAATGTAGCTTGAACAGATAAAGAAGAATAAACAGTAAAAATGAGCACTATGGTGACATAAATGGTGTAGTAGTATTATCTATAATATCACTGCAGTAGCAGAACCAGGAGAGGTACTATAGTAACACAAGTATTACGCCATATTACTTATTTTTTCACTTCTGAGACGATTCATTCATTCATTCATTCATTCATCTTCTGTACCCGCTTATTCCTGTTAAGGGTTGCGGGGGTCTGCTGGAGCCTATCCCAGCTGTCATCGGGCGAGAGGCGGGGGGTACACCCTGGACAGTTTGCCAGTCTATCGCACGGCCACTTCTGAGTCGATGTGCGACGATAATAAAGTTGAATCTGTTCTGATTAGTTTCAGTAATAGACCACGTGATACTACATGAAAAAACAACTGTTACACATACTTTGGTTGGTTGGTGTCTGCTGATTCAGTGCAGAACCAGTTTGGGGCTTTGTATGAACTCGGTTTAGAAGTAAATGATTCTTCCTCGTGCCACAGAAGTCCTGTGACAAAGAGAGAGAAAAAAAAACACAGATGTTAGAATAATAAGAATAATTTAACCCTTAATTGTACCGCAGTGGGGAAATTCCACCTCCTGCTGTTTGACCCATTCATTTGTTTACACAGCAGTGCGTACAGTTGGAGGAGCGGGCAGCAGCATGTAAGGACTGCGCCCGGCGAGCAATTTGGGTGTTAGTGCCTGCTCAGGGCACCTCAGCCATGGACATGGCAGGAGGCAAACTACTCCACAGCTCCCAGCAGGTATCAGCCAGCTAGAGGAACCCATGCATTTATAAGAAAACAGGATGACTCTACCCTTGTGACCTCCTTGCTTTGCAAGCTTGATATAGTCAGAATCACTGTCTAGGACTCCGGCCCTCCGACCCTGGGCCTTGTCTTCATTAAGAGCGACGATGGTTGGGGACAGTCCAGGGATCTGAGAGATGTGGCCATCTGCTGTCTGGTACCCTGTTTTGACACCTGTAGAATTAGAATACACACAAGTACAGAGTAAAAAAAGAAAATGCATCACTAGCATACATCACATTCAAATTACATTATCCCATGCACTAACACCACTCTTGTGATGATAGTTGGGCAGCATCCTCTTACCACAGTCCAGCAGACGACTCTCCCTGCAAGGTTACTACTGGCTAAGTGAGGTAGCTAAGTTAATACAAATAGTTGTACTTGCCCGATTTTGCTGGTGGAACATCGTTACTCATGAGAATTGAAGAATTTCTAGTAGAAATGAGAACAAAACCCCGGTAAACTCTCCGACAATGTAGCTTATACAAGCTAGCGCAGTATAATGTAGCTTAATGTAGCTTATACAAGCTAGCTTTGTCATTAGCATCACGACAAAGTTTGCCACCTTAATTTATTCAAACCTCGAATTAAACAGAGATTACAAGCAAGTGGCAAAACATATAGGCTACAAGTTTCAGGGCAACAAATAAAGGTCGTGTTAAAATTTAACAGTATTTGACTTACTCTGAATTCATCGTGGAAGCGGAGCAAGGAGAAGAAACTGTTGAGCGGTGAGTCTGTTTGGAAGTTGTGACGGCGTTTCCACGGAAACGGCTTTTTCTAAACGTCCCGGAGTACAGCTGCTGTTTATGGGATGCGTGCTGCATTTAGAGGACGAGAATAATGCGGTTTATTCTGGACTCCTCGCCATGATCAGTTAGTTAGTTAGTTCGTTAGTTAGTTAGTTGGTTAGTTGGTTAGTTAGTAAACCCCCACTCTGAAAGTCTATAAAATCGAGTATGTATAGGTATAAAGTTGCATAAAACGGAAAGCATAGTAGTTCTGAACTAATATCGTGTGCTGCATTTACGGGCGTATTTGAAGAGTTGGAACGTTTCCTGAGGAATTCGGTTAAAGATCCTTGATAGACTCCACACTTTCTCTTTTATTATAAATTCAAGGGTCTTGTTTATTTTAGGGCTGTTTGAAAAATATCTTGATTTTATAGATTTTATTACAAATAAATAATTGTGTGTTGTCTGTGGCGCATTCAGCTCTCTAGTTTCTACCAGAATACGTCCATAATTTACTTATACTGCTTAATAATTATGCTCACTTATTATGTGAACTCTGTCTGTGTACAGGACTATATTTAAACTTTTATCCATATACAAGAGTTTTTTGTTTTTTTTTAATTAATAAAGCAATACTTTCTATGAATAACCATAATGAATGTTTGTTTTTGTTTTTGTTTTAACCCATCGTGCTTTTTTTTTTTCACACCTATCATTTCTGTGGGCTTCGGTATGTCCAAATGTTTTAACCCTACTCTCCCCGAACGTTGAGAAAACATGCGCAGAGCAGCCCAAACAGCAGAGGTCCTTTAAAAATCGAGGGCTGTCAAGCTGATCAGAGAGAACATGTCAGTGACAGGAAATGTAGGCCTTTTCTTCAACATAAAAGCACCGATTTGCTCATGGAGTATTGTGGTCAGATGAGGAATCTCGGATGAAACGTCTGTAAACTGTGTTTGGATGTTTTCTAAACTGGCTGACTTGTTTTCCACCACAGTATATTTGTGGTATTGCTGTGGATTCCAGTTTTCATAGAAAACTCTCAATCAACTTGCGGAATGGTATTGCTAAGGGCCTTCGTTTTATTACCTGGTAATGAAGGCCCACGTTTCGAGACGTTCACTATTTCAAGCTTGTGTTTACTCATTGCATACAGTATATTTCTTACTTTACATGTATTTTTGTGCACAGTTTTCTTATCGTGGAATTTATTGATAGTGTGACAAGAATAGCCCAGCAGCTCAATATTTGCAGCTGGGACGCTTAACCAGCTGGTCTACGACGAAGTGTTTCTTAATTATCTAAGAATCAGTGAAATTGTGGCACATTTAGGATGCACATACAACTAAAGGAGGCATACTACATTTCTAGTCGGTACTTTGACTTTTGACCTTCAAGTACATTAAAATATTTCAGAAAAGAAAATCATCATAAAAAAAAGAAAAAAAAAAAGAAGAAAAAAAAGTCCTGTATTGAAAATGTTATAAAGTGCATACATGTGCGTAAAGTATTTGAATTTCTGTTATGTCTTACATGACAGGGTTGTTATTATTGATGCCCTTGTGCGTATGTTAGTAGAGATATGATGTATTTTGCGTGTAGAATTTCACTTTGTACGGTAATAGCCTTCAAATAAAAGTGCCAAATAAATTCCAATCTGAAGAATAATGGAAAAAATATGTATTATAAAATGAAAACATTCAATTTAAAACAAATGCCTCCATTCGTGTATGTGTAAGCCTGCTTTATTCAGTTATTTATTGCCACTGTTGATGTGAAAATTTGAAAAAGCGCAAGAAAAAATGAAATAATGATTCTTTGTACCTTTTTTCTAAGTCTTCTTTCAGCTCTGTGCATTCGCAAATAAATAAATGGGGGAGTGGATTTTATTTTGAAACGCCGAAACCGGAAGAGTGCGCCTCTGCGCGCTACCTCGACGCGGTGTGCCCACAGTGAGACGTAGCAAGGTAACTTCCTCCTCCAATCCTGGCTTTCTGCCTGCGAAACGCCGCCGCCGGGGCTGCTGCGACTTGCGTGAAGCTCAGTCGGCGCTAATGTGTGAAGAAGGACATCGTTTTTAAAAATGCCTCTTCGCTTCGGCTCCCTGCCGAACACTAGCACCGAGTGAGACCCTCACTTTTTTCTTTTTTTTTTTTTTTCCGCCTCCACCGAGTGAACGACGGGGCGATAATGTTGGCGTCATGTAGGCTCTGCTTTTCAGACTTTGGAAAACAAATCGGGTATTGTCGGTGAATCCTCGGGAGATGGCAGAATAGTTCGACCTGCGGTTACCGAGCCCTCTACAAGCACTTTAAAGAAAAAAAAAAAAAAAAAAAAAGGTAAGTTTTATCCTAACGTGTTTTTAGTTTAAACAACACTTATCTGCGCTATTACACGCGTGGAGATATTTATGGTAGACGTGGAAAAAAAGTTTGCTGATTTGCTGGAAGAGGCTTCGTGACAAGAAAACTCCCTGTCTCCCCCAGAGCTCCAATCTTGGCCTGTGCTGCTTTTCTTTCTTTCTTTTTATTTTTTTTTTTTACTTTTATGCAGCATATTTAATTAACATTTAAAATGCTTGAAAATAAGAACCCTGGAGATACTGGCTCGTAGACAGATTTTATATGGTGATAAACGGTGATGAGCGCCGAAGGAATGAAAATAAGTCTGCGGTTTTCCAGCTGCGACTGGTTGTAATTTCTGTTTCGCAATCAAATCGAGCCCTCCACATTGCAACTAGTTGTGAAGAGTTTTTTTTTTTTTATTATTGTCATGCAAACAGCTTTTTGGGAGGGTCGTTGCAGCTCGATCGCGGGTCTCATCACCGCACGCTGGGCTCTTTTAACATCACAATCAGCAGTCCTGCAGGAGGGAGAGCCCGAGCAACCTTTGTACGTGTTTACTATCCACTGTGGTTTCCAGTATGAAATGCTCAAACATCCCCAGTGCAGTCCTTTAGACAAGATGCAAAAGTATGCAAAGATGTGCCATATTTATTTTCTATTTATTGTTCTTCCATCAGCCCAAACAGGAAGTGGCATGCGTGATAAGGTTGCATGGGAACTCGGATGTAAAGCTTGGTGATGAGAGGGTGTAAACTTCATTACAGAGGTGTTAATGCTGCCTGAAAAACGTTCAGAGATAATTGTGCTGATTGCCAGACGTGTGAATGGAAAGCGTCTCGCACTTGAGTGTTCTTCCCCAGGATTCATTGTGGTGGCTCCCTGCTCCCACAAAATCACATTCCCACACACTAATTACTTTTCCTTCCTCTTGTTCACTAGTAAATGCTTGGACTAGATCAGCTGTTGCCAGCGAAAGGCTTTTAATTTTGTGACGCATTCAGGTGAGAACACGAGTAAATCCGTGTACATGACACCGGGGCGTGTTTAGTAATGGTGTCTGGTGTGGGAGACTGTTTAATCAGAGTGGATTAGCGGCCACTCAAAATGTATTTGGACTGGAATGATCGCCACCAGCTGAGGCCATGGACACCCAAGCTCTTGATGGATTTTCTGAACTTGAAAGGAGAGTTCGGTTTCTTTTGAGGTGAGGCTGTCTGGGTTACTTGCCCTTAGTTAGTGTATTCTCTACAGTAGATAGTGGTTGACGTGCCACAGGTTTGGAGAAACAGGCAGGAGTACTGGCATGAAAGACGAGCAGTGAAGTGCTGTGGATGGGGTCAACAGCAAAATGTGTCTTAGCCACCAAAAATAAGACATACCATAAAAAATAAATCCAGATTAGTTTAAGTGTGCGTCATATTTTTAATACGATCTTTACTTTGTTTCGCTGTCACTTTTCAGAAAAAAAAATCCTGATTTCATTATCTCTCTTCAAAGTCACCAGACTCCACAGACAAAAGTGGGAATTTCAGCTTTCCGAACACTGTAGTCGTTGTTGTTGTTCTACCGCTCTGCTACTTTGAAGCTTTAACACATTAATTCTAATCAAATTAACTTGTTAGCACACCAAAGTCACTAAATAACACAGACTAACTATCCGATTGAGGTAGCGGCAGACCAGCAACTCCTGTGTCCGCCAGTTAAAACAGTTGTTTTTGTCAACTGGGCTTGGCTGCTCGTAGGGCGCGTTGTAATAATATTGCGTTCGGATCAGAGTTGTTGTGTTAAAATAGAGCGCTAGAACCACAGCTCCGGTTTTGTGCAAGGTAAAATTACCATTTTTGACAATGGAGTCTGGTAAACTGATATTTTTTTTTTGGCGGGGGGTTGTCCAAGGTGGCTGAAACACTGCTTCTTCAAACTTGAGGCGATCTGACCACCATCTACTGTAGATGATACACTGATCATGTACCTCATGCAACCCCACTTCCTTTTTTTTAGAAGAAAGAAGCAATTTATTTCTGTTCATATTGGACGTGCCGGAGCTTCAGCAGTCAGTGAAGTAGTGGGAAAGTTTGAGACATGGTTGAAGTGATCACCGTTAAGGTTATTTATCATGGTTAGTGGCAGAATCGAGTGATAGTGTGTCGTTTATGTGGGGGGGCGTAACCTCACAGCCGACCGCTCACCGGGCTCTAGCTTCTTTGTTGGCTCGCCCGACGTTCTCACGGAGTCGTGGAGTCTGGCAGATAGTGGTCAGATAAAAGGACGTCAGGCAGTCTGGGCTCGACTGTGTAGCGGATCTCTGGTGTTCCTGCTCTGTTCAGGCAGCGGTCGCTCAGACTGCCGTTGTGATCGTCCCTCTCCTCCTCCTCCTCCTCCTCCTCCTCCTCCTCCTCCTCCTCCTCCTCCTCCTCCTTCTTCTAACCAGTTCTTGGCCCAGGGTTATTGTTCTGGTTGTTTCAAACAGACCGTCTGTGTTGACTTACTCTTCAGCTAGTTATCTCGCTCTGAAACTAACGATGCATTCACAACAATAATAGTGGTGGCAATTGTTTAAAACACCCAGAGAGAGGAGGACATTTTTTTTCCCTCTTGCATTTGTTTCAAACAAAGACCTTAAATGTGTTTGTATTTAGGGGCTTTACTTTCAATTTTACTTTCTGTTTAGGAGCCCTTTGTGTTGGCTGACTTACATAAATGAACCAATAACATTTTAGATTATTGAGGAAACCAAAGATTGTTTTAATTATTAACTCGTATGTCAATTATTTTATTGACTGTTTATTTCTGGCCAAAGGTAGTTAAATAAAATATATAATTAAATACACTTTCAATTCACTGACCAATCAATTCGTTATCTGACTGAATAAGTTGTGTTGTTTACAGCTTCTTCTGTGTTATTTTTTTTCTTCTTCTACTCTTGGAAAGTGATTCTGTCAGCTTAAACCAATGTAAATACTGAAAATCACCAACAACTGCAGCTTCATTTATTGGACATTCGAAATGTTACGGCTCCCCAATTCTTTGGCTGCAAAACAGATTGACCCCTACTGCCCCGCTGCAGCCGTTCTTACCGATGGGCGTAAAGTGTGTAATTTTGCCCAGAGAGGTCAGAAAACACGAGGGGAGAGGTTTTTTTTCTTCTTCTTTGGGGTGGTCGGTGGGGGCAGACTTCCCTTAGCAATCATTTCCCTGTGCACAATAATTTGGCTGTCAGAAGCAGCTGGCAGTTTGGGTTGGAACAATATGCAAGTGGAGGGAAGAGCTAGCTCCAAAACAACCCTGAGAGAGTATTTGGGGGGGGAGGAGGGGGGGATGGTGGTGGTGTGTGTGTGTGTGTATATGTATGTGCGTGTGTGTGTGTGTGTGTGTGTGTGTGTGTGTGGAATCAGGTTACACAGTCTGTCATTAACAAGGGAACTGCAGTTATGAGACCAAGATAGACCGCTTCAAGTCTGAGCAAGAGTCTGAGGCTCATCGCTCTTCCATGTAGGTGGCTCTCAAGCTGGGGAAGAAAAGGAGGGAGGGAGGGAGGGAGGGAGGGAGGAAGGACTGTGTGCTAAGCAGGTGGGAGGTGGCGACTGACGGATAGAAAGAGAGCGGTATCTGGCAGGACGTGCGGCATCAGAGTAGCAACCTTGCTTCACCTTTTGTCCATATGTGTGGTTTTGTGCGCCGACTTACTAGAAAGTTTGACTAGCGGCGGACCTGGCATCAGATGAGGCAGCTGCGGAGGAACGCAGCTCGTGGGTCGAATTTGCCTCTGCTCCATGCCCGGCTTTTTAGAGAGGGGCCCTCTGTCTGCGGCGTTATTTTTAGTCAAAAAAAAAAAAAAATCCTTGAGCCTTTTAATAATCATCAGCCGTATGTAGCCCAAACACATCACGATAAGAAGAGCTGTCTGGGGCTCGGCGGCTCTGCAGTCTCAGCAGGACACGGGAAGTTCGAGGGGGGGGGGGGGGAGAGCGCGAGATAAAAAAGGACTGCCTGTGTATCTGCCAGATTTTAGTCTTGTTCCTCTGTTTGCTGTTTGGGAGCCCGCTCTGCTCTTTATCTGGTGGCTCTGCACAGACTTATCGATTCCTCCCGTTCCGTGTTCAAATGTGGATGAAGACCGGTGGAGACAGAGAGGAGCGAGGCGAGACACTGCCGTCTGCACAGATGCACACACACTCATGGATCTGCAGTGCTCGTGGCTCCTCTCCTCCTCTCTAAACTAACCCCAGACTGCACTGGAGACAGTCTGCGATACACATTTTATGAGCCCTTCACTCGCTTCAGTGCTCTTGTCTTATCGCTCAGCTGTTGGGGTGGTGGTGGGGGGGGGGGGCAAGTTATGGCTTTGTTTCAGTTGCTTCTTCGCTCTGATCTCATTCCCCCGGCCTGGGCCCGGGCATGGGCTCTTATTCGGTGCGGGCACTTGAATTGAAAATAATCTACGTCTCATCTTGTGGGTCACAGGGTCGTAAACTGAAGTGGGTCTGTTATGATGGTGATGGCCGTACTTCACTGGCGCAGTCGATGGGCCTTCCTTGAATTAGTCCAGCACATTCTCCATGCTTGAGCCAAATGGGGCGTTTATAATGTTTTAGTCATTCATTGGTTTTGACATCTAAGCGTCGCTTGGTAATATGGCTGAAAACAATATACCAATATTTGGGGGTTTCAACTAATGATTCATTTACACCGATCGGGTATAACATTATGACCACCTTCCTAATACTATGTAGGTTCTGTTTTTGTGTCTCCAAAACAGTTGTGAGTCATCAGAGAATGGACATGGGTCTTCTGAGGGTGTCCTGTGGTGTCCTGTAGTGGGGGCCTTTGGGTCCTATGGGTTGAATCATCCCACAGATACTTGATCAGTTTGGTATCTAGTGAATTTGGAGGCCAGGTCAACACCTTGTGCTGTTTTTCATGTTTTTTTTTAGTTGTTCCTAAAATGTTTTTGTATCTGTGCTGTGTCAGGCTGCATCCTGCTGGGGATGGCTGCTGCCATCAAGGAGTGTCATTGCTATGGGGTGGGGGTGCCTGGTCTGGTTACTAATTAATTAATAATGCATGCCTAAAGCCTAAGCTGACAACTAATATTATATTTTTATTGGTTATTTATAGATGAATGTATTCAGTGAATCAGCTGGTTGCTTCAGCTATAACAAAGTCACTTGAAAATGTACTTTTTATTAAATACAGTGACTCATGTTCTGATGAATCAGACATAATTTGAACCCACGTCTACATATTAGGACCCATTTACATCTTAATTTCACATTTCCGACGTTATTGTTAAAGCTTTCTTAGAAACGTTTTACTGCTCGTCTGTCTCCCGTGGAGGGCCAGGAATCTCCGGGCTCTAAAGGCCGGATCAGCAGCAGGATGTCATGGCCCTGGTCAGTCACAGTATGCAGCACAGTGCTGTATTCACTGTTTTGTTGCAAGCTATTTGCTGAGTGATTATCATGACAGTGGTTAATGGTTTGGTCGTTCTCTGACTCTTTTCACCCAGCCGCAGCCAGGCAGGCCACTGAGTCAACCAAGACTAAATATTCCCTGAGCTTGGTCTGTTTGTTTGACTTTCTTCTTTCACAAAGAGGAAAATGTGTTTTAAAGGGTGCACTGTGATACAAATCAGGGTGTCCTTTTGAGACACATATTGCCCCAGGGGAGTGAACTTTGTGAGATGGTCACTTGGAGTGAGAATGTTTGTGCATTCCTCTGTGGGCAAACATGGCCGAGGGCCATAAAGACAGTGTTTGAACTGGCCGTTTCTAATGTTTTGATGGCTGTGTGAAAACGAATGTCTAATTGCTATGGTGACCACTGCGTAAAACACTTGCACACTTGACACAGCGGTGTCTTCACAGAGCTGTAAAACCTTCAAAGTTGTGTATCGTGGGACATCACACAGCACAGAGCCGTAACACCGCTTGCGGGAACCACAAAAGCTGCTGTTCCTGTGTGGGAATTAAAATTCTTAAGTTTAGCTCAGAGCAAACAACACAGAGCATACGCAGAGCCCGCATAGACCCTAGCGCTGTAACTGACGTGCACCTACAGAGAAAAGTAACTATGCGCCGTGGCGACGCAGACCGCGAGAGCTGTGATTGGTCCGTTTGGTAGTAGCGTGTTTCTGCTTTAGTATTTCCGTCTGCTTCCCCATCTCTGCAGTATTCGAATTGATGGTTTTGGATCAATAAAGAATCGGTAAGAGGAGGTTTGGAGATGCAGACATTTGTATGACTCGTGTGTGGCGAAATTTCGGCAACATTTCAGTCGCAATTGTTGAAAGTGACGCAGGAACAAAAAAATCAACCCAACTGGCGAAAAAGACACAGCGCAGACTAGTGTTTGGGTGACTTTGTTACAGAGCTGGCCAGACTGACGAGCACACAAGTATAAATGGCTCGCACAGGCGTTGGCTACGTACATGAGTTACCCCATCTTGCTGTCCCGCAGTACTCTAAAAGAACCTTAAACAACAGTTTGCATTATCTGTCTGCTGGACTCTTCCAGTCTTTATACCATCTATCCTCAGACAATCATTGACCTAACGCGCCATGTCTTCTCTGTAAATTAAACTTGTCATTGAATTTCATTAGAAAAACGAAGTGTGATCAAAAAGCTTGTGTGTCATTAGTGCAGAGGTGGAAGGTAGAGTGGGACTACATCAGCATTAAAAACGAACTATTCCCTCTCATTGTATTCGTTGCAGGCTGAGTACACTGTGTGTGTGTGCATATACAAATGGTTAACACTGTATCCAAGGAACAAAACCCTGCTAGGCTGTTGGCTGCTACAATAAATGTGTGAATGAGAATTGGACATAAGCAGGGGGGCATTTGCATTTGATTACATTACTCACACTGTGAAAGAGGGCAGCTGCTGACAGACCCTAAGACCCTGAGAGATGAAGATGGGTCGGACTTAACGGGGCACTGCACATTCCACAGTCTCTTCCAGAGGTCCCTCTGTCGTTTACCATTTGATGAGGCCCTTGACCGGGGAGGTGTGTTTCCACAGGTTACAGTGAGACATCTTTCACACACAGCAGCGATGTGTCACACAGTATATTTCTAAAAGTATTGCACAATATATAGGATTAACAGTCAAAACATAACCAAGCTTCTATAGTTGGCAGCATATTATCAGAAAGGTGTGGTGTGGGTGGAGGCAAGTAAAAAACGCAGCAAAGCCATGGACGGTTATCAATATGTGTTCTTGTCTGCACTTGTGTTCATTTGGGCCCAGGTATGGTTCCAAATCAAAGTGCACATCTGACCCGTACCCTGCTGTGTACTTGCCCCGCTGTTAATTGAGGATGCAGTGGGAAGTAACTTGTGTGGACTTGGTGCAGCCTGGCTTCCAAGGAAGGATTTTGCAGGCATCATCAAGTACGCACTGTTCCAGTACGCAAGTCTGGAGTTTGTGTACTGCTGATGCTGACAGCTTATTCTGTAATCACTAAGTTAAGTCAGGATACCTGGATGGTTTGCAATACAATACAATTGCCTAAGTTTGGTAGCTAACTGGTCTGACCCGCTTATCAAGAAACAGCCAACTGAGCAGACATACTATTTAACACTGTCAGAATTGACATAGAGTTGGCTGCCCTCATAAGCTATGGATAGTGATGCATGGCCAAATAGCACCTACCAGTCTTGAAGAAATGTTTTCGTTTCAGCTTCAAATTTAATTTACATACCTGTCTCCAGTGGTGGAAAGCAACACAAATGTTAACTCCTGTTTTGTTTTTATGTCTTTCGCTTATTTTCTATTCTTGTCAAGCATGGTTTCTTGCCTAGTGCTGGTGTTTATTGTTGCTTTTGAAGAGCTTCACCCGTCACTGCATCTGGACGGCTGTTCCATGTGTTGACTATCGACCGTTGGATTGAAGGTTGACTAGATGCTGCAGCGACTCACCATCGCCTCCTGATGTACAGACTGGACTGACCAGAGCTAGTTGGTTAGCATGCTAACGTCACTAGATATCTTGGCAACATCTTTGAAATAACATCATAACTGTAGTACGATATTGTAAGGCCTACTGCACTTTGTCATTTTGTCCAGGGAGCTAGCTGGGGCATTATTTGTGGAACACCTCATCTGTATGTCTCGTGTTCAGTGGCACATTTTGCAGTTTGTGGAAAGTCAAGTCAGCCGAGAAACAGGGAGTTGAATCAAGGTTCTTCTGGTCGATGAGATGGCTCTAATAGTCGGTTTAGACTTCTGCGTTAAGTCGACGCCGAAGCCATGGCGACAGCACAGACCCCTACGCAGAGCCTCCGTTGTTACAGGGCAAACCAGACTGACGAGTGAATAAGTATAAATGACTCGCACCGACGCATAAGTTACGCCGTCTACGCCCCACAGTACATCTAAAAGAGCCTTAAGACTCGGAGGGGTCAGTCCTAGCTTAGGCCAAAGCCTTTTCTTTGGTCTCTTTGTCAAAACTTGTCAAAACTCGTTTTGATATATTTCGAATTGATTTTTCTCAGCATGACACATTTTCTACCAAGATTTTATGAGACCTGCCTTGCCTGTGCGATATGCAACAAACCCGGAAGATTTCTGATATCTCACAGTGGACAGAGGCCCTAAGTCACAACACAACAAGCCTCCTTTTGGATGACATGCATCACGGATGACAGGAGGATATGACATCTCTCCTAAATTGGTGACACATTGTAGAAATTGATATGTCCTTAGACACCTTTATTTTTGAGACAACCATTAATTCCTACTGTTCATTGTGCTTTATGGAAAGTGTTGGCACATTGTGAGGAGGTAGTCCTTTATTCAATCCAAGCTCATTATTGCAACTGCGTATCTAGATCATGAGATGTAATTTCTATTCAGCGCAGATTTTTTGAATCATTACTGTGCCCTCTTCTTTTTAAGGTAAATTTCAGTGTAATTGTACACACTGCTCGGTTTGTAAGTGTGATTGATGAAGTGTGTTTTCTGTCATATCGTTTTTAAGATTTTAAGTCGAGCCTGTGTATATGGTGAACTAAGTCATCAGAAGTGTTGTATTTGACCAGGCAGAGAACGGTTTTAGTCTGAGGTGAGCATGTTGATTTGCTAAGCTGCAGTGTGAATATGAATGTGGGCTGCTGCAAAGAGGACGACTTTCGCCCTCAGGTCTGTATTACACCCACACGCACCTAGGAGCGAACCATCTGCGTGTCCCTGATGGCACGCTAGCACTTTGGCTGTCTGGGTCTGGGTCGGTGGGGAGAGAGAGAGAGAGAGCGAGAGGGACAGGGACACGAACAGCAGGCGCCGCATTGCCCCGCTCTCTGCCTGTTTCTTTTCACTCGCCGCCCTGCAGTTTGCTGCAGTTTCCTCGGTGCTCGGGCTATTTGTGCCATGGTAACTGTGCCAGCCTGCCAGCTCAGACACAGATTCCACCTCTCGTCTCCCTCTTTGCCAGCATGATGACTCAGCAGCTCCTGCAGGGCTCCAGCCTCCTCCCTCCTCAACCTCAGTGATACACCATGCTCATCAGACAAAGTAGTGTTTTGTCATTCTCCCCTTTAGCTGACCTGAATACAAAACGGACCAAAAATTATAAAGCATCCAACGAGTCTAATACGCCTTGTTTGCTTCTGAAAGATAGTTCAACAATCGATTTTGAAAATGTTGCCCAAAAATAACAGATGGTAGTGAAATATTTGGTTTAATGTGGCATTTGAAGTCTTGTAATTGATAATAATGTACACCAGCTCCTCACATGCATTTAAACTGTTTACATGCTTCTTTTTTTTTTCCCTTTGGTGGTGGGTTCAGTTGTACCAATAACAGCATGTGAGTGGCATGTTTAATCATCTCCATCTAATCTCTTTAAGCTCTGCTCAACTTCTTAGAGTAGTGCTTATCACGACAGCCCTCTGGAGTGGGATCACTGGAAAGAGTCTGGGAAGGAAACGTGGCGTCATAAAATGTCAGCCATGAGACGCAGGATCACTCTCTAGTCTCTCTAGCAGCACTCGGCGGGAGTCTACCCTAACATACTTTTCACTGGGCCTTGTCTGTTTCAGCTGTTTCTCTTGGGTTGTGGACACGGTCAGCTGAATGTGTCCTTTTAGGTTTCCGCGTATAAGGTCAGTGCTTGCGTACCTTAGAGGTTTTAAAATCATTACACTAAATTACTTGGATTCTTTGCTCAAAACGTCCATTTAAAGTGATAGTCTTTCATACTAAATGGTGTTTATCACAGTGCAGAAAGGAGTTAAAGAGATGGAATTACTCACAGTTTTGCATTCATATTGATATTAGGCAACCTCTAAAATTTTCCTTTGCTTTCTAAAGTCGTTATTAATTCCAACCTCAATAAACATGGGAAAAATTCATCCTAAGTTATAATTATCGTGCTGTGTTCGTACCAGTTTCCAATTACAACACCACATCAGAGGACATAGGAAACGGGAATAAAAGGAAAGATGGGGGTTGAGACAGATAGAAGGGGGGGGGGGGTGAGAGCACACTCTTGGCAGGATGTCAGCTCTGCGAACGCACACTACAACAACACTACCAGAGAATTCAATACGCAGCGGTGGAGGGCTGCAACACACATGCACGCCTTCGCACGCAGCGCCACGAAATGGTGTGCTCAGATCGCAATCGGTTCTGCAGATGCTAACCCTGCCTCTCTCCCCTCCTAAGAATCCCTTCTGAGGTTTCCAATATCAGGACCCGGGTCCTGGCTGCGTATTTATCAAGCTGAGCTGTTGGCTAGCCTGATGATAGATGTTACCAGCCAGCCACGTGTCATGCATAGCTTCTGTTCACTGTGCTTATGCATAGAAAATACTGTAAATAACAACGCGCCTAGCATATTTTGCATGCAAATACGTGCCGGACTGTGCAAACCTTTTAGGCGCTTTACATGTTTAGATTGTCATCCATCGTGCAGGTGTCTGGCGAGCGGTGCGACTCCAAATGCCCCGTAGGTTTTGCAATGCATAAGCAAATATTTGCTGTGTACCTAACGGCAAACACAATGGTCTGCTTTGTTGTCTGGATGTCGGAGAGAGGCTCACTCCTTATAGCTTATTTAAACAGCGTTGGAGAGATGAGCTGAGACGGAGTTAATTTCACTACCCCATTGAGGGTCCTTCAGCAGTAAATATTAACAAAAATGCAGCAAGTCATTTACCTACACTAATCGAGGCCATTAAGTGGGGCCTCATGACACGCTCTGCTTAGTTAATTGATGTGAGTTATTGATCCGTCGGCTGCGCGTGAGTCAGGATGTTGTGTTTGTTGTTGTCTTTTTAACACGAGCGGTATATGAGCCAGAATCTAGAAAACTCGACGCGCGGACGCACTTTTGTTGGGCTCCAGTTTTTGATCCAGACTCTGTCTTTGGCCCGACCTCCTCATTCCACCGTAGTCTAGCCGAGCCCCCCCCCTCCACCACCCCACCCCTCAGCATGGTGCCCTTCTTCCCAGTGTTCCCCAGGGCGCTGACACCAGACACCTCCTCATCCCGCTTCACCCCCACCTCGCTTTAGCCTGTCTCGCTGCTACGGCCCACCCTCGCACGCATCTCTCTCTCTCTCTCTCTCTCTCTCTCTCTCACACGCGCGCACCCCGTTCTCTGCCCTTCACTGACCCACTGTCCCCCAGTTGCCCCCGGGCCGCACCTCCCCTGCCTCCTCATGCCCTCCTGCCCGTTCTCTGCCCCCATCGCCCGCTTCGCCCCCCCCCCCCCCCCCCCCCCGGTCTGAGGGGAACAGACAGAGCTCCCGATTATCTCTGTGTGGCAGCCTCTGTTTTGTGCTCTGATTAAAGGAGCAGCATGTGGTCTGTGTGTGAGCGGCCTGCGCAGACGCCGCCGTTGGGCTAATGCTAACATTACCTGCTTAATCATTTATGTCTGAGAGACGGGCACAAAGCCTCGGAGGGGGTTGGGGAGGTGGTGGTGGTGGTGGTGGTGGTGGGGGGGTGCTTGGGTATTTATCAGTGGCACAGATGCACTCGGGCGCACATGCTGCCAAGATAACGTTTGTTGTGCTCTGTATAGTGAAAAAAAAAAAAAGCGGGGCACGCTCCAGGCTATGTCTCCCCAAAACCTACATATCATCTTTATAAAATTATTAGTTTGAGGAGGGGGGGGGGGGGCTTTTTCTCAGAGTTTGCAGTTAAATAAGTGATCTGTTTAAATTTTTCACGGGATACGTCCCAAACATAACGACACGACATATGTGAGCGCTCCTACAGACGCATCAAATATTGAAGGATTAGACCAAACGATAGTATTTGGGCACCCACACTCATTCTCCTCACTGTCGTCCTCCTCTCCTCCTCCTCCTCCTCCTCCTTTCCTCCTCCTCCTTTCCTCCTCCTCCTCGTGTCTGTCTGCTCCTCTCCCCTCACTGCCAAGCAGCCTGTCCCTCCAACACACACAGACCTCGCCACACACACTCACGCACCGAGGCAGCCAATAGGAGAGCACCAGTCTCCCCATTGCTTGCCACTCAATGCCTTGTTGCCAGGACAACAGGAAGGCATGAGACCCACTTTACTTGAGCATTTTAAACTTGGTGTTGACTTTTTTTTTTTTTTCTGAAAACAAGAAAAGGTCTTACTCTGTAAAATTGCTCTCTCTAATACTCTTAGGGCGACAGCAAATCCCGTCATTATGGGTCTTTTTTTCCTCCTTCTTCTGTCTCACTGAATTTGCAAAAGTATTCTAATGCACCAATATAGAAGTCACGACCCGCCTTTTATTCGGATGCACTTTCAATCTGCTCCCATAATTTAACCTTCGTTTTGTGTCTCTGTGCGTTTTTCCCTTGCAGGTCTACAATGACGAGCGGGGACGTGCTTCTGTTGTTTGCGATCACCCTGGTCCTTCCCTGTTCTGGCTCGGAAGGTAAGCGTCTTGTCACAAAACACAGCTGCTTTTCACGTCAGGCCTAAAAGAGATCTGTGGCTAAAGGCAGGGGGGAGGCTTCTGCTGGCACAAATGGACAGGACCTAGCCCTGAACGAGGAGTTATTGCAGCCTCGTTGCTGCAAAAAACAAGATTACAGTAGGCCAGACACAAAGGTCCCAAGTGCAGTAGCTAAAAATGTGCACTGGACATCTGCAACCCTCCTTTCTCTTTTAATCTAGTCCAGTGTTGCAGCCTCTATGTCCCTCTCTGTCCCCCTCAAGCCTCTTGCATGCATAGACAAAAATTCACACTTTTTTTTTTTTTTTTCACCTCCCCTCCTCTGTCTGCCTCCCTCTCATCTGGTGTCTGTCTGTGTTATTTTAAACAACTGAAGCAGGTTGCAGTGGAAAGCATTTTTTTTTTTTTAAGGTCGGCAGGCCACACTTCTCCCCAAGTTTGCAATATATACAGTATTATATACATGCTTACTTAGAAGAGGGATAACAGTGGTTTTAGTTGTCCCAAAACAGAAGAGGGCATATCTGTCGCTCACATTCTTGGTCACTTGTTACATAATTGTTTTCTCTTGCAGGCGACGGCAGTGTGAGAAATGAGTGTTTGTGCGACGGATCGTCTTGCAGCAGCGGGGACCGGTGTTTTGGCCAGCAGTGCTTCACCTCTCTCTCCACGCAGAACGGGACGTCGGTCTTTCAGAAGGGTTGCATTGTGGGTAGCGACGACGGGGCCTCGCGCTGCGGAAGCTCGCCGACTCCCGAGCTGGCGGTGGAGTGCTGCTATGGACATTTGTGTAACATGAACAGCTCCCTGCAGTCCCCAGAGAAAGGTGAGGTGTTGGCTAAGAAAGTATTGTAAAAAATAAATAAATAAATAAATGTGTGGATTGTTCTGCCTAAAAATCAGCACAGGAATGTGACATGAAATAATGGAGACGTCACCTCTGGAGTTCATTTTTTTTTCATGCCACTTGGCAGCATTCGGCACTTGTTCCCTCATGGTCTTTGACGTCGGTTTACAAGGTCTGGCCATCAGTTCTGGACTTGAGTTTTAGTGGCCAATTTTAGAACAGCATGGAGAAAAGAAATGGAACAGCTCATGACTCAAAGCATGCCACCTCATCTGTCAAACACTGTGATGCCTCTGTTACGACTTAGGGATGTATGGCTGCCAACGGAACAGCCACGCTGGCATTTGTTGATGATATAACTGCTCGTGGAGGCAACAGGATGAATTCAAAGGTATATACAGGAGCTTTCAGCGCTCTCACATTCAGGCAAATGCATCAAACGTCAACTGGGCCGCAGTTTATCCCTCCGCAAGACAACAGGCTCAAACATACGAAGCAAACAAAGAGATTTTCAGAGAGAAGATGTACTCCGGTCAAAAAGCCTGTCACCTAGATTCAGTCTGGCTGAGCAGCGTTCTCCTTGCTGAAAACCAGACTGAAAGTTTCAACTAGGCCTGGGAGAGCTTAAATAAATGAGTACGCCCAGGTGATGGAGGGTCAGTGGATCAGAGACTTCAGCCAGACATTGACTGCAAAGGGTCATCTGCTAATTTTCTCCCATACAGTGCTTCCAGTATTGATGTAAACCTACACAAACTGACACTTGTCACGTTAATGTCGTATTCACTATTTCATCTGAAGTACATTGAAGCACAGACCCTGAAGAACAAAAAAATGTCATACATGTCAGCTGAGCACCGTTGAGTTGAATTAATTTACAACAGAATGGCTCTCTTTGGTTGCAGGACTATCCAGTTGTGTCTAGAGGTATTTTTTCTCTGCATTGTTTAAAACCACCCGTAATGTTACCAGACTCATTTTCTGATAAGAATTGCCCGTTTTAAAACACAAAAGCTTGATTCATTTAAATAAATACACTGAGAAAGCAGCATATCTTCATGGCCAAATTCCACTGTTGAATTGTGATAGAATGAAATAACACACACAGGCTTTGTTGATGGGAAATCCATTTGAGTGGCCATCCTGAATACACTCTGCTTCTGGAAAACACCGAAACTCACTCTATATTTGCAGATGGTAGATTTGAAATAGTATTTTGTGCTACATCTAAACTGACTCTAGTGGCCTCTTATATGTCTGGCCATCTAAGAGATTTTTCCAACCTGCATGTTTTCTGATGTGAGTGAATGCCATTTAATTTAATGGGTTACTAATGGTATTGGTCTAATGGGTTTCCCTATATCTCTGTTTCCCCTTATCAGATGTAGAGCCGTCTGCTGGCAGACCGGTCCTCCGAGACCAGGAGTGTGTGTGCGAGGGCGGCGTGTGTGAGCATGACCATCGCTGCACGGGCCAGCAGTGTTTCTCCTCCCTGAAGATGATTGATGGGGCAGCCATCCAACAGAAGGGCTGCCTGAGGGACGACGAGGAGGGCAGAGCCACCTGTGCCACGCCACCCTCGTCGGCCCATGTTGTCAAATGCTGCCAGGGCCATCTGTGTAACATGAACGTGACTGTGCAAGCTCCGGGGAAAGGTGACTTTGTACTCATTGTGCACATTTCTGTTGGCCGGCGTTCACTGCAGACCTTATGTCACTTAAGATCGTGCAAAAGTTCCACTCATTTAATATCTTTTTATGATTTTTATTTCCTTTTTTTCCTGAATTTTTGCAGAGGAGGAGGTAAAGCCCCTCATCAAAGAGGAGCACGAGTGCGTGTGTGAAGGCAGCTCATGTGTAACGGGGAATCGCTGCATGGGCCACCAGTGCTTCTCTTCTCTGACAGTTAATGCGGGCTCCCTGGTGTACCAGAAAGGCTGCTTTAAGGTCTATGAGCAGAGCACGCTGACCTGCAAGACCCCACCTTCCAGAGACCAGATTGTCGAGTGCTGCCACGGCCCCCTGTGTAACATGAACAGCACCGTGGAGCTGCCCGTCAAAGGTACACCACACTACTACCCAGAATGCATCACACGCGCAGGGATTGTCCAAGAGTCTCAAGCGAGCCATCTGTTGATTTCACACTTTTAAACAAATGGCTAAACCCGTTCCACACAATAGTTTTCATATATATTCAGAATAGGAATGACCACATGGGGTAGTTATTGCCGGGTTAGAGACACACATTCATTCCCCTCCATCACTGTCCGCTGAGACGGCTTCACCATCGGCTGTGAAATTATCTGCCACGGCTGTTCTGGATGGTTTCTCTTGGTCTCGGCTACACCTTTGTGTGGTCGCACTCCTGGCACCTCATGAAATAGAAAAGGGGTGAGACGGTGGGCATCCAGGGGGAGGGTTTTGAATATTATTTAGTCATGGTCCACTTCTCCTCTGTCCTCTCGGTGGCTGTCAGAGCTGGTTGACAAGAACCCAGAGGGTGAGGCCACCTGGGACTGAAGGAGATACATGCATCACAGAGCTTCTTTGACTTGCTCTTTTAGATTATGTTTTATAAATATGTAATATGTCTTTCCTTTATCTGTTTGGTTTCACATTTCAGAGATCAAAGCTAAACAAAAAAAATAACCGGTTGGACGTATTTATGTTAGATATTTGCGACACTAGCTTCAAATATAGGCAGGGAATGAGTTTTGTTTATCTATGTGCTCACTGTTTCTCCCTATATTTCAACCCCCACCATGTTGTTGGGTTGCCGTCAACACAAATAATCATAAAGAATTTGTTTTTATATAATTTTCCGCCTAAGTGCACCCCCCAAGTCTAGCGCGCTGTATATTTGGAAGAAAGCGTTCATTATGCGAGTTGAGAAAAGGGGATCATTGTCTGTGCTGCAGGCAGAGCCGAGCAGTCTTTCCCTTGGAATGTTTGGAAAGTGTGAATGGTGGTCAGTTCCTCGGCCTGGCCTCTGCTGACTTGATGAGATCCACTCTGTGCGTGTGTGAATACTCTTGTGTACGTGTTCACCCTCACCCCCCACCCCACCCCCGTAACCTGTTTCTTCACGAGAGAGCCGCAAAACCTGTGAGTTGATTGAACCTCAGCGTGTGTGGTCCAGTCAGAGGAAATGCTACAGCAAAGAAAACTTCTAACCCAATAGTCTCAATAATTCTTTTGTTTCCTGCAAGCAAACTATTCTTAGTTTTCTGAAAGCTAAAAGTCAGATTTAATTTATTTTGTCAAGAAACGTCACCATGTGTAATTTTTCCTCTCTCCCTCTTCCAGCTGACGAGGTGTCCAGCTACAGTGTGACCACGCTGGCTGTTGTCATCGTGGCGCCCATCATTGTCCTCATCTTCCTCTCCGCTGTCGCTATCCTGGTGTTCAGACGCATCCACCACAACCAAATGGAGAGACTAACCTCACGAGACGCTGAATATGGAACTATCGATGGCCTTATAGCGTCCAACGTGGGGGAGAGTACTCTGGCGGTGAGTTGTGAATGCTATGAAGGAGCCTGCGTCCTGTCCGGTGATTAAAAAGGGTTTGATTTCCCCTAAAATCATTAGAAAGTTAATCGTTGCTCCGAACCTTTGTTAAATATTAAGCCAAAAGCAAATGCCAGTCTTTTAGAGAGATTGTGAAATCTTAATGCACAGCTTCAAGCGAGACACAGATTTGAATCAGTAAATGGAAGTTGACCTGCATGGGTTTTGTGAGTAACTGTTAGTTGAGCAAAGCAAATAAAAATACTGCGTCCCTAGTCATTAAAATTAAGAGTAGCAGTTGCTTTTAATGAAAAATTGCAGTTAATTGTCATTTTCGCACTTTGTAGTTTTATGCTGCCGGCCAGATTGGACCCTTCGGCTGGCTGATTTTGTCCATTTGTTTGATCTATGTTTGACCCCTGATCTATAATGAATAAACCGTAGACCAACTCATCAACATGATTCAAGGAGAGGTTTGCTCTGTACAACAGCTTATAACTCCTCGTAGCGACCTAGCGTGCTAGCTGGTCTTCGCTCTTCTGTTTTCTCCATTTGAACGATGAATACAGCCCACTGCCACCTGCTGGTATGAAAAGTTATTTCCTCTCATGCAGACGAAGAACACGTCTATGCCATCTAGCTGTTTGGCTGTAGCTTTTGGTCCAGACGCAGTCGATTTGAGGCGACGTCGCCGTGTCGGCCTTTGTAGCTTTGATGTCAGCTTGGTGTGTCTGTACCTTTAGATTCACCATGCTGATGTATCTGAGGTGTCCACTTAAATAAACAATTATAGATAAGGATGGTAACAGATTATATCAAACTTGCATGAAAATCGGTTAAAAAAATGCTTTTTGAAATATGTTTTGTTTGATTTTGTGATGCTACAGTCAATCAAGGCGTTTACGTGTAACATATAACCATAAACATTAGTTTAATTACCTTGATTAGTTTATTATCCCGTGTTTGAAATCCCATCTGCTTAGAGAGATCTGGTCTTGTTTTTTTGTATTTGGGTGGCAGAGTGACTCACCCATCACAGAGACTACCTTTAAAGTCAGGCTGACATGCAGATGTGTGCACCAATAACAGAGATGTGAATCCCCTTCCATAATTATGTGTTGTATTAACTCGAAGCGGTTCAGCAGATGAGATAAAACGCTGCTGGTTTAGTGGGGACTTCTGCCTACTCCTTCACTGCACTATTTATTAGATTATAGACAATAGAGGCATGGAGGCATGATAAACAGCATTCAGACCTGTGATCCAGGTGGTGGAAGTATAATTAGGAGTTTGGTCTTATACTGTAAGCCGGAATTGTTAAGCCATATATGGCTTGAATCCTCTTTCCTCTACTGTGTTTATGGCTCTTATAAAAGAAAAAAGAAAATCCTCAGCTTTCATTTAGTAATTACAATGCAATATATGTAGTGTGGTGGTTGTTGGGTGAGCTTGCGTCAGATCAGTGGAGCTCTGTATTTTCCAGATCAGAGTCCAAACACAGTTTTGGTAATTGTTCAGTTTAAAATTTAAAGCAGTGCATAGTGTACAAAGTGCGTGTGTGTGTGTGTGTGAACGTGTGGGTGGTGCCATTGCTAGACTTGAAAAAAACAAAACAAAGACTAAGAAGATGCAAAACGAGTTCTTTTTCCAGTCTGTTAGAGGAATCTCTTTTACTATTTGTTTTCCCTCCACTCAACCGTGCATTGTGAGTTTTGTGCCGTGCGGTTTATGTTTTGTGGGCCGCTAAACTGATCCAGAATTTAGGTGGAGTCCTGTGGTTAGCACAGAGTCTGAAAGACAGCCCCAGCACATTCACTGGCTCACACACTGTGTAATCACGTTCAGCAGAAACTGTTGGTGTCCTCACAAAATACATGGTTGTTACCATCCATTTTGTAAGTCCGTACTCTCACAAAGAGCGACATGAGTCGTGAGACTTTTTCCTCCTAGTCGCACAACATAGAATATTTTTTTGTGATTCATGTCTAAACTATTTAAATTCCAGATTTATTTGATTGATAAAACTTGTAAATAATAAGTCCAGCTGTTAAATAGAATTCTGTATATGTGTCAGAGACAGATGCATACCCTTGCACCGTCTATTTCCAAAGCCCATCAACGCAATGAAGGGCCCGAATATGGAGCCACAGAATGTTTGCTCCAGCATAATTAAAAAGGGCTTGGCACCTTCACGAGAAAGGTTATTAGGAACAGTGGTGTGCTTTTGAAAAGCAAATCGGACTGCAACACATGTGCTCGTCCCTCTGTAGCCTGCTGCCCAGACATCCGCTCAGATTATGATGATATTGCTGCTCTCTGATTGCACTGCAGGCCCAAATATACCCGCCTGAAAACAATCCTTCCGCACCAAAGAGAGGGATTTAAACTCTCTGCAGAGCAACTCATCATTCATTTTATGGCCTCTGCCTTGCATTCCTCTGTTGTTATTCCAAATTGTCTTTCAGGCAGCTCTTGCATTATGCATCTGTTTATCTGAGGCATCACTCTTCTCTGTTTTCAAACCTCATTCTCCCCTCCCAGTTTAGTCATTTGTTTTGCTCAGCAGCTGCTGGCTGTTTTGCTGCGCACTGCCCTCCTGTGTCAGCGCCGGGATGCTGCACGTCTTCTGGAGGAGATAAAAATAAAAGGCTTAGCAGCATTGCGCCTGTTTTGGAGTCTGGCCCTCGGATTAGATCAAATCTCCAGCGCCCACACCAGTCACCAGGGAGGGGGTGGCACTTCTGTTGTTTGCTCAGCAGGGGGCACTCTGCACCTCCAGCACAGACACACGCCCACACGCACATTATCCTGGTGCACACACACACACACACACACATGCGGTTTGCCCCCCTCTGTCCCATGTGGGTGCCACATCAAAGGCGGCCTGCGTGTATTAATCTCCATCTGAGTCCCAGATGCTCTGTATTTCATCATTTTTTTAAGCTTTGTGGCACAGGATCCTTTTGGGAAGGGCTTTTCATTCAGACACCTCACTTGCAAAAATATACACAGACACACAAATATACAAGCTCTTTACCGTTTGTTCGTGGTTGTCTCTTTCCTAGGATCTGCTGGATCACTCCTGCACTTCAGGAAGCGGCTCAGGACTCCCTTTCCTTGTTCAGAGAACTGTTGCTCGACAAATCACTCTCAATGAGTGTGTGGGTAAGTGTCCTGTTAAAGGCTGCTTTCATATTCACGGTAGCACAGCCTCAAAAAACTCCTCATTCATATCAAAGTTTGATTATTATTTATATTTGTTTTGATGCACAGTGTGTTTTCCGCCTTCATTAGGACAACCAGTGAGTCCTGTAAGAACATTCAATATGTGCAATTCAAAACTCAGTTGCGAAACAAGGGAGCGCTCTGAGGATATTCTGAAACCGGGAGCAAAAGTTCAGCTGCGAAGTCCCCAAAGCAACAACTGCGATTTATTTAGGTTTGAGATTGTTTGCAGCTTTTTAAGTGTCAGCAGAAACATTATTCCACTTATTATAGACAAGCACGTTGCTGTTATCATCAATGCTGAAGGTTAAGTCATGTTGAAATAAGATCATCCATGCCTCTTGCTACAATTAAAGCTGCTTTAATAGATTTAAGCCACTGGGGGGCAGTAAAGGAAGATTACACGGATATCATCAGTTTATATTGTTATGATGAGTTTTTTAATTTGGCAGCTATTGACACATCACGTTGGCACAGCAACATTATCATTCCTATCAGCTGGTTTTCTGCCTTCCTGCTTTCTCTTTAGCTGAACTTTTTTCCCTTAAGTTTTGACAGAGATATTTGGGTTTGTAGAGACTAAACATGAGCTGTAAGTGGTAAAACACACTAAAAAACTGTTGTTTTTATGACATACGATATCTTGTATTAGATTTTAAATCGAGATAGATTATAGATAGATATTTTTTATAACACTAATATTGATCAGCGTGAATCTGCACATAACTCAAAATTCTCTCTTCCTCCTACCTGCCAGGTAAGGGCCGCTACGGGGAAGTGTGGAGGGGTCAGTGGCAGGGAGAGAGCGTTGCAGTTAAAATCTTCTCCTCCAGAGATGAGAAGTCCTGGTTCAGAGAGACTGAAATCTACAACACTGTGCTCCTGAGACACGAGAACATCTTGGGTGAGTTGTATCATGCATGTGATCGGGTGTCGGGGAGCGAGCAGTGAGAGTGCGCACTGCAGGGCACAACGAACCCAGTTATTTAAAAGGCCAGCTACATGTGTCTGTGCTTATTCACAAATAAGAGAAAGCATATCATTTATGGAGATATGTATGCATAGCTCACTACTTTGCCATTAATATTTATTGCACTGTTGTATCCTGTTGGTTACATGGGTGTATGCATTTGTACCGATCAATAACATTCAGTAATTTAAATGTGTTTCTCAACTTCAGGCTTCATCGCCTCGGACATGACTTCGAGGAACTCCAGCACTCAGCTGTGGCTCATCACTCACTACCATGAGATGGGATCCTTATATGATTACCTTCAGCTCAGCACCCTCGATGCGTCTGGCTGCCTGCGCATGGCCCTCTCCATCGCGAGCGGACTGGCACATTTACATGTCGAGATCTTCGGCACTCAGGGCAAGCCAGCCATTGCCCACCGAGACCTCAAGAGCAAAAACATATTGGTGAAAAAGAACGGACAGTGCTGCATTGCTGACCTAGGTGAGAATAATGTGTGTGTATTTAAATCTGCTGCACATCTCAGATTTTGCACAGATACAAAGTAAATCAGGCAGACATCTAGGATATACATTATACTGGGTGGTTAAGTGCTCAAAGCTACTGATTGGGTTAATTCAACGTTACATTGCATAAGACATGCATCACCAATATCGCTGTACTCCCATATTTCCGCTCGGCCATATTTGTTGTTAATTGAGCAAAAACAACCAATACTAGATGTATCCCCGGCCCTTAACCAAAAACACATTTTGAAGAACCTTGGACCACTTTGTCCAATATACCGATGTTCCCAAAGCCATGTCATGTTTACAGGCTCCATGTAACAAATTCTGCTCTGGATGACGCATTTTGCCATCGCGACAACATGGTAGCGCTTGTTTGTCTCCTAAGCGAATTGTTTTTGTGTTGGAGTACATCCTGTATGGGGTTGGGGGGCAGGACTGTTTTCTCCGAAAGAGTGAGTCTGATGTTTTGTTCTCAATTTAGCTATGTGAGATGGGACATTTTAGTCCTCTTCCACATAAAAATACTTTTAAAAATAAAAAATGGTCATTTGTATTTTTATATACTGCGAACATCTTGTGTCCAGTATTTAAACTTAGATTTATAGAAGAAGAAGAGTTTTACAAGGAGACTATTTTTATTCATCTCTATTGTTTTTTCATATTAGGTCTGGCGGTCATGCATTTTCAAGACACCAACGAGTTAGACGTGGGGAACAACCCGAAAGTCGGCACAAAGCGCTACATGGCCCCCGAAGTGCTTGACGACTCCATCCAGATGGACTGCTTTGAGTCCTACAAGAGAGTGGACATCTGGGCCCTGGGCCTGGTCCTGTGGGAGATCGCCAGGAGGACAGTCAGTAATGGTCAGTGCATGTTTTACACAACACGGTCCCGCTGGATTCACCACCGTCCTGTCTCCGTTACAACGCGTAGCCACTGGGCCATCTGTTAGGCTTGTACTTCGTGCAGTACCTTTACCTTTAAGCAGAGTAATTACCACAACAATTATAGTATAGGTTAGCTATCAGAAAAGCAGGCTGACGTGTTGACAGTGTGAAAGTTAAAGAAATCCATTCAGCCGTACCAAAGTGATATGGCTCTGGCTTTTCTTCAGAATAACCCAATGTCCCTGCTTCGACTTGGACTTAAGTAAAAGCTTTTCTGCCGTCGGCGGAAAGATTTGGCCTTGATACACATACCTCCATCCACTGCCTGCGGTCTGACCGGACACTAGAAGCATCTGCTCTTATTTATGTGAAATAAAACCCACTTCCACCTCCATTCACTGTCAGATGGGTTTATCACTTTATAGTAGAAAGTGGGCTTTCAGCAACACTTAAGATATTGATTTACCCCCGACACACTAACCCCACAGTAATCTGTTTTTGTTTTTTTATCACGGCTGCACTTAAGAGCAGGTTTAGGAAATCCCTTTTACACTACTTATTTTATCCGTCTGCATAACTTGAATTTTACACTTTGTCTCAGTTATTAAATGTTGAAAGTGAACTGTTGCATGTTCTGCTCTACTCCTAGGCATTGTAGAAGACTACAAGCCACCTTTTCATGATGTGGTCCCAAGTGATCCCAGTTTTGAGGACATGAAAAAGGTTGTGTGTGTGGATCAGCAGAGGCCCAACATCCCAAACAGATGGTTTTCAGACCCCGTAAGTAATGTTCAAACTAGCCCGTATAATTCAAGCCTAAATGTCAGTAAAATCACACTGGGTCTTACACATGTATTTCTTTCATCTCCCAATTTTCAGACTTTAACCTCCATGGCTAAACTCATGAAGGAGTGCTGGTACCAGAATCCATCAGCCAGATTAACAGCACTGCGCATCAAAAAGACTCTCACAAAGATTGACAACTCTCTGGATAAAATAAAGACAGATATTTGAGTCTTCCTCGAGAAGAAGAGGCAGGCGTATTCTAAGGGCCTTTGAAGACATCCAGAGGATGGACCATCCTTGAGAAATTTCAGAAGACAAAAGACTTGATGGGTTCGGTGCCCTTATAGTGGCACAGACCAGTATTTATTTTAAAACACTTGGCAGGACACATTTTGGCATCCAAAGATGGCTTACCGGCATTTCTGAGCCTGCCAGTGGTCTTGGAAATAGGAAAATATCTATTCACGTTAAAACATAGGATCTGGACTGTTGGAAATGTTCTTCAAGGAAGAAACTGTTACCTGGGCATTTGAGTAGGATTGCTTTTGTTAGAAGTGCAGATTTTGTTTGAGACATTTTTTTTTAGTTTGAAAACAGTCTGAACATAGCAACTTCACTTTATCTCTTTAATTGTACCGCATTGTTCATTTGCATTATGGTGGACTCATTTCTAAAAGACGTCAACTTGCCGATTTAATCTGCATACTTTCCTAAACAGTGATCACGGCAAGGCTTGTTATGTTTTACTTTGTGTGTCATGCACCTCTGTTTACAATGCTGTCAGAACAAGTTTCTTGGGATGTCATCAGTTCTGTAACATTCAGTTGTACAGTAACGTCAGTGGCACTATTTCCTGGTCTATTTCCTGATATATCGTCCAACTAAAGGTACTCTGTCGCAAACTTTTTGTATATCACCATGACTTTTACATTGAGTTATGTACCTGTTCTGTTTCGTTTCTTCAGCTTTACAGAGACAGCTAAAAGAACAAATAAAATATCTGCTAGATGATGCTGAACTCTATTCCTCCAGAGGCCTGTAAGTAAAGCCTGTAAAGCCTGTCTACTGTCTTAACGCGTGCATTGTTGTCTTAATGCGTGCATTGTCGAGTAAATGAAGTCAAACTTCAGCCTTTTTTTATTTCTTTAACATTTTATATCAATTAGTGATTTCTATTAATTAAATAGAAAAAAAGTGTAATGTTATGTGTCTCATTTGTCTTGATGCTGTGTCCAGTAGGTAGATTTACCAGCAGTGCTAGTCATGGTGTTTCTCCAGCGCTGTGGTCCTGGCTGAACTATTGAATACACCCTAACCGCTGATATTTCATCCAGAAATTGTTGACCTTCACAGGATGAATTCAAATGACGAATGAATTTAAATTACTCTTGCCCTCAGTGTTTACCTTTTTCATTTTGAGTACAATATCTTGACTTTAGATGAATTCACAGCCCTCAATAATAAATTTAGATTCCCCTGTTAATTTTCATCAAGAATACATTTTCAGTTTGTCCAAAAGTAATGACATTCCCATCGGCTTTTGCTAAACTTTCTGTTTAAAGCTAACTGGCTAATTTTATCATGCAATTTTTTTAGTATAATCTTTTTGGTAAACTACAGTGTCAAACCAAATCCATGCCAACTTTTCCTTCAAAACTACATCTAATTGTAAACTACATGATGAGGATTGAGTCATTTACCTCTCCCGATGAAAGAGACTATTACAGGTCCCATATCATATCTCTTTTTAACAAGTTAATCTAAGTCTCATATGTTCCCACACAGATCGTTCATTCTACCACGCCTGTGTGCTCCTGGCTTTAGCCTTGTTCCAAACGGGCTGTTGAGCTTTAAATGTAAGATATGGGGGAACACGCTCCTTTCCAGAGGAGGGCTGTCCCTTTCCAGCCGATGCCATTATACCCTGACAAAAACAAGGTGGAAGAGCCAATATGGCTGAAAATAAAAACACAGGAGTTCAACCATACGTGTTCCAATCGTAACTGGGGGATGTGCTCCTCAGCTTATGAAGTCATAAAGGTCTATGGACCTGAATGACTCTTTCAGACACACTCTTTGATCAGCGAGGGGTTGCTTAATTATATTAGCCTTTCCAGCTAAAACCCAAACTCTATTCCGGTGACTGCCTCTATAACAAATGGTTATTTGTACACGACAATCGTGTCTGTGCTGTAAAAAATGACATAATGCAACAAATGAGTTTATATTCATTTGGAAAAAGGTCAAAAGTCCAGGCATTTTCCTCGCCAGCTTTGAAGTGAAACTGCGCACACAGCAGCTATCTTGGCTGATGTCAAACATAAAACCTGGCTCCTGATGGGTTTTTAGACTTATTAAGATACCAGACGAGTTATCAGGCCGATGATGGAAACAGAGCAGTGGATGTTTTACAGCGTGGAGACACCCAGCTTGCGTTTATCAACAGCTGCCAGACTTTCTACGTCTTCATATTCAGTGTAATTTTATCCATCCTGTGACTGCAGAAGTTTGACTCCAGTCTTTTTTTTTTTTTTTTTTAATTAAAGGCCAGATTTTGCTACCTAATAAAACCAAGGCTTTTGGATTCAGATCTTATGAGCTGTCTTTCTATTAATTCCAGTACAGTTCTGTTGTAGTCTGCTGTGATTAAACACAAGAAAACCTCTATAGTCTTTCAGATTAAGTTCGGTTCACTCATTCATTCTCTCTCTCTCTCCCTGGTGACGCCGGCACCTTTTGTTGCTATGGAGCCCGAGCAGCAGAAACTTGGTCACATATGGCTGGCCGGCTGTAAATTATTTCTTGGAAACAGGAAAGTCGAGCTTTGCGCGCAGGTGAATGTACAGCAAACTCATTTGGTACACCTGAGAGTGTTTACTCTCTGCCTAGTTGGGAGGGATGTTAGCCGCGGTGTCCGTGTAGCCTGCTTTTCTTTTCCGCCTCGCTGTCCTGAGCACTGCTCACACGCAGGGAGGGGAATTGCAATAGCCACAGGGGTGCACGATAGGCCGCTTGCTGAATTACTAAACCGGAAAAGTGGGCAACAGCCAGTCCCTCTGGGGGCAACAAACTTAGATTTGTTAGGGAGTCTGCACCTCTCAAGTACAACATTGCCCCATCCTGTGGCCCTGTCTTGTAGATGGGCTGTGTGTCAACATTTAGATTTAAGACCGTTGTTTTAGTTTACATCATAAGTGAAAATCTATTTTGCAATCGGAATCATAATGCCTTTATTGTCCTTGCACAAAGTACAGTGAGAATTAAACTCACCTCCTCTGTGGTTTTGTGTAAGAGCAAAGAATGCAGTATAAAAAAATAAGTAAAATAAGAACTGAACACGGTACAAAAGATAAGAGAAACGCAGTATAAACAGTGTTGCTCATGAAGTTGGAATCATTTTGTTTTCAGACACATTCCTTTTGTTTATTCCTATTTATTTAGACACTGTCTAAAAATGTGTTTGGAAGAGGGTTATCAGTACAGTTTTGAGAAGATATACACTTTATCTGTCAAGAATAATTCACATTGTGGCAATCATTTCATGGAAAGAGGTTTGAAACAGTGTATATATATAAAAAAAACAACACTCAACAACAACTGGACAGTAAGACAAAGGTCAAAGGTCAAAAAATAGGGTATATTATCACACTAAATGGCACTTAATGCACTTAATGAGCAGGAGAAGCAACAACAGCAAAACAATAATAATTTTGGACAGTTGAACAGTCAAAAGTGTCCAGTGAAAATCACTGCGTGTTGCTCCAGTGGCCCCTCACTGTAATGATCCTGTCGTGCCCTGTTTATTAATGAAATGCTGGTCAGGCTGTAAGTTTCCACGTCTTAAAAACTGATAAGTTCACACGCATCTATTGAGTGAAACGTGAACGCTTCATCTCCATATTCAGCAGGCAGACAGGAGGAGGTGGTGTTTCGCCGGCCCCGCAGCAGTTAAATGGATGTGCAACACACTTTCTCTCTGGCTCCCATTCACATGTCTTTATCAGAGGTCCGCGGCGCTAATCCGCTTAAATTCCAGTCAACAGAGGCGGAGCGCACTGCGTTTTGCAGTTTCCTCCGCGATCATTTCACCGTGGAAGGGTGCGCGACCGACGTTGCTTTAGGTCTCCGGCAATGCGTTTTTGTTTTTTTTTGTTTTTGTTTTGTTGTTGTTGTTTGTTTTTTTCTGTAGTGTAGCCGCGTGAACCGTGCGTCGGAGAGGGAGCAGATGCGGCTCTTGCCATGACTTGTCCCGGGAAGCAGAGCTTTCAAGCGGCGTTGATCTTCCTGTCTGTCGCACAGCTGACTGCAGGTACACGGCGTGCATCACATTTATCAGATGTGATCGTTCTGTAAACTCCGTTGTTGTAGTTATTTACGCGTCACAAAGCTGTGTGCACCACCGCACAGTGTTTGTTAACTAGGATGGGACTTCTTAAATCTCTGGCTGTGTATTCTTAGAGAACTATTAACCTTAACGGAAGACTTATGTCACTAAATGCAACGATTTAAGTCGATTGATCCTTAAAGTGACATTATTTAATAGAAGTAAAAGTTAAATCAAAGAGCACCAGAAACATTAAGTTCATATAACCAATAGTTTATACTATATTTTTTGTATTTTCAGCTCTGAATGCAGAGTTTTAACAAAATAAAATAAAAAACAAGTTACCTCCCACAAACAGCCTGCTGTTATGGAAGTACTGCAGGTGTGAGCGTGTTCCAAGGCGTCCAAAACAGCTTTAGATTAAAACACAGTGTGCCTTGTAAAAATAGATTTAGCAGAACAAATATTTCAAATGATCCCGAATGATGCCAGTTTCATTCTTTATTGCCAGTGGATCACACATTGCTGGAGTTTGTAGGGGGGAGTTTGCGGTGGATTTGGGCACAACATCAAGCCTATTAGGATTCAACTGGTTTGTTCTGCAAACTTTTACCTGTTTCTGTGTCCAAGATTGGAGGCAGAGGCATGTCTAATTACAAATAATATAATTTACGATTATAATTTAAGAATAAGATTGTTGTTTTGACTGAATTCATACTGGAGCTGAAATATGTAATCAGTCATCAACTATTTTCATCACTGATACCTTGATTTATTCATATTTCAAGGAAGTGCAGACAATTCTCTGGTGCAGCCCTCTCTTATGTGACAGCTTGGAAGTTTTTCCTGTCGTATGTGATAGAAAACTGAATATCTTGGACTTTTTGGAAATTTTGATTGGCACCTTTTGACTTTTTCTGACTTTCTATAGACCCAACAGTGGATAAAGACGGTCATCAATATCACTGTCGATGAAATAATCCTCAATTGCAGCTCTAATTCATACTGTCTCGTTGGAAGTTGCAAAGCTGCCGTAGCCAGGAGGACACAGTGTTGCATTTGGTTGAGCTGGTGGCAATGCAAAATGCTGCTAAAACCCGAGTTGGTTCGTACCCAGAGCTTGGTTTGCTTCAGACTTCACCAGACTAAGCTGCAAAAAGTAAAACAGGAAAAAGACACCTACATTTGTTGGAGGTGTATTTCAGTTGTGACTGTCAGGTAGGAAAGTTTCCACAGTCGTGCAGAATGTTTCTGTATCAGGCATTTCTTGTGTTATGGACAGATTGTACTGTTTATTTGTTAAATCTGAATGGAAGCACAAAGTGACCGGCTTGTGCTGGGATGCCCTCAGTGGAAGTAATAGGCTGTAGTATACAGGTAAACAAACAACTGAGGCATCCTTTTGTTAATACTGATACTATTTCATTCCATCTCTCGATATACAGGATGTAACAGCTTCATTTCCAGTACGACTCATGAATGCCGCTTTCCATTAGAACCAATTATTGCTTAACACCTGTGAGGTTAAATGGTTCTGCTTGCCTCTCAGTACTATACTTTTCTATTTTTTGTAAAGACAGTTTATTTCTACGAGAAAAGAAAACTGATTTCCATATTATAATAAACAAAACAAGTTATTTCTGCAGACTTTGCATTCAAAATAGTCTTCACTGTTGGGTTGTGCGGTAGTTAGGGAATCCTGCTCCTCCACATGTGCCTATGCTCTGCTGTGGTGTAAACATCCTCTATTGTTGTTGCTATCATTATATATACTAGGTCTATGCCTTTTCCCTTTTTTCAGTCAATTTGACCCACTTTCTTTACAAGATGTCACAAAGACTGAGGTAAATAAGATTTCCCTCCAGTCCTCTCAGCATTGTACTGTATGTTCTATCCCCATGAACACTTTACCAAGCATCGGAGAGAAGGAATAGGAAACACAGGAGCCCTTGCACACACTTTCCATCATCATTTGTGAGACCATGTGGGATGTCTGATCCAAAAGAAGAAGTAGCTTAGTCAGAATCAGATTCAATTTTTTTTTTCAAGAAAAACAAATTCTTTGCAGTTTCAAGGACAAACAGCAGCGAAAGCAATGATTGGAAAAGAGATTCTGTTGGTGGTGGATCAAATTAAAACTCCAGTTCCATGACATTTTATTTTTTCCTTCCATTATTACTACTGTGTAGTAACCTTGTATTTGCTCAACTTTAATTGATTTCTGGTTCTCTCTGCACAGTTTGCTTGTTGTGGCTCATATGATCCGTACACGGAGAAGCAGAGAGAGCAGAAAATGTTTTTATATAAGATGAGCAATTTAAAGGACTTTGTTGTGATACTATCATTTTCGTCTGTGTGAGGTTCAGTTGGGCTAAAGGTTGCAGTCCTGCCAAAGAATATCAAAGATCTTTACACTATACTTGTCATTCGTCAAGGGGAAGCGTGGAATTTTTTGGCGTGGCGTTGGACACACTAATTCCATGTTAAACCCACAGAAGGCTGTAGACACAGAAGAGAGCTGCCAAGGCTGGGTTGTTTGTATGTTTTTTTTTTGGATTCAAAGTTGTCAGATTCAGCAAAATACAGAAGTCAATCAGTTAAAAACACTTAAATGTTAAGTTAATTTGAGTTTACTTTTGCTATTTTTGTTGAGGAGTTGTGTTATTTTACAAGTATGTCATCTTGATAATTGTTCTGTTTCAAGAGCCCAACTCACTTCTAAGGATGTTTTGTCTGCTTTGCAAACTGAACACGGTTTGAATGGTTTTATGCACATATCTGTAACGGAGGCGATGCTGATATGTTGCCTCTTTGCCTCCGTACTCGGCTAAAGGATCGATCAAACACACATGCAGACTCGTAGTTTTTTTATCTCCCTTTTGAAAGGGAAATCTCGTCATTCCTCAGGTACAGAACAACAGTATATTTAAACTTAATTCTCCTTGAGAAGGTTGTTACTAAGCAACTCCCTGGTAATGCTGCAAAAGGAAAAGAAAATTTGTCATGTTTGTCAGGTCAGTCTTTTCCTGAACTGTTCTGATCAATTCAGGTGGCTTCGGCTGATTTTGTCAAGAGTTTTTTTTTTTCTCATTACTGCGAGAGATTTAGAAAACATTTAAAATGATATGGTTTCTATTAATAAATAACCCCATTAATAAATCCCATTAACATTTTTATTCCTTTATTGGTAACATAAATATAAATGACTGAGCTGTTTTAAAAATAAAAGAAATAATTTATATTTTTATTCATATTTTCGTCTTTTGCACTTCCAGCTCAGCATCATATGAGACCTATCTGACGAGCACAATACAAGTTATGACAGTGACAAGTTATGAGGAATCGTTGGATTTTTGATGACATACACGATTTATTATTCAGTGATAAATAAATAGAAAGAAAGAAAAAGATTGAAAAATAGCTCTGGCTTCCTTGTAAGTTTATAATGTGACTTCCTCACATCAGGGGTCAAGGATGGACTCAGTTCACACTTTCTAGTTTACAAAGCAGGTGGCGTGCAAATCTGTAAATTTCAGATTAAGTCATCCACTTTTATTGGAAATTATAGATACAATATATTAAACTGTAAGAGAATAGGTTCACTTTTATTGTCATTACCTGTAGAGGTTGGTGCTAAATACCCTTTTCAAAATGAATAAATGTGCTAATTTATCAGTTTAACAGCTACAATTACAGCTATATGATTTAACAAGGATTCTGTGGAGATCCACCTTAAAAACAGTCTTATCAAATAATATGCAATATTTCCTCAGTTATTTCCAGGTTTTTCTGGTGAGCAGGCGGCACAGTCTTGCTTATCACTCACTCAACGGCTTATCAAACAAAGCATGACAGCTGCTCCAAGGAGAACACAAGATTATGTGGGTGTTAAACTAAGAGGCATTACTCTGGTTCCTCCACCTCCAGTCATTTGAGAGCATGGCCCTCCTTACATAACAGGAGCGCTGTGCTTCTAAAGAGTTAAAGGCCGCTCCGCTTGCTAGTTTGGGAGTGAAACTGTTTATCTCGAGTGAATTCTTCCGCCCCCCTCCTGTGCTATTTCACAATGAACCCCTACCTGAAAGAGAAAATAGTGACCCATCTTGAGTGGTGCATTATCTTCCAGGTCTGAAGTGTGTGTGCCAGCTGTGTGCCAACCACACCTGTGAGACGGCCGCAGACGGCGCCTGCTGGAACTCTGTGATGTTGATTGACGGGAAGGAGGAGACGGTCAAGTCCTGCCTGTCGCCCTCCGAGATGAAGGGCCAAGTCTTCTGTTACAGCTCCAGAAATGTCTCCAAGAGGAACTGTTGCTTCACTGACTTCTGCAACAACGAGACGCTGCACCTTTACCCAGGTACAGCCGCCGTGATGCTTTAGAACTGACGCTCTGAGGCGCATTAGGTCATTTTAAATACATATTGTGCTTTTATAGGAAAGAAAAAGATACACAAACAGATGGAATTGAGGAAAAGGGATTTATACCTCCCAGACATTACCCCCCAGACATTATTTTAATGTTAAACTGCTCAGGGATTGTCAGTAGCATTCAGTCAACAGCAACGCCGACCCAATCTGCGTGGGATTTCCCATTCATTCTGGTGCGGCTAGACGAGGTGGACCCTGATCCTCCTAGATCCTGTGACATAACAAATCTGGCGGTGGCTGTGGGGCGGCGGTTAGTGATCCTCTCCCTCCCTCCACTGATTTATAAATAAATACTCTGTCAGGCATGTAGTCCTAAAAGCCTCTCATGGGCCTGCCGCGTGGACGTAGGTTGGCCTTAAATCAGAGGAGGGTTACTCACACCTCTGGATGTACAAGTCAGTGGAAAATACTGGGAGGTTAGGGTCACACATGGTTTTAGTTTTATAGTGTTAATGCACATGCACTGTATTTTTATTATTATTTTTTTACAATCATTCAATCTGCATCACTTAGTTTTAAGCTAGTTGGTAGTTGAACTTCATGACAAGCGGACAATACATTAGACAGGCTGATGATTAACATTAATGTCATGTTTCTGTCATCGTGGCTCTGATTTGGTCCCCACTAACCGCTGCTCCCCAGCTAACTTTGTTTGTTTAGTGCCGCGATCGATCGGGGATTTTTGCCTGCCGCTGCCGTGGCAGTTGAGAGCAAACCAAATTACCAAAAGCAGTGGGCCGTGAAAAGGCAAAACAAACTGAGAAATGCTAAACCGCTCCTCTGAGCTGACAGAAACAGCGGGGTCATATGATAATTACTGTATCCGTGTTGCCACGAGCGAGCCTTTTGCACATTATGCACATCGTCGTACCCACGTATGAAAATATTGATCGGTGCAGCTTTGAGAGAGCGAAGCCTTTCTTTGAAACAGCATTACAGTATAGAGTGGCTTTTAACTGGTCTGGTTCAGACTGTAAGCTAGACTCCCAAAGAATGAATGCCAGTGGTTAGCCAGTCTATTTTATTTAATTGCTCAAAATTACTTAAACTGTTAATTGAATATTACATTTCCTGCAGAGTATTTGTTTCAGACAGAATTTTGAAAAGTAATGACACAAAATAACAAAACTATATCAAATATCACTAAAGGGAAATGGAATATATAAACCTAATGCAGCAGATTCAAAGTGTGAAGTGCTGCAGAGTTGATGAGACGGGCTGTGGCAGGACCCCGAGGCTGCGATGGGGCTCACTGTGAATGAGGACACCGCGATCAATCTGTTCCATCGCTCTGCTAAATGTCAGCGTGCGGGCTTGTCCACCGGGTTATTTATTTTCTAAACTTTATGTTCATTCATGGCCTGCAGTTATAGATTTAAAGTGAGCGGTCCGTGTTGTGGTTTGTGTGGCTGTATTTACACTTCAGTTTTGAGTCTCCCAACACGTGGACAGGGGTTGCTTGTGTGCTGCTCTCTACTTGAAAGCATGCATTTAGAAATCACTGCTGGGATTATCTTGCTGACCCACGCAGAGTCACCTTAGAGTCAAAGACCAGTTGCAGATTGTAGAAGGTCTTGTGCTACTGGGCCAGAGGACAGTAAAGTCTTGTTTTGCATCATATCTGCTGAGGCCCCAAATGGACACATGGCAGGACATGTATTTAGGTAAAAGGCTAAAGATGTCTTAGGAAACTGTGGTTTAGTTCACATTGGGCCATCTGCAGATGTTGCATGTTTGAGGATCTCCTGGTGAGGAGATTTCATGCTTTGGGGAGTTGAGATGATCGGGGGGCCAATGAAACACGGCAACACTGTATTAGTTTTAGGCTTTCTCAGATCTGTATTATTACTCACATGTGTATGTTGAAAGACTTCCTGCAATTACTCCTGAGGTTAACGTACGGACTCCAAGTTGACCAAACCAAAGTTACAAAATCCTCTCTTTTTATATTTCCCCTGACCAGTAATTTGTTGACAGTACTTTGCTGTTCAAGTTGCATTATTTGGTCAGCATGTCTCTATATCCCATTATCACGACGCCCACCTGCTTTTCTATTTTTGTTTGTGTCCAGGTTCCCTCTGTACACCCACAGACCCAATGAAGGTCAGAGATAGAAATGTCAAGTTACATTGTTTTTGCCAAACCCACAATTTTATTCCAGGGTCTCGTGGTGCACCTGCTTTTCTATCAGTTCAGGTCACACATTGTGAATGAAGAAGCATTTTGGAAAAAGAAGATTTTTCCCCTGTTAGAGTGCAAAATCTTACTAGACAAGACTCTTCATTGCTGATGATAAATGGCTTTTCATCAGCAGTGACGAAATTTTATGGTGCTCCAGAAAAACAAGATTTTTGGCTGACAAAACCCTGCATTTGCCAAATGTACAATTTTCACCTCTCTGAATTGTGCACACTAAGTGATGTCTTAATCAATAAAACTTTCTAAGGTCAGACGAGCCTTCTTGTGCAATTGAATTATTCACAGAAGGCTGTCTACATATTTTAGCTGTAGTTATACATAATATATTGTGCACTTGAGATAATTACAGTTGTCATGATTGGCAGCAGCCGCCAGGGGGTGCTGCAGTCACAGGCATAATTAATGGTATTGATCCCCATTCTACTGATTTTGTGTCCTTAGAGCTGAATGACTGTGATGTGCTGATGTTTTTTATCAGAGAGGCCTTTGGAAGAACCTGGCTGGAGCAAGCTGCAACTCGCTGTGGTGATCCTGGTGCCGTCCTGCCTGCTGTGTGTCGGGATCCTGCTGGGGGTGTTCCTGGTGCAGGGCCACCATTGTGCCTACAGCCGAGCCCACAAGCAGGACCCAGAAGAGCCTCTGGACGACCAGATGCTAATGTCACCAGACAAATGTCTTAAAGATCTGATCTATGATATGAGCACCTCTGGCTCAGGATCAGGTGAGATAAATGCATTGGCATACGTTAGTGTGTGAAACGTAATGACTGCACATAAATATCAAAAACTCTGTTTTTATTTTACTTTGTGTCTTGCAGGGCTACCACTGCTGGTGCAGCGAACCATAGCTCGAACCATTGTGCTGCAGGAGACCATTGGAAAAGGTCGATTCGGTGAGGTGTGGCGCGGAAAATGGAGAGGAGAGGACGTGGCCGTGAAGATCTTCTCCTCTCGGGATGAGAGGTCCTGGTTCCGTGAAGCAGAGATTTATCAGACTATCATGCTCAGACATGAGAACATCCTCGGATTTATTGCAGCTGATAACAAAGGTGTCACACCTGGATATCCAAACCTAATTTAATCAAACAGAAATGACCTATATGTGATAATATGAGATAACGTGACTCTAATTTGCTGCATCCTGCAGATAACGGGTCCTGGACTCAGCTCTGGTTGGTGTCAGAGTACCATGAGCATGGCTCTCTGTATGATTACCTGAACAGGTACACAGTGTCATTGGAAGGCATGATTGTTCTGGCGTTGTCCATCGCCAGTGGGCTGGCTCATCTCCACATGGAAATCATTGGCACACAAGGTAAGGCTGTTACTTAATAACGGCAGTGACCTGATATTAGAGAATTCAGATTAAAACTCTTGTGGGCACAGTAAATACTTAAGATATTCATCGTATTACAACACAAAGCAAAGAAAGCAGAAATTCTTCACTTTGGAGAAGCTGCAACTAGCAAGTACCTGGGATTGATTCTTGATAAATGACATAAAAATAATTCGTTTCTCATCACAGATCTCTAGCTGTATTAGTTGTATGTCAATTAATTAATCAACTCAGCCCAAGATCTCACATTTTTTAAAAGAATAAAACAAAAACACAAAACTACATCGTAAAACTTACTGGGAAATGATAACATTACACTATATGACATCTTCGCCATCCATCTCTGACAGATCAAAAACACTTGTGGTAACGTACAGCACCTTTGTTTGTTACATTCTCGCCTCTAGGGAAGCCTGCCATTGCTCACAGAGACCTAAAGTCTAAAAATGTCCTGGTGAAGAAGAACGGGACGGCAGTCATCGCTGACTTGGGTTTGGCCGTGAAACACGACTCCAGCACAAACACCATCGACATACCGTCCAACCACAGAGTGGGAACTAAGAGGTTAGAGTTACGTCAGTACAGAATAGAAATGTGACTTAAAACCAGAGCTGGTTTATCTGAAGTGCTCACAGTCTGTAGTTTGCTTATTAGTAAGTTGGTCTGTTCTGAAGTAATTGGCCAGTACTATTCACTGGCTCACAATGCGCTTCCTTTGCAGAAAAGCAAATAATCACAAGCGCGTGTTTCCATGTGTCTGCACATTCAGTCCCCGTAGTGATTCCAGAAATAATTTGCTTTGTGTGCTAAGAGAGTAGTAACGGCAGCTGGCTGTGTACACAGTGCAAAAATAAAGTGAGTTGTTGTTGAAAGTCTGTTGAGAAAAACGCTGAACAAGAGTCACTAAACATCAAGCTATTTGGCACGAGGGACAAAGAAAACAGGACTGACGCAAGAATGAAACAACTAGACACAATTAGATTACCGTGAAGTATAGTGACAATGTGTGAACAATGAGCATGTCCATTTATTTATGCATACAGCAGACCGAGCTTAGGTGAGGATTTAAAACCTTTAGACTTTGGCGACACCTAGTGGTTAGTGGCTAAGGCTCACAAGAGTTAAACATATTAGTTTGTCTTAAGTGAGTTCTGCTTTTTGATGGAGCTGTTCTTAAACAAAATGATAATACATTCCCAGTAAAGTAACTGCCTTCAATAATACAAATAAATTAACTGCAGATTATTTTTCTCTGTTATTTGGCCTGCAGTTTTAAATTCGGAGAACTCGGAGGGCTGCTGATTTGCCACAAGCCCCTACGCTCGCGAACAACCTGATTAAACCGGTACCGGGCTTTTTTTATTTTATTTCATTAGGCTTTAATCATTTTGTCCTCTGCAGGTACATGGCCCCTGAAATCCTGGATGAGACAATCAATATGAACAGCTTTGAGTCATTCAAGCGGGCGGATATTTATTCTCTGGGCCTGGTGTTCTGGGAACTGGCCAGAAGATGCTCTGTTAGAGGTAAATGATACGTATACTCTCCCACTTGATTATAATTGAAACATTTAATGGACAAGTCATCTCAAAAACAGTGCCCTGGCACTGACATTACCTACAGATAATAATTGTTCCAGTAGCAGTCAGTGTCAGTTTGTCCTTTGCGTCATGGAGCCGGTAAAGAAAAAGCATGACAACAACCTAAAATTGTTTTCCCAGGGCTGCACGAGGATTTTCAGCTGCCTTATTACGACATGGTGCCTTCAGATCCGTCCATTGAGGACATGAGGAAGGTGGTGTGCGATCAGAAACTCAGACCCAACATCCCCAATCAGTGGCAAAGCTGTGAGGTGAGAGAAAAATAATAATGTGCGTATCATCGTGTAAGATAGCTGCTGGATGTCATCATCAATGTGCAACTGTGTCAGTATCGGTTCCGAAATGAAAACACTGTCATCACGCCTGGGAGCGGATACAGCTCAAGTGGGCACGAAACACAAGCGGCAGTCGGGGTTTGCGATATCTAAACCACTTTATTTGAAAGGAAAACCAAAATGTACGTCACTGAGCTAATGATCATATTCTTTAATTGAAGAGAAAATCTTTATGCAGTGACTCAACGTGCTACAAAACGACACTGTAAAAGAAAGATTTTACTTTATTATTATTATTATTATAACATTTATTTACGGCGTGTTTTCAGCACATTTACAGTAGATCAAACTGAAAAGTTAAGCAACTGCTTAAGAGATCTCAAGGCGCATGTAAAGCGTGAAAGCTGCAAGGATTTGAGCCACTCTCTCTCTCATTGCTTTCACCATCACTTTTCCTGCGTAGAACAAAAAAAACAACAGCACAAACGGAGAGATGAGGCGAGAAATGACTGGCTCTTACACCAGCTTTGATGATGTCTGTGAAGATGCTCAGTCATCCAGGTTATGCCATAGCAAGGACTTCCTTGAGGTTTCGTGAGAATACTTGACGAACTGAAGAAGCCACTAGGATGAGTGGTGAAACCTCAAGTCCAGTTACCGATTATTCTTTGAAGTGTGACAATACAGAAAATGCACCAATCTCTTTTTAATACATTTTGTCGTCACTTTGTGCAGACTAGTTAGTTTGAAGCATGGCTAATAACGTGTGGGTGAGTGGTTAGAGAGGCAGCTGTGGACTGAGTGGTTACTGGTTTGAAGTTCAGGGCTGGAGCGCCTTGAGCAAGCAACTAAACCCCCCAACTGCTCCCTGAGTGCTCACTTGGTCTGATTAAACGCTGAGAACAAATTTCTTATATGTGTGGACATGGCCAATAAAGTTGATTTGAATGTATTAGGTTTGTGTTCTCCTATTAGGGTCAACTTGTGTATTTGATCCCATCCAAACCAGTTTATAGAAATCCCCTTCAAACCTCAGGTGGGTTTGTGCAGAAGTACACACCGATCAGCCACAATATTAAAACCACTGACAGGAGAAGTAAATAACATTGACCATCTTGTGACAATAGAATCTTCTGCTGCTGGGAAACTTTTGGACCTGGCATTCATGTGGATGTTACTTAGACATGTAGCACCCACCTAGACCAGACCAGGCACCCCCAGCCCATAGCAATGGCACTCCTTGATGACAGCAGCCATCCCCAGCAGGATGCAGCCTGACACAGGCACACACACAAAAACAGTTTAGGAACAACTCAACAAAACATTAAGAACAGCACAAGGTGTTGACCTGGCCTCCATATTCACTAGATCCCAAACTGATCAAGTATCTGTGGGATGATCCACAGAGGCCCCTCCCCTCAACCCATAGGACCCAAAGGCCCCCACTAACAACACTCTGTTCCCTGACACCACAGGACACCCTCAGAAGGACCATGTCCATTCTCTGATGAGTCACAACTGTTTTGGAGGTACAAGGGAGACTAGGAAAGTGGTCATAATGTTATGCCTGATCGGTGTATACACAAAGTCACATCAGCATTATCAGGGGGATAATGTGCTACACCTAACACTTCTTACCTCCTCTCTCTTTTTGGAGTGACTGACAGGACGGGGTCACACAATTTTGTCTCAGATCTCTTAATGTTGGATGCTTTTCTGCCAAGAGTAGTGGCCATTACTCCAGTCTTTTGTCAAAATGACACAGTCTCAGCTTTCATTTTACGCCCCTGTCTCCTTGTCGGTGCTCCAGGCTCTGCGTGTGATGGGCAAACTGATGAGAGAGTGCTGGTACGCCAACTCCGCTGCGCGACTGACTGCACTGCGGGTCAAGAAAACGGTGTCTCAGCTGTCCGTTATCAAGGACATCAAAGATTAGCTGTTGCCGTGCAGATCAGCGCCGGTGCTGGCACCGGTGCGCCACGACTGGACCTGGGGAGCGCACAGGGAGAAACTGTCTTCTTCTTACTGCCTGAGGCTCCCCTTTTCAGGACGCAACCACATCCTCAGAGAGCCTCATCAGGTTGTAGCTGGTGCCAAAGTACACATTCTAACCAAAATGCTAAACCTTTGGTAGGAAGAGCCATATGAAATAAGTTAATGTATGTAAAGATTGTTTTGCTACCTCAGTATTTTAAGTGCCCAAAGCTTGAAGTTGCACATTGTTATGTTTGTTTGTGCCATATCTTGTAGCAAATGCAGTTCTGCTAGGTTGGTAGTGTGTTAAGGACAATCATAAAGGAAGCTGGATAAAAAAAACAACACATCTGATCCTAAATGAAAGTGTTGAAGTGCTTTTGTATAGTCTCACCAGCACTGTTGTACATAAGTGGTCACTGAAACCTCCGGAAAAGTTACTCAGCATTTACAGGAATCAATACTATATTTACAACTGGACAAGGATCTTTAGCAAAAGATGGTTGTTTTGTTTTGCTTTTATAAACCGCGATCTAGTTTTGATTGTTGATTGCCATTCAAGGTTGCTCCAAGGATGAAAATGACGTCCCTCTGTTGATCCAAATCCGTCCACAACTTGTGGATGAGTAACTCTGACGTGGTATTTATACTCCCCAGAAGAACTCTTGCGCCACCACAGATTGAAGTCACACCAGGTCACAGCTGAGGCTCCCTGGGTACGTCTTAAACTAATTTGCTAGTTAAAATGTAGTGGTGATACAACGATACGCTCTGATTTCCATAACACCACAACCTTTTTCTGGCACCTCTCTCAGGCTAGACTTTGAATATTTTTTTTTTTTCGACTGACCTGTAGCAAAGGTGTCTCTCCATTTTAAAAACCTCATGTGCTTCAAAATAATAACATATTATTCTTAATATAAATAAAGATATAAATTCCTACTATATATTTTTGCACCTTAAGGACTGATCGCTGCACGACAGTCTGCATAAACAAAAGCTCATTCGTAAATTTGAAGATTTCAGTCCTGCTAACGTTGGCTCAAAGAGTTGTATGTATTGTTTCATGCAGGGGAAAGTAATAAATAACGTGATTTACATCTTAAGAGACACTGCTTTGCGGTAGTACATAAAATACATTTAATCGATGAGACAAATCTGAAAAGATAGGATGGTAAAACACAGAAGCGCTGACACTACACACGAAAAAAAAGCAAAAGGCTGCTGTCGATGCACATGTAGCACGATATGATGCTATGCTAACAGTTGTTTTTAAATCAGTGTTAGACTTTTCACCAGGGGAGCACTGGGGTCACTGATGCCGCTGCCTGACGCGGCCTGCAAAGCCTTGACATAACAGGCTTAGGGAAAGTGCAGTCAGGCAAATCTGTACGCCGCGCGCGCTTTGTATGAACCAATATGTGTGTGTCTGTCTGCAAGTGTTGCATATCGCGTGTGGTGTTTCAAGATGTGAATCAAATTAATCACTGCACCAGTTTGTGAAACTGTTGCTTAGGAGAGAAAAAAAAAACACGCAACGAAGGTTTTTCGTTCTTCTCTACAAATCCACATCCTGTTTCTTTAGTTGCTGAGGCAATTGACATAGTTCCACATAGCTGCTATCAGCATTGACACACATTACGGTATGAACATATGTCTGCTAGGAAGGCGTCATGATTTCTCATTGATACTGTATGTAGCATCAGCAGTGTGGCCTCTTTAAAATAAGCGACGTGCGGAAGCTCAATGCTGTCTTGGCAGATATCAGTTTTCATGTCTTTTTTTTTTTTTTACTTTTTTTGAATTGACTTCTGTCATTGAACCACGGGGCTGTGCTGCAAAGAATAAAGACAGGGAAAAAAAGACGGGCCCTGCCTCTCTCCATTGAAGAGCACCTACAACGTAGATGGATAAATAGTTTTTCCTATGTTACGCTGAGCCAAGTGTGTATATGTGTCCTCTACCGTGTCATATCTGCTTCTGTAAGAGTCGATCCATGGCAGAGACGATTGGCAAAGCGTGAAAAAACACTTATCAGTCATTCCAAAGAGGAGTGATCACCATGTGCAATTTCTAACATTTTTTTTTTTTTTTGTATTGTATATAACAGAGCGTACTCTAAACAAAATGTGACACAGCTTTCATAAAAGAAGACCTACGTCTGATTTTTAAACCCTCCACTCGTTTAGATCCATACATTTCATTTATGTCGAACTGTTTCGTGTCGTTGCTGATGTGGATGTCATGCCACCGCGTTGTATCTTTTCTCTTTGCACTATTTATTCTGTACAGAAATGTCATATCAGTGGGTCAATAAACTGTTTTACATGGAGTGTTTCGCTTTCACGTCTTCTTTATTTATTTATTTAAATTAACATTTGGAATTGTAATTTCGAAACTGCAGAGATGTGTAAATGGGACAATTTCCCGTAGCAACTTATCAACTTATCTCTTTTTTTATCCTCCCCATCACTTGTACTCATACTGGCATGACTCATCTGGGCTTTCTGTTCTGGCGCTCCCCCTGTACCGTGCGCTGCTAGTTAGTGTCCGTTAGACCTGAGGAAATAAAGCTGTAACCTTGAAGCCTTGAGCGCTACACAGATGAGTCACCGCCTTTTCATTTTGCTGTGAGTTGCTCTAACCGACAATAATGTGATGTCTGTCACGTAAGTGAAGGTCACACGGTGTCAGCTTATTTCATTCAGAGGAGGCACATTTGGAGGCAACAGTTTGCCAAAAAATTATCACAATCATTCAGTTTTAGCTTTTCAAAATTATTTTTAGCCAATTTAAAGGATGCAACAGTTAAAGGCTGCAAGCTTTGCTTCAGAAATACTGCACATACATGCACTAGACACTTAATTACATGCACAGTGAAAATGAATGCATTAATCTCAGCTTCTATGGTATTTAGCATTCGTTTTAAACTGTGTTTTCATTATGGAGGCTGTGGTTGGTAGTACTACTGAACTGTATTGTGTTGTACCGACACATTCATTCATTCGTTCATCTTCTGTAGCCACTTGTCCTGTGAAGGGTCGCGGGGGGATGGGGGGGGGCATTGGGCGAGAGGCGGGGGTACACCCTGGATAGGTCGCCAATCTATCACTGGGCTAACACAGAGAGACAGACAACCATTCTCACTCACATGCACACCTATGGCCATTTTAGAATCACAATGAACCTAACGAGCATGTCTTTGGATGGTGGGAGGAAGCCGGAGTACCCGGAGAAGACCCACGCAGCATGCAAATGCCACACAGAAAGGCCCAGTCGGCCCATGGATTCGAATCCAGAACCTTCTTACTGTGAGGCACCAGTGCTTGTACCGACACATGTTTCTATTATTCTGACAACCCCACTTTAGTCAGTGTGCTAGACTAAATTATAGAAACACCTTTGTGTCTAATCCAATCCAGTTTAACAGCACCATAAACAGCATCCTCCAAAATGATCCTCCAGTTGAACTACCACCTTTCATACACTGTTTCAGCATTAACCGAACATAATAACAGTCACGAAGCAGGATTTAGCGCAAGACTGTTATATTAAAATGCATACATTTTGATTAGTATACCTAATGAAGTGTCTAGTGAGTATATATAATCACATTTTGAAAAAAAAAGCGAGGTTAGATTGTTCAGCCAAGCCTGTATTTTCCATCCATATTCGCTGAAGCTTTTTCTGCTCTCTCTTTACTTCCAGCAGGAAGAGTGAGTGGGCTGCTCTCAGATGAATAGTTTTCTGTACTTAAAGTAAATGTGAACTGGAATTTACAATGTACTGTGAAATGGGATATCTGTGTTCCAGACAGTCCCGTGGTTCGTTGGCCAATGGTGCTGCTGAGGGTCAGTGGGGCAGAGTGGATTGCTGCGGGGCAGTCTGTTAGTTAAGAAGCCTTTCGTGTGTGTTGATGTACTGTGCTGTAGTGCAAAGCATTTCTAACATATTTTGTACATTGTAAAAGATGATATTCTCTTTTAGCCAGGCTACACCTTGTGAAGGTTTGTGTGCTGTGATTCAGCCATAGTGTCTCTGACTGCTTGCATGCCTGCATGTGTGTGATTTTTCTTTTGATCCAACCATGTCTGATGCCTTCGGCCCAATGACCCATGCTGTCTGTTTGGGGAGCGTGACACTGGCCTGGAGCTAAATCAGCCTTTTGTCTGTCCTCATAAGACAAGTCTCCCTGCTTGGCAGAACACAGGAATCAGGCTCAGACTGCAGCTTAGCCCACTGAGAAACTGAAATCGAGAGAGGCTGGAAACAGACGGTGGTGGTGGCGGTCTGAGGTGGCAGTTTGTCATGCATTACTGATTTCTGACAGGCCATAAATCGAATTGCTAAGACGGCAAAAAGGCAAAAGGGACTGTTTGAAGGGGATTCTTACAAAACAGCTTATCCCCCTTTTTCTTTTTAAAACAGCAGACCAGCACTTCACAAGAAAGAGAAGAGTTAAAAGAGGTGAACAGGAAGGTAGGTATGCGTGACTGCTGGCTGCAGACGCGGGTCCACCACAACATCACGTGGTGTGGATTTCCGCTCTGACACATTTTACTTGAGGCTGCACAGCAGGGGCAGGACCACACAATCACTGAAGAGCTGCTGCAGCAGGACATGATGGTGCTTTGAAGACCACTCTACCATGCAGTCCACCATGAATGTCAATGGACTTCAACGCCAGGGCAGTCAGGAGAATTACATTCTGGATAATACACTGAGGAAGAAAAGTTCTCTGTGGTACCGGCGCTCACTGAGGGGGAACAGTGATAGACAGCGGCAGAACACAGGCACCCTGCCCAGAGTTTGCAAGGTAAGACAATAACTCAAGTGACATATGTAACTAGAACCTACATAAAAAGCAAATACTTACACTTTATTAATTTAAGTTGCATATCTTTAAACACTGTCATAGAAATAAAAATAGACCTGATATATTTTTATACAGTAGTATTTTATGATGAAAGGAGTTCACTGATTTACTACCAAACATGTTGCAGAGCAGCACCGTGCATCTTAACAAAAGTCTTTAATCTTTTCAGTTATTTTACACTACAGGATTAATATTTTCTCACCACGGGTTACTTCTTATATTTTTCTGAGAGGTTTAAAAGTTAAATCTGTTACATTGGTTTAAAGAGGAATTCTGCATTTTCTCCTTTTGCAGACCAAACAAACCCGCTCCAACACACTGGTTGATTACACCGACCCACAAAGGTACGAATGCCAGACTCGATGTGCAACTTCTCACAGAGTTGCATGTTGAGCTTTCGCCTTACTACATGTAAACGACTGTGTGCTTAAATTCTCTTGCTTTTTGCCATGAATTTCTCTAAGCTTCTCTAAGATCACAGAAAACTAATTAGATTTTGCATTTCTCTCTTGCACAGGACGACGATTATACTAGAAAAGCAAGACAATGAAACATTTGGTTTTGAAATTCAGGTAAGACGGATCATGTTTACTGAACTATAATTGCACCGAACTGTATTTAAACGTCAACACGATGTACTGTTTTAGCATGCTTTGTGATAAAAATGGTCTCTTGTTGCAGACCTATGGCTTGCGGCCGAAACACAGCACAGCAGTGGAGATGTGCACGTTCGTGTGCAAGGTGCAGGAGGACAGCGCAGCCGAGAATGCTGGCCTGACCGCAGGTGAACCACCCACTGCGTCCCCACCCTATAGACCTCACACATCTATATATAAAAACAACACTTTTTTGTCACTTACCAGATATGTGAACTCTGCATGTATACCCACCTACGCACAGGGGTGGGGTGCAAGTGAAGACATGTTCACAAGTACCGCACTTGAGAACAAATCAGAGACGCTTTACTGGATTATTTTCCATTTCAGGCAAATTTATTCTTCCACTCAGCTATACAGCAAGGCTTTTTGTTCTTCTGCAAACTTGCAAACAAGCAGTAGTGCAAACAACTTTCTGAGCTCGTGACGTTTTGGAGATCACTGAAGATCTTATAGAATATGATGCACTGCTGCAGATTAAACTACCTGGCAGTATGTAAAACAGTTGATGTCAACCTTACACATCAACAGTAAAATGCAACATGAACATGAATCAGGCAGTAAAATGAATCCACATGCACCATTTTAGTACACAATACATTTGATACTTAGTGTAAAAATACTCAGTGGTGGAGTATCTTCATTAGCATATGTCATAAGTTAATGATATTAATACCACTGTCACCACTCACACATAAATACTATAACGTGTAAAAACACCCTGTTTTCTTGCAACTGATCAGTTCCTTTTTTTTGTCATTTGTCATAGGAGATATTATTGTCACCATCAACGGGGTCAGCATTGAGGGATCCTCTCATCAGCACATACTTGACCTCATAAGAGAATCAACCAACGGTCTCAAGTGAGTGACGGCAGCTTCCTACACGGTCACGCAACCATAAGGGGAAAAAAAGCAAAGTATTTTAACAACACTTTCTGTGCGTAATTGTGCGTTCTCATGTGATTCCAGGATGGAGACTGTCTGTGGGAATGTAGTGAAGCAGATAGAGCTGGAGAAGAAGATGAACCTGCTCAAGGTGTGTCTCTCTTCAGGCCCCTTTCATGTTTGTTGTTTACGTGCTGCGGATGTGTGGTTGCATTAAGCTGCCCGCAGAGGCTGAATACAAGCCGCACCTTAGTTAATTACAGCTTGACCTGCAGCTACCCTACTGCGTTAAACTACACTTTAACGTGGGCATCGCGTGTTTTGATGCTCAGATGTTGTCTTTAAGATACAGCTTGAAGATAAAAAAGGCTTTTACTGGAAATATGAACGTTATCTTTTTTTTTGCTCACACAGCAATCACTACGTGAGAAGTTGGTGGAGCTGCAAGCACTCACATTACAGGAAAAGCGTCTAATGCGAGGTGAGAAGTCAAGCTCAGCTGTCAGACCACAGCACTTCCTTTCTCACAGCCATTGTCGTTTCTCTTAAGTTGATTTCTGAAGTGTGCTGAAGTGTAAACTACGAGATAATTTAGATGGTATTCCCCTGAGAAATGAACGTAAAGCAGATGCTGCTGACGAACTTCCTGCAGCAAATTTCTTGGCAGCTGCAAATTTTTCTAACAGGGACTTTGTTGTTTTTTTCAGTTAATTTAAATGACAGCAGTCTCCACCTCTCACAAGACTCCTCAGCCAGTCTGAGCTCCCCCATCGGCCGCTGTGGCCGAAGGTTTTCCAGCGACAGTAGCTACAGGAGCGGGATGACAGACGACAGTGACCAAGCCAGTGTGTTTGGGGACCTGAACTCACCCAGTCCCTGCAGCGCAGCCAGCACCACAGACGATGGCTGCTTCTTTTCCAGAGACTTTCCCTCGGAGGACAGCTCCCGCAGGTTTTCGTCGGCCTCCAGCTATGCACACCAATCCCTCCGCTCCAGCAACTCCAGTCTGGCCGGCAGCAGCAGCTCCCTCTCTCCTTCCTGGGACGAAACGAGAATCTCATCCTTGTTTGGGACTCTGCCCAGGAAAAGCAGGAGAACCAGTGTGCGCAAACACATCTTCAAGTTAATTCCAGGACTCCAAAGATCAGTTGAAGAGGAGGAGACGGGAACAAACAATCCGTGATTTGTCATCCACATGCTGCTTTGTGTCATAGAGACATGGACTCTGTAATATAAAGTTTCACCACACTTTTAAGACTGGGTCAACCCTTCATGAGAACACAGAGAAGACAGTTGTTTTGGCATTTGTCAATGTCAAAGTTCAATAGTTTCTGAGCCTTTTAGGGTGAGCCTGGCTCACTGCTTAGCCTGTACTGTACTTGTGGCACAAAAGCATTATGGAAATCGAAGTGTTGAATGAATGTACACATTTTATAGACTGCAAGAGATTGTAAAGTAAAATAGATGCAATTACGTATCCTTCTGACTTGAATATATGTTATTTTTTTTTTCTGTGTGATAATCACAGAGTGTGATTAGCATTAATCAGAGCAGAGTGTATTGCAGCGACAGTATTCATGTAGCAACCTGTGTTTTGTAATGAGCCGATTTTTACCTGAGCTATACACACACACAAAAAAAACACATTGATTTTAGTGTGAGATATTTCAAGCAGTGCTTAAAACACGTTCAGGTGCAAGGAAGCAAAACTAAACCTCTAAACCATACAGGAGGCTTCTCAACTAAAAACAGGATGTGGGTATGAGAGTACTACCTAGCAGTTTCCATATACAAAATATATATTCAGACACAACTTACTTTCGATGCTCAGGGACACAGAAACGGTTTCTCGTGCATTCTGGGTGTTTAGAAAATTGTATATTTTACTTTAAGTGGCGATGGAATGCAACTTTGTAAAGACTGTGTTTTTGATCCATGCTTACTCCTTTGCAATCAAATCAAGATTATTTGTAAAAAAAAAAAAAAAGGCTTTTAAAAAAATAATAAACATTCTTACATACACCGGTGTTTTCTTTCATACGAAACATTTATGATGAAGGTACAATTTCAACAGAAAGGTGCAACTTCAGTGAGCTACACTGAAGTTTTCTGTTGACAGTGCTGGTAATAAAACAACCTACTGAGGGTATTTACCCATGAACAGACTTGGGTATTATATTGCAAAAGCAGAGAGGATTGTAAATGATGAAGCTTTATATGCAGTAGAACAGTAACCTCACCTATTTCCTGTAAGGAGTCTCAATTCTACAGTTTCCTGTTGCAGCTACAACTACAACTGGTTACCAGGAAATTATGATCAATTAAACTGACTTTTCTTGCACTCAGTGATTTATGTTGATGCACAAACATTTTAAGAATGCACCACTTCTTCAATGTAAAAATGCTCTTTTACACCTCTTAAAAGACTGCATTCAAACTCCCATGCATACAGTACAAGTAAAAGTGCCTATGCATTATCAGCAAAATATACTTAAAGAAAAAGAACTGGTTCTGCAGTAAAGTGTAACGGATATATTATTATTTATTACACATGTAGCATGTCACTGCCGACTGACCTGAAGCTACTTTTAACTGATTCACGTAATTTTTGTTAAATAGGTCAAACCGGTGTTTCCCAACATAGGGGTCGAGTTCCACTAAATGATCACAAGATAGATCTGACGTATTTTTACGATCACTAGCGGGAAATTCAAGAATTTCTGTACCTCTGGAGTTACGTACATCTCCAGAGATGGACAGATGAGTCAGAGAAGCCGAAATGAAATCACAACAGTCAAGTAAATTATCATTGACTTGAAAATTAAAAGCAAAGGTGGTCCAACTCAAGTCACTAACTAAAATATTAAGCCTGGCAAAATGACAAAAGGTAAAAACAACGCTCTCCCTTCGCATGGATAAATTTACTGAGCTCAGCGACAAACGCAGGCAGCTCAGTCAGTGTCCAGGACGGCCTACTGGTGGTGGAAGTGCCTCCTCCCTCAGCCTTCATATAACTTGTGAGCTTCAGGTTACAAAAAGGGAAGTCGTGTACACAAAATGCTTGAAATACAAGTGGTAACATCAGCTGTAAGTCCTGAGAAAACCACTCTGAGGCACCTGTTGGTGTCTAGCCCTCTGACGCATAGTGGTCGCTGCAGTGGACGGCTATTTAAAAGTCATTTTCTCCTAAATGCAATTGGTTTCCATATCGTAGAACTACACACCAGCCCCTAGAGTGCTCTCTGCTGCTGCACTTCATTGACGTTTATTCAGTTACTCTATTCCAGAAGAATTCTAGAGGTAAAAAATATGCTGATATACAGAAACAAATACAAGAAATACTATTATTCTTTTATTCTGGAAAATTTTATTTCAGATAAGTAGTAAATTGCGATAAACCATGTGTCCACTGAAGTGGATGTCATGCATCACCGAGGATATTTTTAACACAATTCGTGTAATTGCGTCACCTCTTCTTGTGACTGTTTTGGATGTAAGTCACTGAAATTGAAATTCCGAGACAACTACTTTGATGGAGACTTGCCTCCTTTTCGAGGAGACTGGAAAGTAAATGGGCCTTCTGAGGGTGTCCTGTGGTGTCTGGCAGCATAATGTTGTTAGTGGGGGCCTTTGGGTCCTATGGGTTGAGGGGAGGGGCCTCTGTGGATCATCCCACAGATACTTGATCAGTTTGGGATCTAGTGAATTTGGAGGCCAGGTCAACACCTTGTGCTGTTCTTCATGTTTTTTTAGTTGTTCCTAAACCGTTTCTGTGTGTGTGTCTGTGTCAGGCTGCATCCTGCTGGGGATGGCTGCTGCCATCAAGGATGGCATTGCTATGGGGTGGGGGTGCCTGGTCTGGTCTGGTCTGGTCTAGGTGGGTGGTACATATCTAAGTAACATCCACATGTATGCAGGGTCCAAAAGTTTCCCAGCAGAAGATTGTATTGTCACAAGATGGTCAGTGTTATTTACTTCTCCTGTCAGTGGTCGTAATGTTATGGATGATCAGTGTATAGGGTTAGGGGCTGCATTTCGGTGTATATCTCAACTGTGCCCTGGATGCTTTGTGAATTTTTATGCAGCCTAGGTTTGATGAACTGAAGATATTACTGTGATTTACTTCAAGAGTGTCATTTGTTTCCTTATTCAGGCCTAAACAATAGGACTGTACAGCATTAAAATGTGTGAAAATGTGTTAAAATATGTTGAATTCATAGGGTCTACATTGAGTGCTCAGGCGCATGTAGTCAACTGGAATGGACATGTATGTAACTCTCTGAAAAGATCATATTTTTCGTGCCCCAAGAAGAAAAAAAACATTTAAGAAAAAATTCTTGACTCAGTCTTTCATAATTAATGCATCAGAGGGCTAGAAACCAACAAGGCTAACAATTTGCACGCTAACAGCCTGATAACTTTACGTGGGAATTCCAAAGACATAATGAAAGAAGTCTGAGACAAGTCATACAATTATGAAAAACAACTCTTTAGGACTAAATTACAATAACAAGTACAAAATTCCATTTACTAAATTGTAAATACCACAAGAGGGCGCTATTCGTGTGGATCTTTTTCGTAAACACAATCAGATTTGAAGGCAGTACGCACAAAATGAGCATAAACGACCAAGAGAAAACACAAGTATTTGCTACTCTGTTCTAAAATATTGGAGTAAAAAGTCCAACACACGTGTGTACTTAAGTGGACTTTCAACTCCTGCGTGGAGAAGGTGATTTTACGTAGGCTACTGTAAGTTTAAAGAATGTAATAGCAGCAATTCAATCGCCTTAAAACCTTAAACTCTTTATGTTATTAAAACTCAAGGTACAACAGGGATTTACTTCAACACACATGCAGAACCATGTGCCTTTTCATCAGCCAACCAGTACAGAAAACTTATAGGAGAATGTTAATCCAGACTCAAAGTGTCACAGAGGGAAGGTGGTCACCAAGCAGAGATTGAGGACAATCGCTCCACATGCAGAGTCACAATGAACCTTTGTTGGTGCTGCAACAAAAGCCCCGTTCTTCAGTGTTTTAACACACGCACACTTACATGGTGCTAGCACTAGAGAGCACACTACAAAGCCTGACCTAGTGCTGAAATGCGGGATGCAGTTTCTCTTGGCTCTTTTGACAGAAACATGATGTGACAATGTTTGATTTTAACTTTTGAATCAACAACAACAACAAAAAAGAGCATTGGAAGCATTTCATTGTTTTCAGCGAGATCAGAGAAAGAAAACTAGAGACATGGAGGCCGGCACAATATCTCCAAATACCCCAAATAGCAGAGCAGAAGAAGAAGGTGCATTGGCGCCCCAGGTGCTGGAGATCATTGGTGGGATCAATCTCGAGGCCTCAAAGGTCCCGGAGGAGCCTGAGGAACGAGACGTGTGGTCACTGGAGGAGGGAGATGACTCTGTGTTCTACAGTGACGAGGAACAGCCTCATCAGGACAGAAAAGATAACACATCGTGGGAATTTGGTTCCAGTAAGTGCAAAAAACTTTTCTGCAGTGTGGCATCTGCTGAACCTCAGCAGGAGGACGATCCTGGAGCAGAAGTCATTACTGACAAAGAAAATTCAGAGATGGAGAAGGATATGACCCATCAGGGAATCTGGACTGAAGAGGAATGCCAAATGCTGCAGACACCGAAAACTGAACAAATGCAAGCATCAGACCGCGGAGAAGGAGGTGCAGAGTCTGACTTAACTCCTGTTAAGTCTGCGAGAGCTTGTGGAGAATTTCTGCAACCAAACTGCAGCATCGCAGACATGCAAACACAACCTGAGCTAAACACACCATTAGAAAAAGGTATGGTGAATATTTGTTTAGTAAAATTGTTCAAATCGTTTGATAGAATCTGCAAAAGAGATTTTCCTTCTCCTTTTTTCAGCGAACAGACGTGTTGAGGGTGAAGAGGGGATGCTAGAGGCTCAGACACTTTCCGTCTTTGATGCCGTTAATAAGCAGAGCTGCACAGGACTGAACAGGGAAGAAGTGCCAAAACAGCTTTCTAGCGCTGACCTCCAGATATCGGGCAACAGGCCGCTTGAGGTGAACCGAGAAACCGAACACAACTTTCACATCCAGGATGGCTTTCATCAAAACCCCGGCCCAGGTTACTCCACCCTGCCTCTGATGAAAACAACCGGCCTCCAGAAATCCTTCAACCACCTCACCTCCTCCAAATACAGCACAGTGTCCTACCGCAGGATCCGCAGAGGAAACACACGCCAGAAGGTAGAGGACTTTGAGCACATGATAATGAATCTGTAAGATTTTGGTTTCTGACTTATGAACATGACCAAAACATTTAATATGGTGCACAGTTTACACATTTGATCAAAAATCTCTAAAAACCTGCAAAGCTTCAGCTTGTCATATCTCACAAAAAAAAAAACATGGAGGCACTTTGTGTTTTTAATTTGATGATGTTGGAATATCTATATGTTATGTAAGGCCACTAATAGGTAAATACACTCAGTGCTCCTTAAGTCTACTTGCTATAATAACTTTGTGTGTATTAGAGCTTCTGTATCTTAACTGGAGTATTTTCAAGTGATTAATTGAACAAATATACTTGTGCAAATGGCTAGAAGATTAAAAAAAGAAAGAAAGAAATGCTGTTAATCTTTTTATAAATCATTTTATTTACATTCTTTCACTTTCTTAAGAAAAAGCTTTTCCAACTTGATTTAAAAGGTTTGATAACAGGTAACAAAGATCATGAAATCACAGCACAGGTTTATTGAGTGTTTTGAACCAACACTTCCCTCTAGTGACAAAAAAAATAAAAATCATACAAAGGGACGGTCTTTCACAACAAAATCTTAATGTCAAAAATGCAGCATTAAAAACCGGAGAGGCAGCCCTTTAACCCAAGTGACTTCTCAAAGCACAGGACACCTTGAAAAATAAGACGTCTCACCAAAAAAAAAAAAAAATTATGCTCTTACACAAATTGTCCCAGTAGAGAAAATCTAAGAGGCACCGTTTCACCTTTCTCTTCGCCTATGTTGTAGTACAGAACTGGTCAGTTATTTTTCTCCCATAGACATCTGAAACCAAGTTCTAAAAAAAAAAAAAAAAAAAACATCAAATGGCAGCATACAGGAGCTGTCCTACTTTGAGAAAGCCCAGGTCCAAATCTGTTTCCTCTGGTACATAATCCCATGCAATCTATTTTATATCCCGCATATTACTGCCACCAAAGCGCTTCCTTCTTCCGCTGGGCAGTCCGTGCTGTAGTGCGCAGCCACTTAAGGTTTCTGTAGTGCATGCTTGACACATAAAACCCATTTCAGGTCTTATCACTGTGCGTGGTAGTGTGTAAACTGCCACCTTTGGAAGGTGTTGCTGGGTTCACATGGGTTGAGACGAAGAGTGTCGCCCTGAGGTTCCGCCTCCAGGCACATGTGGTGGGAGGAAAACTCTGCTATGAAGTGCTCAGCCTTCATGAAGAAGAAAAAAAAAAAGACACATAATTTATGAGCAAAAGCCTCTAAACACTCCTTGATTGTTTTATATTGATTTTCAACTGACAGAACCAAGTTCTTGATGTGAGGCAGGCCAACCCTGATGTTTGAATTACAGAGAATAAGAATTCCTGAAATGACAGGGTAGTAAAAGGAAAGAAAAACAGACAGACAGACAAAGAAAATGGCACACCCACAGTCGACCTACCAGAGCGGAGTTGGAGGATTTGTGGAACCAGCGGAGTTTGGGCTCGGTGCTGTCACATAATTGTAAAGCAAAGCCACTGCCCTTCCCTTGAGGAGCAACACACAGGTCCTGCTGCCGAATGTGCCTCATCCAGGTGTAATTAAAGTGCTGACTCTGAATACCAGAGAAGAAGAGGCATGTAATTATGCCATATGTCATGAACACTGTAAGATTCTGGAGGACGCCTCAGCGGAGCTGATCTCAATCCAAGAAACACCACATTGAGAAAGACTTTGGCCTCATTTTGGACTCCTCCCTTGTTTATCGTGGCTTGAGTCCCGTCTCAGACTTGACTGCACTTATCCCAGTGACGACCACAAACATGCGTATTATCTACAGAATTTTACTCAGAGAAACTAAAGGATAAAAATCATTCAGTTACAGAATTTTTGCAAACAACTTGTCTTTTGCAGGGAGAATAAAATAAACCTTACCTGCTTGCTGAGGTCACACGTCTCAAAGGATAAAGAGCTGCTCTGCAGAGCGAGGCATTTCCTCAAGCCACGATTGAAGACCTACAAAGAAACATAAAATAACACTTTCACACAAGTGAAACCACACTGCTGTAAACATTTGTTTAGTGACAAAGCAAATCACATGAAAATGGCCATTGTTGTTGTTCTTGTTACTTGAGTGAATCCCGACATAATGCTGTCACAGACGTTAACGAACAGTGATTCTTTGTTCAAAAACGGCATAATTAAAGCCTCTGTTTGTGTCAGAGGAGAAACAATAGCTTTATGGTACCAAACCATGACAAGCCATCATTTGAACCGATCATTTAGAGAAACACAGATAATGTTTAATCTGAACAGCGTAACAACAGCCGTCTGTTGTAAAGCATCCACGTACCAGGCCTTCAGCTTTGACCAAAGGCGCTTTCATGTCCGGATACACATTGTCCAGGTACCACTTGAAGCTTTTGCATTTGAGCCTCTTCCTCAGCTCGATCTGCTCCGTCAAGTTGCCAATGTCAGTGACCTTTTTATCCAGCAGGTGGTGGTAGCCGTGGCCATAGAAAAGGTCCTTGTACTCATCCAGCCAAACCTCCGCCACCCTTGCCAGGTTACGCTCCACCGTCTTCTGCCTGTCCTTGGGGAATTTATAAGGGTTCTGTCCTCGGAAAATGTGTCCCACTCGAGAGCAGGGGATGATCTCGATTTCTCCTCCGCACATCCAGATCTGTTCAAATGACAGAGTGGACAGAGCATTTGTAGCCAGGTGAAGAAACGTTCTGAGGAACAATTATTATGGAGAGTGATATACCTTAAATGAAATCTCCATGTTCTCTCCACCCCACACATCCAGGCCAGGATCATAGGCACCAAGCTCGAAGAAGTATTTTTTATCTATGGAGAAAAGGCCCCCAGCCATAACAGGACATCTGCAAGGTTAAAAAATAACCAATAGAGATTAGTTTAGTAATAAAGTTAACTTATAAACCCTCCACCTAAAGCTTCACAGTCATATACAAATATATAAAACAAAGCTAACAACAGATAAGGCATTTAAAACATGAGTTAGGCACACCCAGCTGACGTGTCCTGGTGTTGAGCGTAACCCTGGTTTTTATGGCGTGTCATGTGCTGTTGCCACTAGTGGGACCCCTTTACAGCTATCTAGCTGCTTACACAGACCGTTGCCTGTAGGCTTTGCAGAGTGTTTTGACACAGGCGATACAAGGTGACGTCACAATTGGCCTTTTGTTGCCAGAAGTTCTTTGCTGTGTTTTGTTGAGTTAAAGATGTAAAATCATACACACTATCTTAATGTCTTAAGTCCAGAGACCTCAGGCTTACAGGGAGACTACTCCAAAGCTTAAAGTTAAAGCCTATGGGCAAAAGTATCTGTAAAAAAAAAAAAAAAGATCAAAAAACAACGTGGAGAAAAAAAGGCAGTGAAGACGATACCTGACTGGATCTGAGATGGTCAGGTTGTTCTTCTTAATGTGCTCATCTGGTACAGGACTCCAGCCAAACACCAAAGGCCATTTGAAAATACCTCTCTGGAAGTTGTCCACCAGCATATAACTGAGGGAAAAAAGAGACAAAACACAAGTTACAACATCAAAATGACATTTTATTATATTAAACTTTCAACATTTCTCTAGGAAGATCGTTACACCCCATACAAGGCTTGTCTTATAGGTCCAGGGTGTAGGATGTTACAGGATCTATTGGTTGAAACTGCTTGTAATCTTTATAGCTATGTTTTAGGTTTTGCATAATCACCTTAAAATAGAAATCGTGTTTCATTAGCTTTGAATGGGCCCTTTATATTCACAAAGCAAGCAGTCAGCCACATTTCTAACATAGTAACGAATAAACAAAACACTGGCTCTAGAGGGGACCTTTCAGATATATTTATTTTTTTCTCTTTAACAGTCAGCATGCTAATGGTGCTGTGCCGTAGCTGTCCGCTGCCCCTTGCAGTTGGTGGCTGTGTCAGAAATATGTGGAACAACCTTAAATGCAGGCTATTCTTGTCCATGCTTGTGCTATTGCTGGTCCTTCCGCTTTCCACATGCCATGGTGTGTGTTTTTGCTTTGTTGTGGTTCTCAGGCTGAACTCTGTTGCGGTCATCCCCGTTCCAGTTCAAGCTAGGCTTTCAACCAATTATCATTTCAGCAAACAACGAGGAACCTTCTAAACCTTATGAATCAGCCTTCCTGCTAAGGGTGTATAATTGGATGCAGTCTGCATTCTCACCACTAGATGCCCACAAATCCTACACACTGGACCAGTATATTGTGATATTATCCAGTCACCTCATGTCCTTATCACTGATGACTTCAATAACTGGACAGGGCACCTTCTTGCGATCCAGATAAACCCTCTCTAAGAGCGGCTCCAGCCAGCCCACGTTGCACTCAATGTGGGAGTCGAGGAAGGTAAGAACGTCACCTGCAACAGAGTAAAGCAAACATCCTGCTGCAGTAAAACAAACAGACACATCTACATGTAAAACAGTTGAACAGAGGCTTGACAATCAGTTTATTTGCATGCGTACAACACTGCTAAAAATACACAAGTCAGTGGACGCATACTTGGAGTTGTCCAACTCACTATAAGTATGTTATGCTCACATGTTTCAGTGCTGTATGAGACAAGCTGATGAGTAAATAAACATTCAGAATTTGTCCCACAAGTGCAGCTGAAACAACCTCCCAAGAAGTTTTGATTAGCACGACACAGACTTTCTGTACTTTTGACCCTTTGATAATATGCATTTATCTTTCCCAATGTAGACTTACAGATAGAGATAACAATGGAACAATCTGTGTTATTTACATTTTCTCCGCCTAGGGAACATGTTTTATCTTTATAATAAATGGGCAGAGGCCTAAATATGTTTCTCTTAACATTATTATCGGGCCTTACGATTCTGTAAATGATTCTTCAAATTGACTTGAAATCTGTTTACATTATTCATATCTTATAGGCTCGTTTGTAAGTTTAAAAACAAATACAGGGTACTACAGCAAAACCGCAGTTTGAATAACGAGGAGTAAATCACTCAGAAGGAAAAACCAAAGACATATAATATAAATATATTAAATTAATTTATATTACAAGTTTAGTTTATGTTTCAGAGGCTGATATTAGTTCTAATAATAGAATTACACTATTAATCAATTACAATGTGGTACTCTAATCACACTTTTGCCCATGGTGTTTAAACTAGTTTCCCACTCAGAGCTCGCTCAGGGATGCACTCACATTTATACATATTGTATTGAAAAGAAAAAAAAAAAAGAGACTGATTCCATCCGTCCTTACCTTTGGCAACAGCAGCTCCGGCCAGCCTGGCCCTGATCAGGCCTTGACGCTCCTTTAGACGAACGATTCGCACTTTGGGGAACTGTGCCATGTACTCATCCAGCTGGCCCTTGAGATACTCTGCCAGAGAAAAGGTGAGGGGTTAAAAAAAATGCACGCAAGCAACACTGACACACATTGTTTGGACTTGTTTCTTTAATTTAAGTCAAATAACGTGTCATGTGATTCACTACTGTGCATTTTGTAAGACGTCCGAAGCCAAACTGGTGGGAAGCCACTGTTTCAATCTTTAAAAACGTGTTTTATTTTAAAAGCTTATCCACGGTGTAAATTCTTCACCTTAAAAGTAGCTAAAGTTTTTTAAGAATAAACTAAATACTGAAAGTAGATGTAGAATTGAGGACACCATTACCTCTAGTGCTGAAATCATCCACCAGAATGATCTCTTTGAGGAGGTGTGGCGGAGACCTGTTGAGCACACTGTGCACGGAGCGGAGTAGTGTTGACCACACTTCATCCACAAAACAGAAAATCACACTAGTGGAAGGTAGGTCGTCGTGGACCAGATTCTGCGCACATCTGCAAAACACAACAAAAAGTACAATTCAGTTCCTAACTCGGAGCAGTCCGAGAGGGAACGTGAAGAAGGTGCAGGACTCACATATCGGGCCTGGTGTCAGGGATGGCCCGGTCCACTGGGATCTGGTCGCTGAGGTAGACATTAAAATGGCCTTCGTTCCACCTCTTTCTCACCTCTGCATTTTGGTCGCCATTAACGATTACGGCCTGACCGTACTGGCCCAAGGCGTTAGCGTCTCTGGGACTGTGGGTCATATCCAGAGAAAGCACTTTGTGGACACCTGGCTTTCTGACAGCAGTAGTGGTATTGTTTACTCCTGCTTGGAGACTGGCTGCGGGCTTCGGGGGTTTCTTCTCTGCATTTAGATCATTCTTCCTGACCTGCTTCTCCTCCACGCCAACCTCCTTCCTGTTCACATCCTTGTTGGCAGGTTGTCGGGGTGTTGTTTTAGCAAGGTGTGCCTGCTTTGTTCCAGCCTTGGTGTGTTCATCCTTAGCTCTTTCATTCGCTTTTGAATCATGAGCATGGTCTGCTTTAATCTTTTGGGTTGGAGGCACTTGGGTTACTTTATCAACATGTAGATCCAAGTTTACTGCTTTTTTACTTGCAGGCACACCTTGCTTTTGTGTGATATTACTATATAAGGCACCTCCATCCCTGTGTTTAGAAGCTAGAGATTTGGATGAGTCACTTTTGAGAACATTATTTCCTTGGGGCAACATTTGAGCCCGTGGCTTTCCTCCGCGCCTGTACACGTTGGATAGCTTCACGGCCGGATTGAGCGCTCCTTTCCCGGCGTGCGTAGCAGCCAAGTCCACCCTCTGCACAGGGTGTTTAAAGCCCATATTCATCAGCTGTGTCACCCTGGACTGCTGCTTGAACACCTCCCTTTCTCGTATCACCCGTTCTTTGAGCAGCTGACTGTTCACATCGTTTATAGACAGGCGGAGTGCAGCCATGTCAAACAGCAGCCAAATGACAGAGGCTACGAACACAAACGCGAGCACCCTCCCACTGCCCCTGAGGTATCTTCTAACTTTCATCATTCTGACAGTTTTAAATAAGGAACCAAAGCGGAAATTAAAACAAGAAAGAAAAATGCGTCAAAGAGCCTTGAAGGAATGGCCACTTTTGAGTTGAAGGCGAAGTTGCGTTAACTTTGGAGAAGTTAGGTGCCTGCGTGGCATGCTACTAGTATCACCCGGAGCGGTCGCTGTGTTGTCAGTCACAGACACGGCAGCGTCAGACATGGCGCAGCAGCACAAAGGTAAGGGTAATTTTTCCATACCGTAACGCTACGGTCACGTCCAGCCGCCCGGAGACATTATGTCTGTCCCCCTCGAGGAAGAAGTCAGCAAACTCTTCTCTTCGTTCAAACTCGGCTGAAGTGTTTCGGTTTCGTCAAAGGGGTCTATCCACGACACGACTTTAACTCTCACTGTGTGGTATGAGGAGGAGGAGGAGGAGGAGGAGGAGGAGGCAGCAACTTAAACTGATTGAACAGATTGGCTGGAAAGTCTCGGCCTGGGCAGAGTTAAAGACAGTGTGAGACCAAAGTGGCACAGGAAGTGGTGCTCCGCCTTCAAAATAAAACTTTCAACTTCTGGCAGATGTAGAATAAAAAACATTACTCAACACTGAGCTACAAGAATTATCAACTGTTGACTACTCATTATACTTTTTTTCCTGTACTTTTTTATTCTTTATTATTTATCAGCTTTTTTGTTATTTAACTTTGGTTTCTAGTTAATTATATATTTCAAATACACAAATGATGCTGTATTAGATAGATAGATTTCATTGTTGTAGCAGCAATGTACAGGCACCCAGCATGCCATAAATAATCTATAACAATAGAAAAATTAAATGAAATGACTAACACCAACCAAAAAAACAACCATGTGCAAAATGTGTCGTTAACAATGAGTCGGTATCATCTCTCACACACAGATGGGGCATGACACAGACTGATGGCTTGAGGCAGGAAGGATTTCCCGTAGCGTTCCTCGAGACAACAAAGTTGTTTGACCATTTTGGAGAAGGTGCCCCGTTGTCTTTTTATTATGTGGTGGAGAGGGTGATCAGGGTTATCCGTAATCACTAACAGTTTCTTCAGCGTCCTCCTCTCTCCACCTTCTAAAGTCTAAAGTCTCCTGTCTGCAGCCAGTGACGGAGCCAGACCTTTCTGATCAATTTATTTAGTCTGTTGGTGTCACTTGCTGCAATGCTCCTCACGCAGCAGACCACAGCGGAGAAAAGGGTGCTGGCCACAACAGCACCCAAATGGTGATGTGACTAATGTTGACAGACCAGCATTTAGACTCAGGTAAAACTTCAGTGATCCAAAGAGCATATCAAATAAATTATTCGCAATGTATATGTGTAATCACATACAAGGAAGTGAGCACACTTGCAGCAGTGGATAGCCATGCAAGGCATCTGGGGAGCAGTTTTTTTAGGCACTTAGTTAAGGCTCCTCAGCAGCTTTGGGTCCTCAGTGCTGGTCCCAAGGCTGCTTCTCACTTCCCTAATCACTAATCCACCATTATCAGTATATGAAGTGAGTGGTTTAAAAAAAACTTTAACAACTGCTATATTAAAGTTATATTACATACACATGCATGCATTAATAATTATAATTTCAGTTTAGCTACAAATATTATCTGAAATAGGTCTTTCTACATCATAAGAATGTTTTTCTCGTTGCATGATACCAAAAACCCCATTAATTTTAGTGGAGATTAAAAGAAGAGAGGAGAAAGGAATGCTTTTGTCATTGTGTTATGAATGAATACTAAAGAATTAGAGGTGCTGCTCCTGATTGGTGTATTTAATCAATTCGATTAAACAGAACATTTGCATTTGGTGTTTCCAGCTTTGGCTCAAAGTTCACACACACTCCAATGGATTTTATTTTGGTCTAAATTACATGGTCTTCATCTGGATCCGGAATCAACATGGTTGAAAAGACACTTAGAAAGGTCCATCTTGACTCTGAGCACTACTAAGTTGTTGAGTCCAAGCTTGTTTCCTTGTTAGAAAACACCCATAAAGAATCCTGCAGATGAGGGCAGCATGATATGGTTGAAAACTCCAAAACAAATATAAAAAAGTCAATGTATCTTGATTTCTTTTTAAATTGACCAGTCCGAGAGTGCATCAAATTGTCTACAGTAAGAACCTTATTTTGGAGGTCTAAACCGGAAGCGCCAAGTCTAAAGCCAGTCGGTGTCAAACTGCAGTCTATACTGTGAGCGGCGTGCGGTTGGGCAGTGTCTGATGTGGGCAGGGTCTTGATAAAGTCTGAAGTCTTAAATTGTTTGCTTACTTTTTGTTTATTACTCTGACATCATAGTATCTTATTGGCCTATTTTGTCATAAGCAGGTTTGGTCAGAAAGGATCAGGAAGATAGTGCACATACACACCTTAATATGCAGTATAACTTGATTTGCCACTATGGTAATTTCTGTAGAATATGGGTGCTGTTGACAAATATAGCCCTTATTGTAGGCGAGGTTATATTCAGTTAATAGGATTCAAATTTGTTAATCCATGGCTGATTTTAGACAGTGACAAATCATTTAGAAAATCCGTGAGATTTTCCAAAGTCTCAGTTAAAGTTAAAGCACACTTTTTGTACTATGTGTGTACCACCCACCTAGACCAGATCAAGCACCCCCACCCCATAGCAATGACACTCCTTGATGGCAGCAGCTATCCCCAGCAGGTTGCAGCCTGACACAGGCACACACAGACAAAAATAGTTTTTAGGAACAACTCAAAAAAGATGACAAGGCAGCACAAGGTGTTGACCTGGCCTCCAAATTCACTAGATCCCAAACTGATCAAGTATCTGAGGGATGATCCACAGAGGCCCCTCCCCTCAACCCATAGGACCCAAAGGCCCCCACTAACAACATCCTGTTGCCAGACACCACAGGACACCCTCAGAAGGCCCATGTCCATTCTCTGATGAGTCACAACTGTTTTGGAGGCACAAGGGAGACCTACACAATATTAGGAAGGTGGTCATAATGTTATGCCTGATCTGTGTATATGTGTTATGTTTATGTGATGTTTTTGTTTCATCTGACAGCTCAAAACTCCAACATAGTCAGCGTTGGGTTACAAAACGGAGAACAGCAGCACTGGAGAAGCAGGAGAATTTCTATATTTTTTTCCTTCCATTAAATAATCAAGTCTTTGGTTCTGTATTTTTCCTTGACTGCCAGGAGGACAAACAAAGGACAGTTTCAAAAGGTGCAGCTCAATGCTTGTGAACTACTTTTTATATTCAGAGGCATGGAATTTAGTCTAGTTTACATTTGGACTATGGATTGTACATTTTAATGACATGGACTAAAACTAATAAACAAAATTGTAAATGTATCAAATATCTTTGGTGGCGAATTATGGACGTTACCACGGATAGAAAGTCAATATATTCTCCAATCAACATATTTCTGTATTCCTGCCGCGTGCTGCTACACACATGTACAGTCACATTTGTAAAACCTGTGTTAATGCGGCTATTAGGCAGTGATTAGTGCAGGCAACGGCAGGTTTTCCTCTTCATCAGCAGGCCTCTCTTGGGAGTACCATTGGCTCCATCCACCCTATTAACAGTCCCCAACATGAGGAGGGGAGGGGAGTGGTACCTCCCATGGTGGCTGCCCTTAGCCACACTACACACACTTTCATTAGTGTGTTAGCTAAATGATTGGCCTCAGGATAGCCCCCGAGCCTCGCAATGCATGTACGAGCTTATACGCTCCATCCACCGGGCAATTTATTCATTTATTCCTCGATTTCTGCATTTGCACTCACGATGGCGTCATTGGGTAAATTTGATTGTCTTTTGTCTGAACTGGATAGGCACAGGGTTAAGAAACACTAGCAAGGCAGAGAAGGGCTATTTCCATGCATGGTGACATCACTTGCAGTGAAACAATAGGCACGCAAACACGTTTTTGTGTCTTGCACGTAAAGCAGTTGGGCTGAGTTAATTGGCAGAAAACCGACAAGAAATTGGATAATTTATCAATTATAAAATTCTCTAGTACAAATACATTAGTTTATTAGGTACACTAGTAACAACAAATGTGTGCTATTGTAACAGTCCTGCACAAAATCTTTGGTTCATAAGGGTTACACTATTCAGAGCCATTGATGCAACTGTGTTGTCAATTGAGGCTGCGGTTTATAGTCTTCATGAATTGTGGTGTGATTTACTGACACATGTTTCTAGGATTTTGACTATGAGCTGATCATACAGTTGAATTACCACCTTTCTCACGCTGTTTCTGCTTAAACTGAACAGTATAACAGTCACAAAGCTAAGACTTATGCAGGACTGTTACATCTGAATGCATTCATTTTCACTAGTGTACCTAATACAATGTCTAATGAGTGTACTGTAATCCAGTAATCCAGCAGGAGAGTGAGTGGGCTGCTATCAGATGAAGAGTTTTCAGATTTAGAGCAGGACCGTTATATTAGGATGCATTCATATTCACTAGTGTGCCCAATGAACTGGCCAGTGAGTGTTTTTTGCTGATCAGAAAACAAATAAATGACTAAATGCGACTTTGAGGAAACTGCGTCTGCCATTTTCAACATTTTCTGGCATTTAGACCGACGGTTAATTCATGAATCGAGAACCTTATCAGAAGATTAGTCAGTAATGAAAGTTGGAGGCCTAATGCTCAGCCTTCGCAAATTGATGAAAGGCACAAACATTCAGCACACCGAGTCGATGTATCATGATGCATCTAGATGCTGCATCCTAAAATAGAAGGTCTTTCAGAGGTTCTCAGTGGAGGAAAAATATTCTTTGAAGGCGCACTACTAACAACACTCCTCCACTGCTTGAGATCATTAATCGTGCCATATTGAACTATAAGGTATTTTTCCCACCATAGAGTTACAGATGTGCTGTGTGACAGAGGATCTCAACTAATCAGCCTTGCTAAAATTTGATTGTGCCTGTTGACCTCAATACAACAGACGGAGTAATTGGGATGAGTGTTGGAAAACCTAAGAGGTAACCAAAAGGCCCTCCTCTATTAGAAACAGTGTTGTAATTTACATGTAAGTGCCCGCTGAATGAGCTCAGATCTAGTGTCTATAAATGCACACAGCTCCAGCAGTATTGAGTTTTGAGAGCGGTGAGTCACCCTGAAGAGAAAGTTCAGCTCGTAATATAAGAAGCATGGAAAAAAATAATAGGCTTTTTGTCACAATTGACATCTGTAGCATGACGTTTCCCATCAAAGGGATTACACAAAATTAAGGCAAATGGAAATCTAGCATTGACACTGGCACGTGTAAAATGAGCTAAATGCACTTGTATGATATCTTTGGAACATGTTAATTAGACCCCGGAATTAAAATTACAACAGTTGGTGTGTGTAATTTACATAGAGGTCATGTTGTGCTAATATGGCACTCGTTGAAATAGACAGCCAGCAACAATATGGTTAAGTCTGACCCACTGACATTTCCAGCTCCAAATTATGCACATTGTGTGAATTAAATTAATTAGAGAATTCATTAAGAAATATGGCTTGTGGAAACGAGTATAATATTTAGTTATGTGATGTAATTTTCTTTCATTGTTAAAGCTAATTTGTTTCATAACAGTTCCTGCGGTAGTTTCCCCCCCTGTGCTAACTATGATGTATGTAATTTGTTAGCCATTTAATTAATTGTGATTAGAATTAGTGGATGTACAGCTTGTTTTGACAGATGGTTCCCATCAGTGAGACCTTTGCACAATTAACTTATAATCAATTATAGCCCATTTCTTTCTGTTTGTTACATCTTGAAGTTGAAAACATCCACAGCATATGCATCAGTTGAGAAGCTTCCCTCTGAATGCACCGAATGAGAAATTATCTATAATTTGCCCTGTATTACAAGGCAGGTAAACATCATTGAAATCATTTCACGCTTTGTATGCTTGGTCTGCAACGGTTTCATCTATATTTAATTGTTGTGTTTAGCTGGAGTCTCATATTATTGCTGTTTCTTCCACAAATGAGAATATCATAAAACGTTTGATTGCTTTCTAAATTTTACTACTTTCTCTTTGGGATTTCACTCACTTAATTTATATGCATAATTTACGTCTTGTTTGACTATTAAATATTGTTTTACACAATTTTGGCATTTCAAGGGTTTAATGGAAGCATGTGTGTATCCAAACCTGTAAACGGTATTTGGGTGCAGGCCCTGTTGTAATGGCTTTAGTCCACAAGATGGCGCTTTAGGTCTGTTCATGTTGTGCACGACCTGGTGAAAGGACGATACTCCAGACACGAGTGAAGAATGTGCAACAAGGGCTCTTGTTGTTTTATCCTCCTTTGCAAAAATATATATATATATTTTTTTATTGTTTTACCACCATGCAGTTTTTTTTTTTTTTTTTTTTAATGGGTGTTGAGATTTTGTGTAAAACTACAATGGTAATAAAAAGTGTCTGCAATAACATCACATAGGTGCATTGTTTTTAATATAACATGCTTGTGGCAATCTTTTTATCTTTTTAATATTTTAGTTTATTTAATTTTTACAGGAAGCAATTGCACCTTCTGCAGATATGAGATCCTATTTTGCAAACTCTGTGTTTTGCCGGTGTTCACGGAAAGAAATGGGGCTGTTACTTGTCAACGTGTGTCTCTGTGACAAATGAATGCTTTCTTTCATAACAAGAATTTTGCATCCAGAAATGAAGTTAACTAATGCACAGTTTTGAATTTCATATATTACATTCTTTAACTCATTGCACATCAAGCAGTCCTTCAGTTTTGATTTGTAAGACAAGAAATGAGTAATGCCCCTTTTTAAGAAGTCACCAGCCTTTATCATTTTTTATTTTTTTTTTTCCAGGTGACATGAAGGTGATACTGATTTGGCCCCCACTGGATATGGCTTAATGTCTGACATAAAAAATAACTACATAATTTGTCTCAATCCAGAGGGCTGACTTGGCATGGACAGCAGCAGTCCTAAATGTCACCCTATAATGAGTTCTGGCCAAAGGTACACAGTTAGGACAGTGCCCGCTGGCACCTGGGATGCCCACTGGCTAGCTTTTTAGCCCAAAGCCATTTGGACAACCCCGGTTTTCTTTGTGAACACTGCCGCGCGCGATTTGCATTTGCATCCAAACAAAAAGTTTCATTTCAGTTTATTGAAGTTTCATTTTTACCCCGGCAATGGAGTCATATAACATAGTGTGTGTTCGGTTTTATTGCACTACAACAAAGCAGAAAAGAGTATAAAGCATATAAAATGCAACAGGAAAGAGTAAATAAAATGTCATAAGCTCCTTCCACCTCCAGAGTTAAACGTGAGTACAGAAGAAACAAACGATATATATATTGTTTCATAGCCCCAGTGAGTCACCATGGCTCACCATGTCTCATGATACCTATGACTGAGATAATGCACTGACACCATGCAAAGAATTGCATGGACTGAAATTATTGCCACAACTATATAACACCTTGTATGATCCACCAAGTTGCTATCATTTCAAATGAATGCAGGAAGACTTTCAGTTTTGAGGGACTTGACTTCTTTTGTTTGACTGGTATGGGACCTATTGGCAACACGCTGCGTTTATTATCTTACAAAGGCACAGGAGATGAGGGAGCATTGTATCTAAATTAACTTTTTCTATTTCCTGGTGAATGAAATCAATTCCATCCTTTTATGTTACTTTTCATCTGCCTTTTGTCTTGTTGCGGAATCTTTTCTCTTTCTCCCTCATTCATCTGTTTTGCCCTTTCCTTGATCTGATAGCATTAAACATATAATTAAGTCATAAAGGAGGGGACTGATGAGTGTAGCAGATGGTAATTGCGTCCTACATTTGAATGAAATGATATGCATTGCTACAATTTACAGCCTCCGCCTCATATTTTATTCAGCAACCTTTTATCTCTTTTCCTGCAGAATTATTCTGCAATAAATTTAGACATCTTATCAATAGCTGGAGTGATAGTGGCAGAAACATGGAAAAAATGAGCCTCTGCCGTTTTATGCTGTTTAAAATAATTTTCCATAATAAAGGAGCTATCAGAGCTGCTCTATCACTGTAGAGGGGCGGATATCCCTATTTCTAGTAAAGCTGCCTTTGGTTTGTGGACAAGCTGTCACTCTCCTGTTAGTCTGAAGAAATGTGAAAGGACAGAGGGAAATGGTTTTGTTAAGTTCAGCTGAGGTTTTTGGATCCCACACAGGGACAGTGTAGTATAATAGCTGAGAGAGCAGAAATAACCCTTGGTTTCAGCATAAACTGCTTGCTCTTTTATGATATTTAAAAATAAATAAATATACAAGTTGTCTGATGTTGTTTTTCTGATCTGACACGATCGTTGGTGTGGAGTTGGAGAACTGAAGTGACTGAAACACAACAACAAGAGGGTGTTTTTAGCCAAACTAACTAGAAAATTAAAATTTTAGATATTTTCCAACACTATTTCTGCATCACATAATCACACATGATCCTGTAAGTAAGAGAAATATCTTGAGCTAATTCCTTAGTATCTCAAGATGACGACAAACATTCTCATAAATAATGAGAAACTTTCTCAAAACAACAACTTAGTATCTCACAATGAGAATCTCTTCCAGAATAAGGAGGTATTATATATAAATAATGACAATCTGAGTCAAAGTAGTGAGAAGGACCTTCAAAATAATGACTTAGTTTCTCATACCAACTGATGCAAGTCATTATTTTGACAAAGTTTCTCATTGTTTTGAGACACAGACTCATTTTGAAACATTTCTCATTATTCTGAGATACAAACGCATTATTTATAGACACTAACTCCTTTTTTTTTAGAAGGTTACTCATTCTGAGACATTAACTCACTATTTTGACAAAGTTCCTCATTGTTTTGAGGCACAAACTGGTTTTAATTTTGAGAACGTTTCTCATATTTGAAGGTTTCTCATTATTCTTAGATACCGATGCATTATTTATAGACACTAACTCATTATTTTTTTAGAAGGTTTCACATTCTGAGATATTAACTCATTATTTTGAGTGAGTTATCTTTTGAGAAAGTCTCTCATTACATTTAGAAAGTTTCTCGACATATTGAGAAAGTTTCAATTATTCTGACACACTCATTATTTTTTGATGGTTACTCATTATTGTGAGATGCTAAGTTATTATTTTGAGAAAGATTGTCATTATTGTAAGAAATTAACTCATTATATTGAGAGTTTCTCATTATTATGAGTCAGTAACTCACTGATTTGCGAATTTTTCTCATTATTTGAAGAAACTAACTCATACCTCTGATAAAGTTTTGAGATACTAAGGCAACATTTCAAGAAAGTGTCTCATACTATCTCTTTTTATTTCACAGTCATTGTCAGAAATAGGCTCCCATTTCATCCCCACTATTTATCTGCTTACATCCCCCATTCCGAATAAAGGTAATTCGACACCTCTCATGAACAGTTTCAAATGAACCTTATAACCTCCAGGAATTTAGAAATGTATTGCAGGCCTATTGCATTAGTCAATCTACTGCAGTGATTAGTAGCTGGTGGATGAAGAAGCCAGTGTCGTTTCGCTGTCTGAGTTTGTCTTGGTCAGTTGAGCATAATTCAGGAGAAAACCTTAATGCCAAAAGAGCAAGATAACTGGATTATGTTTCCTCCTGTAAGAATTATTTTGCTTCACGTGCGTGTATATTTTGTCCATAAAACGGTACCTTAGATGAAGCACTGCTTTGTTATCCGACTTTCACATGAAGCCCTCCTTCATGTGATCATTACTGTAATTCCTCATGAAAACTTTACTCCTGTTATGGCAGCGAGCAGAACAGTTGAGTGGAGTACTGCCAGGAGGAGCTTTTTGTTTCACTGACATGCTTTCCTTTCACCGGTCCCTGGTGAAGTGCTGGACTCCACTGATATTTGAGAACTGGTGACTGGGGCGATATAGGTTTAATTCTCATGTTCCCTCCAACCTGCCAAGTACAGGCATTGGGTGCCAGCTGGAAGGCTTTCGTATGTAGAGGAGTGAGGGAAGGGGGGTATTAGCAGGGGCAGAAGCGAGGAGGGCAAGCATATAGTACATACACAAGTGCCTCTAGACCTTGAAGGTGCTGCAGAAGTGCTTTCCACATCTAGACACCCCAGGCACTTAGCGTTTAGTCATGATGCAGGTCCATTACCTTTAAGTACAAGTACTTATGTTTGGTCGCCTGTTTTTACAGCCCGTCCAGCTTGAAAAGAATCTACCCGGGGTGACCCAACTCTATTTACTGATGCCTCCTGAGTTTCCACTTGCTGGTAATAGACTGGAAAACACAGATAATATGTTTGATCGATCAACGTGAACAAATTTCATTTGTTGGGATCAATAACAGTTTACAGTTGACAGAGCCCAAAGAACCACGTTTATTTGTGCTTTTTGATTGAAGCTGTCTTGGTAAGCGGGCAACGCGAGGCACTCCAGACCAGGCCCATGTGGCAGGCATGGACTCTTCTGTTCTATTATTGCCAGCAATCTGTATTTAAAACTAATATCAGTGTGTGCTGCATGGCTTGGGGCAAAAGGCACCAAACCAATCTGATATACAGCATGTGTTTCTTTTCGCTTCCTTGTGATGTGAATTAGAATGTGAAAAATAACAATTCCCGTACATTTCTCACTGGTATCCATTTTTTTCATTTGAGGGCGTAATGATTAGATTTTTTTTTTTTTTTCCAGCAGCATGATTTGTATTACGGTTTCACTGTGTTCAAAACATAATAGAAAACTGATGTGGAACCAAAGGGAGAAAAGAGGGAATTAACTGACGTGCAGAAGAAAGACGTTTCCATGGCTCAACCTTTTGCAGTTTTCTTCATGTTTCTGCTTTTCATGATCATGCTCCGTGGAACACCCTGAAGACATGAGAGCCCTTGCTCTGTGTCATTCAGTTCCAGGCTGGGCCGCTACCTCCTGCACACGCAGACAAAACAGCATGAGATGGGAAGTCCACATGGATAAACATTTACTACGGTAGGTGTTGCTTCAGGCAAGTGCTGTTCAGGGGGAATTCACTGTGTATACACCGACGTTACGGCAATAACCCTCTTATAGGGAGGGTTTTAGCAAAGCTTTTTACTTCTGTGCAGTAAACGGGCACGTTAAGCTAAGCATGATCACAGTCTACATATATGGATATGGATATTTGTCATATTTTACAAAACCTATACAAATCTGGTGAATTTGTTTTCTTTCCCAAGACCAAAACCAAACGTGAACTGCCCTCAAAGAGCATCCAGAACCTTGATCTACCGCAGCCTCCTCTACAACTTATTACATTGACCTCCACTGTTGTTCAAAAACTGTTCTTCAAAGAGTAATATCACTGTGACATGTTCATGGGTACTGTGGTTTAGGTTGAGTGGATGTCACATACACCAGTCTGCTAGAAATACTACACTACTAGTCTAAAGTTTAGGCCTTCAGCCCCACCCAGAGACACTCCCAAAAGACTATTGTATGCCCAGATGTTTCAAGCAATTACTGTTTTGTTTTTTGTTTTATTAAAAAGAAAGTATATGTTGTTTTGTGGCCCAATTTAATTTTGTTTTTCAAGAAAAGTTGTCAAGTAAAGGGAGACACATTGTTGGTTTTTCATTAAAACTTGCAAAGTTTCTTAATTTGCCCATTTATGCATCAGCCAGAGACATACATGTTGTGTTTGAGTAGTTCCTAGAGGTTTAATTAATATGTCCCCTAGCTTATTACTAACTTTATTAGCCTGTCAGGTGCCGGAAACCTAGCGTATGGCGGGTTTTACGAAAACAACCGCCTGCTCAGTTGCTTCGAAACAATGTGGTGAGTGAAATTATAAAGCACCGTGGAGCTGAGGGCACCTTCAGAGTAAGGTTATAATTTTCTGTTGTTCAATATCTTAGAGTGACCCCGTTTATATTACTCACTGGAGCCACTGTTATTATCAAAGAAAAAAATGTCTGCGTCCCCTTTAAAGATTTAGATTTATATATAAAAAAAAAAAAGTCTGAAAGACTATCAGGACTTATTCTGGAGTACACAAGACTTGAAGTGCTCTCACCTTTAACATTTCTCCTTACTGTATGACCTCATTTCCATTTGTGACCCCAGCACTGTAGACCAGGACTATAATAACCAGTGTTGCTGGTGAAGATGGTGCCTTTTTGCAGCCTGCTCTTACTGCAGGCTCCGTGTGTGATTGCCATGTGGCCGGATTCACAAGGAAGGGCATACACTTGGATTGGAGGACAATGCACTAAGACTGCTGGTCCCTATGCCTTAGATTTGGCACAGGTTAGGGAGAGGCATGAGATGCATATTGTTTGTGTTCATTTGAATAAGGACAAATGTCAGATTTCCATGGCTCGGGGCAGCCTGCATGTTAGATGATCAACTCTTTTGGGCCCCTGGATGTGGGGTCATCAGTAGCGCTTCCAGGTCACTGTCACTGCATGCCGGTTTGGGGCCATAATTGACCTTTTGACAGAGCACAGGGAGACAGCCTTTCTCTGAGGGCAGGAATAATCACTTTAGATTTACTTGTGGCTGTGCTCATGTTGGCTAATTAAGACGTTTGTTCTGTTAAACATGTAATTTGTGATTTAGGACAATTGTTTTATCGTTATTTATTTGATATGTTATCAGGTCTGATTAAAAAATATAAAAACAGATACAATACTGATAAAAAAGTAACTGAACTTTGTTATTTTTTGTTATTTTGTATGTTATGATGAAATCTTTGAAGAGTGTGGATAAAAACGGCACCAACGTCTGCTGCACTCTAGTGACTCCTTATGTTTTCCTTGATTTAATAAGAGTCAGACAGGCCTGTTCTTTTATATGTCTACTTAACATTTTTAAGATTAAGTGTGAACAAATGAGTCAGTACTTGTGATGGCATACTGTAAAAGTGCCATCCTTCCCTGTTGTTCTAGTGTGTGTGTGGCTGCAGAGAAAGGTTGAACACAGCCCGTATCCCACCAGCCCTTGAGCTCCCTCAGGCTTCTTTCCGGTCCAGAATCTCCAAAGAAGCGTGCATTTACCCTTGACTGTGCTTGTTATTCCTCACAATATAGCACCCTCGGCTATGTCTCTGTTTTCATAGCCCTTAACGTGAACTTTCATTTACACTATGTACTCTGCTTCATATTGTCTTATCCTCGTCCTGTTTCTGCTTGTTTCCTACATGAATTTTGCACCTTCCTTCTTACTTTTCCTGCTTTTTCTTCCTCGCATTCATCTAAATGAGAACATCAACCACCGTGCACTTTTCCTGTTTCCTGAGTGTGTTTATCTAATACCACAAAACATGTATCTCTTCACTCACACAATGCTTGAAAATCTTGGGAGTGTTAGTTTCAAACACTATGTATTAAATCCAGTTGCACGAGTTGGAGTGTGCAGAAAAATGCTCCCAGCATCTTTGCTGGGATCTTTTGAGTATTTACAAAAAAAAAAAGCAGCAGCAAGAATGCCAAGGGCCAGGACTTTGAGACCAGGGTATTACATTATTAATTAAAATACAAGTCGCCTTGTTGCCCATGGGTATACAATGTAACACACTTGATTGAATCAGGTAGTGGCAGCCTAGGCCTTTTGTATTTTGCGCTTGAAGGGACGAGAGAAATTTGAGCTCGGCCGTATTACTCTACACACAAAAACATGTTTTGAGAAACGGTTTTGAGCTGTCGTTGAAAGCTATGGCACATTTAAAATGCAGTTAAATTCCCGTGCAGGAGCTGGGCTCGATGCATCATCTAACTTTTTCCTTTTTCGTGGGGTATTAAATAACTTTGGTGCAAGTTTAAATAAGAGGGCATTTATTTACTCTATCATCCTGCATTTGGACATATGGACCAGTAAGTTAAATAGCATGCAAATGAGTAATCAGATCCATCTTGATCTATCCATCAACCGGAATTGTGTCCTCAAATGTCCTCAACATTGTTTTAAAATAATATGGGAATATTTGATCAGATTAGATCAGAAGTCCTCATACATCATGACGTCTTGGTGGGAGGTAGCGACATAAAGAGTAACTCTGACTTCTAAACAGTTCTACTCCCTTTGATTCATTCAGTTGGTCTAGGAGTGATTTATTTATTTATTTTTTATTTAATGAGTGCCACTTGATTTACTCTTTCTTGATAAAGGCGGAAACCACAACAAAGTGAATATAAAGCAATGGAGATAAAAAAATTTCCCCAGAGCCCACTGTGATGTTGCCAGATTTATTTTTACAAATACACGCGTGCATTTATTTAGACAATCCTTGCAAATGCAAGGCTGGAACAGGTGAACATCTGCCACCTAAGCCATCACCAAAATAGTTTCAGTTGGCAATTGCAGGCTATTGATTCATCAACTAATCGACTAATTAATGGGTTCTCTTTGTTAAAGAAACACTGCAACAAAGACAGAATATGTTTTCTTATTCTGTATTAAATCTACCATACATATATATATATATATTCCTTTTCAGCTATTATCCAACGACACCTTATTTCTTGGATATTTGTGCCCAGTCTATAGGGTACCTTTTCATTTCATCTCCACCTTATTGCCTACAGTTTGTCATATAGTGACGACAAACTATAGGAGTCTCCCCTTCATCCTCATTAAGAGTCTGTTCTACAGAAGTGTGAATATGTAATCTTTTAATAAGCACCCTGACAGAATAAAGTTGATCCAAATTCTTTTAGTGCTGGGGGAGGTAATGGCATCGAACACTGGACAAAAGGTGACCATAATGAGTCCATGTGGTGTGTGTGTGCATGTGTGTGTAAGAGAGAGTGAGAAAGGGAGAGAGAATATAGAAAAGGAAATTTTCAATTTTCCCTCTTTTTGAGATTTTAATTTCCTCCTCTCCTCTCCTCTCCTCTCCTCTCCTCTCCTCTCCCTTGATTCCTACTGACCTCCAGTCTAGGTCTGTTAGACGTAGTCCAGGTCATAGCAGACAAACGAACGATGGAAATATCAAAGCCAGCCCAAGGCCTTTACATTCGGTTTTCTGCTCCAGGTAATCACAGTGTGCAGATCAGTGCTGCTGCACAGCTGAGGCCTTGTCTTCTCCTTAGCCTGTCTTTTATTCCCCTGTCCACTTTCATGCAGCTTATGTCCATTCCTGCCATCATATGCAAATTGCAAGGTTAATTACGTCTTAATACAGTGCAGCTACTAATATTCAAAACGGCTAATGAGGTTTCACGAGGTGCCATCAGACTGATCATTAGGGTATATGAGCTTAAAGGAGATGCTGAGAGCATTGAAATGATGGCACCGTCTATCCATCAGACATGGACCCGGATCCATCCGGAAACAAAGTGTTTGTCAGTAAAAACAGCCCAATTGTGTGAGATCGTGGCTGGCTGTTCAGCGTGCGAGGTTCTGAAGTGTATCGAGAGGCACAGCTGAGTGAGTCGAATAGTCTGTGGTCTATTGATAACTCGTGCCTGTTTTAAAATCCTGGCACAACAATGCAACTAGGGCCTTGTGTGCTCCACTGAGCAACAATACCTTCTCTCACTGGCAGCTTCAGTGTAACGATGACAAACAACAATAAAGGACCTGTTTTTTCATGGGCTTCTCATTCCTGGCACCTTTTGATAAGTATTTGAATTATTTTTTAAAGTTTGCTCAGAGATATACACAGAATAATTACTGCTTAAGTTTTAGCCTTGTTAATATGATAAACAAGAGCCTAAAGAGATGAGTAGACAGCTGTTAAAAGGAAGACACGGAGGCTCAGTTTGCAGAGACGTACCTGTTTTTTCTTTTTTCTTATTTGCCTCTTGCTCCCGACACTATCAGCCCATCTCTACACGCACACACACATGCTCTCACACTGGTGGTCTTCATTTCCCCTTCCTTGTTCCTCTCCCTGTCTGCCTCAGTGTGTGTATAGAGCTGGCTGGCTGGCCTAGTTGCTGGGAGGTATGGTGGAGTGTAAGCAGTGTTGATGTGGATGGCCTCTGGTCAGAGGCCAGGACCTGGCTGTTAAAACGCAGCCTGTTTTGTGCGTCAGAGCCAGCGCTGCCAGTCCTATTCCACCCCTGTCGCTAAGGGTGGGGAGGCATTTACCCACCACATGCATTCATTCTATTGGCATTGCTTGATGCAGGGCTAAATGGCATTGTTACAGCAGCCCTCTGAGAAGTGTTGACAGGTCCATATGCTAATTTTAATGAATACAAGGGACATGTGGTTTTATTCACCTCAACTCAGCTGCAGAATCCTATCTGCAGCTAGACTAGCAAATATAATTGCAGCAAACTCAAATGAGCTCATTAGGAAATGTATTGAATTTACACATTATTTCCAGTAGTTAAGCTGAGTTATTTTCCCTGAGGACTCAATTACATACTAATTTGTGACTCAGGTAAATGGTTTTCTGTGTGGGACTTTTTCAACTGCAAAATTGTAGTCACTGAATAATTTGTAAGAAAGCTGTTGTACAAGCCCATGTATTGACATTCATTTGTGTGTGAATTTTCAAAACGAGGAAAAAAAAAACTGCAGGCGAGATAACTACTCCCCTTTTGTTCTTCTATTCACTTCATTTGATTAACTCATAACATTTCATTCACTCGTGAATCATCTGAACGTGTGCTCATTTGTCTCTCCCCGTACTGTTTTTGTTCACAACAGCCTTGTTGTCTTTCTGACACACGCAATTTCATCAGTGCTGAACTTTATCTACTCAAAAGTGCAAGTTCCCTTTTCCACAATGGAGGAAGTGCAGAACACTCAATCTGAAAGAAGAAGGAAAAAAAAGACCTGGTGAGTCAGGGTTCAGTATCAGGGATTATGCCATCCTACTGCGCTCTGAAATGAACGTGAACATTCATCGAGTGACTCACTTCTTGAACCATGTCCTCCCTGAGCCACAATGAAGAGCTTGTTGGGGGATCGGACATGGCGTGGAAACTATGTGACAAAGAGGAGCGCCCAAAATCTAAATGGCTTGTCAAATTGCTGTTTGTTCTGTGTGAAAATGGCCTGAGTTGCTGGAAAACAACAAAGAATTTTGGATGGGTAAGCATAAGGGTTTCCACAGAGCTTTGTACTGGCTTGTGCTGGATGAACTAAAGTGACTCTGGCTTTTGGCAGAGTTCCCAGGAGCACGCTGAATTCAGTCTCAGGCAGTTGTAGAAGACTTCTGTGACTGAAATGTGCTACTTGTGTCTTGCATGCGTTCATACAACAACCATCCATATTAAAGAGCTTCTTTACTTTTTGGACAGCACATACAGTAGTGGAGGAGATTTTGGAGAGGATGACTGGTCATAAAGGTCACCCTCTAGATTCAGACTGAGTATATTCCAGCGCATGGCTTGTTCTTTACTCTGCTGAGCCAGCAAGCTGTCCGTGGTATGTAAAGCTGAGTTTAGCGTTGCCTCCGTATTGTGATTTCATGGCATCATGGTCTCGGCTGTGAGTGCTGGCTGCCCTCGCCCCTGGAGTGGCCATAAGGGGAGTGGGACTGGGCCCAGTCCAGCCGTGGCCCTGCAAGCCTCGGTCCAAACACATCCTCCGCACTCAGCTGTAAATATCACCAACAGCTGGTGGCACACGAGTTAGTCGTGCTTAAACAAATTCCTGGCTTACGTGTGGAGGGGCGAGAGGCTTCGCTTGCTTCCTTTTCATCCCAAAAGCGCACGTAAGTATAATCTGAAACAAACTGGAATCAAGTAAAGACATTACATGACGGAGCATGCCGGGTCAAAGAGATTTTGGGGATGATGACTTGATGGATTTTTAAAGCACAAATCCATAAAGATACACAGTGAGTTTGGTGCAGTGTGGTAGATAAACCTCACAGAAATAATCCCCATTTGAAGACATATTCCAGTTAAAAACAACAGAAGGTCAAACTTTTTGGAAACACAAACCTGTTTGATCCCTCCCACCTCGCTCCTACTCCTCACAGACGCATAGCTCTGCTTGGAGAGATAGGATTTATCAAAGTCACCTTTGAGCTCAGTAGCCCATCTAGTGCTCATGGTATCACACATAATGACATTCAGTGTAGCCCAGATCACATTTATGATAGCATATTTGATACAGCTGTACACTAGCAGAGAATAACACGGCCTAAAAGAATAAACCCCCTTCTTTCAGTTTAAACACAATCCATTTTCCAGTGTAAATCACTTGTCACTCTATTGCAAATGTAACTGCTCTGATCTGAAAGAGAGAGGTGGAGAGAGAGAAAGAGAGAGAGTAAAGATTATCTTTTGGGCCATTTCACTGGCACCGTTGCGTGACAGAGACTGACAGCTCTTTCAGATGACTGACAGGTGTCCTTTGAAATGCCGGTGAAGCAGCTTCTGTTCAGACTGTTGAAATGCATATTTGGAGCTCTTATCATAAAGGCATGGATGGCCCAGATAGGTGCCGTTAACATTGCAAATGGCTCCAGAATTATTCATTGTCAGTGCTGCGGGAAAGAATGGAGGGGGGGGTGAAGTTTGATTATTCTGCTCACACAATGGCAGGGTGCTTAATGATTCCTCTCCACCTTGGCAGCGGCATGTGCCGACTTCAGGCGCTAGCGGCGGGTGACACAGGTCTGGCCAAGTGTTAGAGCAAGATCATACGTCCGGGCCCCATTTTAATTTCTAATACATTAATCTTTTCCTCACAGATCCTCCATGAATATTCCAGGGCTCCTTGTTTGTCAGGAAGGCTGTCTCGCTTTCATCTATTCAGGTGGTTTCATTCACTGTGAAAGCCAGCTAAATGGACCCGATCAGTCAATGACAACCGGGATACAATAGAGCGCGGTAACGCGTCCCTTTTCTCCTTTCAGCCTTCTGATAGACAACCCTGACACCTGCTCCCTGGGGAGACCCTCCGCCAAGTCAGTGCACTGTTCCTTGAGAGACTTCCCTTACTTTATCAGCCCATAAAGGATTGTCACAGGTGACTATATCTGCTGAGGTATGGAGCTGCTCCCTCTGACCTGCCCCGGCGCTGTGCGGTCGAGGCACCATGCGCTGCATCACAAGCGGATTAAGGTGGCTTAAATGCTGTCATACAAGCAGATTCAGTGCTTCACACTTTCTAAAAAATGTTAAGCCTTTGTTCTCTTCCATTAATTAGCATTGTCTTAAGTTCATTAGACCACAGCTCATGTTGTTACTAATGAGGTAACGTAGACCACCTACATCAGCCGTAGCTTTGTAGAGCCTGACCTGACAAAGGCTCCCGTGCTTTCCTGTCCATGGTGTAATGACTTACACGCAGAGAGATGTGGGAACACAACAGCCCCAAGAAAGATGGTTAAGAAAAAACCCTACATTCGTATGTTTAAGAGCACAGCACTAAATGTTACTTAGCATTAAATGATGTGTTGATTTATAATGGCAGCCAGTTTTAATCCTTTATACCTGAGGTGCATTGTGGTGGCAGATTTTCACTTGCTTCAAGAGCGGTGTAAAAGTTTATTCTCTTCTTTTCTACAAGATGTTTCGGGGCAGTGCATTTGCGCTTAATTCAAACGAGGCCATCACTCAAACCTGCCTTTTCCACAACCAAATGAGACTCACAGGGGCCTGCATTCAGGGGCCACGCCGAACTATAACTCAACACAGCCAGCGCTCCCAACAGTGGAAACTTAAACGTACATTGGCATATATGGATATTAGAAGTGTCAAGACCGGTGATGTAGATTGGGTGTCATTCATAATTATGATATCTGATTTCGGCTCAAAACGGACGCTCTAGAGGGAAAAGCGAGGGGAGAGCACCAATATTTTAATGGAGAGGAGACAGCCTTCTCCCTCAAGGAACATCTTCACTGACACTGGCTGCTGGAAAATTGGGATTTATACTTCCTGTTTTCTATTAATATGGAGATGAATACAGGTGTTCCTGTGTCGTAAAATTAGTTTAGCTCTTGCAAATTGCAATTACACGTGTTGAGGAGAGGAAAGTGATGTCTATGCATTTTCGCAGGGAAGAGGAAATGTGAGAAAATTAGGAAAAAATACCTAGATTTAAAACTGAACATAATAACGTGTAATTCTATCCTCTGCTCTAACCCCCTCAGCTCAGTCTGGCAGCTGCATCTGTTTGTTGTATTGGTGGCTTATAACGCAAGGACACTTTTTTTCCCTCCTCCCCGTTTCTCATGTGAAGAAAATGTGCTGCAAATAAGCTGTGAAACATTTCTCTCTTCATGGGGGGAGACTTGAGGATGAGCTTCTAACCCTGAGGAAGTCATCCAAAATTCCCTGCCGCCTTCCGTGGGGGATTTGTGGACGGCGTTGTTGAGCAGAAGACACTTCATCAGCAAGGTGAGGTGGGGCTGTACCGCCCCAATACCCCGTCAGCTTATGGCTGGTGCACTCTACCACAGCAGCAACGCCAGGAAAAGACACTTTCCTTTCCATCAAAACTGTACCTCAGCAGTAGGAAAATAGAGCCCCTCCATCAAAAACATTCAAACTTTTACATGATAATGACACTCCTGTAGGTAGCAACATATAATGTACATACGAGGTTTGTGTGAATCCCAATAAATATGACCTGGAAACTCTTAACTGTGAATAATTTTAGTTACAAGGTATTAAATAGGCCAAGCAGGGTAGCGCATGTATGATACATTACAGACCTTGCATTTTAACTGTTTAAATTTAGTTACAGGTGAATTTTACTATTTCTTATCTGTAATACTATCCAAAATTATTTTCTGTGTATTTTAGCGTGAAGGGAAAACATGATCATTTGTTAAAAATTTGGGGGAACACATTTATTTGCTTTCTTGCCAAGTAGAAGACTGATAACAACGGTTTGGTAAGTACGCAGCCAGCAGACGGTTGGCTCAGTTGAGCAGAAACAGTGGAATTAAAAACTGAAACATTGGACTAAAAATATTTCCTAAACTGTCAACAAGCGTTTTCAACATGTTTTTCTTTGCCTGCATTATAAACCAAGCAAATAGAAGAGTAAAGGATTGCTAAAATAGTTAATATTTACTAAAAAAAACCAGCCTAAAACTAAAAACCAGCTGCTGTCCCTTGGAGTTAATCCAAAAGTAGCTCCCCTCCAAACAACCGAGCCCAGTGACTTAATCAGTACCGATGTATTTTCACTTTCACTCTTAGGAAACAAATGCGCAGCTGATTTATAACAAGACATGCGAGCAGCAGCAGCATTTACCTGGCATCGGGCTAACTCTCCCTCCACAGCCAACGGAGAGGCTCTGGTATTGAGGCGAGACATTAATTCACTGTGTCAACCTGTCCCCCTGGAATATTTATGATGCTAAATACATTTAATTAGGCAGTGGGAGCTCTGATGGGAGAGAGAATGCACTGTCAGTTAAAAAAAAAAAGATTTTGTTACCTCTAATGCTGATAGGCTGGTAATGCTGCTTACTCATTTACTCGTTCTCAATGACAGGAGGACCAAACACTCCGTAGAGGGAGTTTGAATCACTCAAAATCATTTGTGGCATGTTCATTACAATGCCATCATAGTACCTGAAGGGGATAATGCAGATGCTTATTGAGAGGAGGAATATTTTCCTAAGCAGTGTTTGGCATGCATAAGCAAGTATTATTAATTCACCTACACTGACACTGCAACAAGGATGTATGAGATTTTAGACGTATATGATGTGATTTAGGCAGTTGGCGATGTTTGGTTTACTTCCTGACAAAATCATTTAATAAATAAATAAAAAACAAGAATCTAAATGAATGTACACTCTGAATATCACAAAAAAAGGACGGTTTTAATGCCTTGGCTGACATCCTGGAGTAAAGTGAGACATCATGTCTGTCTGTGATAAAAACATGGCCATAGTAAATAATAGTCAGTTTCCATCTTGACATCTGTCATCCGAGTGGAAATGGATGGGGAAATGACCAGCTCTCTATCGGCCGAGCTCTGGCTGTGTCGCCGGGCTGAATGATGCAAATAGAAGATAATATCAGTGCTATACTGAATGGCATTACTCCAAATCTAATGTCATTAAAAGGGTGGGTATTAGCTTTGCTGTCTGGAGGTGGTGGTGTGGGCTGCTCCGGCTTGACTGACACACAGATTAAGTGCAGTGACAGGGAGCACAATAAAGTCATCAGAGAATGTGACATGTCAGTTAGGGGGGATGAAGGGATGAATTGTCACTCTCTGTCAGAGCCCATCCTCTCGCTTATCCATGATGTCCCATACACCACCGTGGGAAAACAGGACGGCACGGCCACATCAGACAAATATTTATTCAGGTAGAGGATAAGCGTACCCACTCAAGCTCTCCTGTTCACTACATGTTGGTAAATTCACTGCCAGAAGAAGAGTAGATGATGGATGAGTAGCCAAAGTGAGTGGATTTGCTTTAAAAAAAAAAAAAAAAAGACATCACATGAAATCTGCAATATTTAAATAATGTCTGGTTATTTTTGGATACTTGTGTCCTTTTGTTGTTTCCTGGCTCCAGACTACAATATTTTAGTGAATTTGTGATGTTAAGGTTGTTTGAAAGAGAAAATTTAATGGACATTTATTAAAAAAAAGGAGCGAAATATACATATTTAGACACACAGTCATTAAACATCCAGAAAAAAATATATTTTTTTGTAATATCACCCAAAAGATAGTGCTTCCTTTCTCTGCAACAAAAGAATAAATCCATTACCTACCTTTGTGTCAAGCCACCTAAGGACGTCAGTTTGGGTCTGGAGAGTATCCGCGAGGATTTTAGAGTACACAGTCTGGCCAAAAGATGGCAATGTTGCAGTGCTGAATTCCAAATGAGCTTTCTACCAGCTGGCCCCCCATCACAGACCGGCCTTCCTCTGCAGCACTCTTCTTTCCAAACTAGCCCAGAAATTTGTCATCCTCACAGAGCACAAGTGCACTGAAGTGTAAGAGTCGACCAGTAAAGTTCTACCAGAAAAGTTGATTACATACTGGGTGAATGAAAAGACAAAGTTTGGCGTGATAGGCTGAGGGAATTGGGGCACAATGCACTGTGTGTATATACTTATTTTTTCTTCCAATATGCCTTTTAATTATCACTTGAGGTTTTCAGGTATGCGTTTTATCAGAATTTCACGTCATGATTCACTGTTATTTTTTTGCTTTTCCTTAATATTTTTTTTTCTTGGTCACACGGAGCAATTTCTGTTATTCTCATTAAAGTCAGTTTTTTGTCCTTTACCACGGCAGCTTTTAAGTAAATTTACCACCGCCCCCTGTATCATGTCCATACATTATGAAATAAAGTTTAGCTAGATTAAGTGCAATTTGCAACCCAGAGAATTTCTTCTGAGTGTTCTTCTGAGTGGTTACAGACAGTAGGAAGGCATTTTAGTGCATTTGGTGCAGCCAAATAGACACCCAGCAGGGCAGCAATTGTACAGCTATTATAGCACTAAAATACTCGTAATGTGCCTCTGTAAATGGATTATGAACTTATGTCTCATACCGAAAGGGTTAACAGAACTGGTCTGTACGTAACTGTACACAAAATTACATCCTTCCTACGTGTTTGGAGAGGGAGAATTAGAATTAAAAAAAATAATAAGAAAAAGACCACAATTTAGAAGACACAACATTTTCATTAATTATAGAGCAGATGTTGGAAAAGAAAAAAAAAAAACCTTAAAAAAATCACTTTAACTTTGTGCACCTGGTTGCAGACTTTTGAGTGACACTTGTTTGCTCTGTTGTTTTGAAGGAAGCAGGAATAGAACTCTCTCTCATGGCCACTTTGCTGGTCTTTATTATTGGCTTATTGCCTTTAAGCTGTCACCACTCAGAGCATTTCTTCTCTCAGGGGATTGTCTTCTGGGACTTGAGAGAGCTCGGCTGGCTGTGGCTACTCAGCTCTGTTGCACGCCGCCACTGTGTCAGGCTGCATGTAATGTGCTGCTCATTTTCCACGGATTTACTCACAAAACCGCCTCTCTGGCGCTGACGCGATCCAGTTCGGAAGTCAAACATTTCATTAGCAGATTTGTTAATCGAGCCTTTTTGTCTTTCTGCGACGTCTGCGATAGTACAAGGCAGATAGCGCCCTGTTTAGGAACGCTTTGTTCCCTAGGCAAATAAATTGCGCTGTACAATAGGTTGCGGATGTTTCACTGCTTAAGGTCAATACATACCAAGAACACAAGAGCTGAATGCCAGTTGAGCCTCAGTCAGGTAGCCTGTCTGCCTTAGGCAACGGTTGTTTATTGGCTATTGTATTAAAGTGAAAGTGTACCAGGTAGATGCTCAAATAAAACCCTGCAATCGAATAAAATAAATAAATAATAATATTTTATTGATTCGTATTTCTCTCCTTAGATGATTCCTGTGGGATGAAATAATTTTCCCGCTTTTGTTTTGGAAACGTGACAACTGGTGGAGGCACAAAGGGAAATAGTTGATTTGAAGTGTATAGAAATCCCAAGATTTAAAAAGAGGGTGTGATTTTCTGCTCCCGAGCCTAATCCCACCATTCCTCCACCTCTCCTCTCTTATGCCAGTCACATTTTCTAATTAGCTTTCCCTGTGGAAGAAGAAGATGGATTATATTTTAATATCTGGGGCCTAAAATTAGTTTATATTTTAGCAAGTTAGCACTTCTCAGAAGTTGATTTACTCTTGAAGCTGTAAAACCCGTGAGCTTGCAATTAATCATTCTCTTTAGTCTTGTTCTCGTGGCAAAAAAGAAGCTGCAGTGTCACAGGCTGGATCACAATAGGTAAACACCTAATTTACACTATTTAGAAATCACCTCTCTAGTATTGTACAACTCATGACACTCGCTCCCTCAATTGTTCCGTCCTGGTCCCGTTATTAATTACAGCACACTTTAACAAAGCGACATTGTCTATGACTAATCATCGACACAGAATGATTAAAGATGTTCCTCACTTTTCTGAATTATTCGCTTCCGCGTCTTCGGTTTTCATTCATGAGCTGCTCTCCCTTTTTTCCCCCCTTCTTGGTCAAGATTTTGGTTTGGTGTTTTCCGATTACCAGCGTCCAGAGAGGCTTTCTCCGGGCCCATCAATCAAGACTAAAGGGCTGAGGGAGAGCCTCGACAATGCTGCAGCAGTGATGTAAAGCACTGAGGGATTTATGGTTATTAAAAGGTACGCTTGGTTTTTATCTAGAAATACAAGTCTTGCCATGTTCTGTGACATTATGTGACGATCTCTGGTGTCACTTTATAAAGGTGGTGTATTTTCTTTTTTTCAAAATGTGTTAAAAGTCACCTGTTTCTGCAAAAACTTCAGAGGTTTCACATAAAAAAAAACATCATTCCTCTGAGATAAAATAAGGTTATTCATCTTGTAAAAATACGAAGCTGTAAAATAACACCAACACTGCAGAGAAAAGTTGTTGAAAACAAAACAAACAACAACAAAAAAAAAATACATTTTTCTTGACTGAAAGGTGCTTGACAGAAGAACAGGTGTATTCTTCAGCAAGCAGCCCTCCCTTGCAGCCACACAGTGTGAGCAGAGTATCTCCTAAGCCTGGATCTGGCATGGCTTTTGAGTGCTGTTTGGTGACTGGAGGAAGAGCGGTGTCGGGAGGATCATCAGTGGCTCTCTCCCAGGGAGATGAGCAGCATAGGCCAATTTCATATGCGGGGCTCGGCCCCTGGGTCTGAGTGGAGGTCCACCCAGTATCCTGGCTTCATTAATCATCCCGCCAAGGCTTACCGGCAAACCCCCTCTCCGCCCTCTCCTAGACAACCCCTTGGATTACACAGAGCCAGCGAAATGTCAGCCCAAATCTGAGTCTTGATGCAGATAATCATTTCAATAATATTTCTCCATTTGTGCCCCCGATGCCAGGGGAATAAAGCTTTTCCACTGTCAGGTAGCATAAGACTACAGTTGGTGGGAATACTTGACTCTGAGCCAGATGGCTTAGCCATGCTTGCAGCATATGTTCAACAAGCAGTTCTGTGCCAAGTACGCATTAGGTTTTTATTAATTTGAAGCAGCCAGGAATGCATACGTATATATTTACCTGATCCCACCACTCCTCGCCACCCCTCAACCCCACTGCTCCCTATAGAGAAGTTAACTAAACTCTGCTGGTGGCTGCAGCGAGAAATAATATCATCACACTTCTTAGTTGAACACTTTAAATAATACAGTATTAAAAGTTGCCTCAATTCTAGAATAACATTTCTAATGCTACCAATATGATATGTATTAGCTCGTAATTGCATAATTAAAATTAAATGATAATTAAAATATTTCTTCTTTCCTCTCATCCTTTGTTGAAATGAAAACTAGTTTAGTTTTAATCAAAGGCAATTGTAATGTATATTTATTGCTCTAATATCTGCCATAGTGGCACTGGTTGTTACAAAGCAAATTACCATTTAGATGCATGAATATGCTTGGGTCCAAGACAAAAGAAACAGTGCTGCATGGGAGGGCAAATTTATTCATTACCACTAAGTTGAACTTCCCTTTAACAGCCCTGTGCTCTGCAATCCTGGGAGTTCTTTTCTCAGTGACTTATAGTAGTGCAGGGGGGAGGGAGGGGGGGCGGCGCGCTGAAAATGTCAATAGAAATAGTAAGTGTGAGAGGGAAGGCTTGCCTAATTAGTGCCCATTTAGATTTTATGACGGCTCTGAGATCGGCTCTTCCTGACAGAGAGCACTATAGTTGCATATTGTCCTAGCCTGAGGGAACCATAGGAAAATCCAGATTTATTGTACCTATCATACCAGCATATTTCATTTGCCATTATGAGATGCCATCTTGCAATGATGCCAGATTATTTATTACAGATTAAATTGTGGGACCTGGCTGGTTGAGGAACATTTCAAAGTACCATTCCTCTTATTAACTTCTTCATTATCTGCCCCACTGTGATCTAAAAGCTCCCTCCTTTCTACCTGCGTTAACAAATACATTACTGATTGGACAATGCCTAACTGTTTTTCTACTCTCTGCTTTGGGGCTGGAGTGCACAACACAACTCATCTGTTTTGTCTACTTAGGGCGGACTAGGATTTCATTAAGCCCAATTTCACATAAGAGAACTTTTGTTTCCTCTTGTTCTGGTTGATCTTTTTTTGCATAATCAGCAGCTACGTATAGAGGCAAGGTTTTATCTATCTATATTTTACACCAGGTATTTAGAACCATTAAGCTGACAAATATTTTTTTGCATGCTTTTGCAGCCACACATTTTGGGGTATCGTAAAAATACACATTACATCCTTCTCTCATTCATTCCTGCCTTTCTGTGCAGTTTCCAGACGCTCGAGCCGTTTTACATATTTTGTTTATTAGGCACTGTTTATTTCCTGTGTACCTTAAACCCCAGGATGTTGGCATTTATCCTACTTACACATCAATATTACATCTCCATGAAGACCTTGAGAGTTGCATTTAAGTCATTGTGCAGGGTGGTATTAAAATGTACTCCATACTGCGAGGGGAGCTCGTCAGGGAATAGCTGGGCCCTGGACTCCCATTACCCAGCATAAAAGTGTCAGCCGCTTTAATTACATTCATGCCTTCCCCAGTCCATTTTACTTCAGTCGCAGTCAGATTTCATGCACAGATCTCATGCCTCTGTCTCAACCGGTTGGACGGTGTTAGTGGTGAAATGAGGATCTAACAGGATTTTTAGATTTTTTTTTTCCCCCCTCCCCTCCCCTCCCATCTGTCTAACTGAAGTCGTGATATATGACTCAGAGCAGTGTTTAGACGTTAGATGTTACAGGTGTTCCCAGCCGGTCATGGCTCTCCAGTCACAGGCTGAATGCTTTTTTCTCTGCTGCTTGAACCCTCAATGTGAATTTGAGTATGTGTCCCCGGAACTGTTGATGAAGTTGGCATACCCAGCCACTAAATATCAGTGCACCCCACTGGGAGTGGAAGAATTGGGTTGTACACAGGACACCGTCACAATGAAGGGTGAAGGCAATGGGGGAGGAGGGGAAGGGAGGGTCAAGTTCCACCGGTCAGACTGTTAGCGAGCGCGGAAGAGGCAGTGTCACTTACTGTTTCACGGGGAAGCTTCCTGACCTTCTAGGAGTGAAAGCGAGAGCCTCTCTTGTTTATACTCAGCCATGGATCAGTGCATGGAATATGTCTACATCCTCTCAGCCAATTTCACACAGAGGAGGCGCAGTGTGGGCGGCCGACACAAGCCGTTTCCCCTGGACGATGAGGCCCATCCCTCACGCACGTCCTCTGTCTGTGACTGGAGGTGTACAGAGACAGAAAAAGACAGAGGCACTCTAATGCTCCACTGGGCCACAGAACCATCCCGTCCCCAGGGACCCTCATATTGGGACCACCCCCTGGCTCTGGGTCCATAGAAGAGACGAGGTACTCTCTCAACCAAACAGTAGTAAAACAATTAAGAGATTTATTGCTTTGTTGTACTTACTGGATTGTTGTTTGTTTAATTTTATGCTCTATCCCAATGCAATTTGTGTTGCATGCTTTATAGGTTCGGACAATATGGGGAAAAAATCCCCATATCTTGATATTTTTTTTGTTAAAAGACGATATACGATATATATCTATATACTAAAGATGATTCTAAGTCAAAGCCACAAATGTAAACAGACACTCTTTTTAACAGACTGCTGTACATTTCTGGGAAAAATGGCTGTACAAATAATTTTCTGGCTCTTTGAATAAAGTAAAAATAAAATAAATGTAAGTATATTCATTTCCTGCATAACAATACTATGTACTCAACATACACTCAGTACAGGTGAGGTGTTCAATTGCTAAAAAACATGAAAAATACAACAGTTCAGTTATTTTCACTGATGTAGATGTGCATAAAGCTGTGTTGTTCGGCAGTTGAGACAGAGACCTGAATTTGCAAGTGTGGCAATCTGAAGTTGTGCAAGACTTGGGAGAGGAGAAACAGGCAACTTGGCAGCTCTCTAAGAATAGTTCTAGCGCAACCTAACTATATCGATATAATTGATATACAGGTGTGCTATATCTAGTATGAAAATATATCGATATATCTTAAAAACTCGATATATGGTCCAGCCCTAATGGCTTACCAAGACATCCACAATGCATTGTGGAGGTGTATCGTACAGTTGTGAAAAGTGAAATGGTGAAAAAACATCTCTCCGAGCCGCCGTTCAAAAGCCCTGCTCTGGAATGACGAGTCACCGAATGCTTCTAAAGGTAATTTACAGGCTCGAATAAGTGGACATAAAGCACTCAGGTGAATTATCAGAGAAGCCATTAATTACCTCTAATGATTTGACCGCGACAAGCACGTTTGCTATAAAAACTATTTATGATGCACATTAAGGTCAAGCTTTTCTTAAAACTAAGATTCATGCACGCATCACTCATTGGGAAAAAATAAAGAAAAAGAAACAACAACAAAAACACAAAACCATTCTCCAAACTCTTAATGAGAAAATAAGGGATTTATACCATTGTGGCTCAATCCAATTTTGCATTAACAATCAAAAGGTAATCAAACCTCAGTCAGTGATCCCACTTCAGAACCACACACTGCTCTTGGATGAAGCCTCTTCACTTCATGCCCAATTGATCTAATTACATAAAGGCATTCTAGTAGTCCCTGCTAGATCCGGCTGTTCACTTAATTAATTCTTCATTCTTTATCACAGTGGCAGACCTGTGTGAAGGCCGTGCTGTATTCTGTCCTTACAGAGCCCTCTTCCAGTGGTTTGTCTTGTTTTCCTCCACACCCGAAGGTGAGCTCAGCTTCGACCACTGTCCGGTGTCCCTTTACGCTGCCTCCCTTGTAATCAGCGACCCCTGTTACTCAATTATGGGGTGTGAATTTGGACTCTTTGGTGACCTTCTCCCAGTGATCCTACTACTGACCCTTCAATAAGAGCATAGCTGTCCCACCACTGCTTTGTGTGTTGCATCGCATTTTTTTTTTTTCATTTGTGGGATCTTTATGAAGAGGGAAATGAAAGGAAGCGGGTCACTCGTGTTGTGTTCTCACATCTACCCACTTCAGAGGCTCTGAGCAGGGGCTTGGTGTTTACTTTGATTCTATGTAGGGTACACCTTAAGTTCAAGGGTTGGAGGGCAGGAAGCATCACTCTCTTGTAGGTAATCATATCCAGCTTTGTGCTCCTTGTACCCCGACACTGAGGGTGGCAGCTTAAAGGCTGTCTCGAGCCTTGTTCCACCACCAGACCACACTTTTGATAACCACAGCAGCAAACCTCTGTCTCCGGTGTGTGTGTGTGATGGTGGAGGATTCAGCTCGGTGCAGTGTTGATGTACACCTCTTCTCAGCAGCAGGACAGGTTTTTACGTACCGTGCCTCATTCCTAGCACTCCACGGTTTTAAGATGACATATTAGCCAGCTCCGGGGTGGTTAAAGGTGATACAAAGATTACAGCTATTTACTGAATTATCTGTCTGTGAGACTACCCTCATATCTCTGCATATATTACCTTGAGCTTGAGTTTAAAGAGCGATTGCTCAGAACAAGGAAGTTAAAGAGGCAATTACATAATGAAATGGGCCATCAATTCTGTTCGTGGCCTTTTTCTCTTTGAACAGAGATGGCCCAGATATCCCTGGTTTAGCTGACCCAGTAGAAGTACAACTGTTTGTATTAAACTCTCCTTTATCAAGGGACTAAGAAGCTGCATGGCTCTGTCTGGCTTTCTATCTCCGTTCCGTAATTCAGTTATTAATTACCCTTCCTCTCAGAGGAGCAGCGGCCATTGTATTTACAGTGTTTCCATGGTGACCCCAGCCCATTTATAAGGTTTGTGTCAGTATTAAAACAAGACCTGTATTCAAATGGCCTCGGCCTAAATATAGAGGTGTCTCATAACGCGTGGGTTATGATAGTGAAATTAACACTGCTCCATTTCAGGCTGGATTATATTACTTACTGGTAATATTCAGATGTGGTACAGTTTGCAGCGGAAAGATGATTTTTAGGTTGAGTTGCATCGAATAGAATAAATTACGTTATAAGTAAAAATACATGCAGGCTACATACACACATTGGAATTCTCTCTCTATATATATCAATTAAAAAGTGTGAATTACATAAGTTAAATACAGTAATTAACTAATATTTACTACTTATTTGTTCGATAATTATTGACATAAAAATGTAAACACCTTTCACTAATTAATGCAAGCAACCGTCAAGTACTTGATATATACCTGGATCTAATATAGCAGTTCCCTGTTTAGTAATGAATACGTTACCAGCCAATTAAGGTGGTCAAGTCGGATCCGCATACTTCTAGATAAAATGTGTGTACACAGCAAAAATTGCAATTTTATTCAATATGTAAAAAGCATAACTTTATCCCTGAGCATCTCCTTTTCTATTTGATATTTTATACATTTTTATCAACTGTTTAATTGGGTTTAATGATAAACAAGACCTTTAAATAATATCACACATTTCTTACAATTAATATATTATATACATATATTCATATGCTTAATTAGATTTTTTTTTTTCTATTCACTATAGTTCAGTCATTACCCTTTTGTTTGAATCATGCCTGGAAATTCACCTGGCAAATATGTGTTACAGGTAATTTTTTAACTTTTGCTATGTTATTTCTTGGAAGTATTGCCATTAATATATACAATAACGCATTATCACTTAATTATTCTAAATATACCTGATCATACATTATACTGACCAATTATGAACTAAACTATTGATGTGCAAACTGCAGAAGAACCTTTAAGTTTCTGTTCATGATGTAAGTTTCTAACGAATTATCGGTACACCTACAGCAAGTGTCCTCCCAGCAGCCCCAGTTTCTCCTCTCTTCTGCACAGTATTATGGGTTTGTACTTCTGGTGTGCACAGTCAAAGCGTAAGATAGTCGATGGCTCTTATTCGGGCCCAAACAGGACCCACACCTTCTGTTACAGCCTCCAGCCCTGGGCCCGACGGCAACCTGCTGCCAGGCCTATGCGTGCTGCCAGTTGTAGTTTTTAATTGGCCATCTGGGGAAAGCTGGATCTAGTGGCTGGATATTAATCAGTAAATTAACCCAGCCATAATACAGCTTCCTCCCAGTGGAAGCCCGGCAGCTGTGGGCAGAGAAAGAGAGAGCGAGAGTGCGAAAGAGAGATGAACCATGGGCTGGAGAGGCTGAAAAGGGAGGCTCCCGAATGGGCTGGCCCGTGATTGAACATTTCCTCCATGTCCCTTACCGCGTTCCCCTGTCTGCAACGCCGCTGACCCCCAATTTGTCTGACAATCACATGGAGGATTATCTCCAGCATGTCGGTGCAGATGTCACAGGTACTTCCTCTCGCTAAGGACAAAGCCGCAAATTCAGAGTTAAAGCTTGCTTTTTTTGGCCAAAATTGACAGCTGTATGGAAAGCGGGAGTGAGATTGGAGGGAGAGTGCTCCATAAAAGTTCAGGGGGAGGTTACTTCGGCAAGGTCTTTCAGTGTAGAGAACCGGTGTGTGTGTGTGTGCATATGCACGTGTGTATCATTAGTGTATTTGACTGACTGGAATTGCTGGCAGTCCCCAGAGTTAACCAATTAAAAGGCTAATGAATATACAACAGCTAATTATTATAAGTAAGCTAAATTATCATAATAGCCCATGCTTACAGTCTCAGCACTGAGTTTGGACATACTGAGAACAGTAACCGGCACACACGCTGCTATTGAAAACTGTTTATTTACTGCAAAGGTAACAGATATGGTGATTGTGATATGATGCAAAATAAAATAAAATGCAAAATAAATATGAATACCGCAAATACGGCAAATACGGCAAATACGGCAAATACAGCACTACTTGCTGGAAATATTTTGCCATTGAAACACTTAGATAAATCTGAATTTTCAGTTTCTGCTAATTCATGAGCAGCAACTGTATACTGCGTCTGCAAATATTAAATGGGTAGCATCATCCTAGGTTACAGTGTATCTCTGCCAGTTGGCAAATGTCTGTTTTCTCTTGATAAATAAAATAAATATAGACAAGAAAATTTCATTTATGCTTTTATTTTCTTATGCAAACAAGCAATGATCAATGAGCACTTAGCCAACTCAGGCCATTGACCAGTTATGTTATTTCTCTTCAGGAACATGCTGCATCAGGACCTCCAACTTGTACCATTTTGAACTGCAGTCGCTTGCCTCTTCTGGCAGGCTCTGCTTTAAAAAGGCAGCATAGCAGTGGATGTCACAATACATCACTGGAAAGCAATGTCAACCGCTAACCCACTCTACCTCTTATATATTCATGCATAGCAAACACAGAGACTGAAACCCGCGTGGCGTATGCTATCTGACCCTGGAGAGGGCTTTTATGGAGTGATGTCATCACGCCCCATTGTCATAAATGAACTACCTCACTCCTGTCCCCGTCTGTCAATAAATTTTCAAGGGGCCTCTGTCATATGTCGCCACTCTACTGTGCTCTGGACGGACATGAAATAATTGCCATGCAAAGAGTTGCACGTTTCCCTTTCTAATTTTAAGGGTCAACAGCATTTTAATACCATTTTAAACACACACACAGTGTTTTTTATGATGCATGTACAAGCGGCTTTTGATAGCTTAACCAGCCAAGCATGGTTAAAGAGAGAAGCCATTGCAGCTGCTTCCAGGACCCACTTAATTTAGTCCCCTGACCCCGGTTCACCTGAGTCTGCATGGAAATCATAATGCAATTCAAGTGTGAAGAAAAATGATATATTGTGTATTTACCCCAAATATTTATGCAGGACCTACTAACAGTCATGCTTACTCCTAATAAAGGGAAAGTGATGCCTTGTAACGCTGGCAGTGCTAGGTTGCTGCTACATCGCCTGAGGCCATTGTTTCCTCCATTATCATTTTCATTGGATTCTACACAGGGCAGTGTTTCCAGTGTTTACAATGCCTGCCTCATATACTGTAGGCCTTAGGTGTTTTACAGAGCCTCTCTGGATATAAAGAGCTTTCTTCTAGATTTTTGACCTATAAAATAAAAAGTCTTCAATGTTGTATTATTTAATCTCACTGCATTCTGACCCATATTCCCCGACACTCTACAGGAAATATCTCCTTTCCGCCTACAACAGATGCTCCACGGACGCCACGCAGCCAAAGAAACCAGGGTTTTCTGTAGGTGAGTAATCTTTTCTTTTCCTCCCTATCATATTCTTCCGTCCACTCAAGGTTGCAGTTCACTCAAACTGACAGCTGCTGCAGGACTCCAACAACGCGTCTATTGCTCAACATCCCCACCACTATCTGCTGCCCTGAGGGATGGAAAAACCAAGTTAGAAAAACACAATAGGATAAAAGAGTCCACAGTCGCACCTCTGAATTGGATGGTTATATGCAATTTAGCGTCATCAGAAGTGTGTCAATAGTGATTCAAAGGGATCAAGTGAGCCTTGTAAGAGCAGAGAAAAGCTCCCAGAGGCACAGTCATGTTCTATATATTTCCAGAGGGAAGGTCTGTACTGTACTCTGGGTAGCAATCTTCCAGAGGCCTATTAGACTACTGTAGCTGTATAAAGAGTCAAGCAGAGAGGGTGTCTCATCAGTGCTGATAACAGGGTATCTGGTCAAGTCATTAGCTCTCCTCTTATTGAATTCCTTCAGCCAAATAGACCAAATGAAGCTAAATAAAGCTATAGATGGTGAGGAGCCTACAGCCCATTAATATGCTGCCACCTCGCTCTCCTCCTCCTCCTCCTCCTCCTCCCACGTCCACGCACTGGTTTTCTCCCCTTTACTCTCTTCCTCTTATTCTCACTTTTCTCCCTCAATTTTCTTCTTTTCTCTCCCTCTATGCATCTCCCGCATTCTCCTCTTCTTTTGTCTTCTGTCATTCTCAACTCGTCCCACCTTCCCTCCCTCCCTCCCTCCCTCGACTCCTTCCTTCCTTTTCTCCTCTCTCCTCCCTCACTTTTTCCTTGTCTGGGGGCCCTAATGGCGAGCATGTACAGCAGCTCTGACACCGTCACATCTGCTGGCAGAGAGGGTCTCTCCCTCACCACACAGCCTGCTAATGAGATCTTCCCCCATTTAATTAATACCATAAGAATTTTAATTCTGACTGAATCAATTTAATGTGATGTGATTTTGTCAGCTCTATTCCCCAAGTAAGGAAAAAAACAGAGCGGGCCCTGATGCTTATTACATACATCATTTCACGGGCCCTGCATTCCCTGCTGACTTAAACAAATTCTAATTAAGACTAATTAAAGCATCATTTATGAAAACGCTTGTGATAGTTATGCAAACATTCTGGGTGGGTATGCTCTGCATGATAATTACCCCCCGGTTTAAATTAAGACCTGTTCCCTGGCAATTATGCTAGCCTCACACCAGCACCTCTTGGAAAACGTTCTTTATTCAATTCCTGCAATTAAATATGAGACCTGGCTCCTGAACTATCTGCTCAGAATGCATTTTATAAGAAGAAAGGGGTGATTATGCGTTGTTGTTTTTTCCCCCCCTCCTCTGTCAGGTGGAGTTAATGGACCTAGTCCAGTGTTCTCTATCAGAGATACACTGGGGCTAAAATGATGATCATAAAGCAGCCAGTGGTGACTGATAATCCGAGCTGACACCCTCTGCCTTTGGATGAGGTGATTAGTGTGTTTTCTAGGTGAGTCTGTGTCACACTAGGCAGATGTGAGCAGATGCACTGTCTTAGATCACCACCTCCACTCATCAGTGGCTTTCTCTGAATCACTTCAAACACACAGCATGCCGACAACTGTACAGTATGTTTTTGTGATGGGCCTTAATTTGGCTCTTTAACACATTTAAAATAGTCTGTGATCTCAAATATCTGGGACTGTGCTGCTGTGGCTCTGTGCGTAGACTGTGGCAAATTATGCCTTATTTTAATCTGCTGTATTTCCCGTAACTCTGGCTCAGAGTGTGCCGCTAACTTTCCTCTCACTATGTATGATTTTACATGTGTGTGGCTGATGTCCACTGTCTTCTCAGAAAGCCCAATGGGGCATGGAACATACTTATCAGGACTAGGAAATAGAATAGAAAAGAATACATACGATGAGTGGAGGCATAGACAGAAAGGCACCAGGACCATCCCAAGTGATATGTAGACCTGGTGTTCCTGCAGTCACTGCTCTCCAGCAAGGATCAAAACTTTTTCTGCAGAGAGCGGGACCTGTTGATCCCAGCAGTGTAACTACAAGAATCACATTTGTAGCGCTTGTCAAAGCTGTCATCCTAGAAAACATTGTCCCCAAATCAGCTGAGGTAAAGGACGAGCATCAAATGGATCAGCTCTAAAGGTCCACACACACCAAACTGTCAGAAGAACCATCAGAAATGACAATGGCGTCGCCTCAAGTTGCATGTGTCTGGAGTAAAAAGTTGCACTTGAGCACAAAATTAACACTACATCCAACACCCAGCTAACACGAACGCTGTGTGCCTAAGTGAGAGGAAATAACGCTCCATACCAGCAGGTGGCAGCACTCCTGGAAAAGCCGAGGTAAGAGGCCAGGAAGCTAGGAATAGTTACAAACTGTCCTACAGAATCAGAATAGAGATGGGATTTACGGCTCTTTGAAGGAAGCCGGATCTTGTGGATCTGTTTCTTTCAAAGAGCCGTTTAAAAGACTGGCTCATTTTGATATTTATTTATTTTTAAGATGCCAGCCTGGGGGTAACTCACTTTATCCGGGAAACAATCACTGGGAGGAATAATAGGGTAAGATTTTGGAACAGAATCATTCAAACTTAGACATCCCACCAATATATATTGGTGGGATGTCTGAGTTGTCGTGTGATATTTGCATATCAAATAAGCTCCAATGGAAAGGAGGAGCTTGTGTGTGCATATGTGCGAAACAGCCATTAATACAACAACAGTCAAACAAACAAAAAGTAGTAGAACGTCTTGCAACTGTGACTCAGTTCCAATGATTCGTTTCAAAGAGCTGGTCAATGGATACAGTTCGTTCGCAAACGTCACAACTCTACTACAGAGCTGGCCTTTCCTGCAACATGCAGTTGCTCTACGGTGTATTCATTGCAGATGATTATTTGACATTTGTTTCATATAAAACTACAAGAGCAATGTGTGTGTCCACTTTTTGTTGATCAGTCAATCAGAGTGATCTCTTTTACAGACCTGCTCTCTTGTTGTTTGACATCTGACTAGTGGCAACGTTGCAAGACACTCAAACAGCTGACAATTGGCTTGGTGCGTCATGGCGCTGAATAAATTCTATACCAAAGTGCAGTCACCCAAAAAAAAAAACAACTATAAACCTGGACTATTCCTTTGAGCTCCTATGGAAGGATAAAGCATGTATCAAGCACACTACGAACTCTGCAGTCAGCCGTTCAGCTCCACAACAGCACACAAGGCCAGGAAATAGTGAAGTATATTATGAGAACAGCATTCCCCCTTTTTAAATGAACGAGTGATCTATTTGCTTATGTCAGCTGGCTGTTAATAGCCGTCTTGCAGAATGCCGCCTCTTTATCAGGCTTTTAGCAGGAGTTTACAGTATGACGCCATTATACCTATCAGCTCTGTTGATACAGCGGCACACTCCCAGCAATACATTGTTTCACAGCGCTGAGGACCGGGCTATTTTTACTTTATTGGCACAATTTAAAATGCTTTAGACATTTTAATGACCCTGGAACTGTAACAGGCCTCTGTCAATAGCAAAAATAACACATTTTTCTGAGTGATTGACCCACCTCGACTTTTGCTGGCGGTGATTTTTATTTCATTGGCTTGGTTCATGTACAGTGTTGGAAAGTAACTAAAGTATGTTCACCCAGATACTAATTCTAGTATTTACTAGATAAAAAAACGGCTCATTTTGTGCAATGATTAAAGTATTTTCTATATTTTCTATAACCTCCTTTCACTGTTAAACTGGCCGCTCATTCTACATCTTTCATGTCCTCAAAATACAAGATACGTTGTGTAGTATAATAAGTATAATAATGAATAGATGTGTATCTGACACGGTAATTCATCATACTTTTAAATGCTTTCAATAAAGTTATAGCTTCCCTGCGCTCAGATGGGCCGACGCGGTGGTGTTGTTTATATGTTTGCACAACACTTATCACTTCTGTCGTGTTTGTTTACTTTTCTCAGTGTGTTCGATTTTGGCAACGCCGCAGCATTATTGCGTTTTATTTCATGAGAGGCAGCTGGTTCAATAAGATGAGAAAAAAAGGCTCTATTCCCAGATCGGTTGCTGGTGAGGCTGAGGGAACTCGAGCGGCAGGGAGCAGACCCCGGTTCCACCCACATCCTGTTTTACGTGCACTGCCTCTCCCCGTACATGCAGATGGCACAGCGCTCCCAGATTTCATTTGAGGTAATCTAATCCCTCCACTGCTCCCTCTAGAAAGGAGGAGTATTAGCGGCCATATGTCAACCAGATTTGTCAGATTATTCATTACAATTAATTGCTGTTCCACTTAAGGCCTTTAAGGCTGTGAATTGCTCTGAAATCTATTGCAAACACAAAAATTATGAGTAAAAGACTTTGGCCCTGTCATTCAAATTTCAGGCTGACCTTTAGCGGAGCCAAGCTTTTCTGAGGGAGTGCAGGAGAGCGAGCCATTCTAATTGGTGTTTCTTCAGCCTTTTTTTTTTTTTTTTTTTATTTTCCATCTACAGGTAGAGTGTCTGTCTCTGTTGACAAGGAATACAGAGAAGACTGTTGTGCCGGTCCAAAATGATTACACCTACTGCCCACTGAAGTCCGCATTATGTTGCAGCACCCGCTCCATTAAACATACTCACATATTGGTTGTATTCATATCTGCAATTTGTTTTGCTTATTGCTGGGATGCAGTAACACCATAGTTAGCTTTCTGCACATTGTACACTGTCAACTGAATTTCAATGTGGACCTTTTTCGAAGGTTGGCTGCAAGGCAGCCTAATAGCCACCTGAATTAATGTGCTGTCCAAGGATATCAGCCATAATACTTTGGTGATTAATGTTTCACTGGTGCTCTGCTTCCATAGTTAAGGCTCAGACCCCAGAGATAAACTATTCAGTACATACTCAAATCACATTCAGGAAAAGATTCACATTCAACTCTAAATCAGATTTCTTATGTGTGTACATCTTTTTTTTTTTTCTTTTTTAGAAGAACCAAACCTGACGAAAAAATATTGATTTTAATTCCTATTACCCCAAATCACACCAAGTACTCCTTGAAGAAAAAGTCACGGCAAATTACAACGTTACGAATGACTATGATTATGATTGAAATCCATGGGGCTGATTCATTGCTGATGATGTATTTTGGTTAATTAGGAGTTAAGGCACTAGAGGAGTGACTTTAAGCCTGTCTGATTGGCCCAGTTAATTGTGCTTTATGAGACAGGGCTTACCAAGCAGGGCTTAGAGACTCACTGTTAGGACTGAAGTAGGAGGAGAAAATCTCTCCCAGGTCATATTACCCAGGCCAGAGTTAATGAGAAGGTGGAGGTAAGAGAATCCATCACCATATCAATCTGCACCACCTCTCCTTTCACCTCCGCTCCAACTGTTTTTTATCTTTTCCACATTAATCATCATTAATATGATACAACGTTGTCATATTCCTATTAGATCTTAAGGGTTTATGTGGTTTCAAGGAAATAAAGATATTTTTAAATATACACCGTTGATCTTAATCGTAATTGCTATGATTATGCACGATTCAGGAAAAAACCTGATGATCTGTTGCTCATTATTGATCACAGACACGTCTTGTTTCCTATTGTACTCGATTGCTCAGGCTGCTTTAAGTGCCTCAGAGCAGCTCAATGAGATCCCATATCCACTCGTACACTGGGAGAGGGAGGCGTTGAAATATTTCAGATTCTGCTCTACACTCACGGTGCCGGTGGATCGATGCTCTAAACGCCAGTTGCCTGGCCTCTTCTCATCACTGTACTCCTGCCGACTGACACATCCTCATTACATTACAATACGGTTGCCACTAAAGGTCATTCTCACAGAACATAATCACGCACAATCAAAACCACAAACTTCATATATCAAGGAGACAGTAAATAGCTTCAGGGTTTATTTCCTACTGCCACAGAGATACTTTCGGTCTATTCATAAGTAGGAGTTGGAGTGACTTGAAAAAATAAAAAATAAAAATCCGACGCCACAAAAAATTGTTTAAGTGAGAAAACTGACTTCTTAAGAAATCATATATTTATAAATAGTCTTACCACTTCAAACTGGCACTTGTTATCTCCTTGCTGCATCCGGCTTTTTAAGATTTTAAGCTGCCATTTTTTTAGACTATAGTCAGAAAAAAAAAAAAAAAGACGGCTGAGGGCTGTGTCCGTGCTCCCAATCTTTTCCTTCCTCCTCCACGAGGAGTGGGTTGTCATGAAAAGAAGTGTCAAAGTAGAAAAAAAAGAGAGCGGAAACACACCCCTCTCCTCCGTATTACCATAATGAGCAAAACACACTTAGTGGGCCATGACCTGATGTCATCTGATTATACCCATGATTAATGATATCCTTTTACCAAAACATGCCACTACTGTAACTGTCTGGGATTAAAAGCAGCAGATGGTAATGCATTCATGCTTTCAGCAATGTGTTTTATAAGTTGTGTGTGTGTGTTATTCTTGCTAAGATGTATTGTTTATATTGTATATATTTTTTCATTAATAGAGGTATTTATTAGATTGATTTTAGGATGTTGCATCTCTGTTAAGAACTTCTTTTACGAGCTGTAGGTGTTACAATTTACCGTAGCATTAGATCGATTCCATATCAGGTCCAACTGCGCACACTGACATTAACCCGTTTGGCATGCAGTCCATAACTGATCAACAGCGTACAGTAAAATATCAAATGAGAATTAAAGTCAGGTTCTTTTGTTGTGAAGGCTGAGAGTCTCGATAATGGTGCGACAGTATCCCACGACAGAGCGAAAGCTGAATCAAAGTGTCTTGTTTTGCTCTCCGGTCTCCAGATACCAATGTCCAGTCGATGACTCAGTTGAAAATATTTTCCTCTGGTTTTTCCTCTGTCCAGACGCCATGTCAACAAAGCCCCCAGTGTTGCCGCGATGTAGGAGCTACAATGTCAGTCTGTCTGCTTAATTGCGAGTGGGATGAATGTTAATTTACTCAGTCAAGAACCCTCTTTGTAGCACTTTTATAGCCCAGAGGTGTAGATTTACATCTTAGGGATACAATGAGTTTTAGCTTGCGCTAAAAGGGGGGTGATAGGGCCCGCATTCCTTGACCTCCCACTGCATATTGTTCTATTGTATATGAACACCTCTCTGCAGCACAACAGCCCTGGTCAGGGTAGGTGTCAAAGATGAGGGGGGGTCATCCTGACCTAAAGCTGAACTTGGGTAAAAGGCTCTATATTTTTTCAGTCTGCACGGTTGACTTCACTGACTAGAACTCATGTAACTGTGCACAGCCTACCTGTCACCACAATAGTGTTTTGTCGGTGACGCATTGCCCAGCATCTGTGCGTGGCCTTGTGAGTTTTGTTTTTGATTGCCAAAATTTAACTAGTAGTGTAAGAGGATGTTGTAACGTTCTGTAATGAACAAAGTGAATATCTGCGTGCGACTCAGAGCCAGATCTACGTTACTACTACTACAAAGTGTAGTGCTGTGTAATTATAAGAGAGGTGGTCCTGGCCTCGGGGGATTGCTGCTAGACTTCACCAGAAAGGGTTCTTGTGCACTACATGAATATGCTCAAGAAATCCACCCTGCATTTGTGTATTGGGCTGTCAAAAAATTAAATGAAAAGTCATTCTAATAGGCGACCCTTGGCCTAGTTCATATTTCCTGTCAATTATGAAAGTATGAAGTCATGCATAGTTATGAGGCATGGGTGGGCCTATTAAAATTCATAAATGATTTGTGTTTATACCAGGGCACCATAAACCACTTAATTCCACGTGGCCATGTAGAACTAATGGCGTCCCCCTGCTGTATACCTTAAAAAAGAGGCAGGTGCGTTGCGTGTCTCGCAAATTTTAATAACTTGATTTTCAGGATTTCAGATTGGAGTGAACCCAAGATAAAACAACAACAACAAATTAACAAATCTGACGAGCTTTTATCTCGGCTTCAGTATTGACAGCGTGTGATTCAGCAACAGGGTTTTCATAATCAGTTGTTTGTTTAAAGCAAGCAGCGGAGGAAAAAAAAAAACCTCTTGCCAACTGCGACGACAATGAGCTAATTGTTTTCTGGTAATTATACCTTCTTCACCAGTAAACGTTTTGCGGACCTCTTGGGCTCTTGTGTAACTCAGGTGTGTGCGTGTAATTACATTTCTTAAGGTCAACCTTTCACCAGGATGAATTAGTGAAATTGCATAGTTGACCACTTCAGGGCACGGATCCAAATGCAATTATCTTTATTAATAGATCTGCTCTTCAGTGGTAGGAGATGTTTCAGAAAGCAACTGACTGACAAAAAAACATCTGTCACATTTCTTAAAGTTGTCTCACAACAGCCGTAATCTCACATTTTCAAATTAACTGTCCTCTCCTTGCTCCAAATTGAAGTGTTTTGGTATTGAATCGTGACTGCCAGTGTAAATACTTGCTCTAAATACACAAACACTTCATTTGTTTTCTCTCACCATGTGGGGCCCGGTGCAAGATATTGATCAGAGCATATCCTGGTCAATCAGACTAAATGATTGCCTATAAGCCTCCAGCCTCTCCTGCTTGCTGGAAGGCATGAGGGGGATCCGGAGGAAACCGAATTATAGCAGCCCCAGATATGAGCTGCCTGGCCACCGATAGCTCCCCAGCAGCCTCGCCGAACTGAGCAATGCAAATGTACAATAAACAGGGCCTAAGCTGGCAGAGGTCTTTCAATCACACAGGGGCAATAGTTCAACCCCCGCCACGCATAATCCCAGCCTTGAAACCCCTGGGACTCCAGCTTCCAACCTGCTCAATGGCACAAAGATATTAGATAGCCATATGTAGATTCACTAGGTAAACAGACTCTCATGATAACACAATACGCTCTCTTTTCTACCAGGAATATATTTGAAGCCAAGTTCTGCCTTCTTCGGCGGGAGGGCTCAAATTGAAGGCTTAGCTTTGCGCCATCAGAATTCGATGCAGCTGTTTGCTTTGTTTAACATCCTTGATATATCTCTTGCCGAGAAGAAATTGGTATCTCTTCTTTGTGAATTAAGTTGCCTGGGTGTTTGCATTATAGACCGGGCTGGACTGAAGTGTGGCTGATAGCGGGTCCTTTCAAGGGGGCGGTGGCTGAAGTGTGTTTCGGCGGAAAAAAATAAAAAATAAATAAATAATAAAAAGCGGGAAAAAAAAAACAAGAAAAAAACGATAAAGAAAATAGGCAGAAAGCGTTATTTCTGGATGATGAGTTCAGAATCAAAAGTCATTTGATTACAGCTTAAGTGGTTTTATTCTAATGAGGTGATGATTAAATTGACTGGCTTTCTGGCAGATTTTTTTTCCTCCCTATGATTATCTTTTTGCAGTACATTTACTCTTCCTCCTCCGTGAGGTTAATCCTTCCCTGGGACATGTTTACTCACTCGGTTTTTTCGCTTACATGCCCACACACATGTACAGTATCGCTCAGACGCAGCCACACAAGCGGGCCTGTATGAAAACACACAGTCGCTCTGTCTTTCTCTGACACATGCATCCACTGGAGAAGCCCATATGAAGACACATACACACACAGAAGCAGCAGGAAGGGTGTCTATACGTGGGGGAGGGTAAGTGGGATAGGAGACTGAGATGGGGCGGAGGGGTGATGGGTGAGGTTGGGGGCTGCTGATAATGTTCTCCAGGTCTGTGTAACCCCTCCTCCACCCTCCCCGCCACCTCCCTCCCTCCCTCCCATGCCAGCGGCTTGGCAGTCCCAGCAGGAGCCACTCCGGCCCAGGGAGAGGGTCCTTCCGGCCAGCAGGGGCTCCAGAGTCGAGGGGCGGGGGCACAAAGCGCAGAGATGTGACACGGGCCACTTTAGGCTTGCATCACATGATCCATGTGAAAGGAGCTGCCTGACGAGGAGCTGACACCAATCATCTGCCTTGCCTGTCCATTATGTCAGATAGTGTGAAGTGACAGAAGGACGACGTCTTCAAAATCCACTAGATCAACCTTTTTGTTTGCAACAAATGTAGCAGAAATAGCCACGGGAGTCCCAGATAGGATACGGCTAAGTCGCTCTGAAATAGCTCTCCTCTAATGTGATTGCCAGTTTTCTCACTTCTAATTGCTTTTTAAGACTTGTTTGGTTCACTTTCATACCTATACCATTGACTTGTCTGAGCAGTATATCTGCGTATTTGTTGCTAATGATGCCTCTGAGGTGCATTTTATTTTGTCACAGATACAGTGCTTTAATTAAGTGGCTCTCAGTCCTGCTCCTCAGTACCCAGAGTGCTGCTTGTTTTCAGTCCTACTAGAATCTTAATTTCATTCAGCTGGTGTTCCAGGTCTAAATCAGTCCCTGATTACATGACAAAAATGGAAACCAGCGGGGCTCTGCATCCGAAAGGACCAGGAATGAGCACAATTCAAACTCGCGGCGCCGTAGAAAGCAAAATGCAAATGAGATCATTTAAGAAGTAACCAAGTTTGTCGATTTTTTCTTTTTTTCTTTTTCAAAAAAACTTGTCCGTAGGTAAGCTGAAGGCGTGAAGAGCGGGGCTAGAGGCGGTTTCTTTTGGTGCTAAACACACGCGAGCCTGCTTGAAAATGTAAGCACTTGTGAGTAAGAGATGATAATGATGGTATAATAGGAATCTATTAGTCCTTCAGTTTTTGCATGCCTAATAATTAGATTAATTGAATGACACTCATTTAGAGAAAATGAGGGACCCAGTGGTGTTAATTCAACCTGTGTTTCCAGATGCTCATTTCTAAACAGCTAAGTGAACTACCTAATCATAGCCCACCATCTGGGAATTCCCCTCCAAGGCAGCAATAGGAGATGGCGCCATAATACCTTTTAAAGGCATCGACTGATGGTTGCTCGCAACCAAACATATTGAGGCTGCTGTTTAGCCTCTCCAGCTAACAAATGGGGGTAAAAGTGAGCGTCTTGATTATTAACTCCCCGTTCATTTAGGGCACCTAATGCTAATTTCTGTCTTTTATATGAAGGTAAATAAGGTCATTATGGCTGTGTTAATGATTAGCATATCTCACAGGTGTAATTCTCTGGGAGTATTGCTCTGAGACTCCTTTCCTTCGGTAAAAATCACTCAGTGCCATGCCAACAAAGATGGGAGACTGACTAATTTATCCCCAAATTTGCACCATGTACAAAAAATCATGCAAATGAACCGGGTTCTCAATTGGAAGACACAGCATTTGGGTGACATTAATCAAAGAAAAATATGCAGACAAAGGTGACAGTAATCCCAATACTCGTGCATAAGTGGCACAGCTGTGATTTCGCTCACTGTATAGCTGTACAGTTCCTTGCACGGACTGCGGCACAAATGGAAATTCTATACATTATAAAACCACCTCCTCTCATTATTTTTTATTTTAGCTCACAGTGATCAAGTGGCTACGGACTTCAGATTTTTTTATTTTTTTTTTTTTCACACTTAGGTTCACATGCCTTCCAGTTACAATAATGTAATTACAAGTATCTGTTGGTTTTTCCATTATCACTTAAAGTTGGAAAGAAGCAAAAGATTTCAGCTTGTCAAGAGAAAGGATGTCTTGTTATCTGAAAATGAGCATGTAGTTTTTTAGCCGAGATAAGATATAAGGTGCTTGACAAAAGTTGAGAGAATTGAAATAATTCGGTGGTTAGATGCCGCCTGTCAAGGTGCATTGTGTGCATTTATATATGTTTTTCAATCTGGTTAATGATGATTGATATAGACGTGTGATAATTGTAATTATCTCCCGCTGCCTCCTGCTCTGTACACATGTGCATCTTCATTAGCTCAGTCAGCCTATACATAGAGTTCGGCCATATGTAATTCCTTGGAGTGTGAAATTTCCCAACATTCGCCTATTCATCTGCTCGATGTACAACTGTTGTGAGAGCAGTGCACTGCCGCAGCCTGAGCTCACCTAAGCTCTCGACTGAGTTGTAGTGCAATGCAGCCTAATCCCCCAACAGAGCCGTCAAGCCAGCCTGCAAACAGAGCTCACTGCTGGCTCTCTCTGCGTGGAGGGAGCAAACCAACATCATAACAAAGGGTGTTTATGGAAAAATAGATGCTGGCGCAGCCGACCAGAAAGGGCTTAGCAGTGATCAGACCCCGCTCCCACCTTTATCCTTCACCGTTCACATTGAAATGCAAATATCAAGGCAGGGTTTCCACCCGCGTGCCACTCACAAATTGAAAAGCAGTTTTTATCTATGCAAATGCAAGCATGGTAATTGAAGTTAATCAATCAATGCTAGCTTTCACTAAAACCTTGAACATGATTGAATAAAGTAATTATCATTCAGGAGAAAATGATGAAGTTGTAGACAGCATGAACCTTATTAAAGGAGGATTTTGAGTCACAATGGCTTAATTTAGCCAGCAGCCCCCTCTGTGTCTTCCTTCTCTCCTCTCCTCTGTCTCTGCATCTCTTTCTCGCTCCTCACTCTATCCCTCTTTTCTTCGCTCTGTGGCTCAATCTTGTGTGAAGCAGAGTAGCTCACTGTTAAGAATATTTTAAGGCGGTGTGAAATATGCCCAAGTCAGACCACTTGTGGTACGAGAAAATAAGGTAACTCCTGATGGAAGTATTTATTGCAGATTTAAAACTTACATTTCTTAACACGTGGAGTGACGTTAAGACAACCATGCCCCCCTCCAGCCTCATGTGATACTTCTCCATTTGAATCTGGATTTTGTGTTTATTTTCTACAGGCAGCTTACCCCAATTTTGAAGTGTTATTTTAAATATAACAATTTGAAAAATAAACCTTTATACCTATATCAGTGTAACTTATAATAATGTACGTTAAATTAATTCTAGATTTCATAATACATGAGAAGCACAAATTGGTGCCAACACCTCTAATGCACAGTATTTACCTCAGCAGGATTGGAGTGTAAATAACTGAAAAACATTTCTAATTAAGTGTCAGAGGAGATGTGTTAAATATATGACTGAGCGAACCGTCCCTGATTCACACTCGATGTATCTGTTCTTTGAGGCCAAAATGACACTTGTACATAACAGTTGAGGTTAGGGATAAAAAAAAAAAGAAAAAAGAAAAAAGAGAGAGACATCAGTGTCAACCATTTTTAAATGAAGTCCCCCCAACCCCCTCAAGCTTCCACCTGTCAGCCAAGATGGTGGTAATTGAGACTTCCAGTGTGCTATGGCTGGCTACCTTACTGTGGCTCTCCTGGCTGCTCTCCTCATGGCAGGGCTAGTTAAAGGCCTCTTTGGTTTGTCACAGAGTTTAATATGCACCCTACATAATTATGCAGGATTCACAGTGCTATCAAACTGCAATTCAAATTAGTTCAGGATTAAAGGCACAGAACAGTACTGGTTCCTTAATTGCATTGTACTGTGCTGATCACATTCAAATACCCATTACTCATTCCCTCTGCGGAGCAATAAGTCAGAGGGATTAATACTGAGGCAGGTGACAGGGCCAAGCCATTAAAAGGCAGTTATGCAGAAAGCATGGCTGGTTTTATTCACGTTAATGAAATCAGTGAAATGAAACTGTAATAGATTTATCAAAGCTCAGATGGATTTGCAGTAAATCAGTTTGATTCAGGCAATCAAACTGGACAATGGAGATAGTTTTCAGCTACAGCAGTGGATATCAGGCAGCAGCATGTGAGAAGTGCTGATATTCTTCTTGTGAGGATTTGGTGAACACCCGGTGCCTAGGCCCTATTCCCAGAGCTGGGCCTGCTCGTTTTTGTCAGCTAAATGGTGCCAGTGACTGATAAAACATACTGCCTTCCAGTTAAACACCATATTCTTCTACCCCCTTCTCTCATCCCACACTCTGTCTCTCTCCTCGCTCTCGCTCTCCTCTTGAATTTATGGGCCGTGTGTTGCTGATTCTGGCTTGTTATACAGTGCACAAGCCCATGAATTAGAACCTAAATTCACTTACATCAAACGGATTAGCGCTGAAATCCATCTGTCTGAGCTCGTCTCATGGCACAGAGCTTCAAGGAGCTGCCCACAACGCAGGATGCTAGCTGGACAAAACTCTAGAAAAAATAAAAAGGCAGTTGCAAATTAAACACTTTATTATCTATTTATACACTAGAATCAATTTATGGATGTTGTCAAAAAATAAATAAATAAATACATATATACTATGCAGTGTGTAGAAGACATTACTTAGAAGAAGTAAGAAGAAACCTAAATGAATTTCAATTTGAAACGCAACCATGTGCAGAGAAGCAAACTGACAAAACAATAGGTGACATTTTGCATTTGGTGGTACACACAGTCGGTATAAAGTCACAGTAAAATAATTTCCAAGGGCTGACATTCCTCCGCCTCATGCTTTTTCAATGTAAAAATGGTTAAATGACCTGAGCTCAAACGACATTATTTTTAAATGTGTTCTTAATGAGTCGTCCACTGTACAGTATAAATTCCAATTACATCCAATTAACCCCAATCAGAAGCACCTCATCTCTAGCCTCTTTTTTTATTTAATGGTTCGCTGCGGCTTCAACCATTGATTAGGCTGAATGAGCAGCGCTACTAAATGACCACCTTGAAGGAGACGGGAGCTGTTAGCCTTAATAGAGACTGCGTGGCCATTACACCTCTGTGTGCACAGTCCAACCTCTTTTAACAGGCTAGATCAACTCCTATATTGGGGTCTGACGGGCCTCTATCCAGGTTGATTTTGACTTTAGCCCATTTGCTTCGAGGGAAAATGTTAAGTAGAAACCTCCCATCCATGAAGACTGGCCCATTATTTTCTAATTACAATGCATTTAGGTCCTTCAGTAGGCGTGCATGGTGTGTACGCAAGGTTTTCTCAAAGCAGTCATGAAACCAAATGGCATTGTTTGATTAGCCTTGTGTCCTCACGAATATATCCAGCAAAGACAAAGTGAAAAGAGAGATTGTTTTGCTAAACTAAGAAAAGGCAAATGCTTTACTGGTTAGTATCTTTTATTCCATGTACTATTTGAAGCTGATTACAGCAGCTTGATTTATTTCTCTCCCTTGCTTTGGTCAGGATCAAGACAAGGCTCTCCCCCAGCTGCAAGAGAGAGACAATGGAGGCGAGAAATAAAAGCATAAATCCATTCAACATGTAGTATCCTCAAGTGCTGAAACTGGCAGCAGACGCTCGGATAAGCCCTCCCACATACTCAGTCTTGAGAATTTCCCTGTTTGTGCTCTTTTGAGGAGTTTGCATTGCACAATACCCACATGGCTACACATAACAATCTGTAGATTAAGCCCAACAAAAATATGCGTTAGAACTCCCTGGCTTTCAAGTGTATTCAAAACACAATTCCCTTACAATTTGAGCTTTAAAACAACAAAAAGAACTGTGTCGGTTTCTTAATGAAAGCATCCATAGTCAACATTAGAAGTGGATTAACCAGAGAAGAACTAGAGATGCACAATAACTCTCTGAAACAGCCTTCACATACAATTGTCAGAGGCAAAGTCTCCGTTGTGACAGTATGCATAAGAAAATAATTGGTTTATTTATAGTTGGTGTGAAATTAAACACACTTAAAAGCCTGGGACAGTATGGTTTAATCAACCCCCTTCAATTCAATTCATGCTCACAATTCACACTGCAGCCGAAAGCAGGGAGCATTAAATGCACGCCCTTATTAGTCTATAAATGCAAGTGGCCAAGCAGACAAAACCCAAGTAGTAAATTAATAGTAATAAAAACCCCAACTGCACGGACAGATGCAGAAATTAAAAGCCAGCAGCAAATACAACACGCGGCCCAGCTTCATAAAATGCAAGACAATAACATTTCTTGGAGCCAATCGCGTGCACCTACGGCTGGATATTTAAACATATTTAATGTTGATTTGTATCTCATTTAGCGCCGACTGAATTAATATAATAAACACTGAACATTTAGAGTCCTTTTGGAAAATATGAAAATTAATCTCAAGACACAGTTTATAAATTACTGAAAAATGCAAACAGAGGAAGATGTATGAAACTAAACATGCTACAGTTTGCATATCTTTCCATACACACACTGTATATTTTGCTCATTTCCCCAAAACAAGAATTTTAAAGAGGATAAAATTGCCCAACGAATAGTTCAGCCAAACAGAAAACTAACACTTCATGTTGTAGAGCTCTGCACAACATGCCAGTCAAGACATTTTCTGCAATCCAGATAAACCAAAAGATTAAAAACGGACAACAGCCCACGATTGTACAGCTCAATTTTCGAGCTGGCTAGCTTCTACTGCACCTGCAGCTTAAAGGTTTCCTCCATATGGGTAGCAGCAAAAATAGAGGAAGACTGAACTCAAGAGCATGCTGACAAAAGTGGTGACCGCTCAAAGTACCAAAGGAATTGATAAGGCTTGGAGGTGCAGCTATAGCGGACTAGTAGAACGATCAATAACCTACCATACCAAAGACCTGCACAAGTTTTGGGACCTGTCTCCCATGGGGCAGACCCGTTCCTTACCAATAACGTTAACTAAAGTAGATCACAGCAACCCTGTAAGATGAGGCCATGCAAGTGGTCAAACAAAACTTGTGTGTGCTAATCTTCCCATGTGTTGCTGTAAATGACAAGATTATCTACAACTCAGCCTTTCACACTAACAACACTATTCAATCTCTTAAAGGTGACAGGTGGAAGTCTGGACCAAACAGTGTAAGAGTAAGAGTGCAAATTTGAAGGTTTTATAAATGAACCGACTTTCTGAGAATGGTTCTACAAGGACTCTTTAGAAAGGTCACATTTGGTAACAAAATGTGCAAACTCAACTTAACCTACACAATCACCTGTCTGATTTTGGTTTAATAATCTTGTTTACTCTGTAAAACCAGTATATGACATAAGATATGGTTGGGTATGTCTCACTAATAAGGACAATGAGACTGTGGAGGTGAACGAACAGCAATGGTGTGTGTACGTACTTCACTTCTGGTTCTGTCTGTTAATCTGGTGAAACACTGGCATTTGCTGTCACTAACATTAAGCAGGTATGAGGGATACAAATAGACTATAATACATTTGACAGCTGCATCTATACAAATGGTCCAGCAACATGTCCTATTTAGAAGGACTTCAGAATTCACATACTCGTTTTGTGAAAAACACTCACTCTTCCCAAATGTTTCTGTCCGAATGGTAATCTACGAAGGTTTAAGCGTACACTACCACATACACAGGATGAATCTGAGGCATCTGGAGTAAAAGTCAGTCAGAAGGAGTAATGCTAAACTTTAGACCAGTTCAAATGCTTAAACGTTATTGAAAACCTGCATTCATCTTTAGTATTCAGCATGGGTGCTTTTAAATATATAAATATATCACAAACTATAAATGGAGTTTGTCAAGACAACGGCAATCGGTTTGCAGAAGCTGGGGATGGTACTGCTTTTTGAGTCGTGTTTCAGTTCAGTGAGTGCTGCCAGTTTCTCTGTCAGCATGCCCACAAGAGCAACAGGAGTAGATCCGTCACAAGGTTGATTCATTATTTTCTTATCTTTTCTTTTTTTAATAAACTTGTTTGAATAGGTCACTATTTCTTATTTTCTTCCCATCTTTTGCATCCATTAGTGTTTAATTCTATTGGATATTATATAATAACTGGAGAAACATATGTACAGTATGTTCATGTTTAACTAAATTGTTAATATAAAGTTTTTATATTCTGTTTGAGATTTTAACCCAATTATAACTGGGATATTAGCTACCATGTCTGTCTGTGTTAGCCCTGCGATAGACTGGCGACCTGTCCAGGGTGTACCCCACCTCTCGCCCCAAGACAGCACCTTCACAGGACCCCCGACCCTTCACAAGACAAGCAGTTACAGAAGATGAATGAATGAATGAATGTATGAATGAATATTAGCTACCATATAAATGTGCCTGCTGTCAAAAATTTTATAATATAAAAAGAAAACTGTAAAACCTGTTACACACAGATCTTCATCTAGAGGATAAAAATCATATTAAATAAAGAAGTTAAATCCTATGATGTGTTGGCCTGAAATTCATCACTTTCACAACATTGTAAACCTCCGCCACTTCTATCAGACTCTCTTCCAATTACACAGCATCAGTATGGTACTTGCTGAGGGACATAGAGTAAGTATGCAAGGTTCATCATTTAAAACCAGAACTTCAATATCAAAAACTCTCCTAATTAGTTAGGTTTCACCAGGATGTGTCTTCAAAATGTCAGAAGCCTCCACACTTTAAACACGTCCCGCTAAGGCTTTAGACATCTCATCTTGGTAAAACCCATTTATTACAATGACAGTCTATTGCTGATGATGCAAAGTACAGGGAGGGCATATAACAGGGCATATAACACAGGCCGCCTTCTAGTAATATTTCACCTGTGTACGCGAGATGAGAACCTGATAGCATAAGATGCAAGTGTGACCATTTGCACGGCAAGGGGAGTATATTTTTGAGAGTGGACACACACGCGCTCAGGTTTGAGAATTTGCCCAAGATTCCCGTGACCTCCTGCTTCCGTAGCAAGGGCCTTATCTCCGGAGGGTCAATTACCATTCGCTTTTGCTTGATCTTGTTTGTTTAACTTGACACAGTGAAGAAAGGCCTGACATTGACCAGAATTCGCTGCATTAATGTGTTCCATGTTCTGCATTCATCACTGTCACTAAGCTGGAGCAGAGTGCGGGCGTCACAGGAGGACAGAAGAGAGAGCTGGGTCTCAGTGTGTATGAAGACGGACGGCAGAGAAATGAGAAAGGACTGCGTGCGTGGAGCTCAGGTAAGAAGACAAAAGGATTCATTAATTTAAGAATAATAACGTCATCATTTTATTTCCTGCTGGACTTTAACCATCCCCCTGTTGGCAGCTTTACATGTTTTGATATTTAGGACGTGTAGGACTTCATTCAACATGTTTTTAGGGTAATTTTTAACATATTTTTGTGCTGCGAAGCTTTGTCATATTAAAACATTTTAACTAAATAGTGAATCAGTGTAATTGGAGACATACTTGTGAGTACAGAATAGTTCAGGCACTGCACAACTCCGCCATCCTAGATCAGTGTGCAGCCTGCACGATGATGGGTGAAAACCTGCAAATGCAGTTCTCAGGTTCCCCCAGGGTCTCTTAGCTTTCACTCTTAGTAATATTACCTCTGGATCACTTCTGATGTAATTCCTTACCACCTACATTTGAGCAAGGTGAGATTCTTGGTGGATTCTATCCCCAATTTCACATGAATACATCTGAATGCAAATATTCCAGTGTTAGCCAGGATGAAAGAATAATCCATGTTCTTTGTTATAAACTGGCTTCGTTCTTGTACATTTTGTTTGTGTTTTTCCCAAATTATTAAAGCTGCAGAGCACGACATTCGTCTCCTCATTCTGGCAGTGAGAGTAATTACACAGACATTGTTGATATGGAGTATGACGTATGTCTGCTGACATCTGAGTCCCATCTTTTCTTTCAACAGTCTCTGATGAGGAGATGCTCCCATACCAATCAATGAGTTTCCGTTTTAGACTGTAATCTTTCCTCTGAACACAGTTTACTTATTTTTTATTTTTATTTGGAGCATCTGAAACTTTTCTTGGACACCACACGCTCCTCCATACTCCTGGTTAGGTACTCAGTCAGGCAAAGTGAAATGCATCACCACTGGTGCACCAGCGTGGGAATGTCACCACAGACACTTGATTTAAAGCTCTGGTATATTCTAAAATGCATATAAATATAAGTGGAGCTAATTAGCTTAATTAGCTTTAATGTAATGCACGTTGCATTTACATGGAAAAGTCCTGCACTCCAGCTTTGTCTACCTTTAGACCTGGCTCCAGTTTACGTATGCCTCCAGCGGATACGCTAAAGAAACATTTTTGGTGGTGGTGTTTGTGGCACTTGAAAATGCTGCCCTATTTCCACGTGTCTGTATATACAGTACATACACTACGTTAATGGGATTCATTTCGAAACCCAATTTTGCGAGGGGCAACAAGCTAGCCTCTGCTACTACTTGCAGTCTTTGACAGGGTTACTTAAGTTACGAGAAAGTTTCCTAATCCAGGTAACTTATGCAGTTGCAGATCATATTTTAATGCCAACAGTAAATAGGGTATGTACCATAAGTGTAGCATTCACTCGGCTTGTCTGCTTTGCTTTCCACCAACTCCTGAGGGAAACGTCTAGTTCTTTAGCTCCTAAATGCTACACACTTCATGCTCACAAGCTTGTCGCTAACTCTGCCTCGCTGCCATTTGGTGCTGTGCAGGTAACATGCAGTTAGGGCTTTTTTTTCTTCTTCTTTTTTTTTTTTTTTTGGTTGCTGAAAACAGCTGCCTGCTGCTCTGGAAACAATGCAGATGAGAGTGGTGCAGGCTAGAAAAACACAACAGCGAACGAAAAGAAACTGAATTGCTCCGTAGAACTGAGAGGAACTGCGTAATTATTGTAAATGCTAATTCCCGGTGTGTTAATCCGTATGAGTGATACCTTTCACATGCAGGTAATTTTAACTACTGTTACTAGACAAATTATGACAAAGTATGCAATGGTGTCCTTTAATAGTCAGGCAGTTTAGGTGTAGCAGTCCTCAATATAAATACTATAAATGTGGCCAAAAAATTTAAAAGTGTATATCAGTGTTTTACTTTCTCCTCTAGATTCCACTGAGGTTCTTTCAGGTGAGTGAAGGTAACTGACCTGTTTCATTACCTGTAAAAAGGAAGCTGTTTTAATTACAACGACGTTTGTTCTTTTTAGAGAAACCCTGATAAAAGTCCAACAAAAAAAAAAAAACTTTCTCAGCAGGATAAATACAGAATAATATATGAATACACTTCATATTGAAAATGATGAAAGATTCTTATGAATATGTCTCTTCAGTGTTTGCTTTCGCTGAAATGTGTTTAATTTAGAAATTGTGTTGAAACTCCCACACAAGCCCCTACAGTAAAGTCACACTCAATTAGTAGTGCCGCAGGGTTCACTTAGAGAGACCTGCCACTAGCTGAATCTCTGTTTACAGGTAATCCATAAGCTCCCCATCAAACTGAGGTCAACTGGCTAGAATTTACGACATGGCCAAAATATAGTCTTGTCTTCTTATACCTGTCCTGCAGTGTCATTTCTACTGAAGATTTGTCAAGCACACTCCGCGGTACTTCAGAGTTTGAATGACTTTCCGTTGATATACAATATAAATTACATTGCACAGGGTCTGAAACCATATATTACCTTGGATGTGTAGAAAACCTTACAGCGGCTTGATAATATTTTTAAATTTGAAACCGAATATGCATTTCTGTATGTGCTGTTTCATTTCCAGGACATGCTCAGGTGTTCCCATAAACCCGCCATTCAGCGTGGAGACAAAATACATCATTAGGAGGGCGATCACAGAGGAAAAACAACGTGGATGTGCTGTACCAGTCAGCATCTGGAGTATTGTCACTGATCCTACATATCAGACTGAGAGTCTGAGTGTCATGGTTACTGAGCTAAAAGAGGATCATCAGCACAGAGCGTCTATTAAAGCAGAGAAATCTAAAACCTCTTCTCATAAAGGAACGCCAGAGAAACGCCCACTGCCTTGGTAATAATCAGAAAACGAGCCTGTTCACACGCGCACACACACACGCGTTCTGTAATATCTGATGAAAATCCGTGGTTAATCAAACCTTTAATTTCCTTAAAAAAAAATAAAAAAAAAAAATGCACAGAACCTTTTCATGTACCTGTCAGAGGAGTAAAGAGGAACATCTGTAAGCAGTCCTCAGAGACCATGATAGGACTCATAGGACGCATTCAAGTCATGCAGGACAGATGGCATGACAACTCAAGGCAATGGTGTAACTGCAAAGTCCAATTTTTAAATTTTTTTTCTAGTACGATGAGACTGAACTTTAAGATTCTGACTTGGATAATAAGATTAATAGTATTTATAAGTCAGATATAAGAACTCCCATATGACATTATGTACACTTTAATATATATTCATGATCTGAAATAAATCAGAAACCTGGTAACAACAATAAAAATGTCTGGATTAGGACTACAACTAACAATATTTATTGTGTTTTCTTTTTTTTTTTTTTTTTTTGAGAAATGTGTGTATCTGTATCCATGTGTGTTATTAAAAGTAAAAGGACTGCAGGTGGATATTTCCAAAAATGCAAAAGAAAGAAAGTAAGTAAATAAAAGTTAGAAATATTACAGTGCATATTTTAAAGCCAAGTGGTTTCCTCCTCGTGCTAAATTTGCCGTGAGGAATGCAAGGACAGCAACCAGAACTACACTCACCTCAGATGACGTATTAAGGAGAGAATGACAGGAAGGGTGAGGTTTTAACTGAGCTCTGCAGAATCCGACTGTATCAAAAGTACGGCTAGGTAGAGTGCCAATAATAGACCAGTGCAAACAAAACACCAGACAGAAATAGACAGATCAAAACAATGCCTATTTAGTGCCGGCGCAGGCAGCGTGAATGGCTTTTGTGTGGCGCATATTATTGCAATCTCAGTGTAGCAACGGTGCTCAGCAAATCTCAGTAATTAACCTATGGTAATGACAAAAGCCAATTTATGGCTCTTAAAGATCAAATGTATCTGGGTTAATGTGAGGTCAATCTAATGCATGTGCGGGAATACCAGAGTCGGAATTGAAGTGGCTGATTGGGGAGAGGTGTACTGGGATTACTGACAGTGTGAATGGCGCTGTCAAAAACATCCATTCTAAATAGACAATAATGCACAAGCTGTTGTCGGGCTTAATTTGAAACAGTAGGGGTACACGTAATGAATTCCTTTGTACACTAAATCATTGTTTGTTGTGATGAGCTGAGCAGAAGGCAGATGGAAGAGAAAAAAAAGACAATATGTTTGATTTCTGAACACATAACAAGTACAAGATGAACTTTTAAGAACTTGTGGGGCTTTGGTATGAGACTCTGTGCAGCAGTTTCACTGTTTTCCAAACCAGAACATTTAGATAATTGGAAATCCAGCATAACAACAAGTGTAGGCAAATGTACACACGTCTAATTATGAAAATTTTAATCTTTAACTTAAAAGTCTAGTGTATTTAAAACAGATCAGTACTTGATACAGCTTGGTAACATGTTGGACAGACTGGCTAATGGCAATGCTCTTTCTCTGCCACATACCGTCCAAACAAGGTGCTTGACTTAATCTCTCCTGAGTTTGAAGGCAGTGTATTCAAAACTTTTTTTTTCCTTCCAAAGACAAACAAACAAATTATTTAGGCAAAGGTTGAGGAGGCCCCTCCTCTCAACCCATACCACCCAAAGGCCCCCACTAACAACACTCTGTTACCAGACACCACAGGACACCCTCAGAAGGCCCATGTCCGTTCTCTGATGAGTCACAAACTGTTTTGGAGGCACAAGAGAGACCTACACAATATTAGGAAGGTGGTAATATAGTTATGCCTGACCGGTGTATTGTTTCAAATTACTCTATTGTCAAATGGGGCTAGTTCAGAACTGTAAGAATCTGAGAACTTCTAATCTCTACTTATCGTTCCTCCCGAAGTAAGGCTGTGCTTTAAGGTTGTGTCTCCTAACTTTGAAATCTCTCTCTTTGGACTTAAATTTTATGTTTTACAGCTCTTGGTTTAACCTGTGTGTGCATTTTAAGCCTGTTGCTTTGTTTTTTAGCACTTGTCTGATCATGTCATCATATAAATCAACTTATTTTTCCTGAACTGTGTGAGCCCACCTGACCACTCCACAGGCCCAGCCTTCTGTAGGTGGAGGCCAGATGTTGGGCCACCTGGACACAGCGACAGACAAAAAACAGGCATTAGTTATTCAGGCAGACTCCAAACAGAGCCTACTGACAGATCGAGGCTCCTGGGGAGTTATGCTGCATTTAAATAGCACCTTTTGATATTAGATCAATACACCGGATTAACAGTCAAGTCACTCATGGGCAGATGCTGCAGGGAGACAGCATGCTTTGACTGTGATACATTATGTGCCAGAACTAAACAAAGAAGTTATTTCAATTCCAATGGTTTTGTTACTTTTTTCACAAAAGGTCAAGCGCTGTCAAAAATATCAGCATATTGACCTTTTTAAACATTCCAGAAACATTGGGATCATAGATTATGCTTTCTTCCCCTCTTTCTCGCTAACAAAGGGTTAAAACTCATTCACACCAAAGTCGCAGGGGGCTGCAACTCTCTGTGCTTGTCATTTGCAGGTCATTGTACAGTTCATTTGAAGTCTAACATGGCATGGACTGTCCTGGTGATATGTGTGTATTGTCAGGAGGACAGAAACACTGTGCAGGATGACAGCAGGCTCTGTTACTACTTGAGTAGGTGTGTTCACTTCTCACACACAGGTGGCTTGTCTGCTCACAGTCCACCTGTACGTGCCTCATCATCCGGTCCAACTCTAAAACCAATAGTTTTAATACGGCGGTGCAGTTCAAGCTTTTTAAACCCGTCTCTTCAAGAAAGTTTCCTGAAGCTGCTGCAACTGCGTGACTGCGGCCATATTCGGTGACATTTAAACAACCTGTTTCCAGCTTGGGTAGTTAATGACTTACTTGGCCTAAATCATAAAATTGGTGTTATTCTTATTGTCCCAAATCCCAAGAAAATACTCAAGACTAGAACGCAACGCGTCACAAAGGCCACCCCCAAAATGACAAAAAAAAAAATCTCAAACTCGTACGTCAGAAGCGTGGCCATTATTTAAACGGAGCCCCAGTAAGATGAACACTTTGTAAAAATGAAGGCCCTACCACAGCAGCTCAACTTATTTTTACAAGCATCTGGACAGAGAAGATCCAGCAACATTCGACACTCCAAACGAGAGAGCAGTGTCAGTATTTGGTCTATTACGGTTAGTCTGTGAAGGTTATCAGTCATCCAAGTCATGGCACATCCAAAAGAAGCTGAAACAAGAGCAGCTGGACTTCGAGTTTTATTTATTTATTTATTTATTTAAGATTACACTCTTATTTTTAAAAGGTCCAGTTTCCCTTGTATCAGCTTTTTGTGGATGGAATATGACAGTCAGTTTTGTCTGATTCTTTGTTGGTGGCTTGTGATGCGTCATTATCTGTTGTTTTTTTTTTTGACAAGAACTCAACAAAGACCTCCTTTTTGTGCATATAGGCATATAAAGAACTTAGCTTTCCATTAACATTACGCATCAAGTGAGTGAAAAGCATCATTTTATATATAAATAATGGTAACGGGTCTTGTTTTTATATAGCACTTTTATGGCTAATGGTAATCAAAGCTCTTTACAGTCACAGTGACGCAACTTCCCATTCGTCCACACAAGCACACACACATTCATGCACCAGTGCCAAGCACTGGGAGCAACTGGGGATTCAGTGTCTTGCTCAAAGATGCTCCGGCACGTGGCATGTCCCGGGGATCGAACCACTAACCCTCCGATTCGTGGACAGCCTACCTACAGAGTCAGAGCCGCTCCTGACGAATACATCTGCATTTCCATTTTCCCTTTAAGATAAATCATGCTCAATGCTATACATGCGAATAAATGGCAGAAAATAGGAAGAAATACCTAAATAGGTCTACACTACATGAATCTTGCTACGAATAGAGTCATTACCTTGAAAATGTTTGAACAAAACTTATTTAGCTGCTAGCCAAAGTGGGAATCGACCACTCAGGAAATTAAGAGATTAAGGAAAAAATAAAAATGTGTACATTTGTAAGCGTTGCAGCACCACCGAAGGCCAACAATGAATTGATCCTATAAACAAGTATTGTTTGTGTATCCAAGGCATTCTTCTGTGCGATCGTCCTCCACATGAACTTATTAAAAACACACACGGTTGCATTACTGTTAAATGCAAATGTAATTCTTTCAAGTATGTAGAATTTATAATTTAGTATACACAGTATTTAGACTTAAAACAGCATTCAACACTTGGTAAATCTTTACACATATTGCATATAGAGTAATAATATTTATTTCTGCACCTAAGATTAATGCTACTGGGGTTGACACAAAAGTAGTCCGTATATATTTTTTCCCATTGTTTTTAATAAAACAAACTACAACCGATGCGTGATGGTCGTCAACACTGTTGTCTCTACAGATTGCACGTCCTCATAGCTGTGCTTTAGGACTAGAGGACAAAAATCAAAACAAAGAAAACCCACTCTAAAATCGTGAGACGTCACCTCTCCTGCCTCACAGAAAGACAGAGCAGACAGCCGTGTAGGCAAACATAAACATGTAGACACCTACGGTTTGAAGACACACACAAATATATGCTACGCGTGCGTGTCCGCGTGTGCGCCCCTCAAGTGAGTTGTCTGTTTCTACGGCAAGAAAATAAACGAGCTCCAGCTGCCGCCTCTCAACAATCCCCCTTTTTCTTATATCGTAGTGACATATAAGGAATTAAATATTAATACGCTATTGTGTATCGATTGAAAAAATACCTGCCACCGTAATGGGCCAGTTGATATTTCTGAATAAAACAATGACAAACTCGTTATCAAAGGGCATTTTTTAAACATTTATGACAACTGAGTAGCTGTGGAGCAGAAGGCCTCACATGGACAATAAAAAGCACGCAGATGAAGACATGGTCCATTTAGAGTTGTTCAAAGTGAAAGTTATGCATGATAAACAATGTCTCTTGAGGTGTATTAACCTTCGAAGGCCTGGCACCATGGATTCAAAAGACCAATTGATTATTTTGATGGGAGATATATTCAGTTTCTCCTGTTTACATGTCAGTACAGCGTACAGCCAGTACCGAATGAAGACAACAAAACACATCTAGTAGGACATGAATGTGAATTATCACAGGGAACGAAAGAAGAAGTCCTTTTGGGTGTGAGGGCTAAAGGACTGGACTGGAAATATTCAGTGGAAAAAAAAAGTTTTTCATTCTTTAATTCCAGAGGCAGGCTGAGCTACACTGATGCCTCCTTTGTTCGGCTGACTCATGGTTGGGGAATGGAACTCTTGTGTGGTGTGGAAAGATTTCACCACAAAAACAGAAAGAGAGTCCACTTCAGGCTACAGGAAGGAAACAAAGAGAGTCTTTAAACACGCCAGTCCAGGCAGTGGAGAGTCCAGTCGAGTCAAACTGACAACAGTGGAGTAGAGATCTACTGCAAGACACAAGGAGACTCTGGTGTGACTGTGAGAAGCCATGGAGACTCTTCTCCCTTAAGGGAAGGACTAAGGGAGACACTGGCTGTCCACTGTGGGGGCCAGTAGGTCTTCTGAGGTGTCACCTCCACACAGTGTGACAAACCCCTCTGGTGTGACCCCTCTTCACGCTCCCCCATACCCTTCCTTCCATGTTCTTAGACAAATGAGTGAAGACCCCTGCTTGGGCACTACCACAGGCAAGGACGGAGACCGCGCGGACTCCGCCAGTCACGGCTTCTCGCTCCATCACTTCACACTTATATCCCCCACACTCTGCTCCGTCCCTTTCCTTTATCTTTTTTTTTCTTCCAGGCTTCAGGCTTTCTTTGCTCATTTTGTGACTACAGGACTTTTACCAGGGTCTCGCCCAGACATACGCCACATGTCACCCTGCCGTCTGTGGCCATGCTGCCTGAAGCCAGATGTAGTCGCAGGCTTGATCTGCACAACCACCATGACACGTCCCCGACATCCCCTCCTCTGTCTTATTCTTTATCTCTTACAGTACAGTTAGATCACACATACGAGTACAGAACCACACTACAGTGGAAAAAAAAGGTCTTGTAAAGACCTATAACTCTGCATATATATAGTATATACATATACTCTGTGTATCAAAAAATAAAAGGTATATTATTGCATATAACCTTAGTAGATTGTTATTAATAGTGCAAATAATTACTAAGTTTGCACTAGAGTTGGTTGCCAATCTTGGGCTCAGGACCCTGCATAGTGTCCCGATATAAATCTGTGAGGTCATGAGATGATTACAGGGATAAAAGGGGGAAACAATCTGAGCTTGGCTTGCTAACTTTTTACACAAAACACAAAGTATGTTGGGGATCGATGGTTATGTAATTGTAAGTATTGAAGTGTATAAATTAATCTTAATCTTTATTTAATTTTTGTGAAATTCTGAAATCCTTTACGAACTCGCAACAAGTATTTAAGTGACAAATTCGTAGCTGAAATGTTGCATTGATGGAATAGATGGAAACAGATTTTCGACATCTCAGACGAAACAAAGGATCTCTTACTTTTTTCTGTCATAGGCCAAACTAATTTGATATTTAAGACTATGTTATCATTTCTAAGATCATCATTTGAAATGTTAAATCTTGATGCATAATATACAATTAATAATAGCCAAATAATAGAAAGTCTGAAATGTGAAACAAATCAGTATGCAGCATTTGTTCTTATGTACAGTAATTAAGCAAATGCAGTTACTTTCCATCTATAATCACTAATTCTTTATATTTTTTATATCCATCTTTTGAGCACGTATCAGTCTACCAGCGTTACAGTTTCTGCACTTCACAATAGCACAAAAGGGTTGTACAAGCCAGCTTTTTTTCTCAGTTTCTTTCCTTTTAACATATTGAAGGCCGAGCTAATATTGAGGAATGCAAAAGAAAAAAAGAAAAAAAAAAACCCTCGTGGACTAATCTGGTGCTGAGTACAGCCATGATAATGATGATGGATTAGAAATACAGCAGTGTATTGGGATTACAGTGCTATTAACTGGCCAAGGAAGGAGGATGTGGAGGCTGACCAGTATCAAGCTAATCAATCAAATAATCGGGACAAGCCCTTGTCTACTAGAAACAATTAGACCACTTCTCCAAAATCAATAACCCTGCATTCTGTTTGGATACCCACTGGTCACTCATTCAATAAAGCCTCCATGGGTTTTGATAAGCCTGCCAGTCGGCAAGGGCCATTTGAGGCTCAGAGTGGGAACAAAATACATCAAACGGGCTCCAGGAAGCCCTCATAAAAATTGCAAATCGAAAACAATATAATTTAATGTGGCAAAGGTTATTTTTCCACTTGTTCATTATCAAATGTCTCATGTGAAAGCATTGCTATAAAGGGGAAAAAATCTATTTTGTCTTGAGTGTTTGGGGAAAACAGAAGGGACATGTATTATATCTAAAGGAAAACAAAATAACGATGGAATCAAAGGGGTTCATAAAGTTGCTCTGAGAAATAGTCCGGGTAGTGGAGGTGTCTCCTGTTTCCAGCACAGCTCCCATACATAATTAAAACAGGAATTTGTATCTGTCTGTACCGTGTGGCCTCCTGATGAATTAATATCTGGTGGAAGTCCTACACAGCCATCAGATTAGCTCATTTATTTCTGTCAGCTGCTTGCTCTATCAGCTATTTGTAAATCAGAGAGGGTGGTTGGGTGGATGCTGGGGGTGGGGGTGGGGATTGTTGGACGTGTATTTATTATCATAAATGGGTGTTATGAATTAGGTCTGATTCAAACGTCCCGGCTATAGCGCCGCAAGTGTTGACTCTGTTTTCTTTCCCTTGGAGAAATGTTATGTTGGTCGTTGCGCTAGTTATATCACAGCTGTCCCTTGCAGTAGACACACAGTCATGTATGGGATAGGAAAAATGTAACGGGATCCAGATCAGTACAAATTTGAGATTTGATGAAGATGTTAAAAAAACACACACACACCTCCTGCGAAGAGCTGTAGCAATGGTACAGCATCTAGACCGACACCTCCCCACAAAAACAGCCTTCCTCCACAGGGTTTGAGAGATGTTTTGGTAGGGATCTGGTGATGGGCCAGTCCTCTCCTGGCTGGGTCTGGGGGTGGCTCTGATTCACAAAATACTGCAGTTAAAAAAAAAAATCACTCTGGGGCTCCTGACAGTCTTTATTTCCTCGTTTCATGTTTCATCTAAATTTTCATCCTTAATATTATACTGTCTTGTTTCTTTGTTTGTAATTGTGTGTGCGTTTGTGTACGTACATACCACACAAGTCATCCATATCCATGAGTCACAATACTATAATAACACTATAATAACAACCACTTCCACTTGCATATTAAGCCAAATATGTACTACTACTATACTATTACCACTATATTTATCACAAATTAGCAGTGTTCTTTCTTTATCCCTTTTGTCTAGCTTTCATGCATTTATTTATTTATTTGCTTGTTTTTTTTTCTCCCTTACATACATATATATTCCAGGTTCACCAGTTCCACTACGCACCCATGTAACACAGCACACCCTTACACACACACACACACACACACACACACTGACACACCTACTGAACAGCACTGATGCCTTGATCAGGTGAGCAAGTTTGCAAGGAAATCAGTTTTATAATCACCCTCTATTCCCTGGCTGCAGTAGCTGAGCACTTGCAGACTTCAGTCAGAGGTGGACCTCCTCCTCCACAGTGATGACTTGCTGCGAGTGGGTGTGCTTGGGCATCTTCTCCCGGGTCAGAGAGAAGATGACACGACTGGTTCCTGGGGCTCCGCGTTGTCGCCAGTGGAGGTGTGTGAGCGTTATGCGCGTGGGAGGGTGAATGGCTAGGGAGGGGAACAAACAAGAAGACTGCATTAACCTTTGGTCTGCTAGGGAGGGGAGGGCACGAGCGGGCCGGGCTGGTTGAAGGGACACCCCATAATCAGGCTCCTGTCAGGGCTGTTTCCAGGAGATTAATTCAGCTGGTTTCAATTCCAGTCGCTGCTCCCCTAGCCTCTACGCAGGGTGCACATATTGCCCTGTTTAAAACACATGCACATGGCACTGACTCAATTTAACAGAGGAATGGCTGAGGGGGTAGGCTGGGTCACGGGAGTAGCCTTCATTCCTTGCAAACACAAATAACATGCATCAAAAACGAAAGCAGAAACCTCAGTGCTTCCAAAGCCAGAGAGGAATCCAATCAACGTGCAATAGCAACCTCTAACAAGGAGAAATAGTATTTGATCAGAGATGTAAATCTTGTCTTACAGTTAAGAAGATGATTACATGAAGCCATGACACACTCAGCTGTAGTTTCCCTAAACACCAGCTCTGAGCTAGACATACCAGCAGAGCTGCCAGACAGTGCCTGGTTGTTGTGGCCAGAGGCTGAGGAGTCTCTACTGGAGCTAACTAATGAACTGATGAGACGGCAGTGCTGAGGAGCAGGTGATACAGGGGGATGGTGACAGAGACGTAGGGGTCCACCGTTAGTTACCTGTAATAGCCCAGGATGACGATGTGCACCCCAGCACTGGGCTGACAGATGTCGGGGTTCTTCTGATCATCCATTTTCCACAGCGCGTCCGTAAAAGGTCCCGTGGCATTGATAACACATTTGGCTCTGACATCAAATTCCTGCCCTATGAAAGAAAACAGCATCAATCACCAGGGGCTATTCATCTGTGGCTGGTGACAAGCCGGATTATTAATTTATCAGCGAACGCCCCCCTCTCTCCGTAATAGAGTGGCTCGAGTGTGTCCATGGGAGACTTCCCAGGATTGTAATTAATAGGAAACAGACATACCTAATTTCCCTCTTGCCTCTTTGTGTCACAGGGTAGCTCAGTGGCAGTGACTGAGGGTCTTTTGAAATTGTGGAAGGGAAATGTTTGTTAATGTGAGGCTTGATGTTGACGAGCTACAGTATATAATGGGATGCACATCAAAAGATACCACAAGGACAGCAAATGATCTGTTTTGGCAACAAGATGAATGACAAACTACCCCTAATCATTTGACGTGTGATGCTGCCACTGCTAAGGGAGAGGAAGAAGAGAGATGGAATGACTGGGTTCATAAGCCTGAAATTTATATTTTCTGCAAGGAAGACGAGGAAGGAGGAAAGACAAAGAAAAAAGAAATGATGACAGAACTGTTTCTATTATCCTTTCAGTCCAAGCCCTCCCTATGTGAAGCCCTCCTCTCACATTATTAAAGTGAGACATCTCCTCCAAGAGAACACTTCCATCTTTTAAAACATCAGGGGGTGGTCATGTGTTGAGATCCTCAAATCTTGGTTATTCATGAAATGTTTCAGAATACCATCTTTTACCCCTAACTGCTTTATTCTTCCAAAGCCAGCCCTATGCATGACATTTAAAAGGTAAGTAAGGCCATTTGGAGTACGCTAATTCTGTCTTATGTTCCTCCCTACAAGATCTGAAGCAGCCCTCTACACCATAAAACGCTTATAAAATATTAAAAGCCCCTGCATTAGATGTGCAATGACTATGTGCAAACTAGCACTGAGTAAGAGGTGCTGGGAGGGCCCCTGTTGTGAGGGCTAGAGAGAGTGGGAATAGAGTGAGGCAGGAAGGAAGGAAGCGGCTTTTGTTGGATTTACCTGTGATCACATCCCTGCAGTGCGCTCCGCAGACCCTCTCCTTCCCCGTCTGAGGGTCTGCCCTCTTCAGTAGGTGCACCACTTCAGTGTAATTGGCTATGGCAGCCCCATACCTGGCAGCAGTGAGGGCGATGGCGAGGTTCATTCGAGCATCGTTGTGTTGTCCTGCAGCGGGGGGACAGGACCAGAGCAGGGGGATGTGAGTCACCCCGAGCCTGTGACTGGTGGTATGGAAGTGTGTCGGAACCGATATGTCACATCTGTCCCTGTCACTTTGCATCAGTGGGATGGCTGCTCTGGCCACACAAGGAGCACACTTAAAGCCACAGTGGCCCTTTGGCCTGAGTGTGGGCCCCCCCGACCACCCCTCCCCTCTACTCTCCTGCACTGGGAAGGGTAGCTGCTCCTCATGAAAAGGCAGGGAATGTGGAGATAAGGACGCATCAAAGCCTTAAATATACCGGAAGAGCAGAGGTAGGAGCTGACAAACCGGTTGTTTGACGGTGTGCACTGATTTTTGTCCTTGTGTGTAAGACATGATAATTATTCCTGCCTTTAAAGGATGCTCAGTTCATTTTTTTTTTAATTTTTTTTTGGCTTTACAATTGTTTTGTATGTGCTTGCACCTGCTGCATTCCTCGTCTTAAAGAGAAAACCCTCAAACGGTCACTGAAAACAATCACTACCCCCCCTAATAATCACATTTCTCAATATGTCAATATGATGGTGAACAAATCTTGACAGGGGCTGATCTTCTTTTCTAGCAGAAGATCCCCTGGCAGAATCCTTTTAATGAACAGAGAAATCTAGTATCAAGATTTATGGATTAATCCCTCTTCAGCTCTAAAATACCAGAGATCTATATTCAGAGTCACAAGGTCACAAGTTTTGTAATTTAAATGAAAGGGTCTAAAAGGTGACAAATGAACAAAGCCCAGTTTCATTAGGAAGTGATTCTTATGTACATCTTTGAAGATTTATTGCTGGACGATCCCTTGGTTCAAAAGTAAAGAGAGAATAGAGATGATTAATCACTTTTAATGTTGGTGTCTCGGGTGACTTTCTTTCTATTTGTTATTGCCAAGGAAGTTCAAGTCCTCATTGTTGGCCGGGGAAAATGTTGCTACTTTGCAGGAATGAGCCGGGTCCTTTGTGCCCTGATTTATTTTACGTTTGAGCGACTTGAGGCTAGCTAGCTGGTGGGCTCTGCTTAATGCTACGGCATGCTGGAAGCCATTCCCTCACAACGGAAAATAAATAAATAAACTGAAGGCAAAAAGTAAAAAAAAAAGAAAAGAAAAAAAAAACACAAGAAAACAACAGATTTAAAGGCCACATTTTAGAATGAATTACATACAAGAGTATGCACCCTGCCATGATGTATTAGGAAGACCATGGAATCCACTTCTTCATCTCTGTAGGGTGAATGTGACCATTATAGTATGTGGTTAGCAAACTTTAGCCACCGGTGGTTTATGTGCACGCGCTTGCACGCAAACACACACAAGCAGCTCGGGCTCGATAGGGGCTCGGCACCAGTAGGCAGCGTCTGATCCTCGATGATTGCTGAGCCTTGTAATGACCTCCGAACCTGTGAATCACAGCTCTCTGTTGTGAGCCTGTCACAGATTGGCAGTGGGCAAAGAACAGGAGAATTAATACTACATTAAATGTCAGGAATTCAAGGATTAGTCAGCTCGCGGAAAGCAGGATTTATGAATGAACAGCATAGCACGGCCAGGATAACCTGACACACCGGCGATGATAACAATAATGATGATGATAATTATCATCAGCAATTAAAAGCCAAAATGGCCAAACGACAGAGCAGAGCTAAATGAGCATCAAAGCTCCCTGGAGGACAGGAGCTCCCCTCCTCCCCTCCTCCCCTCTCCCTCCCTCCCATCCCGCCCCTACCACCGCTCGGCTCACACCACCACCACTCGTTCCAGCCTCCTGGAGGTAGAAAACTCAGTGGAGTGAGAGGAACTCTGCGGCTGGACAAAATGCTGCAAAATGACAGGGACAATAATGACAATGAATTTCATGTCTTCCAGTCATAGAGCCAGAGATGCTTGGCTGGGCTGACTTGTCCAATTAAATTGTTACAGGTACAGCGGGAGATAGAGTTATTATCCCAGATTCTTTTGTCAATTCCTCCTCTACCGCAAAGAAGGAAGGAAGGTGTGGCTGAATGGTGTATATATACTCTCAACAAGAGTCAATATTGCTTTAAAAGTTTAAAACTTGTACAAAATACTGAAAATCATTAGTTGTATTTTAAAGGCTCGGTGTGAATGAGTTTATCAGATCTCTTTATGGGAATCTTTGCCCATGTGATATATGTGTGTGGAGTCTGACAGTCTGCTTATCATTTTCTTACTAAATTATATATTTGCAAAGGCTATTTTCTAAGGCTAAAGCATGTCTATCTGTTGAAACTATCTGACCGTGATGGCTTGAAAAATCCTGAGGAGATGAACCCGAGCAGTCAAAGCCCGATCCCCAGTAAAGAAGGTCAGGACGGAAAATGTCACTGCCATAATGTACCCAGCTGCGTATGGGGAAAAGGGGTGGAAACGACAGCTTGAGGAAAAATTAAATACATGTAAATGGTGTAACGTTTGTAATTTTTTTTAAATTGCCTCATCCATAATAAACAGTATTAACATTATATTTAGATTTCTCCACATTTTGTTGCTTTCTAGAGGCAAAAAAGAAAAAAAAATCTGCTGGTCTAAATCTGAGCAAATATAAATAGCTCATAAAATACCCCCCTCTCCTACTTACTTCTGCTAAATGAATAAGGTTGACAGATCACTGCTCAGATAGTGGCCATATTCCCTCAGTAGTATGTTGCCTTTTTGCAGTGCATGGGAATCCACATATCCTCGAATGCTAAATGAAGTCTGACAGATAGCCTAGAGAAACAAAGTTGGGAGTTTGAAGCTACAAGGGAGACCTTGAGTGAATGGGACATGCTATGTACACCCTGGCTAACAATCAACATATGCTTTGTTTTCCTGATGCCAACACGAGGCACATATAGCCTGCAGAAAGATGGATCCTGGGACTGGTTGGAACGCGATGCCCACTGGCTATTTTCTGTTTTAAAAAAAAAAATGTTGTTTCTAATTTGTTTATGCTCGCACAGACAGCAATTACACGGCTGTGTGCAACGCAAGATGTTTTACTCAGAAGTTCTGATCTTGAATTTAAGATAACGGACAAATAAATAAAAATCTGTAATTGTACCTTTTTATGTATTGTAGTGTTATAACTTTAGTGGCAAAGAGGCTGTGTACATCTTTCTGTTCCGCTCTCAATTTATTAAGCCCTATTTTATTTAAAAGTAAAAACAGTTAAAGGTATGTTTAGACTGTGAACATTAATTGGAGCTCACAAACCCTCGAACACACAACCCAGCTCTGCTTTTGGCAGCGCGTTCTGAGGAATCTTTTGTTCCTGCAGTCGAAACGTCTGCCGTTGTAAAAGTTAAATCCTTGAACATGATTTCCTCACACTTGTTGTTCAACCGAGATGAGAAAAAACAAGTTTCTCAAGCACACAAAACGAATAACGGGGCAGATTTAGTGTTCTACAATTTGCAGTCAGATTGCTGCCATCAGCGTCTCCAGCTGTGATAAGTGCCATCATTTTTTAACATTGCACAAAGTGATGCATAGTAATGTTCACAGCACACTATATATTGTTCAAGGAAAGATTTCATGATTTGTAGCTTTGAGGGTCATAATAAACAGCAGTTCCTGCGGCTTGTCTTTCATGAACCTGGAAGAGCAGGAGGACAGGAACATGTGCAGGGACGACAATATGTGCTGTGGATCACTTCTTACCACACAGACGTGCTCTTTTATTCGCTACGAAACTGTCGGCAGCTTCACTCGCCGGGACAGAGTTTGCGGCTCTGAAAAGGACTTCATTTCATGATAGCCTTGAACTCTGATTTGACTGATGTTAGTTGGGTTAGGTATGGCTTTGTGCGAGCGAGGGAGGGTTTCGGGGATGATGACAGGCAGCATGATGAGTTAAGACGCTGCCACGGCCCAGCAATGAGAGAGAAATCAGAAAATCTCCTATCCCCCTCTCAGTAATGAACCACACCTGTACACTGCTTTAAATACCAGAGAGAAGCTTTAAATGTCAGGTGCAATTAAAGCTTATGATTCAAGGCTGCACCAATCAAATCAAGGCCTCCGAGTTCACCCAAGTCTGAGAGAGCAAAGGCGAGATGGTGCAGAGATGCCATGGACCGCTCTTCCTGTACCTTACACTTCAATGAGCCACCAAGCCCAAAGGTGATTGTAAAGTTTACTACCAGTAGGCTGAACTTCTCCATCTTTCCAAGTCCACAGCTTTATCACGGGAAAGGTTTACTACTTTTTTTTCAGGTATATGGGGTGAAAAATAATCAGAGAACAGGTGAAATGAAGGAAAATATAGGTTTTACTTTACACCTGAAGTTTTGGGGATTTAAACTGTTTTCATTATTTAATCATTCATTATTTAGCTGATTTGCATGAGAGCCCACATACTCATTTATAAATGTAATTTTTGACAGTGATAATATATTTTACTATCAAATGAAAACAGCTGGAACAATTGTGTTTAAAAATGACTCAACTGTTAAAACTCCGCTTTTAATTTTAAACTAATTTGGCCTTTATCTAGTTATACATAGCACATATTTTAGCACAGGCAATGATCTATTACGGTTTTCATTGTTCTATTGTTAACAAGATCAGTTTATTTCTCTAATAACGGGTCGACATTTATGTTCCTGCTCTTTTCTCGGTGAACGTTCCGTTTTGGAGCCTGAATAAGATTTGATGTTTTGGGGGGTAAATATGCGGCTAGAAGTTTAAAGTTCCCAGACCCCAAACACTGTTGCTTTAATTTGCCCTCTGTAGCACAGCCTACATTTTACTGTCGAGCTGCTGACTAGGCAGCTGCGTTTCCCGCAATCACACTAATTGGTCTCTTCTGCTGCTCACCTCCAGCATCCTCATATGTTCATACAGATAGCAAAATAAGGCTCCTAAAGAAAACACAAGCCAGGAATAATGAGATATCTCAAAGACTGCGGAACGCAACAGAAAATGGTGACATTTTAGTTTGAACCCGGCTGACACGTCTTAAACAACTCATAACAAAAGAGGACACATAAGCTTCATTCCACCTATTACTCAGAGATAAGTTCATGAATTAATTCACAATATGATAACTACAGAGGTCTGCTAAGTTGTAAGAATTCTTTCAAACAACTTCAGAAAATTCCAGGCAGGCAGTCATTCAAGGCAAACATGTCACAGCTTCCCGTGAATGAAAAATGAACACGAGGGGGGGGTAAATAAAGCAATATGACCAGAGGGACCAGGAATTCTGCGGATAAGTGTCAGCTGCGGAGAAAAAATGAAGCATTTACCTGTTTGTAATCCAATTTCATGATGGCTTTCTGTAGATATCGGACTCCTCCGTGAATGAGCTTGGTGCTCTGGCTGCTGGTGGCTGATGAGAAATCGTCTCCCGGCACAGGGGCAGTTTTAAAAGACCTGACAACGGGAGCCAAGGAAACACATCAACATTTGGATACTTATTGTCCCAAATCTTTAGAATGGATCAAGATGCCATTCACATATGCACAACTTTCCACTGTAATATTCATGACGAGAACAATATTGTGAGGCCATACATATTCCATTGGCTAAAAACAACAATCACTTCTGCGGGTATGACAGCGTGAGCCACAAAACAGAACTGCATGTTTTGTAGTGCACATTTAAAGGAACCAAACTCAGAAAAAGAAATCTAGAAAACATTTGATTACTTTCTGCACATTTTGAAAAGACGTAAAGGAGGAAAATATGACTTTCATAACATTTTTTAACAGTGAAATCGCTCTTTACTTTGTCTATTAGAAGCTTCTTTGGGGTCCCAGATGGTCTGTAAATCCCAGTTTTGAAAAGACGAAAGGAAGAATAAGCGCGGATTAGAAGAAAGGGTCTGAAACCCCCTCTACACTGCCAATAGACAACCAGAGTAAATAAAGGGGTAAAACACACTTTAAGAAGCCTCTAACTAGCAGCATAGATAATTGATTTGGTATGTAATGGTAACCACGTGAGGCTGCTTTCCCTCACTGGAAGAAGACAACAAAAGAGTTATCTTTTATTTTTTTGGTGACTGGACCACAGCCCACAGACGTGTTAAGGGGAGGAAATCCTCCCAGTTCAAACGCAGTGCCGCTCTAGAATTCGCAGCAGCCGTGTGAAACGGTCTTTACAGATGAAGCCCCAGAGAGACAGCTTGGAAGCAACTCCACCACAATGGCAAGGAAGTTACGCAACGTCAGGGCGGCGAATAGGCATTTGCAGGAGCATGCAGGGGCTGAACGAGAGTGTGCCATGAAAAATCACTTCAGAATGCGGCTCCCAAAAATGGTGGCTCCGGTGCAGTCGGGAAAAACTGGCATTTATTAATTCTTATTACCCTCAAACCTATATTTTAGTTGTGCATTAAGACTAACTATTTTAGTAAACCACATGGACCACAAAACACTGCAAACTAGCTGTACCTTTTATGATGTTTATATATATATATATATATATATATATTTTTTTTTTTTTTTTTTTTTTTTCTTACTGACAGTAAATTCTATAAACCCACCAAAACTTAAATGCATCAGTCAACTCAGTACTTTCTGATTTGTAGTACTCATCCGTAATTTAACTTGCAAGTTGATGTGGTTACACAACGACTATAAATAAGTTAACGTCTAAAACAGCTGGGCACTGATTTCTTTATTTATCTTAGCTTGAGTGAATACTGATTTTTGGAACTATTTTCAGATGTGGATGAATACACATTCGCCGTTCTGGTGAGTATATGCGGCAGCAGCAAGATTGTGTGTGTATGGAACTGATCTAAAATGAACTGCAGCGCCCTTATGCGTTTATAATAAAGGAACACGTCTGCAACTGTGTGGCTCAATGGTGTCTTTTTACTCAGACAAATCAGTTACATCAGGATTAGTCTAAACATACTTAGATATTTTTGACTTGTCACGGTGAGGAAAGGACAGGTATTATTGATGGATAATCCATTTAGGGGAGGTCCTGGTTTTGTCCAGGCTGGGTCACTGTCATGGCTTACTGGGGCTCTTAACTTTTTTTTGTCTAGCCCATCAAAATTCTGTGAGACCCTTGTAAATCTGCTTTCTGAGCTCCTCTGGATGGGGTCTTCTGCTATCAATGCAAAACATTTTTACCTGTTTAGCCGCCATCACATGCGATACTCAGGCTTATAGCATCCATGGAAAAACAAAACTAGTCATCCATTTCATTGTCATATGACTCCAGGGGACAGTACACATTAATAAATGCGTTTCATTATTATGCACATGTCTTTATATTCCTCGTGATGGATTTAGGAAAAAGACGCCATGTATTTTCGGTGACAAAGCTGTCAGACACCATCAAGCAATAAAAAACAATACATCACGTGCTTATTTATATTCCACTCCCAATAACATTTCAAAATATTGTCTTTCTCGATTAATCACAAAATCTGCATGTGGCGCGCAGACGGACGGTTAACGGAGACATGCTAACAAGCAGACTTGACTAATTGCGGGACAGGTCTTAATAAAGAAGATGATGGAGCTGGATTATCTAAAACAAGCAAAGCAGAACAAGACAAATGACGGCCGCTCTCAAGCTCACAGCAGTTTAGTCATACACGCACTACTGAGGAATCTACTATCACCACAAATTGTACATAACGGGTAATAACGAACAAGATGCTGAATAAGTTAATAAGTTTAAGTAGTTACTTTGCTTGCCCCCAGTTACATTAATAAGGGGCACTACTATGGCTGGGCAACACTGAATCTCACCTGTTTTTTGCTTGTGCTCCGTCAGATGAGCAGGAGCATAAAATGCAAGCAAGCCTCCTCCTAGCACTGACAGGAGTTCCCATTACTGCATCGCAGAATACCATGCCTCCTCCTGCACTGCCCTGATACAGCCCAGCTGGTGATCAACGAGAAAAAGAGGAAAAAAAACAGCAAATATTGCAGTAAAATTCATCTGTTGTTGAAATAAACTGCATGCAGGCCTAGCGTGGCAGGTGGACCGCATACAGAATGTATGGATTGTTTCTTGTTGTAGTTTGCACAAAGTCTGCAGACCTTCATTAAGGAAGCATGCAGTGGTAGAGAGCAGCTCACACTACTGTTTTTCTATAGGTCTTTTTTAATATTTGAGATCTATAATTCCTCATTTCTTTTTAGATTTCATAAAAAACCCCACTTGATAACTTTTGCATATGCAGAAATTACAGTGTGGGTGGGGACAAGGGAGGGTAATTATAGAAGAAATTTACTTTAGATAGTAAAATACTGTTTATATTCATTCATGTGCATTTGCAGTATTTAAGTTTGAGTACTTTGGCCCAGAGGTGTGCATATTATGTTGGAGAATCAAGCGCCAAGTCTTGCTGCTGCTGACGAGAAAGGGCAGAATTCGCAGCCACACATCGCTATTTGGCACTTAGTGAGGAGAAAATGACAATGTAGTAGATGTATTTACTGACAAAGACGGAGGCTGAATTCTCCTACTCCTCCTCATCGCGTATTTTTATGACAAACATAAGCAGACTGCTTTGTTTCCGCATGTTCATCTTTGCACTATAGGTAGTGGTTTTCAGCGTAGGCTGAGTAGTCTCCTACTCCTCAGTCTACTGCTGCACACTGAGTGAACGAGGAGGGGCTGCTCACACTCTGGCATTTTCCAGACCTTCTTGACTTCTGACAAAAAAGAAGTGGGACTCCCTGTAATGTTACAGACGGCTGTGAGCTTTTAGCGTCTCCACTAGCGAACAACAAAAGCACATTTCCCCTCTAAACTCAGGTGGTTTCATTTGAATAACTGTTTTCAGAACAAAGAGGTCAAATAAAAGACTCACACACGTCCATCTTTTAACACTGTTTTTTCTTCATGGATCATCTCATGAGTCCTTAGTTTTGTTTTGGGACCAACTAACTTATAACTGCATCTCAAGATACAACAGTAAAATTGTATTTTATGCATTATATGTGTCAAAAGTGACATTTTACTGCAAAAGATAATATCGGAGAGAGAAAGATTAACACTTGCAATGATTATTTTCACATTGTACTGGCACGTTTACAATTATCTGAAAACCTCATCCACCACTGGAAACATGACTTGTGCTGCCTCCTCTACTGGTCTAGAAGAAGGTCTGCATCTGCCTCTTCACACCAGGGTTTGGATGGTGAACCCATGAGTAGAAAAATCCTCCCCTCCAGCTGCTTAGAGGAGAAAGCCTTGCAGCTTATGCAAAGCTTTATCCAATTCCCTCATTATCCATTCTAGGACACTTTAGAGGGGCCGAAACGGAGTCGCCGCAAATTCCACTACAAAAAGGAGATCTGCCACACTGTGCCGACTAAGCCTCAGTGTCCGTGTGTACGGTAAAAATCTAATCAAACTCTCTTGGATGGAAAGCAAACTGTACAAAGCAGAGAGCACAAGTGTGTTTACTCCGTCTCCTAAAATAATTAGGTTTGTTCAATGATCAATGCATTTTACCAATGACCTTTTAAAAAGCCCAGTGTCACTGATACGGTGTATAAGAGTCCTTGAGCTCCACATTCATAACTATTACAAAGACATTCACTTTACACTATTTAGAGTCCTCTCAACCTTTTATAATTCAGATATATTATTAATCAAAGAAATTGACAAAGAAACTAATGGTTTGTCTGATTTTCACTGGGGCACAATCCAGCCAGCAATTGATTGTGGAACCAGGGACACCTGCAGCTTCAGAATACATTTTCACTTCCAGGAGGAGAGAAAAAAACAGCACCACGAGGAAATATTGCCCCACCACATGAATATGCAGGGACTTGATACCAGCAGTGTCATTACTAATGTTGCTGCCAATTACAGAGCATGTCATGACACTGTGATTCATGAATATTCATCGTTGACTGATATAGACAGCAGCAGTATGCACGGGCCTCTTTTCCCATTTTACTGTCTCATTGTGAATGGTGAACAGGTACCTCCATCATGCCATGGAGGCGCCTTCCAGCTGCAAGACAAGCTGTTCCATAAGGCATTGCTAGTTAACAGTGTGTTATATAAAGGTGTATAAAAGTGATGAAGTGCTCCCTGGCTCTAAAGAGCAGGCATTAAAGCATATTAAGTAGACATTTAAGCTTGTAAAGTGGGAATCTAGAAATGGAAAGAAGACACCGAGCAAAGGGATGCCTTCAGGGTCGGGCTGTCCAATTCTCAGAAAGTTTGATACCTGCCGATGCTTGGAGATGAAACGAGGTTTGTGGAAGTGACCGGCAGGTTTTGCAAACTACCTTGACTACAGATTGGGGAGAACAGAGAAGCTTCTTCCTCATTAAATGTACATCCAGACAAACAGTACGTGCAGCAATAAGTAGATGACTGATTAAGAACTTGCAAAGTTGATATCTATATGGTGAAAAACACTTAATTATATGGATTGGTTAGTGTTTAAATGTAATTCTGTTGATGCTTCATATAATATTTTCTGCAACTCAGAATGCACCTCTACATTTTAGAAACAATGTTCTTACACTATTGATATTTTATATGTAATGACATGCAATATCTACAAACATTATAAAGATCATGTAAAAGGAGGGCACCTATTACAGTCGGGTACAGCTATGCTAAAGTGTTGTGCTTGCCAACAGTGGAAGAAGTTTTCAGACTCCTAAGCCAAAAAAAAGATGGTTTTGCTCAGTCAACTGATCTTAATTAATCAACAGTTTATTGTGACTGATCCGTGTTAAATTTTGCAGCAGAAAAGGCTGTTGCATTCATGTTAACATCTTTTTATACTGTTTGCTGTTTAAACTTGAACAAATCGTTTAATATTTTGAGCTGACTATGCAAAGTAGAATGTTTTACTCTGCGATACATCACCTAATGTGGAGTGGAGAGTAACTTATATAGGATATAGAAATACCCAGGTGAAGTAAGTCAAAATTGTACTGCAATAATCATTAAAAACTCAGAAATGGGTAGTTAGAAGAGTAGCCCATACTTTTCACTACTAGCATCTGATAAATCAATGAAACCGCGAGGTTGAAACTTAAATGGGCCACACACAATATGCCAGTGAATAGTGGAACTTCTTGAAGTTAGGATGTGCTAAATGCAGCTGTGGTAATTATATAGTACATCTGCACCTCTAGTGTAATTATATATTTTATATCATGGTTAGATCTCCACAGGGAACAGAAAAACAAAACGGACCATTTCATGTGGACTAAAGGCTAAATAGTGCTGATGGAAGCCCACAGTATGAAGACCACTTGCAAACTGGAGGATGAAGAGCAACTTACTTAGACCAGCGCTGCGTTTTAGTGAGAACTGTTTGCACTCCGAAGTTTCTTTTGCGCAAGGCGCAGTTGCTGTTGACAGCCACACACGTGGAGCCACATAGCTGGTTGATGACGGACACCAGCGAATGAAGCGGTGATCACTGTTCATTCTCCTGCTCTCACTCTGGGTCGAGCCCTCAGGGAGCAGACAGCCGCCGGTCTGACTGTAACTGAGATCCATAAGCATCCTTTGACCTTGAGATGAGGATAGTGTCTTATCCACCAATAAAAGGCGTCTCCTGGAGATTTTCGGGTTGCACCCGGAGAGAAATTAATAAGTGAGGAGTCTGACGGTCTTTAAGCCAGTGAAGAAGATGCACGTCTCTTTCTCTTTGCGTTTGCAGGCCAACACATTGCGACTGCACATTTTCTCCGGACAGTGTTTAAAAAATAGAATCTCAAGAAACAACTTCTGTGCGCGTAAAACCAACTCCTCACTTTCAAATGACTGCCAATTAATTGCGCATATAAATGGGAAGTTAATTATTCTTCGGTAAAATGGCCAATTAAACCGCTAATTATGTTTTCATTTTAATTCTAAATGGATACCAGGATACACATAGCACGAACACTGAGCGTCCTGTCATCAGCGGTTTTAGACTAAACAGACGTGGGTCACATTCTGTTCCTGTGTATGATCATCGGATGTCAGCAGCGAAAGTTTAATTCAGATGCTGACAAAGTAGGAGAAGGTTAATAAGCAGAATCCACTGTGCTTCTGAAAATCCACAGTGCAGTGTGGGGAATTTCTATTTAGTGATCCCGGCATATATCCCATCAGAAAACGACTGGGCGTGGCCACACAGCCCTAATGGGGTTAGGCTAATTAAAAGGGTTAATTATAAGAAACAGGAGCTGTGTGATGTATGGCCAGTGAACAATAGTGTCCTCTAGAGGTGAGTGTAACCATGAAATACAGTTTTCTTCCCCCCCTTCTTGCACACTCTGTTCTCGTGTGCATTGAGTACAGTGCAGTGCGTAAAAGTGCTCTGAGACTGATGGCTGTTCTGCGGTTCGTATAATAACGCACCGGTCCACCAGAAATAACATATGATGGAGCCTGGCTGTGTGATGAGGGGCCCACGTCTCTACACTTTCTACTCGCTTCTCTCCTGGGCTTGCTGCACAAGCCAATACTCATCTAGAAAGATTTAGGCCAGCTCGATTGGCTACAAGGTGTTAGTGTAAGATTACACTGAGATCAGTTATTCCATCGCTGCAGAACAATAAGGCCAGGAGATTATTTTGGCCACTGCGTCAAACTTGAGCGTTTTCTGCGTCACTCTCCATTCTGCCCGCTCCTATCACGTTTCCCTCTCTGGGGACCAAATTGGGTCCCACATGACAACTGGCTACAGGCCCGCTAATTATCCCCCCCTTCCTCCTCCTGCAGCGCACATACACTAGCAGCGCTATGAATAGGCAGCCCACCTCCCAGACCCCACCCCATCTGAGGTCTAAATTTGGAACACAATTGAAATACAGAATTCCTGTCAGAAGATAACAAAGAATAATATTGACCCCTGCTTCATTAGGCCTAGTGTAGCAGCCTCATTGTGACATAACTGCTTAGATGTGCCAGTTTTATAATAAAGTAAGGACAATCAGGCAACAAATTAACTCAGTACTACTTTATATATATACTTATAAGCTGCACGTGTGAATGCCTTATTTTAAATTGCATGTTCAAAAAACAGTAAGGTTGAAAAGAATAACATATTTGTGTGTTGCAAGTCTATTGTATTAGAGAAATGCATGGAAGTAAATGTTGATGCAGAGGCAAAAACTTAAGTGGTTACTCCTTGGCCAGTGATTACACTATGACCAGACTACCATGCCATCTCAAACATGCATCATTTACTTTGCAGATACATTGAAACCATATCACAAACATCAATGTCAGCCTAAAACAAGCATGACGTAAGTCCTGTGCAAACACCAAGGTGTCTGAACTGAGTTTAGGTGGGTTTACCCTCCACTACATCTCTGCTAATGTCCATGTGGGAAGAAACACAGAACACATACCACAAGACAAACATACTCACCAGAAAAATTGGGGCTTGGGAAAGTTCCCGTGCCGATTGGTCCGCGTCGGAGTCGACGCCGATGACGTCGCGCTGTGAAACACGTGGGCCATGGTATCCAGAGCTCACATAAACAAAGCCACATTGGCCAGACTGGATAGTCGAAGCTCGTTTCGCTGTCAGTGTGCGGAGTCACTCGGTTCGCCTGCTTGGCACTGTCGCTACCGACGCTCATGATTTGGAGCTTTTACCAAAATTGATGAATACCACCTACATGCTTATCGCATGGACTGAAAGCCACGATCCTGATGTGAAAGAGGTAAGATTTACAAAATCTCTTTCTTTGCAATGTAATATGTGACTGCGCTTGACTCGAATCGCCATCTCCAAACCAGATTTTATTTTATTTTAATAATTTTCCATTGTTAGACTGAAAGCACACAGAATAGGAGTGTGACTCGTTGTTTTCTGATCTGTGGGTGAGACTGACATTTAATGAGAATTTTCAGATTGCTCTTCTTTCCAGAGAGTTGTCAGTAGAGTCAAGTGCGCAAAGTTGGTCTGTTCATGCCGAACAACACACTTTAAAACGTCAAAACTACTGCAGTTAAATTTCAATAACCTATGCACTTATTTTGTCGACATCCAAAAAAAAAAAAGAAAAAAGAAAAAAACCTTTTAGAAAAAATTTCCAAAACGCTTTATATAATTAGAAATGCTCGTTATTTGCGTGCAGTTGTGCAAGTTGTTTATAGCTAAATGTAAGATCCTGTGGTCATTTTTAAATATTGTTTTATTTTAATAATCTCGTAAATACCAAACGTGTGTGTTTTATTAGGGGAAGATCCAGAACAGAGTCGCTTTCTTCAATCCTGACAACCATACAACTCCTGACATTACCCATTTCAAGTGTCACCGGAAAACTGTCAGAAGACTTGAGGTAGGTTGTGGAAAACACAGATGTGCTTTTGTTTCATTTTATTCTGAAAATACCGACTAATGTGATGCACTGTTAATAAAGCTTTTCTTTGTAGTCAGTTTCTTGTGATTTTACACTGAAACGTTAAAACTTTTTGCCACATTTCAAACATTAATTTGAGAAATCCTGTTTTTGGTTTCCAGCCATGCCCTGCGTTCAGGCTCAGTATGGATCATCACCTCAAGGAGCTAGTCCTGCTTCCCAGAGCTACAGCTACCACACCGCAGGAGAATACAGCTGCGACTTCCTAACACCTGAGTTTGTTAAGTTTAGTATGGACTTGACCAACACTGAAATCACAGCTACCACTTCTCTCCCAAGTTTCAGTACATTCATGGACAACTATAACACCGGTTACGACGTTAAACCGCCCTGTCTGTATCAGATGCCCCATTCTGGAGAGCAGTCCTCTATCAAAGTAGAGGACGTCCAGATGCACAACTACCATCAGCAGAGCCACCTGCCACCTCAGTCGGAAGAGATGATGGCTCACTCTGGGCCTATGTACTTCAAACCCTCCTCGCCTCATGCCCCGAGTACACCAAACTTCCAGGTTCAGCCTAATCACATGTGGGAGGACCCTGGCTCCCTCCACAGTTTCCACCAGAACTATGTCGCGGCCACGTCGCATATGATAGACCAGCGCAAGAATCCGGTCTCAAGGCTTTCGCTCTTCTCATTCAAGCAGTCCCCGCCAGGCACTCCCGTTTCCAGCTGTCAGATGCGGTTCGACGGGCCGCTGCACGTCTCCATGAACCACGACAACCCCGGCGCGCACCGCGGCCTGGACGGTCAGAGCTTCGCGGTGCCCAGCGCCATCAGGAAACAGGCTGGCCTGGCCTTCCCTCACTCCCTGCAGCTTAGTCACGGGCACCAGCTGGTGGACAGCCAAGTGCCATCGCCCCCGTCCCGAGGATCTCCGTCAAACGAGGGTCTGTGTGCGGTATGTGGGGACAACGCAGCCTGCCAGCATTATGGAGTGAGAACCTGCGAGGGCTGCAAAGGATTTTTCAAGGTGGGCTGACATGACAGCGACCGTGAATGAGTGTTACTGTTTTTACATGAACGATAGATTGTGTCTTATTATTCGCTGCGCCATGTGTTAAATGTTAAACAGCACTAATAGAATCACATCTTCATTGCGAGCTATACTAAATATAATGAACTTTAGTTTAGTGCGCGCGTAAAAATACCAGATGACAGCCATGCCTATTTACACCTGACCTCAAAGGAAAAAAGCAAAATATGAAAAACCCCGAATGTGTATTTGCTGATGGTCTATTCCCTCATGCTGGTTTATACAGCACAATTCCAGACATGAGATGGGACTGATATTATATCGTTTTCATCTTTCATGGTTGTGCAGCAACCCAGTCCTTTATCATACATAATATAGAGCACTGGAAATAAGCCTAAAGAGTGACAATATGTTGTTTTTCTCTCTTTCCAGCGCACCGTTCAGAAAAATGCAAAATACGTGTGTTTAGCAAATAAAAACTGTCCTGTTGACAAACGCCGAAGAAATCGTTGCCAGTTCTGCCGTTTCCAGAAGTGCCTTGTCGTCGGAATGGTGAGAGAAGGTATGTTTGGGTCAGGCATTAAATTAATTTAGAGCTGTGGTTTATATTTTTACACGGACACGCCGGGAAAACGTGTGCGTAATACAGCGCTGGATTGTTAATTGATTTGATTGTTAAGCATTTACGCACAACAACATGAGTGTATTTTATTTAATTACATGTGTCAAATATTTTCCCACCCCAGTTGTCCGAACGGATAATCTGAAAGGTCGAAGAGGACGCTTACCATCCAAACCCAAAAGTCCCCAGGAGCCCTCCCCACCATCGCCGCCGGTGAGCCTCATAAGCGCACTCGTTAGGGCCCATGTGGACTCCAACCCCTCCATGTCTGCTTTGGACTACTCCAGAGTAAGTTAACACATTAATCCCAAACACAAAACACACGCACATTTAAAAAGGGGGAGAAGAAATATTCTGAGAGAAAGCGGAACAAGATTGACGGCCTTTCTGTGTCCAGCGTTTGCAAACAGTTCATCACCCTGAAAGTTTTCTATAATACCTCGCTGAATTGCAAACTTTGTCGGTCTCTCACTGCGGCATATTTTAAATAAATTGCAGAACTTAATAAAAGGAAGACATGAATTTAACAGTAAAAGGCTCCCTCTCCCTCTTTGAAATGGCCATTTGCAATTTCACGGATTATATATTTTAAAGGACCTCATTAAGGCGCTGTTTAAATTAAATTCCAGTTCCAGGCAAACCCTGACTACCAAATGACTGGAGACAACACTCAGCACATCCAGCAGTTCTACGATCTCCTGACGGGCTCCATGGAGATCATCCGGGGCTGGGCGGAGAAGATCCCTGGCTTTTCTGATCTACCGAAGCAAGATCAAGATCTCCTCTTCGAGTCCGCCTTCCTTGAGCTTTTTGTCTTGCGGCTGGCGTACAGGTGAGGCCGAGTAATTGCTAAATAAAACAATCTAGGCTTTAGTTAATCATCAGTCCCTCCTTCAAGCTTCGTTGCTTTGGGCTTTATTAGCTGCCCAATAATTAGAAGGCTCTTAAATTCCCATTTATTGCGAAGCGTAATTAACGACATTTTGTTATTAATTGCAGGTCCAACCCGGTGGAAGGAAAACTTATTTTTTGTAATGGAGTGGTGCTACACAGACTACAGTGCGTCCGTGGATTTGGAGAGTGGGTAGACTCCATCGTGGAGTTTTCTTCCAACTTGCAGAGCATGAATATAGACATCTCAGCTTTCTCCTGCATCGCAGCTCTGGCCATGGTAACAGGTGCGTAAAAGCGGCTGCGCCTTTAGAAGCTCCACCTGCCTTTCACCGCATGTAAACCAGAGAAGCGTTAATGTAACGGAAACGATCTTAATTCTCGGTGCCGTATTCTCTTTGTGTCTTTTATTCTTTAGAGCGACACGGGCTTAAGGAACCTAAGAGAGTCGAGGACCTCCAAAACAAGATAGTCAACTGCCTCAAAGATCAAGTGACGTTCAATGGCGGCGGTTTGAATCGTCCCAACTACTTGTCAAAACTCTTGGGAAAGCTCCCCGAACTGCGCACACTATGTACCCAAGGTCTGCAGCGTATCTTTTACCTAAAGCTAGAAGACCTAGTCCCTCCGCCAGCAATAATTGACAAACTTTTCCTCGACACCCTACCTTTCTGAGTCCACTCTATGGCGAAACCTCAAAGAACTTCCTAAAGACTGTTTGAGTCAGACTTTTTAAACGTTATTATTTCTGAATATTTGCAAGCTCCGTAGGCTGATAGAACAACATATAACGATTATAAGGATTCATGGGGGGGAAAAAGTAACAGGAGGAAGAGGCAGACGGTTTGATTGCTGTGCAGGCCATTTAATTCCTTGAATTGTTTTGTTCCTCTCTCTTCGTGAGTGCCAAACGAGTGAATTATTGCTGGGAGTTTCTCACCAGTGGACAAATTGTCAACAAAGTTAACCTGGTCTTGCAATCACTTACTGTTTATTTAACATCGTCTCTACTGATTCAGTATAAGATGTAATATATTCCATATATATAAATATATATATAAACACACACACGCAGACACTGTATATTATGATAGATTATGTGATGCCTCCAAAGCATCGGTTTATAACATGTGTACAAAGTTTGTTATAATGAAAAGATTTAATTTTCTTTTTTGGACTTGTGCCTATGTGTTTCTGACAGGATCCCAAACGTATCCAGAAAAGACAACGCATGTTCTAGGTTGTTTTTTTATTTCTTTTCTTTTATAGGCACTTGCTGAGGTGATGTCTATATATAATATATACCGGACACTATGTAGTCTGCTAGATTTGATACAGATTCGTAGTTATGGCACTCCTTTTATGTATGACGCATATGTGGAAAAATATTTCATCTGTATAGAAAATGAGGGACCCATGGTGTTTGTAAAACTGTCAGACATTCCTTGTTTGTATGTGCTGTAAGTATTGTTGCTGTTGAATATAAACGTTTCTATATATTTATTATTTCTATTGCCAAGAGCTACACTAAGCATGGTGCAATTTAAACGATTTCAAACCATCCACGTTCATGCTGAGCACGTTGTCTATGTTTTATGTCTTATAAACGTCTAGGTAGTTATGATTTAACACGATTGGAAATGAAGGAAAAAAAAATCCATCTTATTATGAAGAGGTTCATGAGTGTGTGATATAGGCCTATACACCTTTGGCGTCACGATGTACTTACGACTTCTGTAACGCGTTTGGTTCCGAATTCAAAAACTTTAGAGAGAAAGAAATATTTAATGTTTACAAATAAAACTTTTAAAACAATTCTTTTGCTAAAAACCTTCTCTGAAATTAATTTATTCTTCAAATTCAGACCTTTATAATCGACGTGCGATACTTTGGCACAGGGGCGTCTTTTTCCCATTTAGACTTCTTCACTGAATTTCCCCCAGGTATTCTGATCAGCGCTCAGGCCTGTTTGCGCAAAACACGCGTTTTAATAACACTAATAGCATTTCGTCTTATTTTAAAATGTGAAATAATGCAGAGCTATTTAGTTGAAAATGTCTGAAGCCAGTTATTACATTTAAAAATTGACATTGGTTTTATTTTTAAATTAAATAAGTTTAGCTTTAGACAAATTTATACTGTTTTATAAATGCAAATATTTATAATTTGACAAATCCAACCGTTTTATTTACGCCTATTTCGACTGAATATTTCACTCTTCAAAATTGCTGGTAAATCTGGTAAATGCAGCATGCGAAAATATTTTTCTTAGGCTTCCATGATGTTTTATTAGTGCATCTCGGTCTGAAAGAAAAAAAATAAAGATTTCATTTTCTAATGTCACTCTGAGAAAAAGCAACAGTTAAATATAAGAGTCTTAATTTTACATATTTTCTGGAACCTGTATAAAGGAACATGGCTTTTGTAATTCAGTTTCTCTCTCTGGATGTTCTTTACAAATGCGAACATCGATGAAAACAAGACTTCAAGTCTTAATGTCGACTAGTCGAACAATTAAGAACTTAGTGTCTAACCTTTATATTACTTCAGTTTGTACACACGTTTTTTTTCTTTTTTTTTGAAATCGCTTCATTTAACGTCTCCTTTAGTATTTAAAATGACATAGTTAACCTGTTTTAACCTACCGACAAGTCACATCAGAGCCAGAACTATTTTAAAGTCAGCAAGTTTTCCGGCAATAAAACACCGACTGCGTTCAATTTAGCATTACCACCAAGAAGGGAATACATTCGGCGAGCTGCTGTAACGCTGCTTTGTGAAATGTGAAACCTGGTTGCGCACAGGTAGAGAGCTTTTCTATCGTGCGTCACGGCGCTCCAGCTGACTGAGAAATCATGAAATTATACTGAACAAAGAAGACATGATGCACAAACATGAACCCTTTCTTTCTTTTTTTGTACAGTTGTAGGCTGCAAACCTTTGATGAAAACGCAAAGTAACCTAGTTTGTTTTATTAGATGAATTGTACCCGGCAACCTCCCACAATCCCTCTGGGAATCCAGTTCTGGTTCTCGTTCCACTTTGCCGACCATTATATTACACAGGTAAAATCTGATAATGTGTATCCTTTAATCCCATATACTGATTACTATTACGCAGCGGTTTAAACCTCTTCCCTGCGCATCACATCTGCATATTGTGGAGTGCAAAAAGCCGAAATAAAAGTCACTTAAAGCGGCCGTGATTGGCCTGAACAAAGTGAAGCAGGGCCGCTGTCACAAAGCCTTTCCTTTAGTCTATCAGGAGAGAGAAGTGACGCCTGGCTCTGAGGCATGTCTGGGACTTATCCACAGCGATTGCACATTTATCACATGATCAAGATGAAGGGAACAGCTTATTTTGAGAGATATTAGCAGCAGGCAATAAATTGTCTAAATAATTAGATCGTCACTGTAAAGTGCTAATTCCAAGGCAAATTGGGATCACGTTCAGAACCAGTTTGCTGACATTTAGCAGATCTGCTGAAAGGGTACATTACAATGTCACAAGTTTCCTCTATTGACTCTAAGTACAGTTAGGTTTTAAACATGTCTATCTCAATACAATAAAACGTGACACATGTAGCTAATACTTCTGTCAGTGTTTGTGCATGATTATGGAGGACTTTGAGTCTAAATTCATTAAATGCCTAATTCCCTCCCCACTCTTGACATCAGTGGAAGGTTGATGGTGTCAGCGTAAGCTGGTCTAGAAGAAATGAAGAAACAGGAATCATTTCCAAGTTGTCTTCAGCCCGTGCACAGGGAACAACGACCACAGGCAGCAGGTGAAGTTGGCCGTCTGCTGAGAACACAGCCTGCGTATCTGCTGCTAAGTGCTTGCACACAAAGCGAGAAAGGCTTCGAATTATAAAACCGAGTCTCTGCTTCTCAGGATTCACTCTCACAGCAGCACCACGCACATGTGCACGCTGTGACGATGGTGGATTGTGTTGCATGCACAGCCGCATTTACGTCCAGCTCTGTGATGCAATATGACAGACGCACATGTAGCGGATTAAAAGTGTTGTAGCTAAGGCGTGGGGGTGTTTAGTCTGGTGACCCTTTGATACCGTAACTGACCATACAATGTTATTTTTTATTAGCCTATAATATGTTAAGCTGCCACCTGTTTGTGTTTCAAGTCGCTTCAGTCTGAAAGTCCAATGAGTAATCTAACAAGTTGAAAAGCCGAGGTAAGATCATCACTTCATCTGATATCAGCGATGGAAGAGCATTTGGGCGTCCACTTTTTGCACTCTATAAGAACTTGGCAGAAATCTGACGAGGAAGTTTCACTTCAACTCAACCTGCAACTTTGCATTACCCTGTTTTGAAACAACAACAGCAAGGACTAGAGTGGGGAAGCAGTCTGTAGGATACATGGCTGAATAATTATAAGGATGCACAAATGCATAATAATACAAACGTCTGTTCCACATGGCACAAAACTATAAGCCTGCATGCCTCTCACTGATGCAAAGCTGTGCCATAGATCTACTGATGCAGGATCCAGCAGATGAATTAGGGATTTAAGACTTTTTTATTTTGCATAAAATTACTATTAAGTATCATCGTGCAACACTAAAAGTGATTTTCAGGTACAACGTGAGAATCTTATAAGAAAGCTTGTTAACAATTGACCTGATCCATCTGGCTAAACACTGCAACCTGCTCTTTATTACCTGGCTCTCATTCAAATGAAAGTCATTTAAACAACTAAGCTTACATTCCTTGCGTCTCTTCAGCGGCCCTTGGTTATGCACCTCCTTTCAATTTCATTCACCCGGTCCTCACTGCACCTCAGCGTCACTTTCTTTCATCTTACCTTTCCCTCTGTTCGGGCGGTGAAAGCACTTTGCTGCGCGAGCCTGCAGTAAAACATGTTGATTACACAACTTATGAATCTCATGAGTCCTGCCGACTATAGCTCTAAACAAAATGAATGAATAATGAGCAGAATGATGGCCCTTTGGATACGACTGTCTATAGTTATATTACTGTGACTATTTGATTTACCATATTGAAATGCCGATGATTGTCCAATAAATAATGCAAAAAGCTGGTTTCCGAGTGGCGAGGCAGGAAAAGAAATCCACCTTGCATATAGATGGAGGTGAGCCGTGTCTGTCCCTCTCAGCCTGTGGCCCAGAGCAGCTTTATCATTCATAGGACTAAACAGACAATCAATTCAGCAGCCATGTATGAAGGATGAAGGGATGCGACAAGCTGTGAATGATGAGGAGCCAAAAATCAAAGGCCTCACTCCTTCTTAGCTCTAATGGCCATTACCAGCCCAGACAGCACCAGTAAAATGAGGTTAATCATTCGCACGGATCCTTTCAAAGAAGATTGACTGAACTTGATGTCTAGTCAGATCACTCATAAATATTTACTTCATATTAAACAGCTGTGTACGCTCCGTTATTGCACATTGATTTCTGACAGATGCCGTCAAAATTATTGTTTCAAGTGTGATCAGTAAAATCTATTAATGTAATGCTTGTACCAAGACTCAATTATGCTAACCAGGAGAAATTAATAATGGAATGAAATTGACAGATTGTAATGTCAAGACGGGTTTCTTCACTTTTCTTCTGCTTGAAAATTTATATTTGCGGGGGAAAAAAGGAGAATGTTTTTTTATGGATTATCATATAATCACCAGAAACCACAAGAGTAAAATGGTACACTCACTGCTTATCGATAGTATATTCTCTCTGCTCAAATTATACAATTGAGGGCTACAGTTTAAGTTTATGGGCCGAGTATGTATCAGTATTGAACACACGGGCTCGGTCCTTTGACCTTATTGACAAAATGAAATCGGAAATTCCCTTTATAGAAAGAGTTAATGTTTCCTCAGGCAGACATGTTTCCGATTCAATTAGTTTTAATGAAGCCGGTGCTCAGTGGTTACTGAAGTAGAAAAAACAGGCATAAATGCCTGATGGTAATAGAGGACATATTAAGGAGGAAGGGATCGGACACACAGTGCGTGTTTCTAAGTGGCGAAAAATGCCTCTATCTGGCTGGTAGGAGCCGGCGGCTTGGGAACCAGTGAATTGTATGAGCCTCAAATGATGCATTTGGTCTCTGGGGCAAGGCTAGAGGAGACTGAGGAGGCAACAGTAAAAAAAACAGAAAGAAGACGACCCTGGTTTTGATGATGTCATTACAAGTACAAATCTAAAAATCTCATCTGCACCACTTTATCAAGACAGCCTTCAAAATGGAATATATTAATTTGTAAGATTTTTAAACACCCTGCTTATGCCTGGCATTTCCCTCTTCTTTCCCATTTACTCCTACCACTGTTAACAATGCGACGACCGAATGCAGGGATGCAAACTATCCCTCCATCTCTTGCCAGAGTGTAAAATGTCAACATGGTCAGATGCACTGGCTCCGTTCCCATAAGGACGCGCCGTTATCCTGCGTTACGGTTTGTGCTGCTGCTCCACGAAGAGTGAGACGTATTAAACACGCCCATGCACACGTAATCTGTTCATGTCTCCGAGTCAAGTCATGTGTGTGGTCAATCATCTTCACAGTGTCACAACGCCTCCATCTGCAGTCTGCTTTAGAAGCTCTTAGCTTTGCTAAATAAGAGCAATATGAATAAAAAAAAAAAGGAATATAGACAACCTGACGACCAAGGAACTGCAGCACCCAAGTTGTTATTCTCTCTTCTTATTACGTTCGTCTCTATTATCAGTCTGCCGGGTAGCAAATTAAAGTAAAAAGAAAATATGTTGAGGGCTCTTTGAAGGTTGAACTCGTTCTTATAAGCACCATGCACAAGGACTCTGTAGTGTCATCCCTCAATTCAACAAGCAGCCTTAGAAAAAAAAAAAAGGCTGTGATACACCTACCTCATCTATGTGTATTCATACTTTTAAGCCGAGAAATAAAAGGGCTCGACTTTAATGCGATTATTCAAAGATGTTCAACAATAAATTAACTTTATGACATATTTTACCCCAGTCTTTACCCATGCTGCCTACCAGGAGGTGAACAAGTCTGAAATTCACTCCCACTTCTGCGCAGCAAAAGGGCGTCCGAGGCCTCTACATTTGCTCACATGGATTCTGAACAGATCCATCATAGTCATGTGGTCACAACACAAACTGATGATGGTTTTACTAATCTCCCGCAGCACATCCACATACATTTATATATAGTGAGAAAGTGCCAGTAGATAGCGGAGTGGTGGATTCTTGAGGGGTCAAGAGGGGAATATAATGTGTGTTGGACAGAAGGGAAGGACAGAGGGGGTTGTGTGGTGTGTGGTGTGTGGTGTGTGTGTGTGTGTGTGTGTGTGCTTGTGTGTCACAACAGACAGAAGAGATCCAGCCCAGGCTCCCACACAGCTTTGTCATATCACTAGGAGATTAGGAACACACACATGTCAAGCTAGACAGAGCCTGCTGCAATAATGCACCTGCCAGCTCTCGAGATCCACTCAACCCCTGTTCAACCCCTTGTTCCGACACGCTAACACCAAGACTCACACAAATGAATGTGCCAGCTTTTAAAATATTGACCCTTTTATTTAATCTGCACGTAGAGTAGTTTGAGATCAGTGGGAATCAGGAAACGTGAAAAGGTGCGTCAGGCATTTTTAAATTTGTCAGACACAAAGAGGAACAAATAAAACGCGCCGTGAGGAGTGTTAAAGGAAAAAAGGACTCCAACACGCATACAGCGAGAGATACATAAAATATCAGAGACAGGAAAAGGTTGGGTGCTGGGAAAAGTGGATATTTTACATGAAAAGCCTGACGGGAGAAGGTCGTTGTCTTTCTTCATGACAGAGTTCTCCAAGAAAAGGAGAGAGGGGAGGCTCAAAGAGATTCATCTCCACCAGGATTCAAGGTCATCCAACCTAGTCATCCTAGAAGCACTTGAAAAATATGGAGTGAAGACTGGAGATATTCTTCCCCCCAAAAAGGAGTGTAGAGTCTGACTGAAGAGAATCACTGACCTTCAAACAAGCTCTCTATCCATATAGAGTAGGGGAAGACATGCACAATCCATCAAAAATGCACATGAACTTTCCCTCTTCAAATAGTTCCCGCTTGAATAGCAGTCAATGGATCAACTATGAATATTGCATGTACTGAATTGCAGGGGATCAGATTGAATTCACAGTGAAAAAAGAAAAAAAAAAGAAAATCTGTGATATTAGAATATCTCACTTCAAGACTGAATCTCAAAAATTCTGATTTGAAGGAAATAATTTTCAATTGTATTTAACTATGAGGGTGAAGGATGGATTTAAACCCCTTTGTCTCGATTTCTTTGCTGTAAACACTGAAAATGTAATGAGAATAAAAGATGTAATACAAAAAATAAAAAGTGTAATAAAAAAAAATAAATAAAAAAAAATCCACCCTATAGTCATGAAATTGCCTTTTGCCACAGTCTCTCTTCAGGAATGGAAGGATCAGTGTTAATTTTCAGCCGGTCTTTGATTGGATGAACCTGCCTGCCTCTTGCACGACATGGATACCACAGGTCAGTGGCTGGTGCAGTGTTGCATGAAACAAACAAATAGAAAAAGGCACCTTGTGGCACTTGACTCTCAGCAGAATGCAACTGAAGGCAAGCCTGCCAGCGTCCTATAATAACGACCAGTGCCTCATAACTACAATAAAAGACGGATTAAAAACTGGACATGGTTGTGAAAGAAGAAGCATGTTAGTGCTTTAAAATCCAGAAAGGGGCAGCAGCTGAGCAGAACAGTGAGCGGTATAAAATAGATATAATAATGAGCCGCAAAACCACAGCAGAACATTGTGTAGGAGGGACAAATGTGAATAATGAATAGGGATAGAGAGGACGCAAACAAAGTGTTTATTTGACACTTTAAGACACTTAAGTTTAAGAGTTTAGCAGCATATAGAGGGCTTTTAGGAAACACAAAGATTTAATACATGTTTGTTAACAGTGCAGGATCACTGGCTTGCTGTGACACATTAAGCACAGGCTTTCCTTAAGGAGAAACCTGGTGGTTGCCATTCAGTCACAGTAAAATTCAAATCACTGCTTACTGTGATCCACTGAGATGCATTAACTGCAATATTTGTTGCCCCCATGAAAACAAATTCAAAGGGTTTAATACACTTTCTCTGGCACTGTACATCACCTACATGTTAGGCTCTGACCCATGACTGACAATTTTATGTATTCTTTATGGTATTTTAGTGTTTGTAATTTCCTGGAAAACTGTTTAAAGATCCTGATGACTCATCCTGCACTCGTGGGCGTCCACTAATTTTGCATCCAATGAAAGGCTTTCTTGAATTTTCATGTCAATCCCTCTCCCTTTGCCTTTGCTTCACCGCCTGCTTCAGATCTGGGCTTGAACTGGCCACTCGGTGCAGACTAGGCTAAACATGAGGAAGCAAACAGCTGCTAGCCGTTTCACAGAGACTCTAATACCACACTTTAAAGATAACATGCACAGTGCTGCTTTCAGACAGCCATTAGGAATGCCACCGATTTTGCACATGAAAGCCTGTATGAAGTAGTTGTATGAAGCTTTTGGTGGATCCAGGAATATTTGTGCAAAATCTGATAAACTTCTTAAGTGATGCCCCTTGAGTCAACGTAATTTGAATACAAAATCTTTGAAAATGAAAGAAATGGGGGTAGAGGACATTACATGACCTCTGAAGCCTGCTCACACATCTCTGCTTGAGGCTCCAGGCTACACCAGCCGCTACTATACTAACACAGCAGAATCACTGATCAAAGTGCTGGCAATCAGGTTGCATTGTGGGTAATGTAGGTGGCAGGGATTTGAGAAAAATAATGAACGGAATAAAAAAAAGAAAGATGATATATCTGATTGTGCTGTAACTATTTCAAAGTTAAAATTTTAAAATCCTTTTTACAGTAATATCAAAGTCAGAAAATTATCAGGTTTGGAGGTAGAGTTGCTCATGGAAGGTATAGAGGCTAGGAGGAGGCAGGGAGAGAAGGCACAAGAGAGGGGAGAGGGGAATGTAGAACAGGACAGCCAGGCCGATCATCCTGTGATAAGACGAGGAAAATAAGTCTGATTATCACAGAGGCCGGGCGCATTAGACAGACAGTTGGGAGTCATCTCAAAACTCAGGAGGGAAGAGGCAAGACAAGAGGTCACAATTATGCCCCGCTAGCTGCACTCCCCTCCTCCTCATGAAGTCCTCTAATATATTCGGTTAGTTCCTGTATGGCGCGGAGGGGAAATTCTAATTAAAGGGTGGGGGGAATTTTGACACATGTGAGGCAGAGATCAATATTTAGCACCATAATCAGCCATTCTTGATGGCTTGACGGTGTCACTGTGAGCAGACTACGACTCTCCATTAGAGCGCTGGGGAAAGAGCAGACAGGCAGGCAGGCAGGCAGGCAGGCGGACAAACAGGCAGACAAACAGGCAGGCTGCACAGAAAGCGCCAAACTCCGAGCCATCATGAATCAAAGCAAGTGATGCCTCTCGTGCTCCATTTTGCTGTGCTTTTTATCTTCATTCGTCCTCTTAAAGGAGAAAAGTGAACTCTGTCAGAGTGCTTTGTGAGAGTGATGCAGGGGAAGTGCAAAAGAAAGGAAGAAAAATGTCATAGAGAGGACACGGTAGATCAGGAGGAAGTGCAGCTGTCAGGACTTTGGACTCTAGGATGATTGTAAGGTACACACGGCCCTGTCTGTTGAGTGATCTCTCCTTTTGGTTTGACAAATATTTTAATTCAGTAAAGGACTCTTACATTTAAAGTAAAAACACAGTGTAAAACACACACAATTACAAGTAAAAGCTTTGCAATGAAAACATTAAATAACGCAAACTAGTAGTATCAGTATCAGTAGCAGCAACATTTACTAAAATGGCATTCATATTATACTATAATGTTTGGATTACCATGTCTAATTAAAGCTGTTGGAGGTGGAGCTACATTTGATTTAATTTAACCATTTCAGCAAAAGGTAGTTCAAACTTTAAGTATTTCATTTTATAAAACTCGTATGGTTTGTATGTAAAATGTTAACTAGTATCTAAAGCTGTAGCGTAAACAAGTAGAAAATTTCCCTTTTAAGTGAAAATCTATTATAAAAATTATAGCTATTTTTGTTTTTATATTTTTTGTTGGAAAAAAATAAATTTATTAGTGTTATTTGCAAATGTTCATCTCATTTCGTCATCATAACCGCAGTTACTACTCACACAACATTTGCACCATGTGAACACGGCTGCTCAGCTGACACAGATAGTGACCACTGGCTCCAGTATCAAGAACATGGTGTTGTTTCCAGAGGGCAAGGAGGGAGGGCTGAGGAGGGGTGGGGGGGCAAAGGAACGGGCATGAGGCGGTGTGTGTATCTGTGTGTGTAGGTGGGAAGCGGGTGGAGGGGGGTGCAGACCAGCCCAGGTTGTCCCCTGTCTCCATGTGTCAGCCCATCTCCTTGTTCTTGCGTGTCACTGACACACACGTGGGTACTTACCAACCCAAGTTGCTCCAATTAATGGCTGTCCCACTGCGCTGTCCGATGTGCGGTGTGCTAGCCCGGGTGACAGGATATGGTCTGGGATCTGTCTCTCCAGTGACATAAGGAAGGAATTTTAAGAGGGAAAAGGGATGCAAACACGCACCGGCTCACGCTGCGCCCAGATAGGTAGATAACAAAGACTCTTGTAAATGAGTGGCAGCGAGGAAGGCATTGAGGATTCTCTAATTACTCGCTGCAATCTATCTCAGTCACTGGCCTTCTAATTTGATTTATCAGAATGCATGAAATCCCCTGGAATAATGCCCTTATTAGAAGGACAGAACTGACGCGGGGACAAGAGGTCTGCCGAGAGGAGGAGGGGAGAGGAGGTTTAAGCATCAATTACAGTCAAAAGGAGAATTAATAGTTATTAATCCACAAACATAGCTATCGTTCTCTCCGCTAACTCTCTGCCACTTGGAGACAATCCCTTTCACACTTGCCCTGCCACACACAGCGGTCACACATACTTCCACTGCATGCACATACCAGCATTAGCATCTCACACACACAGGCGTTTTTCTGTTGACACACACGAGGACACACAAACATACAGAAAGATTCAGACACACACGCGAGCATAAAAATAAAACAAAACACAGAAACGGTAATAAATTCAACAGAGCTAAGTAATAATGATCATTTAAAAAATAACAAGCAGTGTGTACGAGCAGGATAACGGTAACAAAAGCAAGAAGCCATAAATATCTCTAATACCCCGGACGGTTGAATCCTTTAGCCCACCGGTAGATCAAAGGTCTTTAACTCTTTAACTAAATTCTTGACTGACAAATTCAATTGCTGTCAGTATTGCAGGGCCCTCAATGTAATATGTGCATTTTGATTCAATTTGCCCCGCAAATACATACATATACATATTGTTTATCCGGTTATGGGTACAAAAAAATCAATACTTATATCTGTGCTTTGTCATTCCTAAGTGCATCATGAAATAGCAAGATATCCCTCTAATTGAATCCAACAAAACCGCACAGATTGTTAATTTTGTGCTATTAAGCTTTTGCAACATTTACAATGTCTTCTTTTTGCCTGTTGATGACTCTTGTTTGTCTCCTTGTATGGGAAAATAACATTTTATATATTTGAAAATTTAATTTGGAAAGGTCAATTTCTAAACAAATAACAATAAATCAAAGATGAGGGATTCTTGCATCATTTTCAAGAAGGGGAATTCAAGCTAGGAAAGGAATAGCTTTCATAATGCTCATATTATTAGAAAGATTTTATGTATTTATTTTTTTTTTTTTGTGCAGGATGAATATTTTGTAATTGCACCAAGTAGAAAATCATTATTATTCAAGTCATTCTAATGAATTGACAGGTTACAACTGCGTTTTGTTAAACCGGCAGGGTCACGTGCACAACAAAAAGACGGCTTGTCGTGTTAAATAATTTCAAAGAAGGCAGCAATGCAGCGGTAGGTGACACACTGGTCTGAGTTTTTATGTTAAAGCCTATGGTTTTTGTTAAAGGCTTGCTGAGTGGCTGAAAGGAGAATGCCAGTGTGCTGTTGCCTTGCTGTCAGTCACACAGAGGCAGTATTTAGACAGGGAGCTGAGAGGTCTGCTCCGCCGCCAGCTCCTGCCTTTTAAACAGCCCTTTCCTCAGAGAGACAGCTTAGCACTGAGTGCCAGTCAACCTCGCCTGCCCGGCCATGCAATCCCCCTCTTATACACACGCACGCACGCACACACTCACAGACACACGCACACTTTGATAGCCTCGTCGCTAAAGAACAATTTGGCAGAAGAGGAGAAATGATCGTTTATGGTCAGACCCAAAGGTACATTGTGATGGGTCTATCCCGCTGTTTCAACAAAGTGGAGTGAAAGGCATCTGGACAGCAAATTCATCAGCATTACTTGAATGGAGGAACAAGCTCATACAGCATTACGTGGCTGACAGGGAAGATGAATATAGGCAACCCAGCGCATCGGGGATCCTCATAGACCTTCAGTCATGGCCTGTGGTAAAGGCTGAAGGATGGGAGAGAGGTTGTGGAGATAACACATCACGCCCTGTCTGCGTCCCATATTATGGTGCTGTCCTGTAGAGTGTCTGGGACAATACTGTGTTAGCTGCCAGAGTGCCATTGACATCATTGACAAACCTCTATGGTGTCAGGCAGTCACTCACACTTCTACTGGGTGTCTGTCATCATGCTCAAACAGTCAGGCACTGACACCTTTTCACGTGAATGAAGATTCTTCAGTGACTGATAAAAAAAATAAAAAAAATAAATAAAAAATAAAATAGAGGATGGCCTTTAAGGAGCGGAGGGAAAAAAAACACAGCAAGAATAGCACCTCTCTTCAAAAGGAGAGACTTATAATTTGCAATAATGGCACACCAATAGCTCTCGGAGAGAAAATTACAGGAAAAAGACAATCTGAAATATCCTTTTAACTGGCAGAAACACATCCATTGTAGACAGAAGTCTTGTTTACTTGGTAAAATGGCATCAATTAGGAGCGGATGGCAAAATTAGCATATTCTCTTAATGGACTGGCCTTTCTTGTGCGCGGCTCTCACACTGATTGTATGGAAGGGACATGTTAAGGGAGACTGAGAAAAGGTCAGGTGTCTGCACCGTTCAGGTGATCATATTTTTCACCAAACAGCTGTGCATTCTCCATGGCTATTGTCATGTTATACTGCAGCTGAGAGCAACATTCCTGCATGCGAAGAAATTTCATTTTAAATTACGGTGGAAAACAAGTCAGTCATCCTGACACTGCCAAGATACTGGACATGCTGCACGTGCAAATTTTCACTATTCTTAAAATATTCAAAATGTCTATGCTTTGTAAATATATGATTGATAATACCACTATATATTTATACACACACACACCCGGAGATTGTTTATATATATATATGCATGTACATATAATACAGACAGAAACTTGGTAACTTAACAGACTAGCGCAGAGACAATCAATTTCAATAATTTGCCAGTTTGCCACTTTGGAAGCTAATTAATTATAAAATGATATTTCATCATCAATGCTGCAGTACGTAGCTCAAGCAGGGCTCAGCTCCTCCCAACCAGACCAAAGCCGCAGACTGCAAATTCTCCTCCCTCGACCTCCTCCCCTCCTCCCTTGTGCCTCTGCTCCCACCACCCCAAATTGACTGGTCTTGCACAGTTGCAGCTGAACAAGAAAGGAATTGCTAGTGTCAAGACACAGTTTACAAATATGACATCTCCTCTGGCATGGCTGGAAATATGAAATATTGATTTATGTGCAGTAAAAGGTCTTATAAAAATGATCACATACACATGAGGGATTAATGCGCAGAAGATCAATAGAAATTTCATTCTTGACACTAGACTGTCACCTATGGTGAAATGCTAAAATAAAGAAATCAATATTATCTATGAAATGTCAAATTTATTATAATTATGTGGATGAAAGCTGGCCAAGTGGCTCCCAGGGGGTTGAGAGGGATAGGTTACCACTCTCAAGCATCCCTCATGTCCCTCCTTCTCATGCTGCCAATTTTGAGAGCAATATTGGTGTAAAGGGTTTTCACCCGTTATGTATGGCCTTGTTGAAACAAATTCCTCCTGGAATATTTAACTGTGGGAAGACTGACAATGGACAGAGCTGCAGTTCATAGCCCAAAGGTTGTGTAGTTAACAGCTGTTAGCTTTGGCACAAATTGTATGACTGCCCTCTCGATTGAAACCTATTTGGCAGCTGCTGCTGACATGGATAAGTCACAGGCCACTAAAGTACGACATCTCAGCATGTGTCCTCGTTCAAAGATGACAGATTCAGTCATGTCACGTATTGATTGCGAGAATACAATGTGTCATTAATAGCACTGGTTTGTTTTACCTTGAAAAGGTAATATGAATAAATGAAAGCATAAAACCAATGGATTGGCCCATCATTTTTCTTCTTTTTTTTTTTTTTTTTAAATTGATGGTTCAAAGAGTTTTTCAAACCAGTTTAAATTTCAGCATAAGCTTTTCATTAGAGACTCCAGCCCTTTATGTATTATTGGTCTTTTGCAAACATCCCTCAGTGTTTTATGTTGCTATTGCATTTAAACTAAAAGCTATTTGTGTTCATTCACTTGTTTTCCATGTCTAATTAATATCCTTTGAATGTATGGCGATCAATTTATTTAATCAATGGTGGGTAGTGCCTCTGGCCTTCTAAAGGTCACTTTGATATGGAATGGGAAATCATCAGTGCCAGATCACAAAGGGGGCGAGCAGGTAATTTGAATAAGGCAGGCAAACTTTGCATTTCTGATCACACATTTTTGAAAAACTACAGAAAATGATTTTCTTTTCCGTCTTCCCCTTTCAGGCAATAGTCTTTTTCCCCCACCAGAGGCCCACTGTACACTCTAGAGTGTGGCAGCTGTGTAATCCCTTTAACAACCGACGGGGCTATTAAATGAACCGGCGGTGCAGCTGCAAATAGCCAATAAAGCCAGCACAATATCATCCCTATTAAACAGTAATCTCGGCAGGCTTAAGAAGTTCTCTGAAAAATGGGAGGAAAACCATAACAAAATGTAATCAAGCAAAACACGGGGATTTTCCTCAACAAAATAAGCCAAACAATTTTCACAGTGGCTTACATGAAAGGTGTCGAGCAACACCACTCGAGCCTCAGAGAACTTCTCAGCCGCTTCAGGTGACCACAGTTTGCTGCCTTATCACAAATACAGAGGCGCAACAACAAAAAAAATGAGCCTGTCAATCGAACCAATTTATCGCCACAGATATTAACAGAGAAAGGGAAACAGGGGAAAATAACAAATTGTGCTGTTACATTTTAAAAGTGACCAAATCGAATTCATAAGATCACAATTTGAGAGATAGAACCCAGTTTATTTTTCCTCCCTTTCAGCGGCTTATGTGCTCTGTCAGATGAAAGCAGAGCAGAGAGCTGCTGTTGATGGAGCCTTTGAGCCTGGGAGAGGAGGCAACGCAGCCTCTTGAAGGGGTGCCGGGGACAGCGATAACCAGGGAGGCCGCGGGAGCTCCCTCCGCTGCTGAGGGAAGGTGTTCCAACTTATCAGAGTCTGCACGCGGGGAATGATTACCCCCTCTGCCGGACCGATTACTGCTGGCTCTCTGGGTCAAAAGCAGGCCAGGATGAAAGAGAGAACTGAAGCCTCCTATCCTGCCTCCAATCATCCATTAGCACTCAGAGCGAGGGGCTTGTCTACCCCACCACCCCCCTCACACCTCTCTCCGACGTGGGCTTGTCAGTCTGGTGCATAAGAAGTAGAGAGGGATGTAATCACAGGCGGGACTCGCACTCACACCAGTGTCATGTAGAGACCGAGTAGAGCTGTCGGGCCTGCAGAGGTAATTTATGGATTTGAGTATAAGCACTTCCTTGACATATTATTTATTCATTTGAGTTTGTTTAAGAACAACCCTCATCATCTGCAGGGTGAGGCAAAGTGTTTACACTATTGATATACGGTATATATGCTGATCCACTCACATGAATAACAATGTGAAACAGGCCCGATAGAATAAAATAACAAAAACTGATTGCAACGCACACCGCTGAAGATTCCTCTTCTTGCTGTTTGCATTATTCTAGGAAAAAGGCATGAAAAATGTACTCAGCGTGGTCTTTCAGTACGGTTGCCACATGTGCAACATCTGCTCTGTATATTTATTTTTACACCATTTTCATGTGTCCCCGCTGAAAACAAATGGGACATTGTAGTCTCTGTGAAATATCACTAAGTACCTGAACAAACCACATCAGCCTGAAACTGTTCTGCCGGCTCCCGAGTGACTGAAACGCTACATTTGGAGTATCTACATTTAATGCTTCACTTTGTATGCATTCCCCAACCGCCATCAAGTTATGGATGGACAGTGGGCTGGTGGGGCACAGCTGACCAGACTCACCTCTGCCTACAACAGCACAAACCTTCAGATTAGGGTCAGTGCTCCAGCCAGCTACGATTCACTCTCCAAGCCAATTGTTGTTGGAATCTCTGATGAACAGAGTGTAAAAATTCTTCTTCCTATGCCTCCATGCACAGGTCACTACAGGGGTCTCTACAATACAACAGAGTAGTGCCTTGCTCAGAAACCTCAAACGCGTAATTCCAGTGACAAATCTGTTTGGTAATATGGAGAGCTGAGACCCAGGGGAGTGGGTCTGGCTGTGTGCATCTGGGATGGATGAGCAGTGGTAAGCAGTGCTGCAGGTCAGTCCTGAGCAAGGATGCCGCCATTCGCAGGCTGTGGTCACACAACAAGAGCCACCATGAGACCTCACTACGGTTGATATTCAAATTTCTAACACCATATACATGAAACATCTGGATGTGGTCAGAAAAATGTACATTTGTACATTTACATTTCAAAATCAAACTCCACCAGCTGAAGTATATCGTGAGATACCAAAAGCTCCACAACAGCTACTAACAGACGTTAGTCTTGGCACAAAACAGTCAGACAAGTAACCAAGAATGGTACTTGGTGCTTTACATTGCACTTGGTGATGTATGGCTTGGATGCAGCTGCTCGGCCATGGAAACCCATTCCATGAAGCTCTCTACGCAATGTTCTTGAGCTAAACCTAAGACCACATCAAGTTTGGAGTCTGTAGCAATTGACCCTGCAGAAAGTTGGCGACCTCTGCGCACTATGCGCCTCAACATCCACTGACCCCGCTCTGTCATTTTACGTGGCCTGCCACTACATGGCTGAGTTGCTGTTGTTCCCAAGTAGCGAGGAAATTTCACGACTGGACTTGTTTCACAGGTGGCATCCTATCACAGTACCATGCTGGAATTCACTGAGCTCCTGAGAGCGACCCATTCTTTCACAAATGTTTGTAGGAGTAGTCTGCATGCCTAGGTGCTTGATTTTATACACCTGTGGCCATGGAAGTGATTGGAACTTGTTTTGACCATGCAAGCATTGGCATTCAGCTCAAGCCAATTCTGTGTGTTTAATACTGCATTACAGAGCCTCCTACATTGCTGCAAACTTATAGTCATATTTTAAATTGTTCAGGGCAACTATGAGAATCTTGACAACATCTTTTAGTTGGCTATTGGCATTAACATGACAATGAATCCCTAAGAATCCCAGAGGTGGTTTTCTGTAATGTACCTTCCACTGCAGTTAACTGCAGTTTCTCAGTTAATACAAAACTCAAATAGTCACCGAAATTTAAGGGTGCGGCACACCCATAGCTACAAACTGTTGAGCAGAGCTGGCCTCTCCAGAATCATGCTGATTGGATGTGCCTCTGTGTATTCGTTGTGGTTGAGAAGAATGTTTAGATGAAATCAAGAGTCTTCTGTGGTCATCTTTTGTTTTCTTCCCATCAATTTCTCTTCTCTAGCACTGGTTCGCTAAGCTTTACAGTCAGTCAGTCAGTGATCTCTTCGACCGACATGCTCTGACGACGATTTAGCATGCTGAATGGTTGCAAAGTCACAGTCCGGTGTCTGATTAATAGCCGTCAGCTTAGTGCGTCTCGCATTAAGATTACTCGGAAGATAAAATCTAAAAGAAAGTACAAGTCATCACATATGGTCAAGATGGGGCAATTAAAAGCTTTGTTAAGTGCTGAATCCAACAACAATTCACAATGACTGCCAACATTCCTTGATGCCAGTCTTTACTGAAAGCCTTGGGAATAGCATGGCAAGGATGCCAAATGTTGCCAAGTGGTGATCTGACCCCAATTCTGCCTACTCTGTAGCCAAATGGTGACTCACAATTAAGAGCTGCCCTCATGCTAGCAGTAATAGGCGTGTTCATGTTCATTTTAATACTGAAACAAAAATATAGAAGAATAACACTTAAAGGAAGCACATTCATCTTTCAGCAGCATTTGTATGAGAACGAGAGTGGAGGGAGGTAACAAATTTCTCTGGCCAATGCAAACAAAGTGGGAGATCTTACTACATGGAAAGACCTGTGGAAATGTTGTTTTCAATGATCCAGAGCATCTTGTCTTGTCCTTTTCACATGCTTCCAATGAATTATGTATCTGCAGTGATTTATGGTGCGCCAACCCTCACCCTCTACTTCTCCCTCAACGTGGAACCCTACATGGATTTTTCACAGGGAGCCAACTGGGAAAACCAAAATTGCTCAATTTAAGGAAGTAATTAAAACTGTCTGCAATCAATATTTATCTTTAGGAGGACCCTGGTGGGGGTTTAGTGCCTCACCATCCCCCCCCCATTCCCATGTCTGGCCCTCTGTCCCCTTGCTCTTCTTATTGACAGCTGTTCAGCTCCTTCAAATAAACCAGAAACAGGAGCAAGCTGTTCCCACTCAGGACTAAAAATGACATGTGATGTGAATAATCAAATGACCCTGATACTTGGGCCAGCGCAATACATGTTGAACAAGACTAATCGATCAAGACACAGATCAATCTGGAGTCTGTTTAGAAAGGGATAATTTGCTCATCATTGTGTATTAAGGGCAATAATTAACTAAAATTTAAATCTGTGATTTTTTTTCAGACTAAAGTGTTTAGAAACTTTTAAAACGCATGAATAATCAAAAGCCAAGCACTTTCCTGTTTTGATACTCTTCAGTGAGATAATTAGTTTGACATTATCGTCTCACCTGTGCCAAGTGGAAAAAGTGGAGCTACACAGATTCCTATAATGATATTTAGAGTTTTTTTTTCTTTTTTAAATCAAACATTCTGCATGTAATTTAAATAGGAAACTGTTATTCTTCACACAAACTATTTAAAATAGTTGTATGTAATGTGTAACATAATTAAATTTAGCTTACTCTTAATCTCAATTCCCTCTATTATTATGCAGAGTATAAAGATTATTTCTAACACACTTTAAGCAGTGGATTTATGTATTTATTTTTTCCCCCAGTAGAATCAGCTGCTACCCATGCATATACAATGAACGGATGACTGAAAAGACAGCATAACAAACTTTAAAAGTTTATTCTTTAACTGAGAAGAAAAACTATTTTTAAAACTGGAGCATGGCAGGTCTACATCTAAATGTCTGTTACATTATAAATGTCTTGCCAAACAAGTTAAGTTCTAATTAAGTCAGTCAGCACAGAGTTTTAAATCTAATGTCTGTGGCTGAGCAGTCCCTGAGTAGTCACAACAATATTACTTTTACAGTACGTCAACCAGCATGGTAGGTTTGCCAGAGCTAAAGAGTGCATAAGGAGTAGCCTACAGGAACTGGGTGTACGGTGGGGCCTATGGCAGAGAAACCAGACTTACAAAAGTAACTTGAGTTCTATTAATTCGCCGTCTCTGAAGTCAGGAAAAATTAAACAAAACCTAGGTAGCGTCCAAAAAAAACTCCCCACCAGTCATTCAGAACTGCAGATGCTACTTGGATGAGTGGGAAAATGTCTTCAAGAGAACCAACAAGTTCAGTTGGTTTTGTTTCAGCCTTATTGTTTTTTTTTTTCCTGGACATCCAACAAAAGTTTCTTATACTCCAGGAAAAAAAATAAACTTGAACAATTACAATCTAAAACAGAAAGCAACCGTTGGTAATGTCAAACTCACATCAGCATTAGAGTAACTTCCAGAATGTACGATTAAGCATGTTTCAACAGTGTTTTTGTAATAACTTTCATCACCAGAAGGGGGAGATAAATATTCCTCACTGTTCCTTTAAGTTAATGTCAGTTGAAAATAATAATACTTAAATAATACTCATAATATAATACTTACTCATAAATGTCTTATTGCAGACAGCTTTATATATGACCTCTAATAAAAAAAATTATAAAAATAGTACTATTTATAAATGCTAAATTTGGTGGGGCTTACATAAATACACTCAATGGGCAAAACAAAGTAAAAAGTCCACAGTAGTCCAACAGTAATTACTCACCCATGATACAGGGTCATGAAAGGACAAGTTCATCAGAAGAATGTAACCTTAAGTCTCCAGACTATTAATGACACTTTCATTCATTAGAGAGTATTTACTTGCGATCGTTTTGTAAGGTGAAACAGTCATGTAAAACAGAATAGTGGTGGCGTGACAGTTTGGTTAGACCGTCTTCAGAGACCTCTTGCCGCAGGCAGAAATCATGTATCTGTCATTCTATATCATCAATTTTAATTATCCTCACAAGTGCACATTCTGCTCCAGGCAGCAGTGGGAACGGCAGAATCTGGGAAAAATTCCTTTAATCTGTTTGGGACGTGAAGTGTGAGGTGAGACCTCTGTCTGACACACCCCTCCCCCTAAACCCCCATCACACTGCCACGCCACTTTACCCAAAAAACAAATGTGTGCGCACACACATTCACGCACACACAAATACTTCACAAGCTTGTGCTTTGACAAACACATGCTATATGTACAGTAAGAAGATCAGGTTCATGGTTATATTAAAATAAATAAATAAATAAAAAAAAAATAATAAAGTTTTCTACCTTTGCTTGCTGAATGTTTTTTTCTTGTGTTGTTGCAGCACCTCACTAGGAGTCAGCCAGTAGGTCAATACAGCAAAGGTCATGCACCTTCTTGCCAATCTCCTGCTGTAAGTGAACACCACAGACATTTAGTGATCATTATGACACCCCCAGTTCCTTATGTTCTCAATAGCTTGGCAGGGGTCTCAAGGGCCACTGCCGCCCCCGCTGAGTTAGACCACCTCCATCTACAAACAGATCATACAGACTTCACAACCACTGTTTGTGGTGTTTTCTAATTGGTTCGCACTGGGTTGGACTATTGGCCTGACAAGGATACAGTCACACTGAGCTATGGTTTGGCAGGGAAGGACTGTTGATGGACTAAAGATGAGTGGGGATGTACCTGAAGACTTTCAGCGAATTTGTGTTTAGTGCATGAAGTAATATGCAATAGTAAGAAATGAACAAAGAATGAACAAAGAATGCATAAAAAATCCATTGGCTTTAAATAGAAATTGTGATTGTTTATGAGTCCAGTCACACAAGGGAAGAAACTGTCCTTATGGTGTGAGGTTTTGGCCCTGTGGACCACCTCCTCCTGCCAGAGTGCAGTGAGTTACATGGTCAAATGTTAAGAAACTGTTAATCATTACAAAATTGTGGAAACAGTGGACTAGACACATTGCTGGATCACAATACTTGTATGAATCTGCAAAATCCCTGATCAATAACAAAAATGTACCAATGACTTATGATGTTGATTTCAAAATACTTCATACAATATATGTGAATCATTACTATGGCATAGCTAAATTTAGGAAAGGATTGTGTTTATGGCAACAACCTATGGTTAAGGGTTGGGGTTAGATGACTAAAACACTTCATAAAGGTTAAAAAGGGTTGGTATTAGATGAAAATCATGCAGAATGATCCAATATGGATGGAATTACTAGAAGGCATACCATAAATACCGTGCAGTGAAGAGTCTGGACGGTCAATGTGCACGCATTTCAGTTCTCACTACAAGTCAATGATAAGGGGAGCCAAGTCCTCTGGAATAGCCTGCAGTTTATGTACATAGACAGACAAGTGATTTCTGAAGAATTTGAAATTATTCCTTGGTGAGAGTTTAATTGCATCTGTGCACCCTTTTCCTTGTTAAATTATGAATTATAAAGGAGTTGGTAATTCACACAGTCTCTCAACGAGACAAGCTTTTCTCCTGCTGCAACTGCAGTCAGTCTGTGTGGTTGCACGTGGACGTCCACAGACTTTATGCCATGAGGACCACTGCAGACACACCAATGAGGAAATCATGAAGGGTTAACGTTAGACTTTAAACTTGATTGTAATATCTTTGTATTTGTAGCATGACTTTGAGTAGAACTGAACTGGTGACAGAACAGAAAACTTTCACTTTCAGACATACGACACAAGATGACATAACATTCAGTCATTCTTGAATAGCTGTGGTATTTTCTGGCTGTTGATGTAATTATTTACTATACAATGACTGACGCTCAGTCAGACCTTCAGTGATTGGAAATCTCTAGCACATAAGTATAGAATATTGTTAAGTCTAATCGAGGCAAATTGCATGCATTTTTAGGGATCATTAAGTTATTAGCATCACTAGAGGGGGCAGAAAAACACTTGAAAAAATCTGTCTGCTAATTGCAATCAATTTCTTCCTTTCAGAGAAACTTCTGATTCCTTCCGGTATTCTGCTCTTCATGGATTTCACGTGGGGCTTCATGGATCTCATCCTAACAACAGCAACGGTGTTGTTGGCCTCTAAGAGTGGATCTGTTGAAACATTTCCGGGGATTTTCAGATAAATATTGTAGAATACTGCAAGGTCTGTTTAGGCAAGACTCTGCGTGCAGCCTTAGCTATAAATTGCAGGCTGAAATGACCTATAAAAAGATATATTAATAGAAAATGGGTAGTATGAGATTGGCAACTGCTGAAAAGTAAAGCAGACAGAATGAGGAACTGATAATGAGTTTCTGCATTGGTGAAAAATTCGTCTGGCTCCAGGGTGAAAAGGAAAGGTACTTCCCCCTCCATAAAATAAAAGATTAAAGAAATAAGTTAGAGGAAAATCACTGGCCCGCTTTTATGTTTCACTCTGTCAGCTGACTGTCAGGGATTTGCTGTCATAAAGATAGTGAAAGCTCAAGAGCTGGTGCTTACCAGGAATTAATCATTTTAGGTTTTGGTCCTGAACATAAAATGTCAGACATTGCCTCTCAACACTTGTAGGTGATTTCTTTGAGCCGAACAACACAATAATCCCACTCTTCACTTCTATTGAAGGTCAAAGTTGGTCAGTGAGCCAAGAAATACCATATCAGAGCTTCCTTCCTCCTCAATGGCTGCGAGTATAAATTATGGAATTAGTGTATTGATTGCTGACTATGGCTTCAAGCAATCACTTTTACAGCCATGACAAGATTATTTTATCCTACTTTTCCTGTATTATTATATGTTGTGTTTGAGTTATTCCACCAGCATGGGAAGTGACAGCCTGAATTTATTCAATAAAGCGGGGCAGTTAGGGAAGCCAGTGAGGCACAAAAAAAAAAAAAAGACGCGGCACGAGGGAGAGAGACAGCATTCCTGCCTGCGAGCCTGCCATCCTAAATAAAGAAAGATATCTGCCCAAATAGAGCGCTGATCAATACATTCATACAAACACAAGCACATCATTTGTTAAGTCTTTGGTGATAACCTCGCAGTGTTACACATGGGGAACTGCAGGAGTGTGTAAAAGAGACATCATAAATTACAGATAATAGAGTTTGCAAGGATTTTCAGTGCAGGATTGGTGAATGGCCCTGTTGTGCTTGAGTTTATATATGAGTTTGCAAGATTCAGTGTGTCAATCATGTCATCACATGAGAATAAAGTATTTTTGGATTGTTTGTTTTTATCAGATTAAAGACCAGCCAGTCAACACATTTGCATCTTGTGTTTTAACAGCACATACACAAGAACTCCAGCACTAGCATACTCTACCTGCAGACGGCCGCAAATCAGAAGCTGTACCAGTATTAGTTCAAAGAAGAAAGGACTGAAACGATTATTCCCATTTAGTGCGACTTGTTTTCATCATTTGATCGTCTTTTCGCTGAGTCATAAAAACTCTGTACACACCACCTCCAATCACGAAGATATGATGACCTTGCTACAAATAAGTTCAATAAAGCAGGAAATGCTGAAAATGAATCTGAAGTGCACATAGCTTGTCTGTGCACTGCTATGGATTGAGCTTCTGTCTATGTTCAAATGCATATAATATTCCTTTTTGTTGTCTTTATTGCTAAACAGACAATATTCCTCCCGCCATTGCCATAGCTAATGAAATTTAATACTCTATAGTGTTCTGAATTATACACAGGAGTATTCCACAGATCGCAGGCTTATACGACTTTCTGAATACAGGCTCCTTCTTGCATTGTTTCTGGGAAAAAATAGTCAGTGATAGTTGTGAAAATCTGGAAACTTGTTGATATCCAACTCTCATAATAATGTTCTCCTTCCAAACAGAAATGTGGGCTTTTCTTTTGGGCATCCATCACTACCCCAGTGCCTAACACAAAGAGGGGAACACAAACAGACCAAATCCAGGTGGATACATATTCTGAATGCAATGTAAACATGTCCAAAGAATGCCACTAACTGGAGAATGCTACAGTTGGGGAAAAAAATGAATTCAGACGTATGTTATAATAATGTTTTTTTTATTATTATTATTTTTTTTAATCCGTATGATAATCTGCCTGCATCACGGTTTATAAAACAGTATTCTACAGCGAAAAATATCTCATGATGTTGAATCATGCTCGGCATTAGTCGCCTACATGCACTCACCCAAACACAGTCATGCAGACTGCGCAGTGATGCACAGCACGCAGCACATAAAATAAATATGTGACCCATAAAAATTGATCAAAGAATCACAGAACAAACATGTAACATGTAATAAATAAACTGCTTTTTGCCCTCCGTAAAAACAATAATTTAACTAACTGGAGATTCATGCTCTTCGGCTGGAGCAGCTGGTCGAGTGAAAAAGCAATATTACATGTGTGTCGTGATTGATGTACCTTCTATTTATAATCTAACTTGTATTGGTTTTCACCTATTCCCAAAGTACATCAAAATTATAAAAGGTGCATAAAAGCTAGTATAACAACGAGCCACATACACTGTACAGAAAAAGAAAACTCTACATTACATACACTTTCATTTGCATCAGCAGGTACACGTATTATAAAGTGCAACCTTTAGATAAGATCTCTGGGATAATATAGGAAATTTTCAAAGACAAGCCTTATTAGAGTTAACAATCAGAACAGCAAGTTTTTCCCAATGACCTGTGACCAATTAGAGAAAAGCGTGACTGTACATTAAACTATCTGAGGCTGTTGTCTCGTGTTAAGTTGTTAATACCCTAAGAGGAATAGCTAGGAAGCAATCTGTGAAAATGCCGTAAAAGAACGAGACAATGCCTCAGTCTACACATGACAGACAAGTATCTGAGCTCTGCATCGCATCAGAATGACAGGACCCAACACACGTAATCTGACACATCTTGATCACAGCACAGTTCTGATCTTTCTGTCACACTGGGGATTAAAACAGAAACACGAGGCTAACAAGGGTCACATATGAAATTTCAAGGAAGTGACACATGACAGGACAAACAATTAAGTGTCAGTACACTGACCTTGGGGCAACAGTTTTACACCCTGACCCTGTATGCATTAGTCATCCCACCACCAGCATGAAAGGGGGTGGGGAAAAAAAGAAAAGGGGGGAGCCGCCCTGCTCTTGTTAATCCAATGCCACCAAGCCCACTGTTGTTCATTGTTTAGTCGTTATGATTAAAAGATGTACAGTACTATGGAAATTGGCGAGCGTGTGATTTGTCATTGTCTGGTCAGCCTCCTACAGCATTCTGTGCAAGCTGCAGAGGTGCAGCTCAGGGTAGTTGTGGTCTTTAAATAGCACACACAAGCATAGATCACACAATATGTAGCATGTATGAACACTCGTCATTACAGCTCAGAAGTAAAGCAATAACACAAATGAAGATGTAAATCTCTTTACTGCACAAAAAGTTTCCCCACAAAACTATGCCATTAAAGCAGGAGCCTTTATCAATCTTAAGATTTTTTTTTTTTTTTTTATCATACTCGAAACTGTACAAGTGCACCTCAGAAATCATGGATGTAATTACTCATGCAGAAAGCACAACGTGAAGGAGAAAAAGCCATGTTCTGCTGAGTATTGCTTTTAGAGGAGGCAACCAAACAAGCAGTGGCTGCACCGTAATCAGTCAAACCCCACTGCTAATTCTTCAGGTGGTGAAAACTGCAGCATTTTTTAACTCAGAAGTACCACTGTCCCTTTCCACAAAAAAAAAAAAAAACAGCAGGACAACTTCCTTTTAATATCCTCCGACTGTCTCTATGACCCAGAAGTTAAATATAAAAACTTTGTTGGAATTTAAATTATCCTTCAGATCATGCACATAGTGTGTTATAATAACTATGATTATTATCACAAAAAAATATTAATTACTATAGATGCATCTCAAAAGTATATTTTAAACCTTAAAGTACCACTTCTTTGCTGTTGAAGCCATTTCTTCCACCTGTTGAACTACTTTTAAAATTTAAACCATTTAAATTCACAAAAACACTGCTACTCATAATATCAAATCTTGATCAAAATAACTTTTTGTAGAGAACCAAATAAAGACCACTGCTCCCTATGACAGAAACAAATATCAGCTAATTAATCATTAATTTCTAAATGTGTTTTTTTTTTTTTTTTTTTAATCATCATAGACACTGGCCAGCATGGTCTCATTTCACCGTGACAGCTGGTGATGCTTTCCTGCGATTCACAGTAATCCACTTTTTATTATGAAGGAAATACGGGTATTTTTTTTTATACAGCAGGGAACGAATAAATATTGTACGTGGCAGGGGACATATGGTCTAAACAGAGCAGAAACGGCAAGCCACCTTTCAGAAACAAAATTCAGCACTTCCAAAAGTGATTTTATTAACTTAAGGATATTCACGGACATGTTAAAAATGATAGGAGTGTTTAATTACAGATTTGGCTACTTTATAAGAAAGCCAACAGATAGTGAGGATTCTTTGCAGTTTTGTCGCACAGATATTTTGATTTCCAAGTCTTTAATACGCAGCAAGTGTTGCTTTTTATTTTAGAAGTGAGGCTGAGAGACCTGCTGCTGAGGAAGTATCACAGCTTTGGACAGAGGAATGACGTATACCTAATTATTAAGATTTTATGATTATCACAGTGTGAGAGTGTTCCTCCATGCTCTGGACTCTTATTGAAAACTATATATATTATATATATACACACACACACACACACACACACACACACAAGAAATGATACTGAATCCCACAGACATCCATTAACTTTTCCTGTAATAAGGTAACAGGCCAATGATTAAGTGTAAGCACTTTGCCTCATACTGTAGTTTACCTGCTTTGATAATCCATACCATTATGTAAATGAATGTGACATGACCCAAATCTGCTCTGCGTAAATTAATGTATTTTACCTTTAAGATAAGTTGCTGCTTATCCACCAAACCATTTGTGTAAGGTGGTAAGAAGTCATGGCTGAGATTTAGTAGCAAAAAAAAATAACATGGCATAAATTACAATAAAAGGATTTCCATAAAACGCATTAATATTATTCTATTAGTAATAATAGTATTTGCAAGACGTGAAACAAATGTCATTACTCATATATGGTGAGTGTACTGTAACAGAGTGGCGCAGCCAGCTTCACTGGCTTAAGTAAAGTAGTTTTGGACCTTATAGACTTCAGTTATTTTCTCAGGTGCAAACCCATAATATCATTTTTTTTATTTTTTTTTTTATTTTTTATTTCTAAGTGATTTCTTAATTGTGGTAAAAATTATAAAAAGTGTATATGTTATTAGATTCAACAAATTTTGACTGAAAAAGCAGAAAAACTTGGATCTTAGTGTTGATATCTTCTTCTTCAAATGCCTTTCTGATGCAGTTTTATAACTTTATATTGCACAAGCCCACTGTGTTATGATATTGTATTTTTCAGCATAATGCTGAAGGGCAGAACTTACTAAGACCACGGGACAGCGCCATGAAATCCTGACAAATGTACCTGAATCAAAACCATACACAGAAAGAATACCAGGCTTTGCAAATGAAAACAAACCAAACAAGCAAGCAAACACACGCAAGTTTAAGAAGCAGATAAGTGGGGTTATGACCGCTACAATATGAAGCGGGAAGGTTGACTGGATGGAAACAGGGGGCTGGGGACACCTTTTTTGAACTACCTCTCCTGCAAACAGCATTATCTTGATTAAAGTTTAATTAAGGATCACATTTGGCTGTGCCTTTCATAGCGATCTACATGAGCAGATTTCCTGGGGCTTAACTCTATCGCTGGGAAAATCCTCCTTTATTACTTTCAACCTGTTGTAAAAGCTGTTGGCACGGAGGGACGGCTGCCTCATTCACTGGCCTTGTTTGCTGCTGGAAAAATCCTGAGTCTCAGGAGATCTCCCCACAGTGGTTCAATTTAATATCTGTCCTATCACTACAAGGCTGGGGCTCATTATTAATGATACTATTCATTAATTTCTTGTTGGGCTGATGTTATTTATTAAAATATTAAAGAAAGCTCCTGAGACACTCTCACGTAATGAGGGATGTGTCCTCCTTCCACAACCTCCCCCCTCCACCCCTCTACACTCCAACCCCCCCCTCTGCTGGATGGATGGTGGGTGGAATTACCCCACTCGGACGCTGCTAGCCTGCGCACCCTCATTAGTCGTTCTCCAGGGCTGAGTGACACCATAAATCCATTCTACACGTCGACCAACGGCAGCCATATACAAACGCACGCTGCTCGCCTCGCCCCGTTAATGAGCCATTCCCATGCACAGGGAATTGACTACTGTCCATCCGCCATAACTGGACAGTATTTTTTTGGAAGAGCTAAATTGCAGCCACGGTGTAGATTTAGGGCGTCTTCATTAACAGACTATCATGTTATAAACTTGAAATTGAAATTTAACTAAACTAACATTCTGCAGCAATAAACAGAGGGCTGCTGTTTGTTGTGGCATTAATATAAACCCTCTAGCCTTAAAAATACAACTTTACTGTTTATGTGTAATAAACAGCATGATAATCAGATATGAAGATAGACAGTTACCGCTGGAGATTTAACCACTTTTATTGTTTGTTTTGTTTTTTTAAATAAAAACCTGTGCCTGATGAAAATGTTGAAGTGAGAGCTTACACTTCCCAGCTCCTGTCCCTCTGACACCTTAAATTTGTGTATGTTGCCTGTTTTCAGCCTCGAGTATTAATGGTTCCACACAGAATTCCGTGAATCCATTAATCATAATAATTAATCTGATCCAATTATATTGCAAAGAATATAACAAATTGCGGGGGAAAATAATGATCTATCACTGCCATGTCATAGGGATATGGGAGTAAAGCAGTAATTAGACAGAGGGATTTTAAATAGTACACACCGAGCGAGCAGCTGATGGCTCTCCTGTTTGAATCTGATGATGTAATTAGAGACAAAGTTGAACACAGTGTTTTTGCTGGTTCAACTAATGAAGGTCTAGCTAGAGGGTTAGCCAGCTTTTTAGAGGCAAGATGTGCGAGTAATTAATGTTTTTGTGAGTGTGGGGGAAAAAGAAAAAATACTATTGGGTTGTTTGTCGGTGGAGAGGTTGGTCAAGGGCTGGTAGGAGTTTGTCTTTATTATATAAGATTCCTCTACTATTCAAATGATAATTAAATACAACATGCAGCTATGGCACTAAAATTTAGTCGGTTTAAATCTGCTCAGATTGCTGGCAGCTCACTGACGGATGAAATATGTGTGTGTTGGTAATTGTGACAACTTAGTACTAAGACTTGAGGTACTTTACACGGCTGCTCCTCTCCACAACAAGGCCTCAGTAGGGCTCTGAAACATGTAAAGATGTAATAATGTTTACAGAGATCCACGGAGCGGGTAAAGTCTCCGCCATAAACCATCTGATTTACGGTAAAGCCTCTGTTTATCACTAGATAAAACACAATGTAGCCACAGTCTATGAACGCACAGTACAATATGTACTCCGTACAACATTATTACTTAATCACATGTAAGCTACCCTAATAGGGAACAATACAATTGGATATGGATATAAACAGCCAAGGAAAGCAAAGAGAACAAATGTTCCCCACAAAAACCCCTTCTCTTGCTGGCTTCTCATGAGTACAGAATTAATCACCTGCCTGCCTTCTGGGTCTCTGTGCTAGGACCCGAGGATGGAGGTAATAAGACAAGCCCTTCAGGGACGCGCGGCTGCGTATAAATATCAGCTGCCGTGCATATGTAAATCACTCCCGGATTTATTTATTTTTTAATTTCTTCTCAAAGGCTCAAGTGTGCTAATATCAAATAGCAAGCTTTTAGGGAGTGTTTAATGGCTGTTGGTGGGAGGTAGGGAGCGGCGGACTCTGGAGCGTGCGCCAGTTCATGAGTAATTAAGGGGTGTTTTGCTGAGCATAAATAATGCTGTTTGTATTGGCTCTGTGCAGGAGTGGAGCTCTGAGAGAAGAGAGAAGAGAGGAGGAGGAAGGAGGAGGAGGCTTGGGCGGGGGTGAAGGTGAGGTGGGTGGCGGTGGGGGGTGTTGGACAGACAGGAACAGCAGGGGTTAACCCCTCGACACACACCTCTGTTCACCACTCTGCACCTCTTAACACGACGCGCAAGCATGGAGAGGCTCATTTGTTAGTTCTGTACCACTCAGCATTACTTAAAGAAAATTATTGTTCATGAGGACGGCTGTGACGTCGAGAGAACCTGTTTCACTAACCTCCCTAATTGTTCCCTGATAAAATAAATGTCATAACTGGGATACAAACACAGCAATAAGCACAGAAACCCTCAGCACAGCTTTGTGCTAGCAAAGCAGCTTATGAAAAGGACACTTATAAATAAGAAAAAAAGGCATTCATCTGTTTTTTTTTTTTTTAGGTCAATATTTTTTTCTCAAGACAAACAGATTTAACTCCCATTTTGAAATCTTTACACAGGCTAATATCACAGTCTGATTTAAGACTTGTACTAATCGCTTTTAAGCTTTTCTAGCTGTATTTCATCCTGGATAACTCTTTTCCTTTTAGCTTTTATCTATTAAAATTAACGTTGTTTGCTCTCATTAATATCCAGCAGTTTTAACTTATTTTTCCGGGTATTAATTGCCTACCGATGACACAATGTTAACAGTATCACCGTGAGCCTTTTCCAACCAAATCCCACATAAAAGTAATCATCTGAGCAGTGTGTACTCTTAGTCATGTCAGAGCAGGTAATTTTCACTGGGGTAGGAAATAGAGTTATTTCCTCGCACATTAGTAGAGGAGTTGACAGGCCATAGAATGAACCACACTTGAGCACACTAATGGTCAGTGAGTAACCCCTTCCCTCGCCGACGCCACCACTCCAGACACCAAACGAGTAGGAGCCATTTATAGATCCTTCCCTCTCATCTCCTCTCACCAAAGTGTTCACCTGCGCTTAAAAATGCAGCTCTTCTCGCCAAAGGTATCACTTGAGTGGTCTCTGAAGTGCAAAGTTTTTATGTGTAATTACAACTAGATGTGGGCTTTGTTTTCCAGAAAACACAACATTTATCATGCGCTTGAAGCGTGTTTCCTGTTAGCATTAATACAATCAACACAACAAGCGCAAAAGATTTGCCATGAGAGAAAAAAAACAAAAAAAAAAACAAAGCTCTAGAGGAAATAAGAGAATCTAAACGGTGCTCTACTTTATGAAAGTGTGATCCAATATTTCCCCTAACAAAGAGGGAATACGTACCTCCCCCTCCCCCTCCCCCTCCCCCTCTCCCCCCTCCTCCTAGTTTTAGATGCCACAAAGGACTTCGCTCCTGAAGAGAAACAGATCCACAATATAGGCTTACAAGTTCCTTTGGGTACAATTATACCATATCTTTCTAGTAACAAGTGGCTTAGGTAAGAGGGACAAGGGGACAACCTCTTGAGTGAAACAATTTAGCTGTCATGAGTGCGTGGCAGGACCCAGTCCTGTTTGGGAAGCAGGCTGATCCCCCAGAGCCACAAGATAATCGTGTCCGGCCCAAAGAACCAATAAATCAATCAGGTTTAACAACTGCGTTTCATAGGCGAGCGTCCACCAACAAAAACACCAGTTCAATTCTGAAAGAGCAGCCTCTTATCTGATAGGAAGAATACAGCTGGATTCAGATTCAGGTTTATTTGTCATGTGCAGGATTAACACAGTAATGAACTGTTATGGAGGAGAGAAGTGGTCAGCTCAGCTGTAAGTAGCACAAAAGGCAAGAGCAAAGAAAAACTGTATCATTACTCAGATTTAAAGGATGAAACTATAGAGTTTACAGCATATTTACAAAGGTGACAAGTGAAAGTGGCAGTCACACTGCAGATTGTAGTGTACCAGCAGATGGGGTGCATATTAAGTGTCCAGAGATTAGTTTATTGTGAGTCAAGAAGTCTCACAGCCTGGTGCTAATGATTGCTAACGATTCTGAAAGCAACTGATAAAAGACTAAAGTCATCTCCACGGTTAAGCACTCCAAAAACTTGTTTATTCATTAGACTTTTAATAAGCAGAGGTATCAGAGCCGACACGTGCTGGGATTGTTTATGACTCACCAGGAGGTACTGTAAAGCTAACAGGGACTGGCAGCACCTGTGCCCCCACGTTCCAGCTGCCAGCGCTGTGCTGGCGGGGCCCATGAGAGGCACATTATCCGGGGCTGTGACTGGAGCTCCACTAGTCCGGTCATGCTGGGGAAATGTCAGCCGCGAAACCAGCCAGGTCCACCGAGCCCTGAGCCTGGCTCTGGCGCCCAGCATGACTCTGACATGATCATGGACGGCGGTTGTGACACATGTAAGCAATGACTCCACACGGCTATCTGATCAGCATTACGCCACTGTCAGAAGGCTGTGACTGCAAGAGCGTGACGAGAGCTGTGATAGGGCTCTCTCTCTCATGTGGGTCAGGGATGGAGGTGGCCAGTCCACCTCCCTGAAAGCACTCACTATACTACACACTACCTTCTCAGTGTCAACACAATTCTAATGTGCACGAAAAGACACGACGAATCCAGACGAAGAATACCTTTTCATAATTTCATTAATTCAATACATATTTATTCATGTCTCACTTGATGTATTTATTTTTAATGAACACACAAGAAGGGTTTAAAAAAACACCGGGAGCAAAACAAGCATTATTTGTCGTAAGCCTGTGTGTGCATCAACCATCAATCATTGCCATCAGAATTGCCACAGTCTGCTGTCAGAGCCTATTACTGCTGAATTCATTTCCCTCAATTAATTCAAAATCTAACCCCTTGGCAGCCACCAATGTATGTTTTTTATATCCATCCACCCACCTATTTGTCACAATGGACTCAGTGACAGTACAGTAATGCATTCGTTATAAAAATGAGAAACAATAGTCCGCACATATCATTAATTAACTCAGCGTTTAGAAAAGACAAATATACAGCAACAGCATCTCGGCAAATACTACGAAGACCACACATGTGAAGATTTAAACTACATACATAACCAGTTTATCTTTTTTTGTTGTTGTTTTTTTTTTTGTTTTTTTGTTTTTTTACAAAACAGGGACAAAATAATTATTTAAAAAGTAAAAATTTTGAGTAGAGAGAAGAGTTGCTGTCAGATTACAACGAAGGTCTGCTGACCCTGCTCGTCTTTGATTCAACTATTCTCACAATGAGCTTGTGAAGCCGGAGCTCACACATGAGATCCCATCGGTGAAAAAAAAGAAAAGACAAAGAAATGTCATCAGAGTGCATTACTGTCTGATCATCTGTCTTATCTACCCCCACACATAGACGCACACATGAACATAAACAAGAGCACATAATTAATAAACAGCACAAAGCGCAACTATCCTTATCACAGAAGCTACTGTATCCTATTAAACAACAGTTTTGTCCCGAGCAGGACAAGGAGACTTTCATGCCTAAAATCCAGTGTTTAAATTAATTAAGTGTGAACATGATTTAACTTCAGGATATCATTTGAAAGTATAATTGCCCATAGGGATTAAAATGAACTCGGTGGGCTATGGTGTCACCCCACTGAGCTCCCCATGTTGGGAAATGTCCAGTTTTAAAGATTAATTTGCATCTTTGAGGAGAAAGTCTTAATCTCAATCTTAAAGGACGTTAAAAGGAAAAAAAAGGGGGGGTGAAAAAAAGAACTTGCTCGCAATCAGATGCCACTTGACTAAAATGTTCACCGTGCAGAATCCACGATTACATGTTTCCTGTGCATGATTCCAATCGCTTTAGTGGCCGCGCGGGGAGCATTTGACTGTGCATATTAATTACACAGGGGCTTTGTCGTGTGAGGGTCACAGCAGCCATGCTTGCTAAGCTGGGTCATTTGAACTGGGAGTGCAGCTCCGTGAGCCTGCTGTGCACATCACGGCCTTAGTCAGAAGGCAAAGGGCTGCAGAGATAGGTAGCTGGTGTGATTACCAGTTCAGTAATAAATACCAATTTCTCACCGGCTCCTGCAGAATTCATGGGTATAAGCAGCTCACAAAAGGATTAAAATACGCCTATTAAACTGTGTTTATTACAGATTGGAAAGTTAGAAGAGCCAATTATTTTGACCACAGTGAAAACCTGTCATTTTTTAATTTACTAGGAAAAATACACAAACTAAATTCACACCATGGAAAAATACAGTTCGTAAAAGTTAGCGCTGCACCTTAGATGGCCACTCCTGTTACTGCGACCTGTTCTTTAACAAACAGATTGCTCCGTTGTGTAAACTAATCCGTTTAATTTGTCTCCTGCGCAGCGCCTTTGCCACAAGTGTTGGATGACATGAGCTCATGTGACATTTGAGAGGACGGACGGGCACAAGTCGTGGCTGGTTAGCCGTACAGCTATGACTCAGCTTGCTGATGTGTGGGACATTTCTCACATCTCTCGAAGGCAAACCCCCTCACACCAAACAGCTCCAAATAGCTCCCAACGACTCCCAGACCACAAGAAGAAAAGATTCTCTTCAAATTGAATCCAAAGGGCTGTATCTGAACCGTTTTTTACATTTTCAAGATACAACATATTAAAAAAAAAAAAAAAAAAAAAAAAAAAGGGATGCCGAGATTCCTGGCAAACCTTTAAAAGTCAACCAATTCAATTGTTGTTGAAGATGGAGACTCAAATAATTATTCTCGGATTTCAAAATTAAATCTCTTTGACGATTGTCCGTCTTGTGAGTGATTGCAACAAAACAATGCAATGCTTGCCCACTGAAATTTTACCATAATAATAACTGTGGGCTTTCAAATATACAGCAAAAACAATATTTTCTGTGATATTTGCATCAGAAGACACACCTGCAGCAACTCTGTGTCCTTGAAATAATTACACTTGTACTGTTATGCAGGTCATAACTCATCCTCATTGTCCCAAAGTTTCCTGTATGAAAAGAAAAAAAAGAATCTCTACACACTAATGCTAATGTCTATAAAGCATTCATTGTGCTGTGGGAAGCATGAATTAGGCCCTACTCAGTATGTGAAGTGATAACCAAATCCTGTGATGTGTCCTTTTGAGGTATACCTAACAAGTTTCCCCATTTCTGAGTAGCTCAGCAGAAACTGTGATAGTTTACCTTGATAAATTAGAGGAGGCAAGATTTAATGAACGGAACATGGGGGTCACCTTTGTTTCTTGGGGTGATACAACAAGAAAAAAACAAACAGATTTTTCTTACTGCCACATGCCTCTCCTTAATAATCAGATTTCTCATCCTCCTCGTAATAGAGGGTGCACAGAATCTCATTACCTTCTCTAGCTGAGGGGAGAGAGGCAACACTTCTTCTTTGACTTCCTCTGTAAGCCAGGGGAGGGGGAAGGGGGAGGACAGAGGTGGTGGTGGAGAAAGCACGGGACACATAAAGTTCTGCTTATTTGCACATACATCGACATCCCCTTACAGATATGTAAATGACTCAAGCCAAACCCAAATGCTAAAGTCTACACCATTAGTTTTCCACTTCATAATCTCCACATGGGGCCGTTAGAGGGATAATGTACCATACAATACATGGTTTACTTTTAATTAATAGGGAAAATGTATTTTGAAACGAATATTAAATCTAGATTAATGTGGAAAATCTCCCAGCGCTTTGTAAATGTACGACGCTGCCCCTTTGTGAGAAAGAGAGAAAACCGCAAAAGCCATCCACTCGATTAAAAAAAAAAAAAAAAAAAAAAAAAAAAAAAAAAAAAAAGCAGCACTCAAAAGGGATTACATTTATAAATGGAAAGTCACAGGTTTATTTTTCTTAAAAAATAAAAAGGCCAGGGTGGTAGTTTTGTCAACTGAGTCATGTAGAAATTCATAAAAAAGTGCAAAATAATAATTACACATTACTTGAGCAGCTGTAAAAGTTCTTTCTACTTCTGACGGAGTTAATAGATTGATTGTCAAGTTGAAAAAAAACAAAACACCAAATAATTCTCAGGTATTCCTTAAGTCATACAATCTAAATTAAGAGGCTAAAGCCTAAAGCTAAAGGTTATACTTAAGCACAGTGGTGCATTGAGCTATAAATGCTAATGTTAGCCACCCAGCATGCTCACAATGAGAGGGTTATGCTGACATCTATCATTTTTACCATGCTCACCTTCTTAGTTCATGCTTACTTTGCTAATTCACACTGAACATAAAGTACAGCTGGGGCTGACTGGAATGTTTTGGACATTTTTTGTCACAAACCTGTGTTTTGGACAAATTTTATGCCAGTCCATCCAATCACTGTTGACATATTCTACGTAAAACCCCAAAAGTCAACGGAATGGAAAGCAATGCAAATGAACAGACGGGATCACCAGATTAATTGGAATTCATCCTACAGGGACCATGCATCTACGAAATTTCAGGGCAGCATATCCCACAGCTGCTCAGATTCTTGCGTTTACGTAGGCTCGATGGTTGCTGGCATGGCTAAAAGTAACACATTTTTACTGGTGCAATTTTCTTTTACAAAATACAAAAACTGTATATTGTGTTTCAGTTGGTTGTGCAACTTGAAATGTAACCTCACGATTCACCGTTTCCTATTATTTGAAGAAAAAAATAATGAATAACTAATTACCCTAGCTGACACCGTGTCTACCCGTTCAATCTCAATTAAATACTGATCAGCATTATATTTTATAATATAAAAAGAAGAAATGCCCACACTGATTGATACTAAATTCCTGATGAAGTTTGCTGTGGTATATTTGTTGTCTTCTGAGGTTTTAAGAAAAATTCGTTTCATCTCCTCTGATCATCCTTCCATCTGACAGACCACAAAAGTAAAAGCAAAAGGGACAGCTGCTCTACTACCCACTACAGTATAACCCTCTATGTGCTCTGCACTCTCCAAATGCCAAACTTTATTGTCAGGTTGAGGCCCTGGTTACACCAATCTGCCCTTCATACTGCATGCCCCCACATCCTTTGCACACCTTTGCAACATCACAAACTTCATTGATCAATACGCTGCTGGATTTTTCCCTGAAGACACAAGCAGGTGTGTAAAAAGCTACGGTAATGACTAATTTCTAAAATTAAGAAAGCTTAAGAATTAGTAAAATCATGGATAGCCTAATGGCATAAAAATCTGGTTATGGACTCAACCACGGGTAAAAAATGATCACTGATTTAATGTGAAGTGGCTCTGTCAGTAAAAAGTACCCAATTGTTATCTGAGTGTTTTGTAGTGGTAAGGAACCTGTCAACAACTTACTATTAGCTCAAATGTGACTCAGATTACGCATCTCTGAAAAGCACAGATCAGGTGAAACCTGCTCTTCCATTCTGAGTTGGGCCTCTTCAGATTTTGTTGCCATGCAACCAAAAACATGGAAGACAGCTGCGATGGAGGTAGTCAACGGAGGAACAGTGAGGTGTTATTTGGTGTTGGACCTAATTTCTACATTAGGTCTACTTAAGGTGGCACTTGTGTACAAGTAATGGATTCAATCATTACTAGCTGTGTTTGAAAGAATATTTAATCAGATGGTCGGAGGAGGCCATATATGAATGTGGCTGCAGCCAAAAGTCAATTTTCAAGTAGTTTTCAGGACTTAAAGGAATAAAAAAGCCATGGCCTGATCATCGGCTGGTTTTACAGTGTGTTTGACAATGGTCTGGGTGATAATCCTTTCTATCACCAGTGTTCAGTGAGGTCAGTTCAGGACCATGACTAGTTCACACTCTGATATTGGCTACATTTAAAGTCCAGCGTGTAAGATTTAGGGGCATCTAGAAATGTGAAATATTATTCATAATTGTGTTTTAATAAATGTATGATCACATCAAAATAAGACTGACCGAGCATGAACCCCTCAGAGGGAGCTGGTCTTCATCCACAGAGCTTCTAGGTTATGGACAAGTTTCTACAGTAGCCCAAAACGGACTAAACAAACAGAGAAGACCTTTTGTATTTTTAGTGGCCAACATAGCTTCTCTTGCATGCTTGACGGGAGATGGTGAAAGAAGGGGTTATCAGTTGGTTGCAAGCTGCAGCATCGCCTCTAGATGCCACTAAATCCAACACAGTGTCCTTTAAAAATAATGTGAACAGCCAAATAAAACAACTGCTGAAAATATGAAATAGTGCAAATTAGTAAAAAGATTAGTAAGCTTGCATCTGCCCAAAATACTCGTTGTCCATCGTTGTTGTTTTTTTTTCACTTAAAGCACCACTGAGAAGGTGACAAAGCATTTAGCAGCTCCTCCAGAGTAAGTGACACATTTGGCTTCAGTTTGCATTAGGCACAACAATTAATGCACGTTAATTCTTAATTATGCTAATTTCATTTGAAACGGGCTGCGAGGTTCTAACAGGGTGGCTGGGTGAGAGAGGATCCGTTGGCGACATGTTGTTTTCTCTGGTAGTGCTCCTAGCACATTCACATGTCCTCTGGTGTTAGGAAACCTTAATGAGGATGGAAGTTCAAAACATGACACGCTCTCAGCTCATAAAAATAATTGGGCTGTTTTTTAATCTGTCAAAAAAAAAAAAAAAAGAAAGAAAAATCTGAAAACAATGCCATTCATTTGCATGCATCCCTACCAAAATGTACAAAAGCAGTTTGTTCAACACCACACGACTGTGATTATACACAAACACTGAAGGGCTCTCAACACACATTTAAGATGAAGTTGTATGAAACAAACAATGTAGTTTTAATTCCAAAAAAAATAATCTAATTTTAATGTCTTGTTGGCTGACAGATTACAGTAAAGGACAAGGAGGCTGAGAGGGCAGATGACACACTCTTTGAAATTGCTGTGCTTGATCCATCTTCCTCCGTCTACCTTTAACAATTTAGCCACAACAGAAAACCAAGGTTTCACATTAAACAAAGGGAAGTTAAAATGTTCTCTCTCTCTCTGCACTGGTTAATGCACTTAGAGCAAAACTGAAACCCACTGTCATCTTCCCTAAAATCTTTGGACTTCAGTCTTGTACATGATCATAGCTTCACACTCAACGTCATAATTCCCCTGAGGAACACAACAAAGCAATCCGTCTGGTGGGTAATGTACTGTACACATGTGCTGTAATGAGATACAATTAAATAAAACCAAATTGTGTAGACAACTTATGTATTTAATTTTCTAATCTTCTTGCCGTGAGCAAATTTTCTAGAAAGTCGGCTGTTTGTGTCAGAAAAATACATCTCGTTAAAAGCCTTTCTTTAAAGTGTGCCATCTTATTAGTGCAATTCCCCAACCAGAAACCTGCAAAATGTGCACTTTTGATTTTACAGTTCATTAAAATGTCTTTAATGCACTTTATTCTCCTGTGTTTCAGGTATTCAAGGAAAATGAACAAGACATGGCTCGCACTGTTAAAGACTGTGGCAGTCGGAATATTTCACCTGACACGAGCTGTGCAAGTCGCATAGCACAACCAACCACAACTGGGCCATTAAATATATGTAAATGAAGAGAAACACAAGAGAGCCGGGTATAATAGCACGCACAAGGGAGAAATGGATCCTGGGTAGTGATTAATTTATTTGATGATGCCTCTAGTGAGGAATTTTAGGTCACAAATGAAGTGACAGGATGACAAATTACCATTTTAAGGAATTTACTGGGAATCATTAATGAACAATTGTCAGGTAGTTTACAGCAGGCAGAGGAGATGGAATAAATGTAGATCTCTTTCCTTATCTGAGATAAATTATTTTATTCCTTTATTATATAAAATGCAGCAGGCTGTTTTAATTTAATAGCAAATATATTTAGTATGTTATACAGCTCAGTTTAATAGCTGTTTGGTGGGAGGTTTGAAGTAGATAAGGAGAAGCAGCCATCAGCTTGTTAATCTGGATAAACCCTGCTGTGATTGAATATTACAGTTTCTTATCTACAATTAAACCCAGGAACACACTCTTATGAACATGAAACTTTTGTCCTTTTTACCCTGTGCATGAAATGACACATCAAGCTTCTTTAAAATATCTGTCACTACTTAAAGCAATGTACCTATAATACTTGGAAGGAATGTAGCAGTACAGGATGTCCTGTTTGTCAACTTGATCTTATAATAAATTCTGATTGCACTCTACATCAAAAGCTTTAAGGATGGTTCATAATTTCCAGCAAATGTCTAATTAAGAAAAGGATTATGCAGAGTGATATGAAGCCTTGAATATTCCTTTATAGGATGAACTATCTAGATCGCTTCTGGCGTAGTTTAAACAATTTGGTTTTGTCACTGACAAGATAAATCAATTCATTAATTAAAATTTATCTCATGTGTAAAAGACAGTATCATTGTTTATTTAAGTGTTAAAGGAGACAGATGCTCTTTCAAGAGTCGCTGTCAAGCTTGTCTGTCCCGTTCAATTTGCTGCCTTTAAATGGCTTTTAAAAGCCAGTGCTAAAAGAGAGCCGAGATGACAGGAGGAATCTTCACTGCATGTATTAATTCGACAGATTCCTTGATTCCCCTCCTGGGCCCCTCCAGAAGACCCAATGCTTCAGCGACTCGATGGTGCATTACAGTAGGTGTGACAAATATCTTTGGTCTGGAAGTGCTAGTGGTACGTTGGTTTACAGAAGACATGTCACTGGGATGTCGAAAAACACTCATAATTGCACTTTCCAAAACGAAAGCAGTGTCCCAATTTGGTCCATGCTGCAACGATATGTCTCTGACAGGAAGCTACTCTGTGTCTGATGTCGTTATATTTGTTATATGTGGGGCATCATAGCAGAAGAGCAAATTTCACTCTGATTGAAGAAATTACAATGGAGTGTTGCTTTTGAAAAGCAATTATGTAGCGTTACAAAGAGCTGCTGGAAAATGTTGAACATAACAAATGTATAGTTTAGGTACTGCACATCAGCTTTACAGTGAAATCTAGACAATGTGACAAAATTTTACGTTTCTGCTGCAACATTGCCCCTGACATGTTCCCACAAAAACAGATGGCCCCCATCAACTCATAGCAAATACAACAACTCCCCTAACCTCAGCGATCATATAGGTCATTTGTCCCGACCCTCTGATGTGAACTTGTACCAGAAACAGCAGATAAATTATTCAAAAAATAAATAACCCTTTAGATATGTGACCATATATTCTTAAAGTTTTAGTCACAAAACAACTCGGCTAGCTGTCTAGGTTAAAAAAAGTACTATGCAAGGCAATAACCTTTGTTATTGAGGTTATGCTAAAATATTGGTTAAAAGAAGCAATGTCAACTATTTTTTTTAAAGCAGGAAACAAACAGCAATGGTTAGGTCCAATGTTCCGCCCATCCATCTACCCAGACTTCCTCCGTATGCAGACTGTATGGCTCTGTATCAGTTTTGTTACTTGAACATAATTGTGTTAGGCATTTGCCAAAACTGATGCTGTCTCACATGATTACAGGACACGCAACACAATGCAACTATAGGTTATAATAAGCTGCTTATACAAATGCCCTAAGGGGCTGTTTTTTTTTTTGTTTTTTTTTTTGTTTAAATAAAAGGACAGTCTCCAAATTCACATTTCACTCCCAGACATAGATAAACATAGGTATTTGTGGCGCAAATATAGAAGTATGGAAAAAGGTTCCGCAAGCTAACAAAGGGATATATAATGTACGAAATGCAAAAGCATGAAAAGGTGAGACCGGTGGGAATATTAACATTTTCCTCATGACAATTTTTCCTACAAAATTACAAAAATATACTCTTTTCCAGTGACCAAAAAATGAACGTCAGTGGCCCGGTCACGTCTGAAAAACGTCAGCACACATGTCCCAACTGGGGAAGCTTTCGGAAGAGTTCAATGTTCATAGGGAGAGCATTTTCCAAGCATTAAATGGTTACTGTACGTAATCAGAAGCACGCAGGCCTGTTGGAAAAGCACAAAAACTTTCAACCACTGCTTATAAGTTACACAAGTCTGTGGCATGATACATATTTCCTAGCTATGCCGGCCAGTATCAGTCAAATATCACACAGAACCAACCGAACAGACTAAAGCTTAGACAGTTTTTACAAAATTGTGTCCAGTTTCATTCTCTTTTGACTAAATTATATACAATGTTTAGTGTGCACCTTGTTTTTTATATTTTGTTCTTTGCAGGTTTTATATTTATTTTACTTATTTGGTGTCGTTAGTGAGGGATTTTGTTGTACGGTCTAAACTGCAGCTTTTACTGTGCATATGACAATAAACATCTTGAATTTCCTTTAGCTGGATTTGAATGTCTGATTCAAATAAATGACTATACAAGCTGTGTTACCATTTAAATAGTACCAGTACTCTCTTTTAATCTTAAAGTAAGAATTGCATCTAAATAAAATGATACAACGATCATCTATAGGACAATATCAAAAGCTACAATTTCCTGATAGGGTTCTAATACACAACGTTCCCTTGAAGCACTATACTTGATTTATGTCACAGTACAACGCAGTGCACCAGAATGCATTAAATCAGACATCACAGAGGAGTGACTCTGTGTTCCTACGATAGATCTGGGTTATTTTCCTCACAAGTTTCCTCTAGATTAATTACATGAATGATTACTTTGCTCAAAAAAAGCAACACTCCTACCGAACATAACTCTGGCAGTAACACAACAGCCTATCTCAGCTCACTGGTGCAGACACAGCCTATTTTTACTCACTACATAAGTATTGCATTAGAGGGAAACGTGGAAATTGGCTGCTGAAATTGAAAAGTCGTCTCTGAAGAGCTAGCTCTGGAGATGAATGAGCCATTTCTCTTGTTCTCTTTCAATAGCTGAAAAATAAAAACTAATGTAACAATTGGTAAAAGGAAGGGTTAGTTCAAGTAAAAGTTAAACGAAAAGAATACACGTTTCAGTTCACTATTTATTTGAAGAACTCACTTATTTTGGAACAAGCTTTGAGCTGAGGTTATACATTTCCAGTTTCACTTAATAATCTGATCAAATGGGCATTTTCCAATCACAGTTTGACTTCATTTCAAGTCCAGGCATATATTATCACATATGTGACAGAAAGCCCCATTAGAGATTAAAAATAGAGACAGATGCTATAATAAAAAAATTCAAATCATTATTTTAAAGTCTTTAATTTTTTATTTCTCCACCAGTAAGAAACACGACTACCTCCGCATAACCTCTGACCAAATCTCTTTGGTGTCACAACTGAATGCATGAGTGACCAGGATAATGTTCACACTCTGCATTGGATACACACCGCATGTACCATGAAAGTGACTATGAGCTTCTTTCCAGATTGTGCCCAATTTCATGGTGCTATACACACACGGCATCAGTTCATCACACTGATTTGCCATATAGCTAGTGTTTTCTGTCTGTCTACAGCATAGTAACACCAACAGTATAATGGAGCGTTTTAAGTTATGACCGAGTTCTATAAGTAGGACTTATCGTACAAGTTATTTGAGTTGTTCCAGAGAGCAGGACAAGAACTTTTAGTGAAGCAGCGTTGTCGTTTTGCTCTTGGCCGCTGGAACAGCTAAAACGTTTAACTTAAAACCTATTAGCCTTGCTATTGATTACGATATTTTATGGTTATTTTATTTATTTTTAACCTTTATTTGTATTTACCATTTTTATTTCTCATAGTCTCACATTGTTGTAATGGTCACACTTATTATCAGCATGTTATTTATCTCTAAAGCACTTTGAACTGCAATAACCTCTAGGAGGCGATACACAAATGAAGCTGGATTGATTGATTTATTGATTGACTGATTATTACATTAAAACCCCTCATTTTAAGTTTATTTACTTTTAAAAATCAATCCATTATGTTAGGGGACAAACTAACCTACAATATTCAAATGAAAAATGAAAAATGAAAATTTCATTATGGTTTGTCAAAATATAAGATCATTTGATATATAGATTAAATTTACTAACTACAAACATTTCATGTTTCACAAGCTATGGAATTCTCACTATTCTTCTTTTAACATACTTCAGGGACTTCCACTCTTGTTCAGTCCTATATTTTACAGTTTGGGGTCTATGTTAAATTTCTATGCAAGCCTACACAAAGAAGGGTAATGCGGGTAACCATGAGTTGTAGAGGCTCACAGACCAGCCGATGCACACACCTTCCCATTTTCAGGAGTGCATTGTGTCAAGCTAATCAGACTCTAATCAAAGGACTTGCGAGAAAAAAGGAAACTAAGCTGATGTGTCACAATGACAAGGTTAAGTACGTTCACCATCTTGATTTGGCACATTAACATTAGCATTAGCTAATTAGCACTAAACACAGAGTGTAGCTGAGGCTCATGGGAATGTCATCCATTCTGGAGAGATGTCATAGTAATAAGTAATAATAAGTAATAAGTACGAATTCTGAACTGATGATGGTGCTAGAGGAAAATTACAGTTTTTTAATATTTCTGTCAAACCACAAATGCAAAGTTCACACTGAAAGAAAAGTCACTACAATTTGGGTTCATGTTTTGGGAACCACAAATGTCTGTGTCAGGCAGATAACATTTCACAACAAGAAAAAAACAAACTTTGGCCTGTTTGTGGCAGTTAGTAAATGGATGTTATACATATACATATAAGTATAGAAGGATCATTTTGTGCCCTGTATACAGATTCCACAATACATCAGGGTTTCTAAATTTTACACAAAGGTCAAGACCCTAAATGAGGAAAAGTCAAGGGGTTTCAGACTACTCCACATTGGCAATGGATCTAAATGACTCACAACATAATAGTAGGCTTAAATGAAGACAACAGTAAAGTGTAATTTATCATATCTTCTGTGTTTAGAAGCAATATGAGGCTACCAGTGTACATATTTAATTCAACCCAGAGAATCTTGTAAGAGAGATCATCTCAGTTATTGATGCCAGGAGAAAAAAAAAAAAAAGAAGGTATTCCCCTCGCTTTCCTCGTCTCCTGCTCGTGGCCTTTGTGGCGAGTATAATAAGCTGAATGCAACTGATGTGTGTGGCTGTGGTTTGATTAACCTCTGCTCCAAGCTGTTGCTCCACGCAATATCATTGCCTATTGACCTGCAGGTGCTGAGGGGTAGGGCCAGTGCAAAGGTCTGGAGATGTGGGACCAGCAGTGGTAACAGGCCCCGGCCTAATTGTCTGTTCTTTGTAAGCTGAAGTTATTGGCAGCTGCCACTGTCTCGACCACTCCATTCTGGATGTGGCAAAACGAACCGAGGCCTGCTAATTGCAATGGCCTTTTCATCATCTCAAATCAAACGCTTTCATACAAGCCAGGAGAGGCTGCATCCTCGCAGACCTTTAGCGAAGCACTGTAAGTATAGCATGGAGCTCATAGTTGGGCAGGCACATCACCACCACTCCCAGGATGTAATGTACTCTCCTTCGCTAGCGACGCGTATTTAGCACACAGCCCCCCTGACCTCCCCTCTCTCTCTCTTTACCTGAATGCCATAACCCGATTTTACCAGTCATTTAAGGCGGTGGTTGGCGGGAGAACGGATAGCAGCATGGATGGTGGGTGTAAGTGGGGGAGTGATGGTGGGGTGGTTGGAAAGTTCAGTGGTGCTGGATTGTAAGGGAGGGCAACTGGTCCTCCTGACAAGAGATCAATACTGTCCTCCGAGTGGCTGGAGTCAAGCTGCTGGGTCTGACAGGGGGCCGTGTGGCGTAATTGGATCAGGGGGCGCAGCAAGTCGCCTGCCCACCCCCCTTCAGTACTGTCACAGCTGTCACATGTCATCCCCCTGCACTGCTGTCACCCCAGGAGGCTAGGGGTTCTCTCCCTCTCCCCTTCCCCTCGCACCCATGCAAATGTCCACTTAGCAGATGAATGCAGCCAATATTAGGCACATTCTTCATGCTTTTATGCAAAAGTAAAATCTATGTCATTTGAGAATTTCATGGAAATAAAGTCACCATTTATTCAGAGCCGAAAGAGTGAAGCCGCCTGTAAAAAGTGAAAATGGTTTGGTTCAGCTTATTAAAAATGGAAAGAAAATAAGGCTTTGGAAAAACAAACAACGAGGGAGTTGAGGATTAGAGGAAATGGAAAGAAAAGCGAAAGAAAAAAACTTTATAGACAACATAATGAAAAATTTCTTCCCTCTATATTGTCTCATATAACTCACCAGTAACACTTAATCCAAAACTATTGACTGACTGATGTGTAAGCTCTCAGAGAGTCTGCAAAATGAACCATGCATTGTGAGGTGTAGGTTGTTTCCAATAAATATTGTAGCACGGTCGCCAATGATCTATGGCCTTCCTGATCACAAAAGATGTGCAGTATCGCAATTAACTTTATTTTAACATGAGCCACCTGATCACTTAAGTCTGTCATTTCTCAGAAAAGCACAGGGGAGATTGATGATCGATTTCAATGGGGAAGACCCGTGTGCTGTATAAAGACAATAATAAAGATAACTATTGTCTGCTGCTAATCTAGTCACCACATTCTCTCTTCAGTTCCTGGAGTGAGAATGTTGTGTTCTCCATGACTAAAAAGCTTCCCAAATCTATCCGTTTTAAAGCTCCGGTAATTGTTACCATTTCATCAAAAACAGCACAGAGCGCGTTTGGAATAATCACACATCATCTGACAGACGCGGATATTTCCGACCGCAGACATCACAGAGCTGGGTGGATTAAAGACTGGTTAAACATTAAACAGGAATCCATATGTAAATTTACAGCACCAATTAGGAGGCGCTGTCTGTGATGTTATCCTCCAAGAGACTCTCTGCCCTCAATTTTCACACACTTAATCAAATTAAAAGCTTAGGAGCAGCGTGATTATCGGATTATCACTGATACATGTGCAATTCCTTTTAGTTTGGGCAAATAATGGGTGGATTTTGGTTCTATCTATACAATGGCTTTAACTTATTGTTGTTTGCTTTGGATGTCTATGGTTTCGGGGTGAGGAGAAGAATGACTTCCTAGAAATAAATCAAGGTAATTTTCTCGCAGAATGATTTGATTCTGGTCCCAAAACATGATCTGAATTCTCATTTTTTTTTTTTTTTTAAACAATTCGGTCTGTTGTCGCAAGGAGATTTGATGTAGACACAGTTCAGCTCCTGCTTTGAAGCCTGAAGACTCTTGGACCCCACAGCTTGAGAGGCTTCTCACACAGGCAGAACACGCTTCATACATGGACCTGCACACGCTCGCGCTGTGAGGGTTAATGCACTAATAGAACATGCACGCGCGAACTCACAAAAACACGCGGCTGAAGCTGAATCACTGTTCCAACTGATCTATGGCAGCAAAGCCTCCTTGTGGGACTGCACGTTCACCTTGGCAGTCTCAACGGTTCAGCAGCCCCAAGGATGTGGTTAACAAATGGGGAGAGAGCTCGCCAACTTCATGGCGGTCGCAGGCTTGTGCTAAGTGATCTGTATTCCCCGTGAATCTGCTGTTCCTTAACCCTGTGAAATTAAGACCACTTCCTGAAACTAGCCCCCCGACCTCTAACATAATACAAAATTCAAAAAGCATCATGCATCAGTGTCCCTGTGTAATGTAAAAGGAAACACAGGCCAGAGCATGGCCAGGGGTTTTGTCGACCAAATGTTTTATTAAGACATTCCTTTTGACTATCTACATTTTACATAGGGTACTCTCTCTTGCTATGCCACAATATTCCAAATGGCTGTTTAATTTGTCTCTCCAATTCTGTTGCTCAATTTTGCAGGCTTTTCTCCACAACGGGAATTCCATGAGGCTATGCCCAAGTTTTGTCGAGGTGTTTTGTAGACATAATTTAGCAGATACCACCTGCTGTAAGACAGTTAACAGTATAAAGAACAAGGCTCTTAGAGTATCAGAGGAAAGTAAAGATTGGCAGGTGAAACTGAGGCTTACAGGCTGACCTACACACAAGACCTCTTCATCCGTGACTCATAATCACTACTCTGGGGGAGTCACATGGTCTGCTAAAAGGCAGCCAAAGCCATTATGGGGGTGCTTAAAACTCCACTTAAAGATCACTTTATAGCCTATTACTTTAACAGTGGTTAGGTATTTACATGACACCTCCAGCAGCTTTTTGGTTTGGTAATACCTTTGCTTGTGGGTAGAGCAGCTTTCTGTCTGCTGTGACAAAAGTAGTCAACATCCAGCCAATCACTATATGGAGGTGTAGTGTATCTCTAAGTCTGCTGAGGGTCCTGACGGCATTACATTGGCAGATAAGACAATAAAAAGACCAAATCTTTTATTGAGCCACAGGACAACAGTTTTAGATCACAAAGTCTTAAACGCTACAGATTTCTTAATTTCTTTGAGGACATTTGTGTGGTGACATGAAATGCTTCTGCTGTTTCACTATGTATTACATGACCGTGGTCTGGTCCCCCAGCAGGGTGAGCTTGGATCAGTGGAGACAGCCCCTACCCTGGGGTCAGCCGCGACCGCGCGATCACACCACTCTGATGTGACGCCGAGCTGGGGCGATGGTGTGTAAATAAAGGGAGAGAATTGCGAATCTCGTCATGGCTGCAGCGAGCGGTTGCAGATCAAGCAAAGATGGTTGCCCGCAAACCTGGCTTCGAGGTGGTCTGCGGCTCTGTGTGGAGGTGGCTGGCTGGCTGGACGGCTGGGAAGGAGAATGACTACCATCACTACATCTCACATCTGCCCCCTGGCCTGACAGCTCTGGAACAATTCAAGCTGCTGCTCACTGCTGACAAATGACTTAATCAACGACATGTGCACTAATGAATGGCCATATGAAAACAATTAAGGCTATCGCAGTGGCCGTGGCAGGTATTCCGTTGTTAACAATTCAAGCTTTTGCACAGCTGCTTAATCACATCTGAGAAAGTATGATTACATATGCAGTAGTTGACTCTGGTCATCGACAACTCCTAATTACAACGCTCATTTTCCCCCTGCCACTTTAAATGTATGGTGGATAATAACGCCTGATAAAAAGGCCATTGTGAAGCGTTTTCTGACAATTAAGCTACAGATGGATCAAAAATAATTATTTCCCTTCAATATTTCTATATCCTGCTCTGTGTGAACTCCATGTATTGTGCAAATGTCTCCTCAACAAAGGATTACAATCAATTAAACATTTATGGAAATGGCATCGCTTCCTGTAACACCAAGCTATTTCCCCCTGACATTTTGGACCTATTATATTTTCAGACATTTGATGATGTTCCCGACTTACACTTGGACATTCTGATAAACACTGACAACACAGAGACAAGGTAACAGAGTGAACGTCTGCTTGGAAAATCTTGTGTTTCCTCCTATCTGAAGGGTTTACAATAAGCCAGTTGTACAATTTCTGAAAAATGGGATTAAAAGCAAATCACAGGCTATTATTTGAATCATCACAATTCTTACCTATTAAACTGACATTCATCATTAAAGTGGCATTCTGAACACAAAAAAGTATATTTAACTGTAAAATGTGTATAGTAACCTGCTTTCAAAGGCAAAAGCAGCAAACAAGAGATGTGAGTGAGTGTAGGGAAAGTGTCCACGAGCGTAGCTGGCAGACACCTTTATGACTAAAAAAGATTCATATCCTCTGTTTATCATTCATATCTGCGCTTATGCATAATACCATTTTACTGACAGAGTTTGCCTAATATGAGTGAGGCCATGGGGAGATGTTGTCAATGTTTGCCAGTGGGTTTGCTCATGGATGAGACTGTGATGAACATCTCACCTCTGTATATGCAGCTGACTTTCATTCACAGTAAGAAGAAGAAAAAAAATACTCGCTTGTCACTCAAAGATTTCAAGATTTCTTAATATTTCACGAGAATGACTTCAACTTGCCGTGTTTGAAAAGCCAGACCGAAATATGAATTACAACTTACAAAGTATAATTAGTTTTAATCTTTTTTTAACCTGGAGGAGCACTGGAGTTCAGCTCTCTGATATATTCATTCTTTACACCCTCTCCATAATGCATTACTGCAAGAATAAGCCTGGTTTGCCTTTATGCATGTGTACATTGGTCTATAATTCATGCTGTTATTCTGGGAAAAAAAAGGGAAGAGTTAGATAAACAGCATGGTTCATTCCAGCGTAATTCTTTATTCAACTGGCATATCATGGAAATTTCAACAGTCATAGCAGATTAACCTTGTGTGTGCTTTCTATGGGCCCCTCTTTGATACATTTACATGCATCCTGATCAGAACTCCGTTTGGCAAATTATTGCTTTTCCATCTTTTTCTCACCAGCTTGACCTTCCTCTTGCAAAACAATCACAACTCTTATGCCGGAATGTTTAGTCATAGTAATTATATAAATAATGAATCCCTTGAGGATGGAGTATTAGCTTTGGACCGTGTGCAGAGAGCGCGTCTGCCACCTGTCTATTAACAGCCTGCATAGTACAGAAATGTGTTTTAAAGCAATAACAAGAAGGTCATATTAGGTAGAACCACATAAAAGAAATAGGTCTCTTTCATGGAAATGTTGAACTGTCACAGAAAACAAAGTGCTTTTGTGCTGTTTTCACATTACATTTGCTTATACATCGTACTGTGAACACTGCACATACTATGGTTCATGTTTTGCGTACGTTGCACAAACGGTACAGCTACTTCCTTTAAAACTTGAAATTTTATTTCATTATTAATTTAAATACTGTTTTCATTAATGTAAATATGTCTATGTTGTATGTATGCTTCTTGACTGGCAGTATTTGCTTTTACTTTCTTCTTATTGTCTCTTTTTACTTTTATTTTATGCACTAAAAAGCAAAGACATTTCGTCGTATTTGCTAGCATACGTAACTACTATAAAGTCAATACTGATTCTGATTCAGGTGTATTATCAAAATTGCTTCAGTCAAAGTGAAGTACATAATTTAATGTGTGTGAATTCAATGTCATAGTTATAGTAACACATTGTATGTAATATTGTACAACTTAGTCTCTTAACATAAACTGGACAGCAGTCATCATCAATAATGTGATTTACAGAAAAAAAAATAACTGCCAGTGAACGCACAAAAGGAAAACAAATGAATTATAATTGCCTTTTTAATTGCCATTTGAGTGCAATTCGCACGTAATTCTAACACTCTATTCTCTTTGCTGCACCTTTGAGGTCACTTTTTAATGATCATTATGCCAACAATGCATTACGGTTGCAATAAACTCTTGTCTCCATCCATATGTTATTAATCAGTTTAAGTTAATAATTAATGTTGATAATCATGGGATTTAAAGCTTGTCTTGTAATTTCAGGCTATTGAATACTTATAATTATACACTAATTCAATCAGAGCCAACACATTCATGCAGTGAATTGTTGTACATCTTTATCTACTTAGTCAGATTTGAATACTGTAAATGACATAGAGCCCAGCTACTCCTCCATCTAAAAAGAGCTCTGACATCCTCTATGTATCCTCGACAGCCGCAAGTATTAGCCCTTCCCGTGACATGTTTTGTCCTCTAAAGCAAAGTTGCTGACATTGTTGAGGGATGAGTGAACACCACAACAGAGCGGTGCTTGTGATATGCTTCACACTAGACTGTATCCACACTACTTTAAACAAATTAGTAACGGTATCCCCAGGTGTATTGGAGAATATACAACAGTGTGATTAGAATATCCATATGCACCGTGGGACCCAAGGTATGTAGAGGAAGATAGGAATCCTCCATACAAATATGAAAATCAACACCGTCCCCTCTATTCCATATACAATCAGTCAGCGCACTGCGAGAAGAGATATCAGCCTAGCTTTCCATTTGCTGATAGTGGCATGCGGCGGCATTAAGAAATCACCCTGAATGTGCTGGTGCAGATAACTGAACATGTTGGGTGTCTACCGGAGATATATTTACACAAAACAGGGAGTAGACAGGATAGATCTAATTGACTAGGTAGCAGTTTGCCGTGGTTGGTACAGCAGGTCTCGGAGTCGAGTGGATGAGCGGCTTACAGAGAGGCCGTCAGAGAGCAAAAGATTAGGGCTGACGTCTCTGCCACATCAATTACAACCTGCTGCTTGGCTGGGGAGAAATCCCCACGACTGCCTCTTCAAGGCCACCAAGCACAAACTGGGTGTGTCAGAGGTCATCCAGGGAAGGAAGCACAAGGCCCTGGCCGTCCCAGTGGGAGTCACTCCTGTGGGCTGGTAGTTCAGAGTCCCCTGTGGAGGGAGGTGCCACAGAGAGTTTCACAGCAAACACCAGACCTGTCACTCACTGGAGCCACATGGTCCAGAACAGTAGGGGTGCAGCGGCAGGAATGGAGAGTACTGTACAGCTTAGGCTATTTTGTGCTCCTTGTTTTCATGTTGTTGAGTAAACATGTGGCAATGTTCTCATATCAGGTTACATTGCAGTTCTTAGAGAAGCACTATTTGTTCTGTGTGCACTCAAAGCAGTCACTTCCGCTGTACATGCAGTCTGTGGTTGACAACAAAAATAGCAGATTAATAAAGTCATTGAATTAGAGAAATACTATTATATGTTTTGTTTGATTTTTCACAACACTCGCACACAAATTAAGTCTTCTGTCAGTGTTAACCTGCACCATCATAATAATACCTTTAATCTACTCTGCTCTTAAACCCAAACAACCTCTAATTCCAAACACCGCAGCCTCCCAAAAACATATCCAAGTGTCAGCTAACACGACACAATGTCTCGGTGTGCTGGCCACCAGGCCAGAGCGGCATGACGCCATCACACAGAGTTAGTCTGCCCACTCTGCCTGCCTGTTGTTGTTGGACCAGTCAGAACCCCCACCCCAATGCATCCAGATCTGCATCCTTGTCAGCGGGGGGCTGACACCGGGCATTAGCCGGTGGGACCTCTGATAGCACCAACACCTTTGCCTACGGCTTGAACCCCTACCACGAACATCCACCTCCAGACCAGACTCTCTTTTTTGATACGGTCATTTCTGTGACGGTGTTTTAGTTTAAATATCGGAAATACCACAGTACAAACTTTACTTTTCCACACTTTCTCTTGGTTTTCTGATGTTGGTTATACTGATAGATATATTTTATCCACTGTAATCAGAAGTGGATTATCTAATCTCTTTATATATATTATTATATTATAACGACTGTATTTCGACCAGTCATACTTTTTATATTCAAGCACAGAGGCAAAAAGGCACTAAGAAGACCAATCCTTTAGTTTTCTAAACAACTAGAAAACAAGACTTCAGAGACTCAGAGAATGGCATCATAATCCCATTAACTTTAATTACATTTATGTGATGCTCACCTTTCTTCTGTGACAACAAATTAATGATAAGCCAGGGAGAATTAAAACAGTGGTAAGTGAAACCCTTTTCTTCCCCCCAAGGCTCTCTACTGGGTCCCAGCCTCACCTAAAAGCTCATGAGAATTTAGATCAAACCCCTCCTGCGTAGAGCTGAGTGAGACCAGCCATAAATTGCTAATAGACTAAATGAAACGAGGTAGGAGGCTCCTGCTCAGCAGCAATTACCCCTCAGATGTAGTCATTCATATCCCTGCATGTCTGGTCTCATCAGGACAGCGCCGGCACTTTGTCGGGCTGTCTTTGTTGCACAGCACTGGGTTGGTTGGAGGACTGACCATAGAACTGATATGCAGGGGAGCATTTGAAACAACAAAGTGCCGTTTGACTGGCTGGCCGTTCACAAGAATGGCGCCTCTTCCTGCCTTTCATGTGCCGTGGGTTTGTATAATCAATTATTAATCAAAGTTGCGTTTTGAAACTGAAACTCAAAGACACGTCCGCCACACTTAAGTGTCTCCCTGTGTTTTTTATTTGCTTGCCTGCCTTTTAGTGACTTTATTTACAATGCTCTTATGAGTTGCTATGGTATATCTTCAGGGGGTGCAGGGCCTGTTTTTTTGGGTTTTATTTCTAGTAGTCAAAAAAAATCATTGGGTCACATTGGAATGAAAGATAGTTTTCTTTATATAGGAAGACATATCTGTTGAATACGACGTTAAAACATTTAGGTGGCTATTTACATATTTACCTAATAAAAGAAATACAGAGTCACCCTTTTTTCCCTTTATACTTGATGTTGTTTTATAAAAAAATGAGCTACACTTCACAAATGGGGTGTTATGTCTGCCACTATGGTATGAAAAGAGTGGTAAATATAATATATACACTATAGAAGCTATTGAGCAGGTTCAAATTAACTTGAAATTCCTTACGATCAGGAAAGTCTGTTCCAACGAGTAAAGATCCACACCAAACATATGTTGTACAAAGAATGGAAATCATGATCATTAATTTTGTTTTCTTTGGGTTACACGGGATAAGGAAAACCCAGTTCACAAAAACCTCTATAGTTGTCGTACTGTTCACTTTTCAATGGAATATAACTGAATAAACACCTATGAATAAATATTGTGCCACTTGCAACTCAATTCAATCACTTGATAAAAAATTCATCCATTGTTTGGGAAACTCCAACTCTTCTGTCCACCTTTTATTGTTAGACAAATTGAAGTGTGCACTGGGAGGGAGGCCAGCGGTAAACACAGAGAATCTATTTAGCCATCCCATTCCGGGGCTGAGAGGAGAGCAGGGTCCTTCAAAGGCAGAGGCAACAATGTGAGTGACATCAGGTCAACCTGCCTCCTCACATTCACCTGGCTGATAGAATTGTTCTGGGGGGAGATAGGAGGGACGTATGAAGCACAGCTTTTTTGTCATTGCCATATCTTATGATTGATGGCTCCATGGCCGCAGCGAATCTGCCCTTTTTAAATAATTTATGTTGCCCATCGCTATGGACAAGTAGCTTATAACGGGGTTGTTATTTTTCCATTGACTGCAGAGATCAATACTTTAAAGACATGACATAGCCACTAATGAACTGCTTAAATGGCTCTCTAGAGTGCAAAACAATTTACTCAAAGCAAAGAGTGAAAACAGTTTTATTGCACCGCGTTTTCAAGTTCTACTTTAATGGATGGAGTATAAACAAAAAGAAAACAAAAGGTGCAGGCTAGTGTTGGGGGTCAGTTCCTCTTGAACATGTAAGAAGAAAATGTAGTACAATGAAAGAAGATCCATTCTCACCTCCTTAGTAAAAATCATTTTGAAAGATTATTTTTTTTTTCCATTAAATTGTTATAGCAACTCACATCTTGACCCGTAACGTGGCATGAAAGTGATTTAGTCCAAGTCCTAGTTGGACCAAAGTGGTAGAATTAAGTGCAAACCTGCTCTAATGGAATGAATTAGATTGTCCTGTTTGATAAACTATAATCCAAGACCCCCCCAAACAAGCAGGGTAATTCACTAAAGTAGCCCAGTAGAGTTATGTGTTGTAAATCAAGAGGCCGTTGTTCATTCTCCCTCTAACAAAGTGACAAATTAGGCAAACAATAGTGTTTGAATTCTTATTAAAGTTGATTAATTCATATCATTAGTTGATCGCACAACAGCTCATAAAATATACTAAATTAATTTTTTCACTGTGATTAATACATGAAACACTTGAATTAACATCAATAAATCAATTTGTGAATCAATTACATTATCATGTTTAAATACAGAGCTAATAGTGAACATTAACTAGCAGCGCAGAAGTGATCATATATCATTTGACATTGTGAAGAGGAAGAGCAGAGGAGCATCCTTAAATGATCAACGATTAAAGAGATCCAACTCTGACCTTAATAGGTCCCAACGCATTTGCACGACACAACGGGTAAGTTATCTACCACCAGAAATTACTGTAAGCTATGCATTCCTTTAATCTCAAATTTATTATATAGGACAGATTGCACTGTTCCTATTGAATACATTACAATTAGCTGCTGAAACATGGAAATGACGTACACCATGACTGAAAAGCCACTGCAAATATATTATGTCAGCTACTAATATGGCAGGCATTAAATCAAATGTACTGAATAGGAACTGGATACATGAATCAAAGCCTGAATTCTCATAATAATAATTATATATATATAAAATAATACTATTTAAACTTTATTTTACTGAAAGCTCAACTTGTTTTTCCCCTATATGTTAAGTGTACTGTAAGTGAAGTGAAGACTGTTCAGACAAGGGGCTTCATCCAATTTAACACATGGAAACTGTCTCTTAAGTGACTGCCTGCTCTGGGATGAACAAGCCAGCTATGCAAAGCATGTCAAGACTTCTTTCGGGTTGCACTGCAGAGAGCTACAGACATTGCTGCTCCCTTACAGGGCTGCTGCACAGCGGTGCGAGGGGTCCTCTCAACCAGCTGTTGTGCGGATCAGTCAACAGACTTAACGTGACACACTTTGTAGAGAATTACACCTCTGCCGCAGCGAGCTTGGGGGCCTATATGGTCTCGCTAATAAACCTGGACCTTGTAATAGCTGTCTGATCACTCAAACGTAGGAGCAGCAGCAACAGGAGGACAAGGAAATGTCATCCAACATGGATAGAAAATGTACCTCCACCTTTGTTTAAGGTTCATGTGGGCTGAGTGTGATTGGTTTCTGTGTTTGTGCCAGTGCTTGACTTGTTAGATGTTATACAGGCACAAGACTTTTTTTAACCACTCGGCCTGCTGGGGAGCCTGGCTGTCCAATACAGACTGAGTTAATGAATGGAGCTAATCCAAACAGTAAATGGAGCTCCAAAGAACTACTCAAAATGCCTCAAAGTAATAGGCTGCGTGAACATTCAAGTTCATTGTTATACAGATAAGAACAGATATACAGATATGAAGCAAAGCTCATGAGATCCTTGCTTGGACATAACCACCACAGTGATAACAAAAACAGAAGGTGAGCTGTTGGTTAATATGGACGATGTCTGATCCTACTTAACATTGGGTGTGTGCAGTTTGAGATTAGAATGAGTTGCTAAACACAAACATCCATTCAGCCAAAATAGACTTGCCAGATGCTAGACTAGAAGTGGGCGCCTCTTACTGAGATGTCACTGGAAGTCGCCGATTGATAGAGGTCGCCGATTGATAGTTTAAGGAAGAGGGGTTTGCTGTCACTGTGTCAGCCCTCAGGGCCTCGTACTGGCCTCCCGCCTTTTTTGGCATGTCTGTTGTGAAAATGTAACAGGAAACTGCTTTTAGCCTAAATATGATAATCCAAGAGACTTCAAAGTGAACACTGCAATTACTCAGGTCCACTGCAATACAACCAACCTGTGAAGCAGATCGATGAACGGATGTCGATAAAAGCCAGACACGCACGTCCTGGCATTCTTTGCTTTATTAGTAATATTTGTAGACCATTAAGAAACTATCAATCACCAGACTTAAAGTTAAATAGTCTCATGGTTAGTCAGTGGTAAGTACATGTTTTTTGTGTGTAATAACATTGTGTACGTGTCACCTACATAGTGCAACTTGGTATTTTAGAATAACTGAAACACACCTTGATGACATAAGATCAATAACGCCACCACCTATTTTCATATTACACAAGTTCCACAAGCCAGTTTATTAAAATTTTAGGCACTGATGTTTCTTAGTGTTAATTTTTAAGTTTCAGTTCTTATGCCAAATGAATCTAATAATAATGATATTAAAATCTTCAGAGCCAATTCAAATGCCACTTAGTAACAGGGCTGTCTTTGCTCCAGCTGTAACAGGCAGCGGCCCCATATCTTCTGCTATAGCTGTTCCCATTGACTCAATTGATGAATCTTAAAAGACATACTTATAAAATCCATTAGTGAATCAATTGCTTGCCAACTTGAAACAACCCATTATTATAGAGGGGCTGAATTAATTCCTTCTCTTGCACCAGGAATTGCTTGATGCCCCAACAGATAATTTGCCATGTAATTCTTTTCACCTACAAAGATGCACCAGTGTACAACACGTGCCATTTTTAACCATGATAACAACCACTAATTCATCAAGAGTAAATAAAATGTTTAGTTGGGAAGGGACATTAATTATCACATTCATCTGCTTGCTGTTCCAAACTCAGCTATAATGAAATGTGCTGTAATAGAGATTGCTCTTGGGGAAGCAAGCCGTTTATGAATCGCTAGAGGTGCAGCAGCTGCCTTCCCCCTTGAGAGATAGAAATTTATGCCGTATACCCTGCTGATTGTTGAGAAGGTAAAGAACCAATAGCAGCATGTTCAGAGGTTTAATTTAAAGTGTGTTTCTCACTAGGCTGCTCACAACACTTAATTAAACTCTGCTGTTTTGGCAATGACAAATGCTGTGGTGCAGGAGGAAGCTGGGCTGCTGTGACTGAGAGGCTTTTGTAATTTCTTTCATGTGCAGCGATGGCCAGATCCAGGTCAGAAACTGTAGAATTAAAGAACTAAACAAGATTTAGACACGGGGAATAGGAGGGCAAGGGGGTGGGCGGTTACAGTCATTTCTTTCGCAGGAATACATCTATTTTTCTCTCTTTTTTATGTCCCCTTTCTCATTTTTTTGAGAAAGTTTTGTCATAGATTTATGAGAGTTGAGCTTCTGTGCCTGGTTTTCTGCACATGCACACTGTCGTTTCCTAAGGCATGTGTCTGCTTGATGGAGACTTCAGCATTTTACTGAAAGGTATGATGAATAAAATGAATAGTAGGTTTCCGCGCAGCATATTGTTCCTATTATTCCAGATAGTCTGATCTTTCTATTACATCTCTTATCATGGCTCTTGATTTGCTAAACCACCCTTCTTAACAAAAAAAAGGGGGGAAAAAAGCCTTGCTTAAAATCTGAAAGGAGGTGTGATTTTTAACTTCAGAGGTCTAGCACACAGAAACATCAACCTCAGAGCAGTCAACAAACTGACAGGGAGTGACTAATAGCTTTTTTCTGGGTATATATCCAATTCATGCCAAACAAAAATCTTATTTTGTTTCTGTAATGGTTTGACTGTATAACTGTGCATTCCATGAGATTCATTTAAAAAGGTGGAGCCAGTCTAGCACACAGCCATTGCAAAGCCCTGCATGCTGCCGTGTTATGAAGTCGCAGAACTCAGGCTATACAGCCAGGAAATAACCACAGAGATGCCTCCAAGGCATAAACAGCAGCTGGAGCATTTCATTCAATAATGTAATCCATACTTTTAGGTAAAAGACCTCCATTCTTATGTGCCTTTTTATTACAGAGTGAATGGAACCACACAATTTTTCTGTCACCTGCCAATCTTTTTGCACAGACCGGGCTTTACCACAACTGTGTAAATATGCAGTTTTACTGGCTGTACAGCCAAGAAAATACAAAGCCCCTATTTCAAGTTTCAAGTGTTTCTAATAACACAATCACTGGCGCCGTTTAACATATTTGTAATATTTTAACATTTTTGCTTGTTATAATCTAATGAATATACCTACTATTAACATTTTACGTTCGTATCTGTATCTTCTGAAAAAAATCGACTTCCTATCATAAAATTAGACTATTTATGTCTTAACTAAATGGAGTAATTGGATTGTATTCTATCAATTTGAACCATTAGTACACATGGACAGATAAGTATACCTGTATTCAGCATTTTATTTACCCTTTCTTTTTGAAATTTAGCACACTTTCCACAAAAACTGAAAAATGTTTTAACTATCCAGAGCGTTAAACAATAAAAGCAGGAGCATGTGCATATAGTGAAAAACACAGTATTTATATAGTGTCTTACATAGGCGATGCAAACAGCTCCATATGTATTTTGGTGTGCTGTAAATGCCAGGGAGACACAGCAGCATCCGTTGGAGTTAACGGTGCAGCACTTTTGTGTTCAGTAGCACAAATCATTAATCATGAGGCCGGCCATATTCTTGTAGTGCCTGTGCTTTCATTACTGGGCCTAATTAAACAGTTCTGTGAACTGGAATCTCAGATTCCTCTGTTACAGATTATCATTAATTATGGTGAAAGTGCTCAGAGATGTTGGACTCAATTATATTCTGCTCAACCCTGGCAGCGGGGTGATTCATTGTTCTGAGCACTCCACAGCCGTACTGTCTCTGCTTATCACCAACCTCCACTTTTGTAAATTGGGCTCTGCCAGCCAACAAACTAAGAATTATGTGCTGCTTTTTTCATTACAAACATGTTGGAGGAGCACAGACCAATTAAGGGTGGGATATTTTGTGTAGAGTGATGAGGCAGGCATTGGTGCAAGGAGATGGGGGGTTGGATGGGGGTATCAGCTCACCACCATGCTTAAGTTGTGGCTTTATTGCAATGTGTGGTGCAACCCTCCACCAGGTCTACTGACTGATTGTGCTCAGAATACTTAGCATACTCAATAGCTCAAAGCTCTCGGTATTGAAACATTAAAATTGGAATCTGGGCAGATATTATATTGATATTTCTCTGCAAGCACAGTATATAAACACAGATTTTCATTGTCCTGGAGGAGGGTTTAAATGGAGATTTCTATTATACTGGCAGCTTGGAGTGCGCATAGCTTGGAGAAAAGAGAAAAGCGTTAACTTTTCATAATATTTGTGTATGACATGCAACTTTCTATGCAGCTGAACAATGTCAATATTACTTCTATGGTCTTATGTTGGGTGCGTGGGGTTCTAAGATGGAAACAGGGTGTGAATGAGATTATTGGTCACCTTTTTTTTAGGGTCAGAGAAAATCTGAATCAGAGGAGGAGCAGACGTTCCAATGGTAAGCTTAGGCCTTAGCGGTTTGTACAATTTCATATGCCACAGTAGGTAGTGATTTAATATATATGAAAATCAGGCGGAACTGTGTGCATGTGTCCCTTACAATATCACCAGTGGGAGATTTTCACTGCCTTACAAAGGAGGACTGTTTTTTTGTTTCCTCCCACTACAGCGTACAACGCACAATAAAATATCTGCCTCAATTCCGTTTCATTTAAGAAAATGAACACCTCGCAGTAAAAAGATGCTGGAAGGAAACAAAGAAATGTCAGAATTTAATCTTACAGTATCCTTGTTCCTCTCATAGTTTCTTAAACTATGGTCAATCTAATCCCATAATTCCCTTGGCAAAGGGGCAAGAAATGGGATTTTTCCTTCTAGTGACATAGCGCCAGCTCATTGAAAATGTAATGCACTACTTCCAAGTCACAGGTCAGCTGGCAATCTGAATTTTAAAAGGACTGTGAATAATATTCTGTTTTATTTTGAAAATGAACTTTGTGGCCTCCATCATGAATCCAATATATGTCTTAATCTTCTAGGCTCTTGAAGCCCACATCTCTGGAAGGAGGCCTTTGACTCCTGAACCTAATAAGGAAATCACTTGTTTTCTCATCCGTCTTCTCAGATTTATAGGGGCTGACACAAAACAGTCCTTTATTTCCAGAGCATTTGATGAGGCATAAAATACGACTTATATAATATTAGGGATTTCCCTTTGCCTTTTCCTCATAAATGATTACTTCAGAGACCTAACACAACAGAAAAAAAAACTAATATAATTATCACTGTTATTTTGAATGAATGCATATAGGGTAGTTTGCATGGTGCATCCTAAAAATGAAAAGATTAACATCTAAGCATCTATTGTCATTCTGAACTGAACATGGCTGACAGTGGCAGTGAATCTGAGCGTTAATTACGCACTAACCTTTTCAGTATGGATATTTAGACGTGCTGTGTCCTGCGACTCCGAATGTTCAGGAAATGAAAACATCCAACGGCCAATCAGTATCTCCTCACATTAGCATAGTCTTTTAAAGCCCAGTGCCCTAAAACATGCCACGGAAATCCCCTCCTATTTATCTTAAAATAGCCACTTAACTTTGACTGACACTAATTCTTACTACATGAAACTGTAGAAACCCCTTCATTTCCCCCTTCTGTCTCTGTCAGGAAATTACAAAAGACAGAGTTTGTGATGTCCCCAGTGTGCAAATCCTTTTATTCTGTCAGATTACAGCATTTGATATGACGTAGTGCGGCATTCTGGCCTCACATGCCTGCCAGAAGAGAAGGGACCTGTCAGCAGCAGGGGAGAGCAGTGCAGATCATCACTCTGACTGATCCACAGGCCCAGAGACTGTCATCTCCTCCGACTGTACAAGTCAACACAAATAAAAGTGAGGAAGCAAAAGCCATAATGACTGGGAGAGATCCAGGCTCATTGTGGCCATTACTTTTATTCAAACCTTACAGATGACATGATGTGAAAAATGAGCCTGTGTCTAGTCGGGTGCCCATTAGTGAGTGAGCACATTATCTCCCCTTTTTCACATTGAATCTCCTCCCTGCATGCAGTGGCAGATGCTCCAGAGGAGTCACTCACTTTTATGGGCTTTTGACTGCAGCACTCTTTTAAATACAGGGGCCTGCACCAGGCAGAGATGATGCATGGCTGTCAGTGCTCTTTACCTCACTGACAGATGCCTTTAGTGGACTCCTCCTTAAACCTTCTGTCTAAAACTAACGGGGACAGCTAACCTCCTCCTTCACAGAGCAGACAAGCATGCATCAAACTGATCACTACAGCAAAAGAGGGTGATTCCCGAAAAATCTCTATTAACACACAATTACAGTGCAATTTACGTAAGTACACTCTAAAGGCAGTCCTCAAACGCGATTCCGCTGAGAAGTGAAAATGACAAATATTGAATCTTCATGAGGATTAAAGGAGGAGATTATTGCAAAATTATAAATTTGATCATAGAAAAACGATCCCCCATAACAGGAAGCTTTGAAATGGTGAAACTGGAACCCCTCCGTCTAACATGCCTATTAGTCATTAAAACACCTCTCCCCCAGCTGATGAAGGAAAATCAATTACTTTGTCACGTCACTGTGTTCCTGTCACATGGTTGTGGCGGAGACTGAAGCCTTGCCGTTTATCTGGACAGTGAGAAGGCAGCATTACACGCAAGTTAAAATCTAGTTCGGAAACAGGTTTGATATGATTATTAATTTTGTAAATCAATGTAATGGGGTTTCTTTGTAGTCTGCGGTCCACAACGTGGGGCTCAGCTTTTCACTAAGACTTTGAGTAAATAAACAAGCAGAAAAAAAATTGGAATGTATTAAATAATGAACTATGTGGAGGGAGAAATCAAACATAAAATCTTACAACTGAGAAACACAAGAATAAAGCACTTTCTTCATTCACAATGCCCAGTAAGGCAGTGTACAGTGAACTGCAGTGAGCAAATATTCAGCAGCATTTAAACCCCCGAGGAGGGCAAAGCCTATTTGAAAATAACATCAACTTTATTCTACAAAAAGAAATAAATCTGGATGCAGTGCTACGGCGCAAAGCTCAGAGGTTGTGGTCAGTGACGGGGAGTCCTCGCTTCTCGCAGGCACGAGTATGAACCAGAGCCGCTTGGTTCAATCTAATCTCTGACAAGAAACAACAAGCCTTTGGGACACCCCCCTGCGGTCCACCTCTACACCGCACAACATCATAAGCAGCTCAACTCAGAGGGTTAGATCTACTGTAGCTGTCAAGGGAGAAATATGTTTCTATTTTACAACTTCAGTGGCAGAAGAGAAGACCATACAAATGCTCCTCCATTTCCTTCACTATTGCTCACTCGTTTGAATCTCTCCTCTCTCTTTTGCCCCTGTCAGTTTTCCCTCAGTGCACGTACTCAGGGGGTTCCTTGGTGACTGCGTCCCATTACTAGCAAAAGACAGCTGCACAACAGAGCTGAATGTCCCCAGTGATATCATTCAGTTGCACACATTCCCAGGTCAGGAAGTGTGCCGGATAAACAGGATTTGGTAGTTTAGCTCCATTTCTTTACTTCTATGTTTTAAAAAACCTCTTCTAATTCCACCTGATATAAGACCTTCTAAAGGTCTGTACGGCCTAACCCTATATTAGATTGTAGATGTTCAAATTTTACTCACTTGAAATACCAAACCAATGCAAGCAAAGATACCAAGTAAGAAACATTTCTGATCATGCAAATTGCAGCAAACTATGAAACGCCTTTACAAGCCACCAATTCAATGGCATCAAAACATTACCATTATCTAATTTAATATTATTAATAATTAGAATTATTATTTCATTTAATCATGCTTGAAAATAACAGCTATTTAACAGGACTTTGGGCCTGATAATAGCTTATCGCAGATATAGCAATACATAATACTGCAGTACAGAAATGCTTAACATATTTGAGGTAAAACAGTGTGTTTTAGCAGAGTATGGCAACTAGCATATATTTTTTAATAGTAAAATGTAAAATCTAAATTACAAGTGCAATTTTTATGTTTGTTATGTTGCCAAATAAACATCTCATTATTAAATACTTCAGCGGTCACCCCCTCTATACCAGTATTACTGATGAAAATCCACTTTTGCCACCAGCAACAGAAAACATTACTGAACTGTATTGTAAAGTCTAGTCAATGAGTGAGAACAAGCTGTTTCTAATGTCTGTGGCAGGGTGACCAGGTGATAATTTTATTTATATTCGGTCACAGACGGTAAATTTAATACCACTGTGTAATGTTAATGCCATCAGGGCAATAATTGCTTATGCACATGAGACAGTGTGGTGTAATAGTTGTAACATATGTGACGCTGTTGATCGTGCACATGGTTCTTGCTATTGCCGCAGTCTGTTTCACCGTCGGTGTTTATCCAAACATACTAAGTTCCAGTGATTCCACAAGGATCTCGGCCGTGATTGTGCTAATCACCTGACACACCTGATTTCCCGATTCATTTTCTCCATTCATCTTGAGCAAATGTAGCGACAGCTTGCAATCTGTTTGTTTTGAGTTGTCAAAAAGGAACCAAAGGCATGTATCAACATGGAATAAATGCTACTGCAAGATGTCACCAGCTGCACACGATATGATGAATTACAATCATATGTTAATCAGTCCAAGTTGCAGTAATGGGTTGTTTACATGGCGTTCCATCACAGACCTTCTAAGACTGTTTTATAGATACGGATTCTTGAACAGACAGGAGTACGCAACCGTCTGCAGTACTAATGAACAGAGTTTTTTTGTTTATTTTGTTTGTTTTTCAGCCTCATAGGATCAACTAAAAATGCATTTATGGGGTAAAATGTGTCTTCAGTGAAAAATTAACCGGGTTTGTTCATGCGATTATAATTACTTTGTTTAAATCTGCCCGCTTGTTATTGTTGTTGTGGCACGATCGACGCAAGACAACTGCTGCTCAGGCTCCCTGACAATACTGCAAAACCAATAGTGTTTCCATCCATCATCACTCACACAGTATTTCTCTCCGACACGCATGCAAAAATCATATAATGTATGTGTGGGAGTGTGTGTGCATGTGCGCGTGTGCTGCAGAGGGCTGGCCACAGAGCAAACAGCAGTAGGTCCAGCAACAAGGTCAATACTAGCGTAAGTACCTTTTTATTTCCCCAGCCACCCACAGTGTTAGATCCTGCAGTTTGTCCAGTAAACTTACTAATGACTGGAATAGCCTCATGGCTTCACTATTGTTTTCCTTATCCATAGGCGGTTGAATGGGAAGGATCTAGCTGGTAATTCAGTAATTAATTGACACTGATAAAAGGGATTTAGATTAGAAAAAAATCTATATTTTGGTTTCAAAAGCTGTGACGATATCCTGTTTCAGGGCTCATCAATGCAATATTAGTTGTAAAAAATCTATTTTAAGATATTTATGTTGCCTAACAGTAGGACATATTAAACTGTGACTTTACTTCTCCATTATAACTCATTTTATAACAATTTATATGCAAAACTAACCTGAAATTATCTTCAAGATTAATTTGTAATGCCTAGATGACTTGATTTTAGATTAAATAGTGCTGGGTGGGATAAAAAAAATGTTATAATATTGTGAAAAAAAATAAATAAAATGCATGTACTGTCCATACAGTAATTTGTTTATGGCTTTCCACAAAAGAAACAACACACCTGACATATTTGGTTGTGCCGCTGTCCTCCTGTACATGCACCTCCTCTGACTGGCAATCGCCTTCAGTCATCTTTAGGCACATGAAGGTTTTCTCAGCTGATTTGAGGACTTTGAGGACTTGAATGAAAATAGCCACACTTTCTAAAGGGATTTATTAAATAAGTGGAATTGCAAACAAGGATATATTTTTAGGAAACTGGAAATTACAATATAAGTAATTATTACCGTATATGAAATACGTCGAGGGCGGCCACTGTGTGTAAATAAATGAGAATCAAAAGTAAATAGAAACATCACAAGCACAGACACACTTATAAACTACGCTACAACTAAATTGCTTCCACACTCCATGGGCTCAATATGCGATTTAAAAGAACCTGGCGGTGGCAATATTCCTCTGATATGGTGTTTAGTTTTAATAGGAACCCTCAGCTCAAATATGAGCTGACAAACACGGCAAGACAAACACAGTCTCTCTCCGGCAATGAAATATACACTATCAAATAGACCTGTACCTTTTTGAATCCGCTGTGTGGGTGAAACTAAAGCGCAGAACAAACAGCATTCTGATATGGCTTTGAGGGTGATAACAGCGTCTGACAGGGTGGAGAGAGCAGGCTTTGGGCTCGGTGCGAAAACACAACCTGTGATTGACATGATTCCCTGGCCTTAGAGAAGTTTACCTTTTAATAAGAGCTCAGAGAGGCCCTCTCAACAATCTGGTCCAGGCTCTCATCGACAGCCCGGCGACGGACAGGGAGATGTACGTGCGCGTGTGTTTGTGTGTGTTGGGGTTATTTGTGTGTGCCCGTGCGCGCGTATCGACGCACACGTCTGCCTGTGCCCACTTGTAGCAGATTTCAATCAAGGATTTCAGCCATGCCCAAATATCCCTTCTCTTTTGGGCTGAGTTGTTTGAAGAAAATGAGTGGATTCAGGATCAAGAGCCTTTCTGGAGGAATTTAAGTCTGTTTGAGGATTATGACTTCTTCATCCTGTACAAAGCCTGCAGAGAGAGAGCTATATGCTAGCCCTTGGAGGCCGGGCTTAGCAATGCATTCCAGACAGCGATATAGAAGTGATAAAACCCAGGAAGGACATCACAGTTTTGAGCACAGATCTTCAAAATAAATAGGGAAGTAGAAACCTTTCCAATTTCACTGCCGAATGATATTTTTTAAGAATGTGAATGCTTTAAAAATGTGCAGTTTTCACACAATTAAACATAACTGCAAGCCTGCTTACTGTCTTTGTGAAAGTCTGACAACTGTTATTTGTACTTTTGACTCACAGTTTCCTGTTCACGGCATGGCTTTTTTTTCTCTAAACTCAACAAACTGCAGCGAAAGCCACACCTCTTTGGATGTGACTTATGAATTACAATTAGCGCGCCAACACATCCCCTGCCAGCTCAAATCAGCGTCATCAGGTTTCAGCCAGACTTCCTGTAGCATCGGCAAAACGCCCGATCTGTTTCTGAGAGATGCCGCCGCTGACCTAGACTTCACCGAAAGCAACTGTGATGGCCACTCCGCGTAAACTTCAGCCGAAGAGTGAACTATGCCTGTAGCGTGGGCAGTCAGTTGTGGATCATCTCTGGAGCGAGCTGTGCTCAAATCTGTCATCATCTACCCTGTTTACAGTGTAACGTGAAAGCAAAACAAGAAATCAATAGAAAATGGGGACAAATTACTGTAAGCATCAATATTTAAGACAGCTGAGATAAAGGGCTCTCGGGCTGTAATAGATTCTTTCCATTTACCTTAAGCTTATTGAGCAGAGGGTTTGTCAACTGCTGATAAGCCCATTAGTTGGTTGTTGATAAAACAATTTAGTATCATTATAACTCTAAATATAACAAATGGAGGCTGTTAACAGATGAGATCAACATCCTGCAGTCACACAGCCTGCCTTTTACCATACATCCATGCATAAATGAGGGCATCAGAAAGATTTAGCATTAAAAAGTCAACATAAAACATAAGCAATCGTTATACAATAAATAGACAGACATCAAGTTATCAATGATCCAAGCCAAGACAAACTAGATCAACTGACCAAGAAATCTGCCACGAAGAATCTTAAATATCATCAATACTTTGTTATATTGTTTTGTCCACTATTACAACAAAATGTCTGGAAACCTTCTGGGTCAGAGAGTTGATACACAGCATTCTATCGTACACACCATAATGAATTAAATACTTTTAAAAAGATAGAGACGCACAGATCCCAGAAAACAGTATGGGAGTCTCAAGAGTGCTTTGCTTTGTTGAGAAGGTTACAGGACGCTGTTTGGCCCCAGAGCTGCTCCGAGGCTCTGCTGTACTTCACACTTGCATCTTTTGTTCTTGATCAAGAGCACTCGATCCCATACAAAATGCAGCCAAACGCACCGAGCGAGGTGATCATCCCGGGCAAAGGGAGCTATGAACGGGCAGGAGAGAGGAAGTAGCATCTCCAACAGACAGTCGCAGCAGGGGACGGACTAACTATAGCCACATCAATGACTAACTCTCACAGCAAGGACACCTCCCTTCACTTTGAAAAGAAAATAAATTAAACAACAAAGGGGGACCACTGACATTCACTGCCTTTGAGTTTATTGCACCAAATAACTGCTCGTTGCACGTCCAGCACAGGATCGTTGTTGAGTTCGGTGGCCGACGGGACAACGGTGAAACAAAGAAGCGTTTTCAGAACAAAGTTTCATTCCCAGCAGGGGCGATGATTGCCATGTGAATTCGTAGTTGAGGCTGAAAAAGTTCCCCCATCTCCTGGCCTAATATGGTCATTCCAACACAGGAGGACACCCATCTTTGTATTTCCCCATGCATTACACACACAATCAATAATGGAAAAATATACACTGCGAAAGGCCTTAGTCGCACTGCCTACAAGCGGCATTGATTAATGATTTTGTGCCAGTTATGACAGCAAGGTGCATGCAGTGAAGAGAGTGGAAGGCCTTTTTAATAGTGCAAGGAGAGAATTAAATCAAACCCAGGAGGGCCTCCACTGGAAAGGAGAGATGCTGCATCTCCCTGCTCTAAATCACAGCTCTACTTAAGCCCAGCCTTCTCTTTCCCCATTTTTCTACATTATCAAAGGAAACCTGTCACTGCTGTCTATGGGAAAGTTTACAAATCATGATTTATCAGAGAGAGGATCTCTAAACACCTGTGTGAGAAAACAAGATAAGCGTCCCCTACATTATTATTTATAGGCCAAAAAGTTTTTTTAGTCTTCCTTTAAGTTAAGAAAGTGCTTTAAAGCCTAAAAGCATTGGATTAGACGTGTGTACTTATGTAATTCATGTGCAAACAATGTAACTGTTTTAAATCAATGTAAAAGCCTGCAGAACACCCCTCCTTATTATCCCAGGGTGGGAAAAATAAAAAAGGGGACTTAAGGAGGAGTAAAAATATTCCAAAGGTCAAAAATTAATCAAACTCATTACCTGTGGAAGAGAAGGATCCTTGTTGTTGCTAACCGGTTTAGCAGATTTTTACCCTCTATTTTCTTTTCAAAGAGCTGAAAATTCCCAAAGGAGCAGACGTCCATGACTATTTACAGCTGAATACGTGGATCGGAGTAATCCTCCTGTCTCCTGTTGGAGACAGAAACATATTAATTTTATAACCTGAAACAAAAATAAATGCATGCAGGCATCTCATACATATCAAGACAAACATTATTATATTACACAATACTTGTTAAATTCAGAATTACTTTATTTATTTTTTTTATTTTTATTTTTTTTTTAAACCTGAAACTTTATGCCTCGAGAACCATAAACCACAACCCAGTTTCAAGGCACTTTGTGCAGCAAAAACTGGCAAAGCCACAGCAGCTGGGGAGAGAAAATCCTCCTTACTGGCCACCAAGGCCATTTTATCCAGTAAATATTGGAGAAGAAAGCGACAGAGCGAAAGCCATACGAGAGGAGGAAATGAACCCAGAGTGATGGGCACTCAGTGTACTGTCTTTGTTCCTACTTCAGAACTTCGTCCAGACAGGAGCTTCTTATTGAGATTCATATATATGAAGAAAAATATATATACATTAGGAAAATGGGACTGCTATAAATATCTTAAAAATACAATCGGCAGAGAACAGGAGTGGAGACTGCGGTTTTCAGATTAAAAACAATTATATTATTAATGTTACGTCTGTATGTTAAATATAAACCAACAAGAAAACGTGATTAAACATGATAAAATGATCTGTGTACTGTACGTTTGCAGAAAACATTAACAAGGTTTAACACAACAAGACTGAATTTCTATTATAAATTTTGTTTTCAGTTTAACAATTTCTATTTCTTTAATGGCAGCAATCTGAACAAGGGGAATTAATATATTCCAAAATCAGGATCAGGGTAAATTGTTTTCTCATAGTGAAAAAGATACGAGACAGCATTTAGGCCAATCTCTTATGCATAAATAGCTATGAGCCTAATTTGAGCTGATTTGTGTTGTTAGGATTATGGCCTAAACATGCCAAATGTTTGAGAGGAAAATTTGGACGGGGCATAGAAATGTTAAGATAACATTACAAATCAGTAGTAAGAAGTAAACTGACCATTAAATCCAAAATAATTAGCCTCTAAATCTCTCTCACTTCCTTAAAAATTGTCTTTTTTTATTTTTTTTTTTAACAATAATCAGTCTCTGATGAATAAATAATTAAATTTTATTTTAACAGATACCAAGCTTAATACAATTGACCAGCATTTAACATGTTAGGCCATGAAAATAAATTGCATAAACCATTTTATTATTTTAAAAAAATAAATAAATAAACCTGAGCTGTGTTTTCCTACAAGGAAAAAAAAAAAAAAAAAAAAAAAAAAAAAAAGAACACCGTTAATGCTCTAAGGGAAGTCCAGGCTGTAAATGTGCACAATATTCCACATTATATACATGTCATTTCAGAGTGCACTCCAAGTGACGCAGTGTCAAATCTGTGTGACAGATTTAGGTGAACGCTGGTGAAGGGAGCCCTGCGTGGGGAGAGCGGCTTAGGGCTGACTCAAGCAGCCAGTACAAGATCTCCAGCAGGCAGAAAGGAGCCCTGCTCAGCGCGGAGCCGCTGCCTGTCCAGGCCACCAACACTGACAGCCAAGCAATAACCTGACACCATTGCCATCTTCTGACTATACTCACTCATGGCTCTTTATAAGAAGTAAAGCTTTTGGGCAAGATATTGACCAGAAGAATGCAAAATGGGTAAATTTCAGAATGTGACAAAGGATAAGGTGTACAAAAAAAATGTGAAAAAGATAACAAACATCTCTAATAAGACTGTTCTGGCTCATAAACCTCATTCTGTATAAAGTTTAAAGGGATGTGAGCAGGGACACTTTAGTGCAGGAGACACAAATGTGAAGATTTCCTTTATGGAGCTGGCATATGCCTTTATTTTTAATGTAATGTCTCCCTCTTTTGGTGGAAGCTGCTGCAGTCTATAAAGACAGGTGGCCAAAACAGCGTGATTTTTTATGATAGCAAACCATTAATCATTAATTTATTTAAACTATTGTAGTCTTACTCTTGATCATTGTTTTTGATTTTTGGAGTACACAGTGAAAGTTGGATTTAATATTAAATTGTGAGCTAAAAGTCAGTGAGACATAAAGTGTGTTTTATACCATTTAACAAATGATGACTTTTCATATTTTTTTCAAGTTGAATTATGATACGGTAAGCTTAAGTTAAAAGTACGAATTCACGAAGAACAAGATGATGATGATAAGTGCATTCTGAAATCTGGGAGCTTCCTGACATCTAGTGGACAAACTCTAGACTTCTACCAGAGAGTAGTGTGTCTGGCTAAAATATTTTGTTGTATTAGCAGATATCACAGTAAAGTGTTGAAATATATCACTTTGTGCGAGTGACATTCTGATACTTAATAGCCACAACATTATGACCACTGACAGGTGAAGTACATAACATTGACCATCTTGTAACAATACAATGTTCTGCTGGGAAATGTTTGGACCTGGTATTCGTGTGGATGTTCCTTAGACATGTACCACCCACCTAGACCAGAGCAGGCACCCCCACCCCATAGCAATGACACTACTTAATGACAGCAGCCATCCCCAGCAGGATGCAGCCTGACACAGGCACACACACACACAAAAGCACTTTAGGAACAATAAAAAAAAACAAAAAAAAAAAAACATGAAAAACAGCACAAGGTGTTGACCTGGCCTCCAAATTCACTAGATCCTAAACTGATCAAGTATCTGTGGGATGATCCACAGAGGTCCCTCCCCTTAACCCATAGGACCCAAAGGCCCCCACTAACAACATTCTGTTGCCAGACACCACAGGACACCCTCAGGAGGCCTGAGTCTATTCCCCAATGAGTTAGAACTGTTTTGGAGGCACAAGGGAAGACTTACACAATACTGGCAGGTTTTTGTTGTCGCTGATCAGTGTAGGACCACTTCAATCTAGTCAAGGCACTGAAGCAGTAGATTCTACAATAAAATGTGCAATTTAAATTTGCAACGTTACTTGATCATTTCAGGCAATACCAGGAAGTTCAAATTGTTTTCACATCTGTCTAGCAATACTCTCATTCAATAATGTTGACAAAAGCACTACAACTAACTTCAGTAGCTCCAGGACTAAATCCATATTTAAGTCATTGAATGAGCAGTCAGTTTTGTGTGTTCAAGACAAGAAATTTTGAAAATAATGGAGGGCCAAGCGATACCTAAGTAGAGCCAGACTTAGTAGTTTAATATTGGCCAGTAATTGTTCATACTGAGCCTCTGGGGTTACAAGATTAATAAATGTAGTTTTCACAACCTTTGGGAAATTATCTAGAGAAGGAAGGAGCGCTGCAGGCTCCCAAGCAGATAAAATATTCTTTAAAAAGCTCAAAGATAGAGAATCAAAGCAGCAGGTGAAGGTCTTGGATACAGTACATTTTCAGGACGAGTCTGGTCTGGAGTGGAATTAAAGTGAACATATTTATTTGATAGGTTTAAGATGAATACTTGGGTGCCAATGACCTATTTAATTTAATAAAGAATCACAAATGGTTTTGTCATCTGTAAAAAAATAAAAATAAAATAATATGCCAGTCATAAAGGATTAACTCTATCACTTTATGTTCCTATGCATCATTGCAGAAGATATAAAATATGCATTTATGCATTAGACTTGTATAGAATACAAAACAAATCCACTGTCCTTGAGGCGACAAAAACTTGTATTTACATTTAATCAAAACCATGATATTTTCCACCTGGGAGTGTGGACGCAAACAATAGCTTTTGGTGTGCTTTTTAAACACCACCATCCACCCCAACCACCTTCTTCAGAATATAAGTCAGTTCATAAATGCGGTGCTTCATTTATTCACAACATAATCCAAGTTATTTGGAAAGCTGTGCAAGAATGCTCTACGAAACAGTGTTGGAATGATTTATTACAGTGAATCTGGTAACTAGTCCTTGAGAAACGTGTAAATGTCTGTTATTATTTTTCTTCTTAAGAAAATATCCATTTTACTTTCCTAGAGGAAATCTAAAATTAAAGTTATAACATCGATTAACATCAATATGATTATGTTTTTTTGCTGAGGTCCAGAGAAGGACCACTAACACAAAGACGAAATGTCTCTCTAAAAAGAGAGAAATTTTGGTAAAATGCAGGTGATCCAGCTAACTTTGGAGACTGTTGGAGCCTCATGTTGGCTTCACCTGAAGATTAGACTCTATCATTACAGAAAGTGAGTAAGAATGCAATGGAAACGTATCCAGAAAACTAAAGCTCAAACAAGCACAGAATTTACTAATGAATGAGCATTTTTACAAAGTAAATAAAGATGGCCAACCTCATGAGAAAGAGCACTATGATCAACAAGCTCCAGAACTGCTACATGGGCTTTAGTGGAGAGGTGGTTTTACTCTTTAATTCATTTAAGCCAACATCTACTGGAGAGATTGCTGGACTCATCAAGATCTAGATATGTTTGCAGATGTTTTAGTAAATCTTGAGTTATTTTGTGATTCCTTTTTAACCACATTTAGTGAGTTTTACCAGTGCACCCTAACATTTCCCTACCATAAGAGACTTCCTTTTAACCATCAGATGAAATTGTCTAGACTGGAGTAGATATCAAGAGTAAACGCTGTAAATATAACAGAAGTGCTTTTACTGATATGCATTTTAAATTGGATCTAATCTAACGGGGACAGTTGCTGTTGTGATTTTCAAAAGGAAGATAAAGGACTGATCTATTAAATATTAAAGCCACCATAGCTTAAAAGATAAAACCCTTCCCAGAACTAATCCAATTTGAAATATGCCCTTGTGGAATTTGATAACTTCATTAATGCCAGGGGGGAAACAAGTTTCGCTGGCCAATACACACAGACAAATAACAAAAGCAACACAACTGAGATAGATTACAACAGATAAAAGCAAGAAACAAACAAATAGATGAGGGGGGAAAAAATCCCAATATATTCTATACAGTCAATAGTTAATAAATAAAAGGCCACCAAACATGTCATGGACCAGAAAACAGGAATGGTAAAACAGACTGTAGGCTTTATAGGAAAATGCAAACTAACACCTGAAGACAAATAAGTGATAATCCTGCAGGATTCAGCCAAAATATAACCATCAGCTGCAGCCATGTAGGCCTACCTTCAAACTCAACAACATTATAAACCGTTCCAGTGAACCGTCAGTCAAAACAAGTGAAACAAGTTAACTTTCCGCAAGCTAACATTGACGTATAATGCAGGTCAATAGGAAGACTTACCGCTGCTTCCACGTCCTTGAAAGATTTTTATGTTTTTAAACAGGTCCCCGCCTGTTTATCCTCATTAGGTTATCGTTGTTTGTTTGAGCCGTCGCGAGCCCGCCATTTACAAATGACTACCGGAAGTGACACGGAACCTCGGAGTTCTTGTAAACACCGTCACCAAAGCCTGAAGGGAATTATTTATTTAGTTTTTTAATTTACCTATACTCATTTAATTATCTTTATTCTTCATAACGAACGATAACACGTAATTTTTTTTTAATCTATTTATTTATTTAAAATAAACCATGTCAAGATCAATAGTAAGTGGGTATTGGAATGGGATTTGGGGACTAATCTGAAGTATACATTATATATACATAAAATGTACCATTAACTAGGATTTGTAATGTAATTACAATTATTATTATTTTTATTATTAATCAGAAGAATGCCTTTATGGACTATATTCCCTTTTTTGCCATTCAAAGTGATGCACATGACACATATCTCACGGTCCTGCCAGAGAGAAAAACCGAGAATCACATATTGTAGGCTACTCTTCTGAGAGAAAAGTGCTAGAGGGAACGTCCAGGTCAACAAAAGCGTCATTCCTCCTAAAATTACTGTGACTATGCAGTTTTTTTTCTTTTGGAAAACCTTTACTTGCTTTTTAAATTCATCCAAACCATGGTGTTGTGGAAATTATGACCACATGGTGGCACTAGAGGAAAAGTCAAGTCAGGATATTTGAGTTACAGCAATCTATTCGAAATACTCATTAAAATGTGTCACATGATGGTAAAACTAAACTTTCTGTTTGTGACGGAGGCATTGGCAATAGTTCCTGAATCCACCCAAGAGATAAAGCTACAGATTATGGAGATATTACAGAGACGGTGGACACGTCTAATGTGTGGATTCAAATTCCGGTTGGCATAAACAATAATTTTTTGTTTAGGGAATAGTTGAGCACTACGCCGTCAGCTGCAGGAAGTTTTTTTAGGAAATCCAGATTAATATCCTTCAGGCAACAACAAAACTAATGTGAGAAGGACAGTTTCATCACCTGCATCTCTATGAATACTGATCTCGGGTTTGCTGGTGATAGAAATGATAGAAGTGGAGGCATGTACAAGTCAAACAGCAGGGGCCTAAAACCAAAATCTTGTAAAACTGTGAAAGTTCACTGATCAAGATACTGTTCAAACCATTATGGTACTGTGGTGTACAGGCCAAGATATGTATATAAAAACAAGAAGCTTTAGATAAACACTTTCATTGCACCCACGGTCATCGTGTCAGTTGGTAATCTCAGCAGAGTTCAGGTTTAAATGTCTTTCAGATCATTTCCTCTTTCAGACAGTTTCATCTTGCTAAAATGTGTACACTGTTGTCTTCAGAGTGTCCCTTGTCAACTAGTTGTCATTTTACTCCTGACTAGGGCTCCGTGAAGCCTAGGTGAAGCTGTTATTTTGTTTCCCCACAACACTGACCCCATTCACTCCTTGCATTAACAAACATCCTGGGCAATCTGACACTCCAGGAGCGAATCCGCTGCAGATTCACTACTCATGAGTCCCTGTTGTCCCCAAAACTTCCCACATTTTACACGATGGCCAGGGGGTGAACGACCCTGTTGCTGCTGTCAACAATCTGTGAAATTAACTCAACAACCCCCTGTATAAGGTTAACATACCTGGGACCTGAAGAGGCCTTCTTTCTGCCCCCCATATTATTTCCACCCATTTGTTCCCCTTTGTTTTACTGCTCTCTTTTTTAGTTTTGCGCACATAACTGTGTGACCTGAATACACTAGATACCCTCTTGTATAGTGATGTAGTGGGAGTGTTCAAACTACCATCTGTGCCATTTCCGTGTTGTTTTGTGTGCCATCTTTTTTCACATTGTCCCTCTCCAGTCTTTCAATGTCCTCCATCTCCTGCGCCTTCTTCTGTGTGTGTTGTAATCTCAGCAAATGCCTCATTGTTTCTGCCTCTTCCTGTCACAGTGTCGCCTGATATGAGAAATGTGAAAAAAGTTAAGTTTGGAGACACAGGTGACTGTTGTAACACTGGCAATGATACAGACAGAATGCAGTGGTTGAAGGAAAGAAAAGAATTTGCATGTATACACAAATATTTCATGTAATATATCATTCCTCATTGTCTCAGCCAGTGGAAGGTGACAATTAATTAAACTTATTAAAGTCACAGAACAAATCACTATTTTACAAATTTTAGTGAAGAGTTTTACCAAGTATTCAAATCTTGTCTTTATAAACAATTAAAAGTGACTGTGTGTCTATGACTCCCTGTACGAAGGAATTTCTTACTTTTCTGTGAGCTGATCTCGGTGCTCCTGCTGATGACGGTTCTGTTCCTACGAAACCTGACCAGCCAAGTGCATATTCTGCTGTCAATCAACAAGAAAAAAGCAGATAACACATTTTTACAAATGAAAATAATGGTGTAAGGGACAAAAAGTGAATTAGCATCCTCTGTTTACTTTCAAAGATTCACATATTAGCTTAATGTTATTTGGAATGTAACTGAGAAAGGCATTTCACATAAGATAAGATTATACAAGAAAATGTATTATTTAATAAACTAATGAACATCAGAATAACACCAGGGGCAATATTTAATTTAAACCTGACTAAATAGTCATTACTGTAGAACACATCTATAAAATGAACTGCAGAGGATCACAAGTTCAGAGACTGCAAACCTTTCAGTCGACATAATTTGGTTGTAGTGTAAAAAACTGCTATAAAATCAGTCTGTTTTATGGAAATGTAACATAGATGACAAGAAAAGCAACATTTACAAATGAGAATAATGTTGTATAGGCCAAAAACTGAATTAGCATCCTCTGTTTACTTTCAAAGATTCACATACTAACCTAATGTTATTTGGAATGTAACTGGTGAGAAAGGCATTTCACATAAGATTATACACGAAAATGTATTGTTCAATAAACTAATGAGAACATGAGAATAGCACCAAGTGCTATATTTAATTAAAACATGATTAAATAACCATTATTGTTGAAGACATCTACAACATAAATTGCAGAGGATCACAAGTGAAGACTACAAGTATTTCACTCAATATAATTTGGTTGTACTGTAAAAAACAAAACGCTATAAAAGCAGTTTGTTATGTGGAAATGTAGCATAGAGGACAAGACAAGCAACATTTACAAATGAAAATAATGTTTTACAGGCCAAAAGATGAATTAGCATCCTTCGTTTACATTCAAAGATTCACATATTAGCTCAGTTTTATTTAGACTGCAACTTGTGAGAAAAAGTACGTCACATGAAAACAAACTCTAAAGCAAGGGTTTAGCCAGTTGAAAACAGTTCTATTAAAGACAAAATAATAAATAAGTTCTCTCAGTGTTTTTTCAGAGTGGTCTCACCTCTCCGAAGGTCGATGTGGAAATGATGCAGCATCGTGTTTCTATGACAACAGAACACAACAGAACATTCTAGGGATGATGTCACTATCACATTTAGTTTTGTGCATGTTTCATTGTCCAGGAGTTAGTTGTGTTACTTTTCATCCTCATGTACCTGCCAGCATTTCACCTCGATGCATCAAACATGAAATAAGACAACATATGACAACAAACACACACATACAGTTTTTGGTTGAACTGAGTCAGTTTTTTTTTTCAGTGGGATGGAAAGAAAGGTTTTTATTTACAAATCTATTCTTGGCATGATTCTTACATATTTATCTTCTCTTTTAAGCTTGAAATGTTGAAAATACAGTATCTGTTTTAAGGACATTATGACCACCTTCCTAATATTGTGTAGGTCTCCCTTGTGCCGCCAAAACAGTTGTGACTCATCAGAGAATGGACATGGGCCTTCTGAGGGTGTCCTGTGGTGTCTGGTAACAGAATGTTGTTAGTGGGGTCCTTTGGGTCCTATGGGTTGAGGGGAGGGGCCTCTGTGGATCATCCCATAGATACTTGATCAGTTTGGGATCTAGTGAATTTGGAGGCCAGGTCAACACCTTGTTAGTTGTTCCTAAAGTGTTTTTGTGTGTGTCTGTGTCAGGCTGCATCCTGCTGGGGATGGCTGCTGTCAAGGAGTGTCATTGGTATGGGGTGGGGGTACCTGGTCTGGTCTAGGTGGGTAGTACATGTCTAAGTAACATCCACATGAGTGCCTGTGCCAAAAGTTTCCCAGCAGAACATTGTATTGTCACAAGATGGTCAGTGTTATTCACTTGACCTGTCAGTGGTTTTAATGTTATGGCTGATCAATGTATTTTTGCTTTCTTTCCTGTTATGTTATGATGTGTCCACACATTGCTATTGGGCAGTGAACAACGTGACTGCAAAGCTCTTTGAGTACCAGTAAATTGAAATGACCATTTACCAATCAGCAAGAAGTCAAAACTTTGCAGGACTGAGACTGACAGTGTGTCCACACTACAAAAGCAATAGATTACAAATGATTTTAAATGGAAGTCGACACTGGCTGCTGATGAATGTTATGTGCAACAAATCAAAGTTGCTCCAGTGCTTTCTGTTCTTAAAATGTAAAACACACCGAAATAGCACACAGTAGAGTCTTTAACTTGAAAACTTTGTCAAGGAGTCACCACTTCCTGTACTATTTTGCATTGTATAACGGTTGCAATTAAAATAATGCAATTAAATAAATAAAACTGCTGATTTCAAACACTCCTCTTAGTGACTTATTATGCTGTAAAACAGGGGTGTCAAACATACCCCGTGGGCCAAAACCTGAGAACACCAGAGGATCTAATCTGGCCTGCGGCATGAACTCAACTGTAGATGAAATACTCTAATACAAATACTACTAATACTATTCTCTTGTAACTTGTGTGATCATGACAGTTTGAAGCTGGATGAAACAAGGAACGCCACCTGCTTCTTAACTGAGCTTACGCCTAACCTTATAACAGGTTATTGCAATGTGCATTCATGAGTGGATTTAAATACTCTTGAGCAATGCTAGTGTTTTATTATAATTATTATCATTTTAATCATCGTCCCCATGAGGCAGGATCCTCTGCATGGCACTACAATCCTCCTGCTGTGTTCACGATCACCTCCGAGGTTTTCTGGTTGTTGTGCATCTGGTCTGTCTCAGCATAACCCTTCACCAGCTGCTGGATCAGCCCCGTGATGGGCCATCTTGGTGCTGGTGAGGCCCTTCACTGTGGTCTCCATGTGTGAACTCGATCATGTCTTTAGGAATACCGTCTTTAACAAGCTATGACCGTTTCAGTTGTTTTATCAAGGATGGTAAGGTTTAAAATTGTTAAAGAAGCAGGATCATGAGGACGTAGAAACTACATTGGTAACAACTGTAAATTTAAAAAGTTCGGAAGGAGACAAAGAGAAGAAGTAAATAATCTGATGTGTATGGGGGAATGTCTGAAGGTAATTTCAGTCATTTCTGCATTCAAACTCAAAAGTGTGCTAGTTTTGTAAAATAATTTTACCAATACATTTTCTGACTTTTGGAGAGTAAGACTATGACATGGCAATGGAACACCTAAGGCAGCAATAAGATTTTAGTGTATAAAAACAAAAAGTGTTTGGTTACCAAAGTTATTTGATAAAAGACACAGTAACAGAATGGAGAAATCTACAATATAAGCTCACATATATGCATAATGTACAGTGCATTGGTGTTTTTTAATGTACTGAATAAGATCAAATGATTAAAGACAGTGCTTTACAATAAAAATATATGATGCAAGTAAATAAAAATTATAATATGCAGTAAAGAAATTATAATACATCAAATATCATCAATTAGTAAAGAGCCATGTGATAAAAGTGAGATTTTAGAAGAGATTTAAAGGAGGATATTGACTCTGCCTGCCCGTGGTTTCCAGGGAGGCAGCTTCCCACAGCAGAGGAGCCTGCCAGGATAACCTTTAGTGACAAGTCAAGATTTTGAAACCTTTACTGTGCCGCCCTCCCCCAGCGGATCCTAAGGAGGCTCATAGGGATTTGGCAGATTGCAGATGGAGCCAAAGCATTGAATGCTTTAAAAACCAGCACTGCAATCTTAAAATCCATTCTGAAACTTACACATAAACAGTGAAGGAAGGCAAGGACTGGGAATGTGTTGGTCAGCGCTTATTAAAAGTAAGCTGGTGAACTGGACTGTCCAGAAATTCAGAAGGTACATAGGAAGTCGGTACACTGTCAAAAACGGAGCCGGCACATCCTTCAGTAATCAAGGCAAGGTATTCAAAGCCTCGCACTTCACCAAGTGAAAACCTGACGACAAATGAGCCGACTTGAAAAGAATGACAGCAACACCACCAGCCCATATATCTTACCAAAATGTGATGTATCGTGTCAGACACTGCAGTGTGAGGGTGCTGCAACAGCACCGCCGCCGGAGAGAAAGAAGTGAAGAAAATGGAACATTATACATGCAGACAGGGCCTTATCCCCTCACCAAAAGCACGGGGGCCTGGTAAACAAATGAGCCGGAGCTGTCGACACAGAAAATATCGGTCCAATGTAAAACTAAATATAAGAGGCTGATGATGCTTCACATGAGAAATGACAGCACGGTTGGTTATATTAAGACTGATTAAGGGGAAGGTTGATATGTACTGTGTTGAAAATAAATAAATAAATAAATAAGACACCTGACGACCTTGTCATCTTTATGCCTACAAGAGAGTGCTGTCTGTCACACTGGGTGTAACAGCAACAGGATTGATGGAGAGGTAAATAATGAACAGCGACATATGCTTTGAGCACAGATACACTGCACTCAGTAGACTTCAACATGAAAATGTCTCGGTAGAATGAGATTTGAGGAGAAACTGCAGTTTACAGTCGAGGGTGAGAAACATAAAAGACTAGAAAAGGTGAGAAAATGGGTTGTAGATAATTGTGAATAAGCACAGCACTTTAATCTGAACTCTGAAAAGATGTTGATAATTCTCCACAAGTGCCTTAGATGGCGCTATTGCCCTTGCAATATTGAAGCTGAACCCACAGTCAAATCCAAACGTTCTCCAGTCACCATCACTGATCAGCACCACTAGTGACACCAAGTTGAAGAGGGTTTCCATTTTCATTCAGACCCGTTTCGTGATGTGCAATCATTGCGTGACACGGTGACAGTTTTGTATGCTATCGCTGTATGCCAAGTTTGAGTGGGGATGCTTATATAACGACTGCTGAGCAAGGGAGAAATGCTGTCAGCAGAAGAAAGAGCGACTCAGTGCGAGAAAGACAATGCAACAAATTAGCATATGGTTGTTACAAAACAGTAAAAATGAGCTGTGACTTCAAATTTAGTGTCAATATTTGCTCAGTTGCGCGGGCAGTTCGTGCAAGCGGCGCCTGCATAAAATTTGGTGATGTAAATAATTTGACATGTCTTTTACAGCCTCTTTTCTCGTGGTATTTCATGAGTCTAAGGGATGGCTTGTTTGTTCTATGTATGTGGTGTTAATATTGCATTATCCCCGTGTTGTCATATTAAATGAAGATGCATGGCACTAACGGGATCACATGCTGCAGCCACTTCGCCTTATTCTTGGCGCACTGAGGGATCACATTGCATTTTCTCCCTCCTCACTGTATATTCTATAGGGCCCCCCGTCTATGAAGAGTAGCAACTGTAAACACGTTTTGTCCTCGTATTTGATTTTCACAGATGAATGGGCTTTGGAAAAAAATGGATCATGGTAATCCTATTGGCTTTGAAATATCTGTGAAGGTAAATGAAGGTGTAAAGGCTGCTTTTCTTCAGACGATCCAGAAAACCTGAGAAGTGAACAGAGAAAACACTAAGAAGACATGTCCTATTACTGAGACCATGTCCCATTTGTGTAGCTGCATATTAAGAGTAAATGCAGTCTTGCAATGATTTTATAATGTTTTCAGTACAAATCCCTGCTGGATTTAGACAAACACGCTGTTAAAAGTGTAAATGCATCCAGTAAGTTGTTAATAGCAGCTGTAAAACTGCATTTTGTGCAGTAAATTCTTGCTGCAAGTTTTCTGTGGTCTTATCAGAATTGTTTCTCCATGAATTTGAGATCAGTTCCAGGTGTGCAGCGCAAACAGCATGGGGTATTATGTAGAAGGGAGAGAAACATTTTCCCACAACCCCCACAGAGCAAGGTGGCCTGAGCTCCACATCAAAATAGAAAATCTTCTACACCTGACAGAGCTCGTCTGACAGGAGAGTGGTGTGTCATTATAGGTGACTCATTATCTGCTCTTCTTGCCGCTTGTGTGTGTGTGTGTGTGTGTGTGTGTGTTTGCCTGTGCGTTCGCATGTGTGTGTGTGCACATCCGTGTGATATGACATTTTCCCTTTGAGCGTACGTGGCAATTACGGAGGCATCGTGTTTAATACAAACACTCTGTTACCATCAAAGGGGAGGCCCGTTTTAGAAATGTATAAAAGACAGGAGTGAGAATGGGAGTCAACATTTGCACTAAACGGGACGGTTCTCTGACCTTTACGCCACCGTCCACTGTCGCACCACACATCCTCACATTTCCCCTGAAAATGTGGCGACCTCTCTTCTTTCTCTTCCCTTTAACTTCCCTCCTCTGTATGTTCCTAGGTTCATAACTCACCTGTAATCTCATCAGATCCTGCTATGCCTTGGTGGAGAAAACCTGCTCTGAACCCCCAGTCTCCTGATTTAAATAGGTGGCGTGGGCAAAAAAAAACAAAAAAAAAACATTTTTCATTGGAGTGGCTGTGAGGATGATATTAATTAGCATAATTGCAATGACCATGTGGACTGAGATTATTGTGTGGCTGCTAGGCTGTCTGTTCTATTGTAGCTCCTCTTAGAGCCTGTGGATTGCTCATTGACTCACCCAGCAGTAGCGTTACCTAGCAACGCCTCTTGAATGTACTGTACAGTACTTCCCATCTCATGGGCGCCTTTAATAATCTGCTTTGCTATTTCCATGTAAGCTTTGTTAAAAGATTTATGGCGCATTTGAAACTAGCAGCTGTTCTTTCGGCGTATGGCAGAAAACGGTGTTGATTCGCAGGATAACATGCAGGCTTTTCCCGGGCATGCCTTCCTATGACAAGAGAATAAACATGATGCAGGAATGCACGGACTCCAGCTCACAGAGTGAGGAGAAAAATGCCGATGTGAATGGTGTTCTTTGCTCGGAATGAACTGCCCCAGAATCATAGCATCATAGTGTTCGATTGCAGAATAGCTTTGACCGGGGCAGTTTCATTAACTGTACATGCCTGGTAGACAGTTCAAATAAGCGAGGATAATTTCCCTGAAGGACCTCTTCTTCGTGATGAAGCTCTCCGAATGCAAACATCGTGGTGTTACACAATCTAACTATGCTATGGCCTCAATCTGGCGTATTCTGATCCAGAGGTGCAGCGCAATTAAACTAATGACAAAATGCGGCAGTCCACATTGTCTCAGTCTGTAAAAAGGAGAGCATTAGAAAGCTACGAGCTGAGGGCGGTGGCAGTTGAGAAAGGTTATCTGTTTGCAGGTGATGAAGCCTGCCGTTACATGTATTGTTGTTGCCCCAGTCCGGCTGTGAAATTTATAGCCCATATAAAAGCTCCTCATCATGTGGCTGACACAGAGTATATATTCTCCAAGACGGGAGATCATGACTCTTTCTGCCTTGTGAAATTGCGACTGGGATCTCTGTAAATCAACCATGCAGGGAATCTGCCCACATGTGGGTTTGGTTATGGCATGGAAGTTGAGTGTTTTTTATGTTTTTATTTTCCGGCCCTGTGATTTATTTGTATCCTGCCACTGTTATGACACAGCCCTCCACGCACAGCTGGATTCTTCTGGGTTTTTTCTTTTCATTTCTGTTATTGTCTCTAATTAACTGGGCACGCACACGGGGCTCTGCAGCTCCAGCAGGAAGCCTCTCAGGAGTGCATCATGTTTCCCCGCATCATGTTCAACCTTGTTACTCGTCCACCTCCTCACATGCCTTTGTTTTATTCATGTCTCTTATTGAACTTTCTCTCCCTGTCATGATCTAACCCGGCCCAGTGATTGTTCGGCTGCCATGTCTTTCTCTCTCTCTCACAAGCACACACACAGCTCCTCTAATTCTGCTTCAGCTCTTGTTTCTTATTCGTTCCCTTCCTCTTCACCTGTTTCCGTCCACTGCTTTTCCCTGCGGTGAAGAAGATGTTGTCTCCCATCTGGCTGACTTCACAGCAGACTGACAGTCGGTTGCAGTTCTCTTCCGCACGGCGCCCAATACCAGACGCCCCTCTGAATGAATCCGAATTTCTTTTAATATAACCACAGCCGGATTCTTCATAAAATCTGAAACATTTCTACTTTTTATATCAGAGGAAAAATGATTCTTTGTTATGCTACTATAGGCAGCCGATATCACATTACTTTTTGTCTGTATGTGAATAGCCTGCTTTATTAAATGTCTCGGAGAATAAAGGACTATACTGAGTGTGCTGCTTTTGCTTCCTTCGGATCGTCAGTCATTTGCCATGCTTAATCGCTCTTTAGCTTCAGTGACAGCAGGGAAGAAATCTGACTGATATTACCCCACTGAGATAAAATCCCCCAACAGTTTTTCAAGGGTTTCTAAAATCTTGTAAGTAATATACGATCATTAGGCTTCAAGCATTAGGGATTTCGCCCTCAAATACTCTCTTAACATATATTCTTTTAATGCATGTTCATAGTGCAACATGTGTTTGTGCGTGTGAGCGTGTTCATCACACAAGCAGTGTGAGGGCAGGTGAGATTACTTAAATTTTAGGTGTTGCAGCACGCATGGAGCGTAATACTTTTAAATGCAACCTTACACTGTGTCTTAATTAAGCCATTAGGCTGCACAGCTCTTAGACCTGGACATGTCTGGTGTTAATGAGCCACCTCAGCTGTCCACTGTGGTTACATTCAAGGCCACATGGTTCTCTTTGGAGGAGGATAAAATGGAACGAGGAGGCATGAGGCAGCAGTGAGAATCCGCAGCGAGGTGATTAAAGGTAGTAGTGAAGGCCCTTTCTGGGAGCAAAAGATTAAGACGATGCTCCCCCTCTCATCTTCCTCAAAGCCAGAGTCATTTGATGTGGCCCCTACAGGCCGCTCGTCCGGAGCCAGCATTTCCCGGCGGCAGATCACAAACGAAGATACGCGTAGTATTTAAATATGTTTTGATGAGAGAGGCTATCATTAGACGATAAATTGAAAGATTGGCTTGGCACATCACAGAGTGCATTTGAAATTTCTCCTGCTGAGGATCTGGCAACAGGAAAGGTTTTTAAATGTCCAGAGCCAAATATTTGCAAATATGCAAAGTACTGTAGCTCCTTTGACAGCAGCACATGAGACATTTGTACATTACAGGGCATTTAAACTGGATTCTTCCAGTAACAGTGAGAGCAGTTATCAGTCAGTCAATTAGCTGATTTGACATGAAATCAAACAATGACATTGTCTGGTGTGGATCAGCAGCTATGGTCCTTTTTCTTATAGTTTTTTCTTATAGCCATTTTAGTTGTAATCATAGCTCTTACGATTTACTGTAAGGCTCAAAATGCGCCGTTAATTTTCCTTTAAAAAAAAAAAAAAAGGTTTGAAATATTAATAGGATTTGCTGAAAATGACCTGTCTGGTGGTTTCACATCTGCCAGGAAACCCTGACACCCTCCTCTGTCCTACTTGTAATGTGAAACTAATGTGCAAAGTGTTGACATTTTCACAGATTTATATTGGAACCAACAATGTGTAACTCATGAAAAAACAGTCTGCAGTTCCTCATTTAGAAACCGACAGGTTATGAGATAAGGGAAGGTGACGACAAGCAACAAAGGCTTAAGATAGTACTTCTCGAACCAGGGACATTAAAGTGGGGATGACTTAATACCCCCTTTTCATGTCTGATGCTTGATAACTCCACCTTGATCATCAGCTGATACCAATCTGACACTGTCTTTCTCCCTCTCTTGAGCAAGTGCCTCTCGAGCAACCCCTCGAAAACACTCGCGTTACATAAACTGCACTCGGTTGTTTTTTCCTTACTTCAGATTGAATTAAAAGCTGACACCGTGGCAGCGCCGCTGACAGATCTCACTCACGTTCTAGCCCCTCTTCCTGTGACACGTTGCTCATCCGTGTTACTAATGACACGTCTGTCTTTACGGCCTGTCAATCAAAGCTGAGTTGAGCATTTACATGATACTTCATGCTAGTGGACGTATACTATACTTATGTTTTTCCCGATATCCAATCCAGTGATTATGAGCAGTATCAGATTGATAACAACATCTTACTGGTGCATCCCTACATGATATCCCAATTTTCCATTCTTTTCCTCGCTGTTGACTCAGGAAACCTGCATATTTTATTATTTTATGATGGATTCATTAAGAAATTTAAAAAAAAATGATAGATTCATTGATAATGGAAATAACACTGCCCTGCACATAACTATTGACCTATATAACTATTGCTTTCCTCTCTTGGTTGGGTCATCTCTCATGCACCCTTGAAGTAACAGACCTTAAGGATATTTGTATTCATTTGTATATCAGATGAAGGTCAGCATCTGCTTGAGAAGCCTACACAAGCAGTTTCTGAAGACACCACGGTGGTTGTGAGATTGCGTTCGGTGAGTAATGATAATTTATGTATAAATAAACATGTAATTGGTCCGTTAAGTACAGTTTGTGTGTGGGTGTACATATTGATGTGGATGTTTGTAGTATATGTATTAGAAAATGTGCCCAAAAGGCCTATTACATATTCCACTTCCATATGTCCCTCATTTATTACTCAGGGGGATAATAATATTAGAGTGAGTCACACTTGACTTGGAATGCAAAGGATTTACATAGATCGTAATAACGGCTGCGAGGTGTGGTCAAATTGCTGATATGTTCGCTATATGTCACGTTTATGTTTGATGAGTGAAATTAACTTTAATTTATGTAATATATTTTGGAAGGACAGTGATCTTTTGGGGCATTGTCGGTTTCAGGGACGATGGAGCAAATGAATCAGATAAAAGGTTGTTTTGAAGGCATTCATACAGCCAAGGCCTCCCCTCTTCATTGCGTCCACTGATTTCCTGAAGCGGAGTCGGCCATTGTACACACTACACGGATGATGCCATTAGCACAGATACATTAAACATGAGCCGTGAGTCGAGCACTGGAATAAAATGGAACAGATGGTAAGCATATTTTGAGCTGAGCCAGAATGAATAATTCTCTCAACTGATGACACAGCAACGCCAGCAGCAGATCTGAAAACTTCCAACTCGTTTCGGAACAAAGTTTTAAGTTCATTAGCGTCCTGTTGTTTAGATGTCACAAACCATGGAATGACGAGTTTTCATGGATTTTTATTTATTTTTTTCGACGGAACTAAACACGTCAAAGTGTGGAAATGACGAAAGAAAACTCTGTAAAAATCGCAACGCCCACGAGCTCATCCCGGAATCGAATCCCTTTAGTTTGTGCTCCCCTCACCGTGATGATCTTTGGTCTACCCTTGTAAACAAGCTGTTGCTGTGTGTGACATTCTCCTTTTACAGCAGCTTAGCTTCCCAGGTTCAGATGCTGGGTGTTTGTCCTTGAGGGGACAGTTGCCCTCAGACCTACCAGTCAGTTTAAATAAGAGGTGGCAGGGTATTTTGCAGTACGTATCCTGGAAGAATGAAGGGTATGATCCCTCACAAAGAAAAAAAAACAGAATCTCTTGATAGAATTTGTCAACTGAGTAAGGTTTTCAAAATGTTATGTATTCATTTTATCCAATGCACTGAAATATTACTTCTTCACGAGTCTGTGACAGGGTCAGCTTATTATCTGCTCGGTTCAGAAAAGGTCCTGTTTTTTGTCTCTCCACCGGTCACAAATAAGTCAGAGTGTGACCTTGTACCACGGACAATTGGCTTTAAAAAGCTCACCGCTGTCCATAAATTACAGCTCATGCCACGGAACCGGCGAGCACCGCTCCATCTAATGGTTCATTGTTTGAGTTTTATTCCGTCTGGTCAGCTCGGCGTCTACTTGTTTCTCTTTCCTTGTGATGATAAGTTTTGACATTTAATGGCGAGGAAACCCCCGCCAAACCTCGCTGGTCATTAGTTCTGCAGCATGGGGATATTTTCTTTTTCTTTTTTTTTCTCGCAGTAAAGTTTTGTTTGACTGCATTATGCATTGCAGTTGCTGAATGATTTATTCCGTCTGACAAGTAGCCCATAATTGAATGTAGCTTTCAAACGCGCCGCTCTGAAAGCTATCACACTCACCCACGTTCGACTCCATTGCCTCCAGGAAGTGCACTCCCCGTTTTCCCCCAATTAAGATTGTTTTTCGGTGTCGTGGCTTTCAGCATAACTCTCGAATAATGAAATATGGAGGGAAGGAAAGAAGAGTCAAATGTAAGTTTGATCAAACTTGCAACTTATTATATATACAGTATATGCATTATTTTTATACAGCTGACCTTGCCTTGAGAGTTTGTGTTTTTAATAGACAGCCCAGTCAGTCTTTCGCTTGCCTAGATGCAAATCGTCCTCCTCTGCATTTATGGGGATCTTCTATTCTTCAAATACTGACTCTGTTCTGTCATTAGTTTCCTTTCGATTCCCCCGCTTGTGTCACTTGCGTCAAAAATGACCTTCCTCGGCTCATCTTCATCTCAATTTGTTCTATCTCCTGTCGCCTATTGATCTCTCTGTTCCTTCAAAATAACAGCAGAGGGGCAGAAAATTAAGCCCTTTTGCACTTAGGTGACCCTGGCAAAAAGCAAGACGGAGAGGGAAAGGAAACAGTGCTTCATTCTGCAACATTTAGTCCAATCAGCTCCCTGAGGCTGAACGCCGACGGGAGTCTTGGCTCCTGTGGTGAAGGAGAGTGGAGGCTGGAGGGCTGTTCTATTTTTCTATAGCATCAAAAATGCATGGGAACGAAGTGCATTATGAATTACATCCAGGGCGACGTCTAACAAATTCATAAAACCTATAAACACGGCGCTGTTCAACATCTCGGTGTAATAACTAAATGCCGTCTTTATCGTGAAACATCCAGGGTGGATTATTTACAGTCTAAAGAGTCTGCATTTGGGGGGGAGAAAAAAAAACACTCTGAAGAGACACAAATCTGACTTTTATTGTTATGTACATGTTTGGTTTCTTGGCCACGATTTACAGGTGAATAATTGTACATTGTTGACTGGGATTCCTAGCTGATCATCCGAGATCAATACGTATCTGAACGGTCAATATCACCACCAGAAAATGTAATATATTTAATATTGTAAGTGCAAAGACGGCAAAATGCGGTGTAAATTCAGCCGTAATTGCGTATCGGCAAGCAGCCAAGTGTTTACCTACAGTGAAGGGTTATCTGGCAGTATGTAAACACCTGACTACCTGGGGAAGAGTCCAACGCTATTTACAACCAAAGTAGCAAATGGAACACAGTGTAGCCGGACTCCTGAAATATTCATCCGGCTGCCACAGCACACACGGCCATGACAGTGAAAAAACAATGATGGAGTGAATGACCAACAGCAGGGCACAGTCTTTGCTCAGCCAAGTGAAACCAACCTCATATCTACAGTATTTTACACCTGCAACTAAAAATAGATCAAGAAATTGTCAGTCAAAACCTCCTTTGTGTGAAAAGCGTACAGTGTGCACAAATGAATCTATATTTAAATTGAAACATGTTAAGTCCTGGCAACGTGCAGATGCAATGAATTCTGGTAGCAGTTGCTAGGTAACAAGTGTTTCATGGGGAAACCCTCATTATGAAGTATTTAAAATGCATCATTAATTGCTAATTTGCAGACAGAAGTATCTGAACACTTATTTTAAACAGTACGCAGCATTTAAATGGATCCCATCACATAGTTTAGCATCCCTTTCTGAGGCAACACAAGCTTTGCTCACAAATTACCTCAGAGATTTTGCGTTCAAGCAGTACACATACAAATGACTGGATGGGGTGCTGTATTGTGTGTCAGATAAAAAAAGAAAAGCCTCCGTGTACTTTATGTCAGGCTCGCAGAGGAACAGCGACGCGCATTTGCGCACAATCTCTCCTCTGAAAGCTCCACACTTATCAAGCAGTTGCCTCCACAGCCGCAGAGCAGAGGATGCAGCCGAGAATCCGCCACCCTCGTCTGAACAGGCTTATTTTTAGCAGGCATGGATTGTGAGAGAGAGAGAGCACTTGTTTTATTTCAGTCCTGCTGGCTGCGCCTGGAGCACCACAATTATTTGGTGCCCTACGAGTATGCAGAGTCATTTTCCTCAAGCATACATCCACCACTTGGACGGACAAAAGGATGGCAGGATTCATGAACCCCCGCCATCCTTTCTGAGAGCTGTTCACCACTGCTCTCAGGAACATTCCTCATGGCCAATTATTTGGATAAGGCTGCTCTTTGCCTATTCCGTTACATCACTCCAGTCAACGATGGCGTAAATTGTCTGACAGAAACTGAAATTATTTTACAAATTATTCTAAAATATTCTTTAAAATAATTACTCACCACGAAAAAACCTATTAAAACATTAATAGTTTTTCGTGATGAGTAATTATTTTTGTTCCTTTTCTCGGACTTTGAACAAGACAGCAACATTACTCACTCTTCAATGCTAAATTACTAAACTAATGACTTTCAGTTCATTTTCTTCATTCATCAGCTGGATGACATGAAGTGGCTTCCCCTGCTCGCGCTCTCCAAGCTGCGTTTTTGGCAAAAGAAATGTGACAGTTGCTTACTGGTCTTAAAGCGAACACGAAAAGGAAGGGAGCACAGAAAGCAAGCATCAGGCAAAAACAGGCTCAGTATTCTTCAGAGAGAGAGAGAGAGAGTGGGCCTGGTGTGATGTGTCCTACTCAGCTCCTTTTTCCCTGCGCTGTTGGCGACTAAAGCAGAGATGGATTTTGACTCAGGTGCAAACTGAGCTGTTTTGCAGACGCCCACACCAGCCCGTTATCTTACAAATACAATACACCAGAGACAAGGCATCTGTTGTGGCTCTCTGTTTGTGCGTGCTCGTGTGTGTGTGTGTGTTTCAGCTTGAGGTGTAAATACAGAGAAATGCATGTGTGCGTCTGTTAGCATTAGGGTGTTTAAAATGATGGAAGACAGATGATAGATCTGTGAGCGTCATGCGTACCCTCCACCTTCTCTTACTGCATTTACTGCAAACTTCTAACAATGCACTTTAGAAAAGATTACGGGGGTGACGGCGATCCCTGTGTAAACGTAGGCAGTCTGCATTTGGCCGTTGCAGCTGTTTCCACCCCAAATTAGCAGACCTTTTTGTATTGTCAGGGAAAGGGCTGAGGGGATAAAGAGGGAAAGTGTAAATGTAAAACAAGTCATGACAGAATCTGACAAGAGACAGAAATATCCCCTATCCCCCCTCTGGTGTTCTCTATTACACTCTCTCAACCATTTTAATCTCCCCCCTTAATACCATGCCTTCCAGACTCAACTTTGATCACTGTCATTTTGCAAACTTACAGGATTGGAAGGATTGAGACAAATGTATTATTCATCCCACATACCAATTTGGCTCTCCTCTGCTGTCTGTAATGCACTTCTCTCATCTCCCTGTCAGTTTTGTCTTTTGTTCGCTCTGTCGTAGGAAAGCACCGATCTGTGGGGATTTGCAATGGACCGCAGAGTCCGAAAGGAAAAATCTCAGAAGTTCACACAAATTTACTTCAGACGTCATGCCTTCTTAACACGCAAAATACAATGGCCTTCTCAAGTCAATTTGGTGTCAGTTTATGTCTGTTTACAACAGACGGCGATGCCACCCCCGTCTTAGTTTCATGAAGCGGATATCGTGATCACCTTGAGCTGGAATGAGCAGTAAGCGTCCTGACCCAAAACCTGCACCTCGGTAAATCACATGCAGAGCACATGAGTCAGAGGCCCCAGCAACAAAGATGAATTGGAAATCATTACAGGGGCCTTGAAAAGTTGATTTACTCCGCGGCCAGATGGGTTTAAAACTAATCTGACAACTTGACGGAGATCCCCGTGTAAAAACGCTCAACAGCGTGTGTGCGCGAGTGTGACAGCGCCCAATCTGATTCTCTATCCGACGATTTTGCGTTTATACATTGCAGCTGGGCTCATGCTGACGGACGACTGAATAATAGATCTGCTGGATGTTCAATGTGTGCTTAAACACGGGGAGGAAAGAGGAGCATGTCTGAGGTGCTTTACACCCACGGGTGCGCGTGCAGAGAGAAAGAGGGATTTCTAAAAGGAAAAAAAAAATACACCTTCATCGACGGTGCAGCATGATGACAACAAATAGGCACCATGGAGGGTTCACTAAGCTCCAGCCTCATGAACTTTTCTCTTCCCCCCATGCGATTGCATGCGCATGTGGAGATATGCATGATTTACCCCTCAAGGTAGGCATTTTCCACTGTTGACACTTTGCAGGAATAGCACAGGTGAAACTAGCTCAGTCGTTGCTGGATTGTTTCTATCGGAGACGTTATAAAGAAGAGACTTCTTAAAGAATCTATTACTTGAACAATGAATAGATAGCTAGGGTGTACAGCGCTCAGTGCTCAGCTGAGGTTCATTGCTGTGTGGTGGTCCTTTAGGAACAAGTCCTGATGAACTACACCTAAGTGTCAATGACTGTATTGATTTTCTTTACTTACTGCATCCATAGTATGTATTAACATTTGTTCACCTTTGACCATTTTACCATTTAGCCATGACAGTGAGCCAACACATACCACCAGGTTTTTAGCTTGAGACAGATGAAGCACATCAAATTTCGATAGCTATCATTAGCTTCATGAACTGACTGGAAGGGCCATCTCTGACAAAGAAACTCTGGGACTGTCTGTGGCTGAGGTGCTCAAGGCACCTAACCGACCCCCAAGCTGCTCCCCGAGCACCTTCCATGGCTGCCCACTGCCCTAATATGTGCTCACTGGGTTGGGGTGAATGGAAAGAAGCAATTCCTTGCATGCGCACGCATATGGACACGGTGAACAAAGCTGATATGATTTGACTTGTTTTAAAACAAGAATCTTGTAACAGAGCTTAAATATGCATGTGATTGCTACAGTACACGGTATCAAGTCAAAAGAATGGAAATGAAGACAAATTAAACAGACGTGGGACTTAGAATTTCTAAACTATGTAATCCCCCCTCACTATTCCAGCATGATGGCAACTGGAGCAGCTACATCCAGCAACTAAAAAGACAATGTGACATGTACAACAACTGCAGGCAGCAGCAATGGTACAAATTAATTATTTCAGTTTAATGCTTTGCACAGTTACCTCTGTCTCTTTTAAGTGCTATTCTTTTCAGGATTTTGGTCCTCCACCTCCAGAGTGGTCAGCTGTTACATTAAGATCTTGTTTAATATCCCTGGGGGAAAAGAAGTTAACATTTATGGCACCCAATGATGCATGTGGGGTTACAGAAAAGAAGCAACACTGAACTTGTATTGCAGAAGCAGCTAAAGCTGATAAAGAAATGAGCAAGATCAAGCTGTTTCATTTTTACATAACCCTTCTTATGTTCTTTAACAAGCAATGAAGAGAATAGATTGATGCTCTCTTAACCAATAAGTCTGGTAAATGAAGTGTTTAGTACTGGTTTAGTACTACCATATCCAATTAAGCATTACACACTGGTAATGGAGAGGGTTAAAACACACCCCACACTTTCTATATAGAGTATCACTTTTACTACACCCCCATGCACAGCTTCAATGTGTGGAGAAATCCAAAACTTGACTCCCTGCCTAGTTACAGTTACGTTTGCCTGGCTGTGATTGGACAATCACCGCTTGAGAAGAGCTTAACAAAGAGTCCGCTAGATGCTAAAACATAAAAAGGGTTTAATAAGTACTGGCCAGTGTGGACACACTTGCCTCACGCGCAGCTACATTAGGGCCCTGTTATTTCAACCCTTTACTTGGGTGCCTGGAATAAAATGAAGGAGGGTATGTCTCTGCCTCTTTGGAATAACATGATGAAACATTTATACGCTGCAAGACCATGGCAGGCCAGGACATGTGTCTCGTTTAGCAGTGTGTAATGCAGCGCAAAGCCACCAACAGTCCGGTCTTATGCTGCACCAGTCTTCATACAGTATGTGATGTGTCATATATCATCCCATCTTGGCACATGGTGACGAGGCGCGAGGAGTGAGAGAAGTGTTCAAACAGCCAGTCAGCGAGCCATATTTAACTTTGAATGTTCAATGAAGTTTCGCTCCCATTGTCTTTTTTGACTACTGACCTGTATTCGCGGATTTCTATCTCGGAGAAGTGCTTCGCAAAATGTAAATGTCGCCGTTTGAGTGTATATTTGTGTTTCATTCGTCCTGTAAAGATCAAGTAACCTGTTTTTGTTTGTTTTTTTTTTACCATAGGTTGACTTTGTGTCAGAAGTTATTTATAAAAAAAAACCCTGAAGGAAATTATTAAACATCTCACCAAGATTTTTTTTCTCTTCTGCAGTCATAATAAGATGTTAAACTCTGAATAACCCCTTCGCTGCTTCCTACTCCAGTCCTCCCACAGTCCCTCCAAACCAGCTTGTGTCAGTTATTTCAGCATTTCTATTCTATTTCTGCGGTGAGGCACTGACAAAAGAAAACCCCGTCACCATCACCACCAGGAAAAGAAAAAAAAAGTGACATCCAGAGCAAAGATCTCCTTGGTGATAAAGGGCAATTGTTTTCTGGCAGAACGAGTGCTGATTTAAAGTGGCCTAAAGGGATTTGCACCCCGTCTCCAAGGAGTCAGGATAATGCCATCAGCAGTTTTGATATTCTGATCCATCCCATGGGTTCATTAAAGCGAATCAGCAGAAAGGGTAATCTCAGGATAAAGACAAAATTAACCCGGCTGCTTATGATACCTACAGTAATGGCACTGACTAAATCTCCTTACAAGTCCTTTAAGGTATTCCTTAAAACACACTCATTACACACAGCACATTTAACAGCAACAAAGGATGTACTATAAAACCTGCACAGCAGCGATTGCACCGAGCGCAATCAAAACAATGAAAGCTCCAGGAGAAAAAACGACTTCTCACAGTGATCTTGTGTTGATGTGGGATCCTCTATCTGACTCAGTTTAGGTCCAGAACTAAACATAGACCAATTCCATTTGAAGGCCTGGATGTGTTGTCAATAAGAAAAGTGAAATGTGCAAAAATACCATTGTGATTGTTGCATCTTTCATGTTTGGGAAAAAAAAATAATAATGGAAGTCTACTGAATGCTCCACTAACTGTATTCATCTGCCCCCTGAGATTTTCAGCAGGTTTTTGGTCCAGTTATCTGTTGCTAGGTATCAGTTCAGCACAGAAATTTGGAGTGATGAGAATGTTTAACAGAGCTGTAAATCTCAGATGATATGAAAGCACATGCACAGGTTCATTTGCTACACTTACATAGAAAGTAATAGTTGCTAATGAAACTGAATTCATACTGAATTGTATAGATTTTGACATAAGGAGGAGACTAAGGACATTATATCTGTACAGCTGGTAAGATTATAATAACTACTGGAAACTGGGAAATGACGCGCCTGGTTGTGTCCAATGGGGGGGGGGGGGGGGGGGGGGGAGAGAAAATAAGTAAAAACATTTGGCATTTTATGTTTTTATGTTTTAACATTTCACTTTGGTCTTTGTACACGTTGAAACAAAATGGAAGAACAGACAGCTTAATCAAACGAGATTTAATATGCAGGGCTGCAGTCTCCAGGTCGTCTAGTCGATATGCTCTCCCCTGACCAAATTCTACCACAATCGCTGGTGTCAATTTCAGAAAGAAAAAAAAACAACAACATCTACATAAATAGCCTTCTAAGATCAATTCGGTTTTCATCTGCAGGAGGAAGGAACAGAGCCCCTGTGAAACATTAACTTGGAGACGCCTAACTGACTCCATGTAAACTTGTGTTTGCATATCAGAGCTCACTCACTCCAGCTTAGTTCTTGAGTTAGCGATTGTGTGTTATTACGCCTTGAGAGTGAACATATGTAAGAAATATAGGCAGGTGCATGCTGGTCAGACCTCGACTATGTACAAAATAATTGGGTTAAAATGATTCAAATGCTGCAAAGACTAGCTTTGTATGTGTACCAGGTAAAGTTTAGTCAGAGGACTGTGGCCAGTCGAGTTAATCTAGAGATAAAACGCAGCATAATGTTCCCCGTGACAAAGCGATTAATTGGAAAGTAGGTAAAGTTCACTTGACTTTGATTTGACTTCTTTGGTTGGCTACAGCTCTAATAATATTAAATAACCTTCAGATGCTCTGGACTTCTTTTCACCTTTGGACAAAACCAGGCACTCTGCAAGAAAGCAGATTATTTCCTAAAAAATATTCCTCTGAGGTGAACAGTCAAAACCGCTGAGACCAGCTTAGCTTAGGGCTTAGATATTCAGACTAATGGTGGTAGGTACAGCCGCGAGGTCGACTCTTTACAAAGAAAAAGAAAAAGCAGCTTTTTGATCACCGTCCAAAAAAAAAAAAAGCGTATCGATAACAATTTATTCTCCGAATGGCTAAAGCATGCATTACATCTAGTCAAAGCAGCAAGATGCTAAACAGTTACGTTAGATCTTTATTCCTGAAGAGATTGGGTATCATACAATGTCTTTAGAGAAAACCAGATTTCATGGCATGGACTCAGTAAACAGAATGAATATGGGGCTGTGGTAGACCCTGTGGCTATATAAAGATTATAGTCATTATAATATTATTGCTTTCATCACAGAGAAGGGAAATTGTGGGCCCTTAAAAAACAAACATTATGATTTCTTACAGGCCCACCAAATCTAGTCAGTAACACCTAAGTTGAAATTCTAATGGAGTGTCTTGTACGACCACACAGGCCTACTGTAGATTGGGTTTCCTTATATAATGAAAGAAAGTGACTGCACAGTTCTAAGCTACTGCTCTAAGAAGAAGTTCATTTAACACAAAATGCCCATAAATGCCTTCTAATAACACAGGGTATTATATAATGATTGTTTTGTGCTTATCAAGTACCAGTATTGTCTCTTTCAACTTAAGTGTTACTTTAATAAGCAAGTGAAAATCATGTAGCATTGTGCCCAGTTCAGATAGGTCGTATGACACCAGTAATGCATTTTGAAACGTCGAAATGCATTATCCGGCGACATATTCTGTATTTGATCATCTAATAAAGTCATAAAATCGCACATGGCAAAATAGTCTATATATGAAATACCAAAAATACAGCTGTGAACAAACATGAAAATGGAAACAAGGTAATATAGTTAAGGCTAAACATCTTTGTCTATTACCTTTGTATAGCTAAGTCAATAAGAGGAGCATGCAATCAAACGCAACATTGCCACGATTTTACATTAAACAACAAAAGCAACCAACTCAAAACGAACGTTATGCGCCTTCCGTCGCCACAAATTAGAACCGTGTAATGTAGGTGTTCCGTGTTGTAAATCGTATGGCTTTGTGCAATTTTTCCACCATCTGTAAGTTCACCAATGAAATTAATTTTTGTAAAATAATATATCAACAACTGTCATGCCGGAAATTATTGAGATTCTGTTCTACATGCACTGTTTCTTACATGCCAGATTGTGCTAATTGTACATCATCCTAAAAAAAAAACCCCCAAACAAATAACCAAAAAAATAAAACAACCCAGAGGTCTTTCATCATTTCAGCATGTACACTTACATCCAGAAACAAATGTGCTCAGTTCCATCACCCTAATTTATATAAGGTATTTGTGCACATATTTTACATTTCTGTTAATATAAGAATATTGTCCATTAATAAATTAGGAATAGTACAGGGACTTTGGGTAGGGAAATAAAAGTGGATGGCATAAGTTAAAATATGCTGCCTGCTTTATGTAAAGCGATCTGAATTCATCTTTCTAAGTTTCGGCGGCAGGTGTCCGTCCATCCTGCCCCCTCCACCTCCTGCCAGCCGCTGCAGCTTTGGAGGTAAGTCTGCCACTGACTTACTCATGGGCTCTGTGCTGATCTTGGAGGCCTTACCGCCCTGCTTATCATCAGAGACACCAGGAACAGAGCTGATTCGCTGCAACTTCATGGGCAGGTCTCCAAAGCTGTAAGTCATCTCTGAGGTGGTGGAGCTCATCCTCAGCAGCTTCTTGGGCAGGCCGTCCCGCCCTGTAATCTTCTGGAGCTTGGTAGGCAGCTTGGTGGTGCTGTCATTGTCCTCCAGCGTCTCCAGGCAGTCCAGAGAGCTGTTCTTCTCCCCGCTGTTGCACAGGGACGGAGCCATGAGGGGCGAGGAGAGGAGCAGGGCCTCCTCCTGTTCCTTCACGCTGTAAGGAGGGGTGGGCACCTCGAATGTGGCATGAAACTGAGAGTAGTCCACCTTGAAGAAGCCTTCCTCCAGGGAGATGACCGGGAAGAAGCGGTGACCCCACAGAACCTCGTCCTCGGTGTACGACGTCCTCGCCTGGCAGGTCATACCTGTCAAGGAAACACAAGTAACTTTGAGATTCACAAATTATAAATCGGAATTATGGTTATGGTTATTGTTAGAGGCATTGTTGTGTTTCATAAAGAACTGATCGATATTGGAAGCTTTTACAAGAAACATAAAACTTCAACCAACAGTTTGTTAGCTTAGCGCAAATACCAGAAACTGGAAAACAGCTAGCCTGGTTTAATGTAAACTGCCCAGTACAAAAAACAACAGGTCAAGCCAATTTCTCCAATAATTATCCAACTATTCACTCGTTTAAATTGTTCATGTCCATATGTGACGGGTAGGTGTCACAAATTGCCAGCTATCTCCCTAGTCATAGTCCACCTGCCTCAGTACTACACTTAGTCTAACTCTTCGCTCATGTTCAGTTTCGCCGTTAGTTAGGCAGTTAGGACTAACGCTCTGCCAAGATGGCGACATCCGAAACCACTCACATTGAGCTTCAAAACTAGTCTTCAGGCAACCAGGGTTTATCCGTCAGTCAGTACGGCCTATGTCAGTTATATGTCACTGGTTTGTACAGTAGAGCCTAATACTGGTGATGAAATGTTTCACGATGACTATGAAACAACAGAGCCCAGATTTAATTATGTGCTTGGCGCCGCTCCATAAGAACCAATAATGCGCTATTCACCGGGATTCAATTTTTAGATGACAAGGCAAACAACACTGCAAACAAAACAGCCTCAGTGAATAAGCATTTACTGTATTGCACAGCCAGCTGCCTAAATAAAAAGCTTAATTGATTTTCACTTTCTAAACATTATGTTTATGAGCAATTTGCAGCCTAACTTGAAAAATAATTAAAAGGATAGCGGAGCTGCTTGATGTGCGTGTTGCGTAAGGATAAATAAATGTTTAAATGTCCACTTTATTTTGAGATTGCAACACACGAGAACTGCCTTATGTGAGTTTTTTTCTGTTTTTTTTTTTGCTACCTGACTGTTACTATAAAAGTAGGATGACCCATTCACACTACAGATAACAAATCGTAATAGTCTGTGCTTTTAATGGAGAGAAAGTACGAGGAAGAATACTTTAGGAGAAAATGATCTAGTGAAAAAATAGGCCTCCTCACGTCAACACTTATGCTACTTAACAGTTCAGTCCACGCCTTGAGCTTGGCTAGTAGCTACAAAAGATAGAGGATTAAGATAATAGAAATTGCTCTACAGGCACACACTGAGGTAATGGCTGCAGGGAAAGGCTTCAGGAGGTCTCTGGCTTACACTAACATTTCTTTCTTTCTTTCTCTGACACCGTCCGATTTCAAAACAAAACACGAGACAAATCTACGTGAAGTATCTGTTGCCTCACACTGTTAAACCAAAACCAGTGTGACAGTTTGGGTGCTAGATTCTGTCATTTGGAGACTGCAAATTAAAATAAAATAGCCTGTTTGTGTGTACTCAGATCCCTGCTTTGCAAACTCTACCCTGCAAATTATAGCAGGCTCATTTGGAATAAATGTTCCCTCACTGGGAAATTGAAATCCCCCTATTTAAAACTCCCGTTGGCGTCCTCAGAGAGAAATGAATGCAATTAGAAAAATCATAAATTAAAGAACATTAAACATTAGCTTTCATGCAAAGTTACTGGATGCTTATTAGCGATTACTCATCACCATTATTCAGCGCCGTGCTATCATAGCTGCCTGTGCATTATATCGTACTCCACCGCTAACAGTGAATCCCTGTCCATTTTGGCACAATTAGCATTCTGCTGAGAGAGCAATTTCTTCCAGAAAGTGAGAATAGAAAATCTATAATTAGGTTTACATCTAAAACAAAACACTAAATTGGTTATATAAGTAGAGGAACACCACTTTTTTTTGGACCGGCAGGGACAGTCGTGTTTAAACTTGTTGAAATCCATCAGGGAATGAGCGACTGCAGTAGGCTATTATCACATGCTTTAATTATCAGCTTAATATTGTTCTCGCAGCGACATTTGGGTCCAAACTAAGAGAAGCGCTCATTCACAGCGAGACACGGCTGCTTGATTGCGAGTATGTCATCACCGAAAAAACGAGAGGCATCTGTGATTCCGCCCGATTCCCAAGGTCATGAAATAATTCACTGATAACAGCTTTGTACACAATCACAGATGTGCAAGAGGCTGAACATCAAGTGCGTTTAGGGTATTCAAAGTATTACTTCTGCACTATTGCTTCAAAGTCCCAGAGCCTTCAGGCATGTGGCAGTGTGCTGCAATGAATAAAGTGGGCAAAGCTAATGAGAACTTTAGGGCCAAAGCGAATGAGAGTTAGGTGTGAATGGAAATCGTACTGCACAGCGAGCCCGTTAAAACTGCCTCCAGCCAAAACACAGACGCCGTCAACAGACGTACATACACTGATTCTGAGAGGATTGTGGCTTTCTATTCAGGTTTTACAGCAGCTGCTTAATCACCCCCAGATTTTGTCTGTGCCTACTTTATCTCAATGCTGCGATGCTAACTGGGCATTCGTACTGTACTTATAGGGCTAAAGCATCAATAACAACTTTACTGGTGCATTATGAAGAGAAAAAAAAAGACAAAAACCTGTGAAATGAAACTGTGCTGGAGGCAAAGAGTTGCTACAGTAATATACAAGACTCAAATAACTTCATCTTACATCTATTAATAAGGTGCCAGTGGCTCTACAAATGGTGTAGGAGTTACTGTAAGACCTCTGTCTCTCATGAACTCTGCAGGTTTTGGGGCTGAATCTCCCCTTCCTCCTCTCAAGCCACTGAGCCCTCAAAAAATAAATAAAAAATCTCTCTGATAATAATGGTTTAATCAGCTGCAGCATTCTTCAAAAACTAACATTGCCACCAGACTTAATAACGGTCATTAATACACATTGAATTTCCATACATTATTCAGGGATTGATGCCCGAGCCATTGCATAATTATAGACATGGTTGCATCACATATGTGCAGTTGTGTTGCTAAAGACCTGCTGTTCTGCAACGCCCACATTCATATGGCATGCGGCATAACAGACACAGCAGTGATAGTGAACTGTGCTCCTCGACTCCCAGCAAGGCCACGACACAGATCAATTCACTATGGAAATTTAAACGTTATGTTAGTTAGACAGACGACTCCAGATCGCCTAACAGAGCGCAGCTAAGCGGGCCTAAAATAGCCCCCGTATGAGAAAATAAAAGCTAATTTCTGTGTTTTCTACAGTTACGATGTGCCACTGCTAAAAATAGGAACCAGTCAAATGAGAACACCCATATCAGATTGTATGTCGTATCACTGGTAAAGCCTTATGTAACTCTAAAAGTACGCGCCTGCCCAGGACTCAGCGTTTCCATAGAAACAAAACTGTAGGAATGTGTGCATGCGACAGCCATAAACCTTTTTTACTGCCGAGTTTGGTCAGAAGTAACAGTGACAACACCAAAATAAGTCTCTCTTTAATATCCTGACAGAAAAAATAAACTGAACTGCTTAAAATGGATTTTTCACAGAGGGTAGGGGTCAGATCATCCATACGGCTCCACAGTCAGAACAGAATGGTTTCTCTGTCGCCGAGCTTTCACAACGCTAAAGCCTCACAGCTTTTTTTTTTTCTTTCTTTTCTGTGGAGAACCAGGCAAATCATATATTTTGGTGACGTCTCATCAGTGAGGCCCAGAGCTCATATTACAAATGTCATCTTTAATAAAGCACAGAGCAATTTTCTCTTCCGCTATCATCTGTCACTCTTAGAATATATTGCTCCATTTTACACTTGTGTGTGATTTTCATGGCACCCTGTACCGTGCGCTGTATCATACAAGCGTCATGAACGGAGCAAGAAAAAAGGCAAAGAAATGAGAATAAAGCTCTCCTGTCTGTTCTGGTCCACGTGCAGCTGGGAACAACATCACAGCAGCGAAACGAAACACCTCTGATGTACGTGTTTGCAGCAACTTAGAGGTGTTGGCAACAGTTAGCATATGTCAAAAAGCAAAACCAAAAGCTCACAGTTGTGTTATAAACAGGAAGCAACGTGTTACACAATGCACTGGGACCATTGTGGAGCTGCACTCAAGCACCAGGTAGCCCTGCACCTGCTTATATGGTATCTAATGCAATCTGGTATAGCTGCAGTTTACTCACCTTGGCGGGACACGTTCAAACTATCTGGCGTTTAACCCTTGAGTTAAAATGAGCGAGATTCTGGGTTTTCAAGTGCAACAAAGGTATTATAACAAGTATATTTTCATATTTAAATGTGTTTTTATTGCAGAAAAAGTGCTGGCGACAAACCTGTTAATCAACTGAGATGAAAAATAAAAATGATGATTAAAAAAAAGCCCATTTCAAAACCTAATACATTAAGAGTTGCTGCTAATTGCAAATTGAAATGTAGTATTTCAATTTAAATTGACATAATCAGCAATGTTTTCATGTGCAAAAAGGGTATAATTAAGTATATTTTCATGTTTAGATTTATTATAGCAAAATAACTACCTGCGATTAACCTGTTAATCAGCAAACACACACACACAAAAAAAATATGGCCTCACAACAGAGTCTTTAGCAGAAATGCTTGATTTCCTGCTTTTCATTTGTAGTCCGAGTAGTATTGACCAGCCAAGTTTGAGCGGGATTTGTTTGCATTCAGGTAGAATGTGCACATGGAGAAAAAGCTAACACGTCGCTTCTGTCATGCAAATACCTGCAACAAAGCCAAAGCAGTGGTTTTAACTTGTTAACAGAGTGCAGACTGTCTGAGATAGATAGAGATACAGCAACATTCTCAACTGCAAATAGTGAACAAGTGCAAGGAACAAGAAGTGTGGCTACAACAGAAGACCCTGAAAATTGGCCCTTGGGTTCCCAGGTTGAGTCTGCTAGTTGATTTAAAAGAAGCAATTTGAAAATACTGAAATATTGCGGTAGGAACTTTCACCTGCGTTCTCACATCTTTTGAAGCAAACAGGCCATAGACAAAATGACTGCCAGATTCACTGGTGACTTCATGATATTCTGTTGCAACCCTTGCCAGAATAACTGTAGTAATAGGAAATCAACACATGACTCATTCTTCAGGTCATGACAAGTAAAAAATATACAGTCAGGCCACAGTATTTCTTTTAAAGTAAAGAAAGAGGTTAGAAAAATCCAAGAGGGAGAGGCATTGTTGGAATCGGTTAAGAGGCAATTCCTCATTCGGGCCTATTAGGAGAGAAATTTGTAACTCTGTGGATCCATTACACTTCTAATTTCAGTAAATGGTTATCTGTTCCCCTCTGTGACTCAGAATAAGGCAATACCAGCACATTTTAAATCCTCTGTGGAGTGGTCCTTCTCCATAAAGTGCTGCACAAAAGGAGATTTTGTAACACCCGTTACAGAAGCTCCGTCTGAGAAATCAGCCTCGTTCTGATTGTTTTACCGACAGCACAAAAGGAGAAAAAAATGCATGGTTGTTTATTATGTATCAGCTTTCAACGCCTTATATATCTACTCATAGAAAATAAAATCTTTGCGCAGAGAATATTTGCAAATGACAACACTGTCACTTTCGCTGGCAGTCTTATCAACATACCAGGGTAAACAGAAGAAATATTATCCTCTACTATAAACTGACCTAAGTGGTGCAAGACGCGCCAAAGTTGGTTTGCTCAACTAAAACACAGCATTACAGGCAAATGTCTAACTCTGAGAACCTTTTATATTGACAACGTGTAAGGGGCTGCTTGTGGTGAATAAGACTCCTCATCCTTTCAATACATTTCAGTACCTTTCAGCTCATTGTTTCGGTTTTACAATGTTTTGGTCCACCGTTCTCATCTTTTGACACACAGTGTGCAGGAAAAAAACTGCCCTGGCTCAAACAGCCAGCCATCAGACAGACAAAGTTAGTGATTAGCAGGTGAACACAGTGGAACACTTAGCGGCTAAAAAGCTTTAAATGCAGCTAAAAGCAGAGTGAGTAGTAGAGTCAGATTTGCCAGGTGGCCCGAAACACGACTCTGAATGAATGCTAATGTGTCTAAGTGTCTGCTAGAGGTATAATATGCCAAATGTTGGCTAACACATTGGCTGTAACAACTTTATAAGGTGACGATCTGGATTTACAAACGCAAGTTAATACCACCTTATGCAACGCAGATTAACTAACTATTCTCCTGGCTTGTTTTCTGTCGCACCTTCATATTTTTTTCTGTCTCTTTACCCGACCAGACTCAAGTAGCTCAGGGTTTCTCCCCGTTAAAGGCCGCTGTCCCCTTTGTGTTTACTCTGAGGGTTCATTCTTTGGGTTCCAGAGACTATTTGTTATGTTATTGACACAGTATAAATGAAACTGAATAGAAGTGAAGGTGATGTACACAAAAACATAATTTTAATGTCCAGATGTCACATGATATAATTCCTCCTCTGATTAATAGTTTTAATTAATTAGTGTTTCTCATTTTACCTGAACATCTACACTCTGTTTCAAAGCTAACACCTGCACAATAATGAGTAAACTCTAACGGTAAAAGTAAGAAATCTATCCATTTTCTGACTGCACGGTTTTGCAGGTTGTTGTTTTTTGCATTTGCATTTGAAAATGTAAGCAATATTTCATTACATCTCCAGTACATTTTTCGTAAAGCTATGCAGGTTGTGGGTTGTGTGACGTTTTCAGGCCGGCCCGAAAGTATATCTTAATCCCGCAAAAGTACGAAATCCCGTCAGAAGTCTCCCCCCAGTTTCCTCGTGAGAGCGGGGCTCGCATGGTATGCAATATTCATGTGACAGCATGAATGGCATTAAAATAATCCTCTGCTGAACCCACAAATTCAAGACAGATATAAAAATGAATCTCATTAAAAGTACATTTCAGAGGGGAACGGACATGGAAATCAGAGAGTAAATGTTTTCTGCATCAGTGAGTGCAGATGTGTTACATGCTGAGATTTTAAGTCACCTGAGAAACAGCCGTGTTTGAAAATGAATTCTCCAGATATATTCCAGATATGGCTGAATGGAATAAAGTACAGTAATATATACTGAGCGCTGAGATGGACAGATTACAGGTGCTCTATCTGCACTGTACAGTGTATGAAATATTTTATAGATTTATTCCATTATGGACTGAGAAAGGCATGAACTTTGAGATTTAGACGCCCAAAAGCCATTTCAGCCCGAGACTCTAAATAAATGCAATTTCCTTGATAAGAGAGAGCTAGCTGCTTCTCTGGTCTCACAAAGTGAAGCGGAGTGACGGCAAAGATAAAATGGGTTCTTTGGTGGCGAGAATAGAAAAGTACTGTAAACTCAAGAGGAGGCAGCCTGCCAGTGTTTCTTGATAGTAGCTGAAAAAAAACAAAAAACATGTGGCATTCACAGACTGAAAGAGGCTTATCCAGGTTATAGAAGCTGCAGGATCATATCCGTTTGCTGCCTATCTCAGTGAAATTGTCAGCTGAAGATCTGCACTTGACACACTGAGGACAGAGTACAGTCTTAGGGGCAGACCAGGGAGCAGGGACCAATTTATTTCTGCTCTGTCAAATCACCTAGGCGAAGCCTCAATCTAGATTTTCAAATAAATAAATCAGAGCCATTGTATGATTAAACAACCCCCAGGCACCAAGCAAATGGCACTCAAAACTGACGCCCGTGCGAAAATGAAGGTTTATTCAAATGACTTCTCCGGATGAACTCTCGCAGTCGCCGAGAAAGGAAGGTGGGTGTCAGAGAGTTCTTCGCAACCTCATATTTGGTGACAAAATCACAAATAACCTCCTCATCCTTCCCTCTCTCGCTGTGGATCTGCCTCTCCTTTTCACTCAGTCACTCAAATGGTCACAAAAGCAGACACACACACACACACACACACTTATAAACTCTCTCACCAGCGCAGTCCTGTCAGCGAAGTCCCCTGACAGTCTATCGCGGCTGTGGAAACAGCCCAAGTGTTATGTATGAGAAAAATGCTAGCAAAAACAAGCATGAGGATCTGGACGTTGCATACGCGGAGCGCCATCACACACAACGCCGTCCAAGATTCGCCCCTCTATCCCGCGCACCCTGCCGGGCATCTGCTGCAGCCAAGGCCATCCACAAAAGGCCATTACACCGTATTATAGGGTACAAAAATTCAAGCATGACAACTGGTGCTGTATTTCATTTTTGCATTTCGGGAGCAGTGTTTCCATTTGTCTTCTTTTAGGATCTTTGTTACAACATGGCACACTGCTGTGCTACATTAGGTAATGGAAAACAGAGGAACCACAAAGTATGAGGATGATGGTGTCAAAGAGGGAAAAGCTCCGCTCACGGCTCTGAATAATATTGTCCTGAGTTGCACGGCTTGTCACAAGCGACTTGTAGTTGTTTTCAATGAAATTCTGCAAAGCACAGAACGAATTGTGCCATATATAATAAGCAACAATAAAAATAAGTCATTTGATACAGATACTGCTATTGTGGCCACAAGTCCTGATCATCTGTTTCTATGGTGACCACCATCAAGTGTAAAAGTGTAGAAAAATCCAGAAGCGTTCAGTGACCTGTTTTTCACAGTTTGACTTTTTAAAGACGGAAATAAGTCCCCTCCCTCCGTTAAATACTGTTTTAGCGTGTGATCCATTCGTGAAGGGGGCTTCCACTTGTTCGCAGCTCTGTGAGGATTCATTCCACCCATACAGCGGCTCGGGCTGAGCGGCGAGAACAAGAAGGAAAGCTGGTGGAGGGAAAAGGCAGGGGAAGTGCACTGCCGTGGGGGAGGGGAGAGCCTGGATGCCGAGGCAATTGCTTGAGTGTGGAGGCTGTTGGAAAGGGAAGGAAGGAAAGGGAATAGGACCGGGGCTGCCAAGCATCTCCACACAAGGTGGGGTGTCGGGCAGGCTGCAGGAACATATGGCTGTGGGCCATTAATGCAGCCAGGAGAGCACATATTAACAAGTGAAGGCAATGCTGAATGCTGTCATAAAGGGAAGCAATTGAAGCAAAATGCCAATCAATAGATTTCCTTTAGGCAAAATTACATTTATTGGCCATACAGGAAAAATATCCACACCAAGTGGGGCTATGAAAGATTTTTTCCTCTTTATATACTGAGTGCAGGGACGATCAGAAAGCCATATTATTTCCATAAAACAGACTGAACGAGTGAAGGCTGTAATCTCATATTGATCGCAGTTATTAAATCTTCTTAAGGAGTTATAGCTGAAAGGGAAGATGGATTTTTAAGCCTTAAGAGATACCGAGGTGGTATTGGAGCAGAGTAGCTCACTGCTAAGGAAGCATCCCTATTGTTTTTTTCAAGTTTGTCACTTGAGCAAGAGGGCGGATTATTCCGGTAAACTCAAGCCTGCCTTGAAGGACAAAAATAGAAAGAGACGTCCCAGGGGAGGGACTTGCTAGAAGACAAGGCTTACGAACAACATGTCCATGTGGCTCTGTGTTTAGGACTCAGGATTGATTCACTAGCACTTCAGGGACGGTCACAGCCTCGCCAATCAATGCTGCCAGCGACCAACACTGCAACTGAATCACACACCTTCTTCAGGGTGATAACCTCTTTAACAAGCGGAGAACAATATTATCTCTGCTAAGGCCAAGTAACACCTGCCCTCACTGTCCATCCTCTATTACGTCCAGAGTCAATGTTGAGATCTCCAGCTTCTGAAGTGTCCCCTCTCACGACAACATGGCAGGCACATCTTCTGAGACAAAGACAATTTGAGGACCTCGTCAGTTATTCTGAACTCTTTGCGGCGTGACGAGAAAGCTGACGCACTGCCGCTTTTGTCACACGACAAGTTCATCCCAGGTCTCCCGCCACACCTCCTTTACCAGTGATTTATTGCCATCCAGCAGGGACTTGACAAATCCCTAAAGACACAATTACCGTGCTCCCCCTTGGGAAGCCAGCACAGTTCATCTAAAAGGGATAATGAATCCAGGATGTCATAGCTGGTTCGCTGCAATGCCCATTAACGTGGAGTTCATCCCCAGCGCAATTACTGTATGTACAGTAGATTTAAGAGGTAAACCTCACAGAGGTGTTCCTAGAATTCCCGTGTTTGTTTATCTAAAATGAGTCATGTTAATTTCAGCATTACCTCATACAACATGCATTCAGGCTACTTTTGTGCAGGACTTAATCATTAGTTGTGCACTAGTTGCAGGTAAAATTGAGTTGAATAAAACACAAAGAACACCTATGTAATATGACACCATCCAATCAGTCATGCAAGAAATCTTTAGGAATCTTGAAGACTCAAGAGGAGTGCCGACTGGTTTCTATGGTGATTTGTGAAACAGTAGGCTTCACAAATGTAATATTAATTGCATGACTAGTGTAGCTTGGTGTAGCCAGACTCAGGTCTTATCAGAAAATCAAGTCAGAGGAAAAAGTACATCTGCACGCATTTGGAATCAGAACCGTGGAGATGACGCTGTTACTCTTCTGTCCATCACCGCATAAAGCCCGCCCAAATGACTTGATTGGCCCAGCAGGTATTTGCCAGGGTGTTATCAGTTCCCAAGGGCGAGACTCCAGACCAATTTTCTGCGATAAAAAGCCTAAAAAAGCAGGGACTTCAGGCTGGCTTCCAGGCTAAGACTATTGTGCAGATTGCATTAAATTTCTTCACACTACTAAGTTGGTTCCTGGCATACATGTGTACCACAGACTGCAAAAAATATTAGATCAGAAAGCCTCTGAAATTGTTTCAAATGCACGAATGCTAGAAATACAATCATATCCCCCCAAATTAAAGGATTATCTTATCTCTTATCTCTCTCTTATCTTATATTTAGGAATTTCAGAGTCTTTGCTGTTGCATGTTTCAGTATAACAATATAAACTCTATTAAAAGTAAGCACCAAATCAAAGTACTGAAGTATTACTTAAATACTTCAAACTCAGGAAGATCCTCAAACTCACTGAAACGAAGAAATGTCCAAGTGTTGTTCACATGCTCCAAAAAAAAAATAAAAAAAGAGACTCAGCATTCAGACGAAGGATTACGGTCTAAACAACAATGGAAGGTGAGGATAAACACGGATAATTGATGCGCCATACATACGTCATACGCATGCTTCGGCAGTGTTTGTGCAATCACTGACTACCAGACAAAAGGTCTGCAATGTGGCTCTGAGGTAAAAAGTAGCAGGAACCATAAATAATCCAGCCCTACTACCTCAGATTCATGTGTTACCTCAGTAAAAGTACTAGTTTATATTCTACCATAAAAAAGATACCATACATTTAAATGTTTCATTACATTGTTGTATCTGGATTTTACTCAGACTTCATGTGTGGCTGCATCTTTCCACGAAACAGCAAACATTATCCATATTTCTCATGGTCAAATGTTCAAGGCTAGTAGCTGGGAAACGTATAACCCATGTTAAATAAACCTTCAACTCGAAATAGGTTTTAACAAGAGAGCCGTATCCAGCATGTGGCTTATAGTCTCAGCAGCACAGGTGAAACTCAGCAGGGTCAGACGCTTCTTTCCTGAGCTCTCAACCTGAGCACATTAGATTTAATTGGAAACTCCTGCTCTCACCTGAGCAGCGGCTTTAACTTCCCCACTTTAGCCCTTTGACCCGCAGGGCTGAGGCAGGGAGCACAACACAGAGGAGAGGGGACACGCTTCTGAATGTAATGACTCGGAATGAATTACGATCAGTTTTCTCCACTCCTTCACGGCAGCTGGCTCATATCCGGGCCTCATTTACGCCAGTGTGTACCGAAGCTCTGAGAGTCCCGACACCAGGCGACCCCGGACCTCTGGGTCCGTCGCCTCTTGCTCAGATGAATGAAACGTTCGGGGCCGTGGTGGTGCAGCAGAAAATGCTCAATTTTCATTTCAATTACTGCTCCCAATGATAAAACCCAGATTGAGCCTTGACATTGGCTTCTCTGTTAATCAGTGGCAATAAATGTTTCCAATTAATTATGATGGCTGGCTTTAATACTAGACAGAGTCTGCATCAGAGCAATTATTGCTCATAATTTCATCTTCTAAGTATTCACTATATATGTATTTGTTGCACAACAACTTAATTAAGGCTATGATGATGGTTTCATATAACAAAATTATTTTTCCACTACACAGATTCATTTCTTTTTCACCTAAACTGCGTTGCAGGTCTCTTTTACAACAGATTAACATATTCTAAAAGAAGATCCGTGTATGGATCATAATCATATTTTCAGCATCTCCTCCAAAAGCTGCAACACAATTCAAAAACACGAGCTTCGTTTGAAAGACAGACGGCGTAACCGCAAATACTGAGCAAACAGGTAGGCAGTTCATTATTCAGAGCTGTTCTCTCCAGTAACACACAACAACACATGAATAAACATTACTAGCTGATCCAGTCTACATGCAACCACTCCTGCCACCTACACTCGTTTTAAAATGAGCAGATACTGTAGCTGGGATATTCTATTTTTTCTTTTCTTTTCTATAACGGTAATTCACAAGAAAGCCCTGCAGCATTACAAAAAAAACACAGGAGGCTGACAGAAATCTGTGAAAACAATCAAAATCAACTCTCAGCTTAATCGAAGACAGCGGTTTTGATGTTTTACCCATAATTTGCCTCGCAACCAAATCGTGATGAAATGCGTTGCAGTGCTTCATGAACACATTCAGTGAAAAGAAAAAAAAAAAACATTTACAAACACGGAGATTATTACTTAGTTCGGTAAGCAGGACGTGTTTGTGTGCGGCGCAAATGTGCTGCGTCACCAGAAAAGAGAAATGAAGTCTGAGGGAGAAACTCACTGAGCAAACACACATAAGCATCTAAATGAAGGTGTTTATCATGAAGTAAACTTTGTGCCTATGAATCCTAAAAAAGCCTGGCAATCGCGCTTTAAAAAAAAACTAAAAAAAACAAAAAAAAAAACTAAATATGACTTATTTGCAGCATTTTATGCAATTCCCGGCAAGCGTAATGATCACACACATTTGCATGAAAGTCACATCCCGCTGAAAAGATAAAGGGTTTATGCTGATGATACACTTTATGCTCATGAATCATTTCTTTTCATAGCCGATGAGGGAATTTAAAAACACTTTTCAGAGCATGCAAGGAGTTTAACACCGTGTTTTGCCTCCATGCTAGGCCTAAAACACTATACATAATTTCAGGGACGGAGTAATACGCCAAAAGACGTCTTTCTGTTCTGTAATGAAAATAACTTCCCTGTGAAATACATCATCAACTTGTTCATCTTCGTTAGTTATTATGTCTCTAATCCGAGAACTGCATGGTCTTAAATTACATTCATGCACATTAGCTCTGCAGAAAACAGCATCCACACAGGAGCGTTGTGTAAATCATAAAATGAATTTAGTTGCAATGCGCTGATTAGTTTCGTGGCTGGAGGAACGTAAACGTCTGTTACCGGCAGCTACAGTTTATTTTGGGCTCTCAAGAATCAGCTTCACTAATGAACAGATTGCCTCTGGCTTGTTATTTAAGCCTTTATAGTGCCGAACAGCATTACTGGTGTTAATGGGACTCTTATCTAAACTTCTGATGTATTTTAAGGCTGCGTGTAGTAGTTATGAATCAGCTGGGGAGTCAAAGCCAGGTCACCATCCGCTCTGCAGTGGAAGTAACGTTATTAACTACATGATTATATCACAGTTTATTTTTCTATTACATTTCACACATGCATGATCAGGTTAATGTGTTCTCATATGTTTTCATTTGTTTTTATGTGGCGCTGCACAAGAGCAGGCTTTTCAGAATGTCATACCAAGAAAGGCGCTGCATTCGTTCCACAACAGAATTCCTTCCATATGGGCGAGCTGAATCAGTCGTGGGCTCAGGCTACAGGAGTTTGTAAATCTGCACAAAATCTAAAATCACGTTGCATCACACACTTAAAGAGAAACATCACACATGCTCTTCTCTGTAACCTCAAACGTGTACCACGCTACAGGATTTGAAAATAATAGCGCAACACACTCTATTAATTAGATTATCGTGCCATATCAGGGAATGCACCACTCCACCTGATAACACGGGCTATGGATGTAAACAAAAGGGAAACTGTGGCGCAACAGCTTGCTGTGAATCTACTGATCCACACTCCAGTCTGGTAGGTGGGTGTAATTCACCTGAAAGCTCCTTTGCCAACGACCAAAAAAAGAAGAAGAAGAATTTGCTGTATCTTCATGATGCTTTGCACTGACAAAAAACAAAGCAGCGAGCTAAAGGAGCGCAGATGAGGAAATGTTTGGGGAGAGATGGTTAGCATGAGGTGTCTACTGTTCAGAGCATAGACTGTATAAAGATGGACGGTGGAACTGCTCCTCTAAAGTGAAGCCAAAGCAAGTAGAGCTCCCCCTGGTGACTGGCTGCAGTATAGGTCATAAGCTCCACCCCCTCCATGTTATTGGATGGGACTTGGGCCAAACTAAAACGCTAAAATACACATCAAGTAATTTTTTCAACGATGGTTTCTGTTAATTTTCGTTTTAGTTAATTATTTGACATTATAGAAGCAGAATGTGACATCATGATCACTACAAGTTGCCATGCCTTTCGCTCCGTGTAGCAGGCCTGTAGGCCCATAAGAGTTAGAAAAAGTAAATAAGTAAATAAGTGCAGTGTATAATCCAACAATTCTTTGTAACTGGTGGAGTTTAGAGCAGAACGCACTATTAATTGAACGAAAACACGAGTGAGTCTGGCGGAAGTGTGGGCGGGTCATGGATATCATGGCTCCGCATGGCTCCAATCTCGGACCGTACAGGGCAGACTCTGGCTTCAAAGTCACAAGATAGTGCCGCCAGTACCCCCGGGAAAATAGCGTCAGTTTGACCAGTGCAAGGAAGTGGGGACACATTGTCCATATTTATACAGTCTATGATTCAGAGAGGACTGAAGGTGAGATCCTAACAATCAGTTTTAATATATGTCTACAGCAGTATGCTAGCTAACGTTAGCCTTGAGGAGAAGAATGGTTACTGTTGCTTTACAACACCGTCAGCTTCTCCATGTCCACGTAGTCTCGTTTCTGTAATTGGCTGTTGCGAAAGAACCGACACAATCATCCTGATTTTAAATATAAAACGGGTTTGAGATTAAGTGGGCAGCCCTGACAGGTCTGTGAGCAGCTCTGGAGGTTTAAAGTAGTACATAACTAGATCATCTGTGCCGAACCTAGGTACCGAGCAGAGTTCGTACTGAGTTTCACGACGAGTGAATTCAGAAATGAGTCAGCTTGAAACGCCCGTGATCTCGGGCAAGCTTGTCCGTGACACTTGATGGAACATCTTGAATGAAATTAGTTTCTCTTGTACTTCTCCAACTATGATTCAAAATGGCTGAGGCGACTACACTGGAAGCCACAGAACTGTACGGATCAATCAGAACAGGGCTGATCGTGAAACAAAAGTAAAACAACCTGTCTGGGTGAACTTAGAGGCAGCATTACTAACTGATTACTACTTTAATAAAGACCAACTTTTTTCACCTAAGAATGACGTTAACATACAGGTAATTTGTTTGTCCAATTGAGGTAAATGTCATTTTTGAAGGGGAACGTGTACTGGCCCTGGTAAACTGACAATGTTACATTTTGCATAAATATTCATTGCAAATTTTTTCCATATATGTAAACATCAAATGAACGCTGGTGACTTTTATTCACTCGAAAAAGGTTTCTGTTCTGTTTCTACTTCTCTAGAAAGAGTACCTTCAGGACACTTTGAAAGTTTTCTGTATAAAACCAAGACCATGATCTTCCCCTAACCTCAGTCAAGAACTGGGAGCACCTAGCCATATACCTAAAGAAGTATTACCAGGCTACAGCTACGACCACAGACCGATTAATCACTGTGCAAATAAACTTTTAGCAGATTTTTTTTTATAAACGTGACAAAATCTGAGTATGTTTCTCATTATGTTTCCTAAGAATCATTCTTACTGTTCAAATTATGAACGGTATAGTGGAGCCGAAACAATTAGTCAATTTATCCATTAGTGAAAAGGAGAAAATGAATCTATGACTGCTTTGATAGTTGATGAATCCCATTAGTCATTGTTTGAGAGGAAATGACAAACGTTCCCAAGTTCCTCCAGTTCCAGTGTGATGAGTTGCTGCTGTTTGTCTCTCACAGCGACAAAACTGCAAATCTACCGTTGGTCAGACAAAACAAGCAATACGAAGGCGTCTTCTTAGGGGCTCTCATGGGCTTTTGTATCACGTTGCATAGTGAACTATTAATCAAGAATATAAGTGGCACATTAATCAACAATGAAGATAATGGGTTCTTGCAGTCCTACTGTGTGAGAATACATTCCAGGAGAAGAGACTGCTCTGAGATGAATGCTAGACGCATACCTTCATAGTGATTCAAAGGAGTAACAGTGGGACACTAGAAGAGTTATCACTTTGTCCAGCAGACTCCTGCATATTAGAAATGTGAAATGTGTTACTGCACTGCAGAGTCTGAGTTTAAATGGAAGTTTAAATGGTTTAAATGGCCTTCAAATGGAACTCAGGAGCCTGTATTTACAATATGGGAAGCTGTTTGCACAAAATGCTTGGCGTTGAAGCGGTCAGCCGTAAGTCATAGGAAGACTACAGCCTTCTAGAAGCCGCAGAGGCCAACGGTTTATCAAGTTAATGGGCAGGGGACTTAATGTAGGAAATGTAAAGGCATAATTAAAGGATGAGGCCGTTGGGAATATCAACATTTTCCTCACACATAATAATTTACTATCCAGCCATGCGGAGCTTCTCCACTGGCTGATGGGGCGAGAGCCAAAGGGAGAAAGAACAGGATTCTTTCTACGACATTCATCTACAGTGATGGGCAAGCTGTCAGTGACTATCACTGTTGTTGACTCTCCTTGTGGCTCTGAATACATTCGAATTAGTGCCTAGCCATGTTGCATGGAGCGCTTCTGGTTGGTTCTTTGGGCTATTTCAATACGGCAACTTCATTACGACGGCGTTGCTCTTATAGACTCTTATATTAAGGCAGTTCTGCAATTTTTTTAGGCCGACTGAGCCTTTCTGTGTGGAGTTTGCATGTTCTCCCTGTGTTTGCGTGGGTTCCCTCCAGGTACTCCGGCTTCCTCCTACCATCCAAAGACATGCTCGTTAGGTTCACTGATGATTCTAAATTGGCCGTAGGTGTGAATGCGAGTGTGAATGGTTGTCTGTCTCTCTGTGTTAGCCCTGCGATGGACTGGTGACCTATCCAGGGTGTACCCCGCCTCTCGCCCGATGACAGCTGGGATAGGCTCCAGCAGACCCCCGCGACCATTCACAGGACAAGCGGTTACAGAAGATGAATGAATGAATGAATGTTGCTTTTTTAAACTGCAGATGCTGCATTACAATCTCAATAGGATCCATAAGGGCTTGCAATGATGTGCTTTCATCATATGTTACCTGGTTTTTCCACCCTGACACCGAGGCAGCTAGCTAGCGATCAAGACCTTCCGGTGAAATGACTGCGCCGGCCATGCTTTCCATGAGGAAGTGACTACTCGGCAACCTGTCCGATTTCACTGAAAAGCTAATGGATAGTTTTGCTGGTTTAAATAAGAAGAGCTAAATTTCCAAATAACCGAATAACTGAGTAATGTTATTTAAATGGCGATTTATTCATTCATTCATTCGTCTTCTATAACCGCTTGTCCTGTGAAGGGTCGAGAGCGGTACACCCTGGACAAGTCGCCAGTCTATCGCAGGGCTAACACAGAGAGACAGACAACCATTCACATTCACATGCACACCTACAGCCAATTTAGAATCAGTGAATTATTTATTTTCAAAAAAAGCTGAAAAACTGATAAATGGTGCCCACCTAGCGGTCATTGCTACCTGAGTATGTCATTTACCCTTAGCCAACCTACCAACATCGTCCAACACTGCAACCATTTCCCTAGCTGATACATTTAGCAGGAACCACCATCGCCTCCACTTCTGCTTTTAATGAAAACATCCTCAAACATGTCAAAACTTGCGCACTCCGAAATAATTTCTACTTACGAGGTTTTGAATACCACAAGAAGGGACTGTTCATTTGGACATCTTGCATGAACATGGTAAACACAATGCTTCCCATATGCAGGCAGCATTAATAAGATTATTTTCAAATATGGGCCACGCTGCAGATTTCTTCTTTATTATAAACCCTAGCTGTGTGAAATCTCCTTTCTTTGTCCAAACACCTGTCAGGCCAGCAGCAGTGCTCAAATAATGCGGAAGAAACTCGGCTCGATGTGAATGTGCCGTCATTCACGTCAGCAAGTAGCGCACACACACAGAACCTGACACGTTTGCCATGTAGGCCGGTGACGATGTTAAACTTCTTGCTGTGGTGTGTGTGTTGCTTGTATTGATTGCCACTGCGTCAAATATTATTTCTGTTAGCGGTGTTAAGTCATCCAAAACCTGTTACTATCACACGCCTGTCATTTGTGCTTTTTATCCCCAGCTGCTCGCCTGTTTTTCTGACAGCGCGTACAGTGCATTTACCACAACGTGATGCAAAGCCAATTTATCCTCAGGAGCGCAACACCTTCCCGCAGATGTGCTAGGAAATGAGGCGGATACCACGAAGCTGCAACTGGCATTACTCAAAAGGAAAATACGAGGCTACCAGACATCTTGTATGTCTCATTTGAGAGGTGTATCACATCGAGGTGGTGATCAAAAACTCCTATTCAAAAGGAATGCGGACCAGCTCATACCTTTTACACAGTGTGGAGGTTGTCAGAGGTTACAGCTAAATGGAACCACTCTGAGCTCCTTCCCGCTCCTCTTTTCTTCGAAATTCAGCCCTAAATATTTTTGGTGTGGTCTCGGGGAACAGAAGGTTACTACGTTAAAAAAAAAAAAGAAAAAAAGAAAAAGGGGTACACTGGTGTGTCTGTTAAACATACGAGTGATGGTGAAGGTTTTATCTGTAGTAGTATTTCAACTTGTGTTCCAGACAGTGCTTTTCTTCACACATGACAAAAAAAATAAAAATCTGGGGAGTTGGGCAGATTCCTCACTAGTAAACACTGAGCCTCATAAATATTTCATCTTATTCTTTCTCTGCTGTATCACCTGTTCTGGCAAGCGCTTTGTGGTACAGTAACGCCTCCATGTGCGCTTCTTATTCCAGCAGAGATTCTCCTTAACACCAGGCCACGGTGTCTGTAATTCTCTTGTCATGTTCGGCATCACACGGCAGATTTACTTAAACCGCGTTGCGACTGCTATACCATAGGAAAGAGGAAAGAAAAAAAACAAAACAAAAAAAACACAAACCCTAAGTTTAGGTGCAGTGCTGCAATCCTGAATACTCAAGGAGAGGTTGCCATGGAAACAGAGTTACATTGGCCAGAAATGAAAGCGTCTAAGGATTTCGACTTTCACTGTACATCAATTTTTAACTATAGATTGTTTCTACATCAGCCTTCCCACCAACTTCACATGACCACGACCGCTGCGCCATGCAGACGTTTCTGTGAAGCGCTGCCGTTGAGTGTAGCAGCGGAGCCGAGGCATGATATGATCACACATGCCTCTGTGGAACTGTAACGCCTAAAAATATCTCCTAATATAAGGCTGATTATTCAACCACATCGCTGCACGAGTTGTTTTTACACTTTAACAACAAAGCAACTTGCGCATCGCACCAGGCGAGTTTGGGTTCATCAGCTGAGCGTACAATTCCTCTAACAAACAAACATGTCAGATTTGGATGTATTTATAGTTAGATGGGCACATTTTGATGGACATGTCTAACACTGCGCCGAGACTGCACAGATAGTCTAGCGTATTAACATCGGTTTATAAAGTACTCTATCTTCTTGAATATGTCACGTCTCATCAAAATGAGATTAAAGCTGCATGCCCTGGGCCGCAGGGTTATACGTCGGATGAATCTCATCGGCGATTAAACTTTAAAAAAAAAAAACTGCAATAAATGAATATAATAATTATCCATCAGGAACTGAACGTCTTCGCTAATTACCGTCTGCAGCCTGTAAGCTGCCCTGTCACATCTCCATATGCTGTTTTCTCTGAACCGGCCTATTACTACTGCTCCTCCGTTCGCTCTGTAACACCATAGGAGCTCTCCCCGCACCACCACTGCTATATCAAACTGTGTCGAATAAACGGTTGAATTTAAAATGACCACGGCGGAGAGTTTTACTCGGGGCATTGCTCATCTCGTGGAAATGGAATTCCCCTAATTCCAGAGGGACCTTAGAAAGCAAATTATTATGCCCTCTGAGAACAGCAGCCGTGAGGTTTGTGCTGTTCAGGCACAAAGACGGAGCGATGGAATTTGTTTCGGATGAGAAAAAGCAGTGACCCGTAAAGCTGAAGTTTTAACACTCATAAAGTCCCTTGGAGCTCTGCCTGCCTCCCCCAAACATAGAGGGCGCCTAAGACAAAAGATTCCCCTCACTTAATGGCTGCAATGCAAAATGAATCATCTGGGATTTATAAATGCTAACAGCTTCTATTATTGGCTTCTCTGTGGGTTTGACACAGAAATACAAATCAATAAAATGCAATCATGAGGTCAATGTTGAGTCCATTTGGATGTCAGCTATTAACACCTCTTAAGGAGGCCGTTATTATTAATATGATTTGTTTGCAGAAATATATCATACGACCTGAGTTCCACCATACAGACAATGCAACACGCTAATCTACTGTACATGTAGCCTGGAGCCACAACATGTGGCAAAACAGGCTCTCATTTTAACCGTTTTTTGTTGTCACTCACCCGTGGTCTCCACTATTCCTTCAAGTATCACCACAATTTCGAACTGCTCTGTTTGCATGGACCTCTGGGAGAGGTCGTAGAAGGGGCTTTTGGTGTCAATCACGTGGCAGATAGTGAGCGGTGAGACGAGAAAGAGCTGGTCCGCCCCAGTGCTGAAACCCACGTCCAACTCCAACTGATCCAGCGGAAGAAACTCGCCTTCGGGCGTCTGGCGAGACTAAGGAGGCGCACAGAAAGAAGCCGGGATGTTAGTATAGGGGGGAGGACGAGGAGGGGGTAGGAGAGGGCAGATTTATCTTATCAAGAGCTTTTGTGAAAGCTTTTCACATTCTATATGCAATCAGAGCCAGTCATCAGGCGATTGGAAAAATGACTGTAATTTCCTTAAATTAAGTCTGAAGAGGCATCTATACAGCAAGAACATCCATCTCAGCATGGATCTGATGTGCGATGGAGTCTTAAAGCGTATTTTTTGAAAAAGCTGAATCAAAACAGCTGGTTTCTTGATGCTGGTGTGGCCATCTGCCTTATACTCACCTGCTGAGTCAGAACATGGAAACGTGACACAAGAAGGAGCAGTTATAATAATTCACCAAGAATGGTGTGGTTACAGTGTCGCTTACACCTACTTTACACTTAATGGGAGGCCACAGAGCTTTACTAGATCTGTGAAGCCGGAATGTGGGCAGCAAGGGACTCCACAGATGAGGCTCGCGCAATAAGGGACATCAGCACATGTGCACCAAACAGTGACACACTGCACTTTTAAAGAAGTTTAATGAGGTGAGATTGGAAAACTCAAGGTGGCAACAGAGATATTCTCTTAATGCAAAGTCTTGGCAAACTTGGTGGATTACCAGTTAAGCATGATATGCCATTTGTGCCAAAAATACTTCTTATGTTCTTCCTTGAGGCATAGCCCAGCAGCAGTGGTATAATTTGCAATTGTTTCAGTTTAATAAAACATGAAATAAGAATGAAGCTTTATCTGCCAAATGCCTCACGGCGTTATGAGGAGTTAGGAGTAGGCTTAAATGTCAGTGTGTAGGCCTTTCTGTGTCAGTTAACTAAAAATAAAGATGACCTGCACCGTGGTAAGCAGTGGGGATAGAGGCCAAATGTAAGATGCGTACCGACTAAAAGGGGCATCACTTACTTTCAGCAATTTGCAGCGGATCTGTGCAGAGACCATATGGCTGTTACGCAGGTTGCCGACCCTGAACATGAGAGTTAGTTTCCCATCTCGCATAGAAATCACAGCGTGTTCACTGAACATCAGAGTCTCGGCCCTCTTCTTGGGCTGAGACATCTTGATGAACATGCAGCCGATCAGAAATGCATCGACGATCGATCCGAGGATCGACTGGAACAGAAAGAGAATGATGCCCTCGGGGCATTTGTCTGTAATGTATCTGTAGCCATATCCTATCGTGGCCTCGGTCTCTATGAAGAAGAGGAAGGCCGAGGGAAAGTTGTAGACATTGGCCACACATGGAGTGTACTTATCGTTGTGGGCTTTGTTGAGGTCTCCTCTGATGTACGCGATTAACCACCACATCGAGGCCATGAAGAGCCAAGCCACTGTGTAGGTGAGGATGAAAATAAATAGATTCCAGCGCCATTTCAAATCTACCAGTGTTGTGAATAAGTCTGAGAGGTATCTGCTGGTTTCACCGCCCAGGTTCCCATGCTGGACGTTACATCGCCCGTTCTTGTCCACGAACCGCTGCCTCTTCCTCTTTTTCTCTGGAGGAGGCTGATTGAATCCAGACCCGCTAGATGAGGTGGTCACTACCTGGTAATCGTCCCCAAATTTCTTTCGAAGTGCAGACATACTACGATGACAGCAGCGAAAGAAATAACAAAGGATTCAGTGTTTGTCTGTTTGAAAAATAATAATATTAATTTAAAAAAAAAAAAGTCTGGCTTGTAGTTTCTGCAGTCGTTAGTGCCCGTGCGCAATATCTCCGGTTTGGAAAGAAGACGATAAAAGTGTGATGTCTTCGCCCCAGTTAGTCTTGCACTGTCCTCTTTCGCCACACGCTGCTGTTGCTACACTCTACAGCCATGAAATATCAATAATGCACGAGTAGGTTACAAACACAGACGAGAGAAGCCATATGAAAGAAAAGAAAAATGTATATAAGCGACGCACAGGATAAGGTATCCAAACGCGCCCAGTCGCAGTCCAGGCTTTACAGGTTTATCAGTTGCTGCGTCGCGGATTACTCATCGCCCGTGAAGGTTGGGGCTGTATCGACCTGTTCAGAACTGTACTCACAGAGCAAGTTTTCATGGGAAAGTTGAAAATCCTTCAGCGGTCTACAAAATACCGAAATCTCTGCGTAATTATTCGCTGGGAACGGTTTCCAGGATGGTACCTCTCTGCGCGCACTTGCGGCTGCGTTGGAGACGGTTCGGCTTCCAGTCCTTCCTCTGTGATCTGTACACATAGGAGAAAAATTGCATCCAAGCATACGACTGTGAAAAATGACGAGCTGGAGGAAGAAAATCACCGTCCCACTGTCGTCATTTTCGGCTGCGCGCATCGACGCCGTTTGCCAGGCTCTCTTCGCGCACCTTCTCCTCTCTCCGTTAGAGAAATGTCGTCTGGATTCTCATAGTTCAGCGGCGGGGATCCACCAGATGCTCTCTTTGGCTTTTGGCTGCTTGGGTCCTTCTTTCCCGTCGATTTCCCTGCTCGGCTCCTGCGCACTTCCACGTTTCCAGTGATGCACTCACTGTTGCCTGGTGGTACTACAAAAGCAGACAATTTGGAGGAGGAGGGAAGAGGGTCCGCCTGATTTGACGTTTTTTTTTTCTCGCTCTCTCTCTCTCTCTCTCTCTCTCCTTTCAAGTAATCGAATATGTGGAGCTGCAGCCAAGATGTCACGATGGCATTCAAATAATTACACCAAGAGCCACATATCAGGCTCTAACAATGAGTGAACAGGCCTCTGGGTCTGTGTTATAATGCCCAAATAGTTCAAATGAACAATTCTAGCAACGATAAAAATAGTAAAAGCAACATTTTCCGCCTTCATCCATGTGTTCCAAAGGGAATGCCATGACGCACGCTTGGTTTCATAATGCTGAACAAGTGTATTGTTCTCCTAATTTCCCCTCTCCAATATATCTACAGTTAAAGCTAATATCTTCCCATTTGCAGTGTGCATTCACAAAAGCACCAGGCTTACTGGTTATACTTCTGGGTCACCTGTGCTAACTGCCACCGATGACCCCCCCCCCCCGCCCCCTTCCATCCCATGGGTGAGTGCACAGGCTTCATCCGATGAACGCTATACACAGGAGATCTTGGCGGAGTAACACGTTCTGCAGGGAAGCTGCTGACACTCGCGGCAAACTGTATTGGATCTCAAGGGGGACAAAACAGCTTCAACCAGAATTCACTCAACGCATTACCAACATCCCGGCCACAGAGGAATACACCCACATAGGCTTCCATCTCTCAAATAACATGAGGCAGTGTGAGCGCAACCTTTCTTGCAGAGTTTTCTGGCAAACATTTCTCCCTGGGAAAAAAAAAAAAGAATAATTATCACTTAATCAAGAAACCACTGATCACTGCAGCTCTGAACATTTGCACAGAAACCAGTTTTAGCAGGAGACATACTTTATCAACAGTGCAGCAGCAGTAGGGATCAATGAAGTTGTATTTGTTTTCTCTGCAGAAAGGGTAAATAAATAAATGAATAAATCAACTTCTAAACCACGCTCCATAGACACCTTATTTGCACGCAGTGGTTTCACTCTGATGTGCTCGTGGAACATTTCCTCCTCCTCTTTTGCCACGCCATGCAGCATCTGCTCATCTCTTACACGCCAGATTTACTGCAAATGTCTGCAGTAGCTTGTTGAGCCTCATTTTTTTTTTTTTTTAACCATTTCTTCTTCCAGTGTCTGAGCTCACGGGGATCGATGCGCTGTGAAGTCAGTCTGGTTCCAGGCGAAATCAACCTCCCCCCTATTATCCTGTAGCTCCCTGTGGTTTACCACATGATATTCCATGTCCAGTCAGAGCCCAGCGAGCGCTACCGTACAAATGGTAGCTTCTAAAAACAGCACTAAGGCCCCGACACAACCGTTTCCAAATGAATGATTGCAAGGCAGCGCAGTGCAAAGTTGAGATGCCTGCGAGGGCTGTCTGCGAGGCTCTGTGATCCGGCCCTCTTGAGGGGAACAGACAGGAGAAGATTTCCCCATCAGTCACCAGGCCATCATAATTGCCAGGTGAACATTAGCTGCAGCTTCTGTAGGACTTTTATAATGAGTGCAGGGGGGACACGGGTCATCCAATCCATGCATTCTGGTGCTCATTAGGAGGAAAAGGCTATTCACATATTTGCAGAGCAAAAATAAGGCTATTAGTTTGGACTGGCCAACAGCCAGCCAGACAGCACCATGAGCTAGAAATTTTTAATTGCTGTGTTTCACACACACACACACACACACACACACACACACACACACATATATATATTCTCACTGAAACAAAAGTTTTGTCCTGCATGTACTTTTTGAATAAAGCTGTTAAGATACATACACACAGAAATCTTCCGTGTGGAACAGCAAATACTCTCCTAAATCAAAAGAAAACAGAGTGTTTGTAGCATCTTCATCACTCGTAGCAAGAATTTGAATTAGAAGCTCCCCTTTCCTCATAGTACTCATTTCACAGAGACAGTTGCACAATGCGCCGTGTGGTTTATATAAGGGAGTCTACAGAAATCCTTATTTGAACCATCATTCAAACATTCCAGACCCCACAGAAACGCTTCTTTAATTCTGCTCGGCACACTGGCTCTTTGTCAGTGACAGCCAAATACAAGGAGGAGGTTAAGGTCCGGACTTGTTCTCGTCACACACCAGGAGGCAGCTGACGTGTAACACTGTGCACTAAATTGGAATCTATGCAGATTAGCTCTCGTCTAATAACGGGAGGATTTTTTAAAAGGAGCACATTTTGCTTCTATTTGCAAAGGACTTAGCTGGAAAATGAGTCCCTTCTCCACGGCGAAACTGTATCTTCCATTGCTGTCTGTGAGCAGTGCACTGCATGGACAGGCCCCTTCTCGCAACAGCTAATGTCAAACTTGTGTTAGTCAGTGATCAGAAATACTTTGATGATCTTCAGTAACCCATTTCTTAAAAATAGCCTGGACCGAAACTGATGGGCGGGTGTGGGTGGGATTGATTTATTAATCTAATGAGACCAATGTAGGACACTGGATTCATTTGTCCCCCTCTTTAAATCAGCTAGAACAGCACTTGAGGTCATTCTCAGTGAAGATCAGCCAATCGCCTCTGACAATCTTCTCTAATTTTCCATCTTTCCTCATAATCTCCACAATCAGAGACGGAGCAGGGTAGACCGCCTCCGCTCCGACGCTGGCTTTGATGGATCCGTTCTTCTGTGCCCCCCACAAATTTGCAACTTCCTCGCCAAAAAAATCTCTGTAATCTTATTTTCGCTGCCTCGGTATCGACTTTTGAATTTTCCAACAAACAATCCCCTCCTCGTGAAAGGCATGTACTGTGATTTTCTCCTCTGCAAAGATTAGGTTTTGACATGATCTGAAGAAAGCACGCCGGATGCTGGGGGCACTAACGGGCTTTCTCCTCTGTGCCTGGCATGTAATGTAAAACCGTTCCATGAGCAGAGCGGCAAGTCCGAACCAGCGGTTCCATAGGAGTCAAGCAAGTGGGTCAAGATATGGAGCGTCTTGAGGGACATATGAAATTGTCAGCATCTTGTGGTGATCAAAAGACATCACAGACGTTTGTAAGTGACTGAAAGACGCTGCAGCGAAGGCAGACTCGATAATGATATCTGTTAGTCACATAGAATATAAATAACTGTATTGTCAGTCTAATCAGTGCTTAACAGCAAATGGAAATATTGTGTAGTCTGTTTTTTTTTTTCTTTTCCCAGCAAAACACACCATTGTTAGTCGCTGCTGTGGTCAAAAATAGCATCCAAACAGGAGTGCCTTGAACAGCTCCTGGAGACTGATGATTGATTACCACACAATTACAGCTGAAAGCAGCAGGGCCCCTCCTCCTAATCACTGCTTTCGTCGCTAAAAGGAGATTATCACATAGGAGAAGCTTGTTAGAGCCACTTCCTCCCTGGAAATCAATAAAAATTACTCAAGAGATTGCAAGCATACATCACAAATGTCTCAGCCGAATCCCTGGGCTGGCTCTGTACATTTACAGGCAGGTACTGTACATTATTCTGTGTGTGTGTGTGTGTGTGTGTGAGAAACAGAGGGTGTGTGCCTCCTGTGGCAGTGGATCTGACCCCCTCTGAGATATTGGCCTCAAACCATGTCTAATTAAAGCTGCTTTTCAATGCAGGCGCTCTGGAACTTCAGGTCCCCACAACAATTAAATGCTGGATTTCTGCTTTGGTCTCGAGCGGAGAGAAAAGGCACATCCATAGGGTTGATTATCCCCCCTCTCCCTTTCTCTCTCCCCTCTCTGCCGCTACCCATTATTGGATTCCCTTAGTTGATGGAGCCCCATATATAGAGCGGAGGCGAGACAGGCAGGCCGGCATACAATCAAACCCACCAGAGACACCGGGAAATGGGACAGAAAACGTACAGCATTGTATTTGAAGTCAAAGCACGAAAGTGTTAAGAGCTTCTTGTCATGATGGGCTAATGGAAACAGGTTAGAGAGACAATCACAAGATGTAAGAGGTTCAATTCCTCCCGTTGTGTCCTTGGACGTTCCACTGGATAAGACAGAGAGAGAATCAGCAGGAAAGACTAAACGTGAGCTTCTGTTTAAGTAATGCAGCGGCACAGTGGAAAAAGTGCAAGGCCTGGATTGATCCCGTCATCCTCTTATTTTACCAACATAGCGTTCCTCATAATAACCCACCAAATACACACTGGGTGGCTTTCATTTACACAAGGCCCAGTGTATTTGAATGCTAAACGAAAATTAGTGAGCACAAATCACATACACAGTCTTGTTGACGTTGCAGCGGGCAGGCACACTGTCAAACTCCTGACCTCGGATCCGCTCCGCCGCTTCAGGGCTACCTTCGTTTCCCTCCACTATCGCACAGCGCCGTTCTGCAGAGACGCCGCACAATCTTGCTGCCGTGATCTAAAGCACCATAAAGAAACCCTTACAGCCTTTTGCATGCATTGATTAATTGTACTTACAATACAAAATGGGGACAAAGCAGTGCAGAACCATTTAGAGAAACACATTACAAAATAATAGTTTGAGGAATGGGAAGGACTTCAGGGCTTAACTGGGTAAAATTAGGGGATGCCTCTATGTGTAATATGGTCGTGGATCTCTAGACACAGTCACATTTCTTTTTTTATTTTATTTCCTCAGCTTAAATGATCCCCTGCTTTAAATAGCTGAGAACTGCACAGCCTCCACTGTGAGCATGTTCCACCTCCAAGAGCTGCAGATAGCCACAGATAAGGCTTCCATTAGGGCTATTATTTTAAAGCATCACACCCCCTTAATGGACTCCCCTGGTCTGGCCACAAAACCCCACTATCTTATCCTCAAAGGCCCAGTTAACCATCCTGGGTTTGGCTTCCTACAGGTGTGAGACCATGTGAAACCGCAGCCAGTTCCCCACAGGGCCCCCGCTGAGAGTGTGGTGAGGCGCTGATGGGCTGTCAGCTCCACAACAACAACTGTTAATACCTCTGCAGCAGCTACCTCAGAGGTGGGTTTATGGAAAATATAGAGCATACAGGATAGGCAGTAGGAGTGTGCATTATTAAAAAGGGGATTATTTTTTTTTTTTATGATAGCGCTCACTGCTCTCCTATGCTCATATTATATGCCATAAATCAAAACGTTTTCTTCTTGGGAGTGATTACACTGGAAGTTGGAACAATTATGTTACACTGTTGGTTAAAATTGTTAGTCTTTTAAAAGCGTGGTTTAACATTAGCGAGAGATGCTTATTAGTTTTCTTGCCAAGAGTTAGAATCCCCCTATGACTTTATTTTGAACGTTAAACCACAAGAGGCAGCTGGCTAGCTCCGCTTAGCATGATGACCGGAAACAAAGCAAGACAGCTAGCCTGGCTCTGTCCATACAATATGCAACTAAATCCGTCTCGCTAATTGCATAAAAAACATATCTATTTGTAGGGGCTGCTTCTCTGCTGTGGGCCGAGACCTCTCTGTGAGATGAAGAGAGTCAAAGAAGCCCCCGCTCCCGGCCAAGAAACAGTCATGCACACGAACACCTGCAAAACCAAAAAGTTATGCACCGGCATTTTCACGAATTAATCAAAACAGACACAATATCAGACATAAGACTGGTTCGGCTGAATTTCTTTTATGCTAAGCTAACACTTCGCATATTAAGGGTGTGGGTATAAAAGCGAGTGATACTCTAATCTTATTCATCGTAAAAAAAAAAAGTCAATAACTTTGATATTTAAAAGCTTAAATTATTCATTTTTTTTCTGATTTCAGGTACTCAAATGAAATGTGCAAACTTGCTGTTTGAATCTTTGGATTTTGGAGATTTGAGACAAAACAGCATTCACTCACTTGCCAGATCAATAGGTACACTATTGAAAATGAATGCATCGTACTGTTGATGATGAAACAGAGTAACAGAGGTGTGGTAATTCAACTATGATCATTTTGGAGGATGTAGTTTGTGCTGTTAAATGTATTGAATTAAACACAAAAAAAGGGTTCCTGCAATTTAGTCACCCTAGCTCACTCAGTAAAATGTGGTTGTCCAATTAATGGAAACATGTGTCGGAACAACACAAAGCGATTCAATAGCACTTACAAACCACAGCCTCCAAAACGAAAACACAAGTTGAATCAACAGCTCTCTCAGTTATTTTAAACAAATGCTAGTGCAGGACCTTTATAGTGGAATACATTCAGTTTTACTAACGTACCTAATGAACTGGCAAGTGAACGCATATGAAAGTCTTTAAGGGATTCTGTGCATGTAATCAATTTTTTGACCTCCTTCAAAGCAAAATCATTAAGCGAATGATCAAAAAATATGAAGAAATGAATGAACTTTCAAGTAAGGACTAGTTGGAAAATTCATAATGTTCAGTCATTTGGATATTCCCAGTTCCCCGTATCCATTGAACCTCCAGCTCTTTTTTTCCCCCCTGTGTGTTCGGTTCAGAGAAAGTAATTTTGTCTGTCGAACAGCTCGAACAAAGCGGAGTCACCTCAAAGGTCAAGCTTTCTTTGCTTAAATGTACACAGAATAATGATCCGTGTTCATCAGCTGACAATGGCAAGCTCCTTTGTATATACTGGACAAAAGAGGAAGGCGACATCCACCACAATGTCATTCCTACGGCATCCCACTGTAGGGGTGTTGTCCCCGGCCATCATCGCGGAAGAGAGGCTGCAATTTGCCACGTTTAAAAAGCCGACACGCTGAGTGAAGCCTGGTAATGAGACGTACAGGGGTCTTAAAAGCTTATTAATCAACTTATGCTTTGGTGCGACGTGCTAGCGTTCACATTTTCATCAGATGCTCGACAGTGGAATTAATGCTCAGTAGAAGTTTTATTTTTTTTTTTCTACAAAAAGAAAAAAAACAAACAAAAAAACAAAAACGTACAAACAGGTAACATCACTTTGCAACCAGCACACTGAAACATTACATTCCTATTTTAACACCATGCACTTTAAGATAATGAAAAACAATACATGTGCGCGTGTAATATCAAAGAGGTCATTGAATTTTAATCTGAATGCCAAGCAGGCACTTGGCGAGGATTCAGTTTTCAAGCAGCATTGATAGTGTTTCACTCCCTCGCGTACGCTCACCTAAGGTCCTTTAGGTAGTGTGAGAATTGGTTTTGTGGGACCGGTGATGATTTCCAAAACACACCGCAATTTCATAACCCAAGGTAAGCACTGGTTTTTATTACCTCGAACAGAAACACCGCAGTAACCCATGATCTTTTCATCATTCAATGTCTTTTTTTTTTTTTCACTGAGGAGTGTTCAAGTTTTACAGCATCTTAGAAAAATAACTGGTTCTGTATGTACAACAAGAACGGTGCTAGAAACATGTTAACAGCCTTATGTACATTGGTTGTCTGATCCCGTAAGTGAAAAGTACCCGTCACAGTTGAATGGGCGAGTACTGTTCCACGAAATACTGACTTACTGAATGTCTAATCAAATATTAATATGGTTGTGACATATTCGTGAGATATGACGATGATTTCATCAGTATGCTGTAGAGCTTTAGGAGTGAAAACATTCTTCTTTTCCAACAACATAATGATTCAATCATCCCAAAAAACAACCGAACACAAGACTATTTTCTAAAGGCACACATCCCGCTCTAAGACGTTGTGATTTCTCAAGATTGTCCCAGTAGACAGAATCTGAACTTTTGAAGCTGATAAAGAACTAAGGGTTTTCAATAATCACTTTTGCAGATAGTGATAAAAGTACAGTGTGATTCTCCATATCTCTACATTACATTCATTAGAACTGAATCATACAATATGTACTCAGATGAGTATTTCCAGTCCCCCACCAATTACTTTTTTCCTCTTCAATCAGTAGTTAATGAATAAATTACAGCATGGAACCGTACAGTCCACTAATATGGGACACTGGCATTGACATATTATTTTTTATCCAAACACCTCAAGGCAACCAATGTAATTACAAGGAATTTCAGTGGTAGAATTTGAAAGATATGTTTGAGGTAATTTAGAAACGGTGTCTCCACTACATCATTTCAGTACAAAACCTTAAACACAAGGGCATGACATTTTACAAATCCTCGATAACCAAACCTAATAGACGCCTGTAAAACTGCAACTTCTGTTTAGTTAAAAGGAGTTTTTAAAAACATGTTTGTGTTATGTATGAACTGGCTGCAGTTTGATTGGTCGGCGTCTGTGAGGGTGGGCTTCCAGTTTCTCTTTGGAAGCTTGTTAGCTTTAAAAAAAACAACAACAACAACAACAACAAAAAAAAACTCTACAGCACGAGAGTCGCAAAACAGACAAAACAAAGGCCTTTGTCTTAAATCTCTGATGCTACAGTATGTGAGCTTGTTACAGAGGGTGATGTTAGTAGGTTGCACGGGGCTACAATATCCTCCGTTGAGTGAAACACCGCAAAATTCCTCAGTCAAGCGTTGCCATGGGAAACGCCCAAAAAGCAATTTGTCCAGAAGTAAGTTCCACTTTTACAAATAAAAAATATACTGTATGTCTGAAGCTGCAGTATCCTTATAGCTTATAATTCCTTACACCAAAATGTTATCGTCTTTGTCTGCCTCACTATCCAGAACTGGTTTGGCTCCCTTACCAATGTAACTTTCCTCTTGTTTGAATGCACCAGACACTGATATGGAAAAGAGGATGAGCAGCGAACCAGCTGTCTTGTTCTAAGATTGTACCTACTGTTGACCCACAAATGCACTGCCGGGACATGGCATACAGGAACATTGCAGGCCCTCTCAGAGACTTGTCTACCACATTATCGGTGCTACTGTTTAATTGTAATCTCTAGGAGTCTGAACAGCATAGTGGATGTGTGGCTAGCCGGGATCTGACACAGTTGAATTTCTTTCATATCTGTGTCCTCCATGCACAGACCCCACGCACTGTTCTCCCAGCTCGGACAAAAAGAGGTCCCCAAAGCTACAGCTTGTCGTGTCACGTCGGAATGGCAGGTGCAGCCTCTCTCAAACCTGCGGCGAGCTGTAAGGAGAGACGCCTCCATAATGGAAGATAAGCCGCTGCTGCCTGGATCTTTGTATTTGCTGGCCAGGCTGTTACAGGGAGAGGCGTGTGATGTGTGTGTGATAAGAGCCACCTGGTGAGGGTGTGGAGAGCCAGGACTGTTTGGAGGAGGACAGAGCGGAGGAGGGAGCAGTGAGGTGAGGGATCAGACGCTCAGGGTCATGTTACGGAGCAACCACTGCTGAGAGCGGCTGCCGTTGCAGTCTCTCAGGGTGGGGACCATCTTGTCCTCCTCAGTCGGCATGTCCAAGCACTGGTTGCTGTTCACGTGCAGCAGAGTGAGTCGCTGGAGAGAGAAGGATGACAACAGGAAATGAGAAAAATGTGAACACGTACACGTGAATGTACAGACTAAATAAAATTAAGTTAAAGGACGACTTCTCCATTGGTTCACTGTAAAGTCCGCTTAAATGAGCCCACCCTCCATCTTAACATTTGCCTGTGTCATTTACTGTACTTCACTTCTTGTCCACTGGGAGAAAGTTACACGTACATAGATGATGCTGATGAAGCTTCACAGAAACGCTTGATGGATTTCTCACTTTTTGCCTGTATGTGTCGGCCCAGTAAATGTGCATTGACACTTCTTACGTTCATTGGCTGAAGCAAGAAAATACAATCACAACATCAAATCAAGCTTCTAGACAAGAAAAAGTGAAAGTGCTGCCCCCCCGAATTCAGGCTCCTGATGGTGAAGAGACTTCTCATTGTCACTTTACAGTGGAAGAAGGATTTCTGTGTCCGCGAATCAGTGTCATCAATAATTAATAAACAAAAAGTGTCTTTGCTTTAGAGGGACTGAAACCAAACCTTGGTATTACACATTTTGGATATTCAAAAATGTTCTTGTCACATTAACCTGTTGCTAGTGCTGTCAACACCCCAGAAACTGTCACATTTCCAACTCTCGTTAGCTTTGTACCTAAAATGTGTTCCCTTTTAGCTCTATTTCGGTCTCTACTTATATCAGAGCGAAATATCTGGATCTTTTGCTGCTAAAAGCCACAACTTATTTGCCCTCCCTGCACTAGAGGGAAAAATAAATACGTAGAGATGAGGAATAAATCATTTTTGGTCTGTTTTTTCACTGCTGGGAAATTTGTGAAGCATTTTTTATGTCAGTTGTTGAGATTGTTGAGAAAACGACAGGTACAACAGGCAAAATCGTATGTGCCTCAGCCAAGCGGAAGCTTCTGGTGCTGAAAAAAACAACAACAACAAAAAAACGATGCAAAGCACCAATAAATGCAGTTAGCAATGAGGTTCGAGTCTCTATAGCTAATTTCTATATCCACGACAACTGTACAGGTGTTGTATTTGTTATATGACTCATCCATATGAATTGCAATAAGGCTTGTGCATGATTAAGGGCGTGGCTTCTTTGAGAAACAGATGGTTTGAGTGATATCTGCCAGGTGTCATCCACCCAGCTCAGCTCCTCTCACACTCCACCTCTTCAGTGTTTTTAAATAAATGGGAGTTACTAAGCTTAAAAGATGCTCTTCAGTAAACCTATGGAGGGCATCACAGAGGCATCATCTATACTTCTATACAGTCCATGTCTTTGGTCATTACACTGCTTTATCAATTGTACTGTGTGAATTGTATTAATGTTATTTTAAAGTTATTTTAAATTGCATTTATATATTTTATATTAGTGTATTTTACCATGCCATATTATATTGTTTGTGGTAATACTGGTATTAGACTTGATGTAACTAAAATAAGTCACATTAACCTTGTGGCATATTTATGCCATGATGTATGACAGCAACAAACTTGGACACACAGAGCTGAAAGCAAAATGTTGCGGCTTCAAAAACAGAGCAACTGTGTTCTTATGAAAGTGTTTTGATAACCCTTCAGGAAAAAAAAATAAAAAATAGGAGCTACATCATCACAGGACAAATGTGCCATCATCTACTAACTAAATGAACCATGCGACAAGTATCAGGATGTGTCTCATTCAGCTCATGTGACAGTGACTGATTAACAGGCCTTCATCATGAAAGACATTTCAGTAAAATTAATGCTGACTGAATTTCTATTTTGTTGTTTTAGCTTCTGGGTTTTGGTACTGTGCATGCTGATTCACTGTCACAGATTTCTGAGACACCTGAAGAAAACAGAGTCACCGCTAATGTAATTATTGTATTTCTCTCCAGCTCCTCCATGCCACGGTTTGCCTGTGTGCTCTTCTGTCACGTAAACCATAAAAGCCAGAGGACAGAACAGACTGGACCAGACAGGAAAAAAGACACCTGTTGTGATGAGCTGCATCCTGTGAGCATGTACCACAGGAGAGAATCTGTGGCTATCTGCCACAGAAATACCAGATATAACACCCCCCACTAACAACTGCAAGAGACCTCTCAATGGCTTTGATTAACCATTTATGTTAATTCCTTCAGAAGTTACATGCTTCCGCAATTCCCCTCCTCACTTGAGTTGCTCCTCTCGTCCTAGTAATCACATGCAGAGGAGAGGAGGACTTGGAGTAGGTTTGTAAGGAAACAATGCCAAGAGTGAAATTGAGAAAATGATGTTAGGTGCTACTAAGGCTCTGTATACTGTTGTATAAAAATGTATAGATTTATGAAAGAAGCCTCGCAACATCAAAATCGAGATAACCTCAAGTTTAACGGTCTGCAGCGTAATACAGCGTTATCTTGGGAGTCGGTTTCAAACAGCGCAAACATAAAATAAAACAACAACCCACAGTCTGGCATAAGAACGTGTGCATTAGCATGATTTTTTTTATCCTGCCGTTGAGACACCAGTGTTCATTAAAACAAGACTGTTCTTTGACTGTTGACAGAGGGTATTCAGACTAATGAGCTCACAGAGACAATCAGGCCATATTTGATCTTAAGCTATAAAATACAAGGGTCTGACATTCTCTTCCTGGACACAAAGAAGTGCATGCACACACACACACGTACACACACACACACACACAGACACACAGACATCTTGCTTGAAGTGCAGATTGTAGACCGCCCTACAGGCCACATTTGTTCAAACAGAGCAAGAACAAAGAGAGCAGGTGGCAAACAACCTTACACACCTGCCAAAAAAGTCAAAGAACAATAAGGTTGTTCTACACTAGAGACATTCTACTGTTCTTGAGTTTTTTGAAAAAGAATCATTCATTTTTTAAAACAAAAGCTACACCCTAGAGGCAGTGTTCTCTGTAGACAGGGAAGAAGAATAAATAATGAAGATCAAAAGGGTTCTGTTATTCCAGACTGACTATATTTTTTGTAGCGTGTGCAAATGACCAGCAGTAGGATCAACACATTTCTTTGAAGGCATTTTTCTTATACAGAACTTTTCCAACCTGGGGGTAGTTTAACCTCATCTGTAAATCATACGGGTGGCTGAGGGGATATTGAGAATTATATACCTTCATTCAAAGATCCTCACCTACTCTAACGGCAGTCATTACAGAAGCGGAATAAAACAGCAGTGGGTAGAAAAAAATGATCCTCATCTAATGAAATTAGTAGAAATGTGGAGGTCCTGTCCTTTGCTCATAATTATTTCATGCCTGCTTTGGGGCAGAGAAAACTCCCCTCTCAGCCTCCCAGCAAACCAAGCAGTGTCTCTGGAGCGAGTTACTGAAGGTGCACAGCTGAGACCGGCTAATTAAATGAGGATGGTTTCTAACCGTAAACCCCGGTTGAAGAATAGTATCCTTTGTCACCAGGCAGCACAGGGGACTAGCTGAAAGGCACAAGAGTTCCTGTTTGACGTGATCCTGCGCCGAGTGTGGAGGGAGATCTGGGCTGAGTCGCTTTTTGTGGGAGATACAAAAACAGCAGATTCCTTTTATCTCATGGCAGAGTCAGCAACAGTCTCATTTGCTTTAATGCTGTCCTGCTTTTGTGTATGCCAGGAGGACCTCTGGGTGCGAACAGCAAATCAGGCCATCTAACAGCAGGTCACTTCCCTACCGCAACTCTGACACACACCAGCAATCCTGGGAGCTGCTTACCCAATTTACCCTGCTTGGACACAAAAACTGTGGCATGCTACAGTGAAATTGCTCTTTAGTGTTTTGAGAGGCGCAGCGGTACAGGACTGTGAGGTGTAAACTCCAGATAACTCAACAGAATCGAAACGGCAAGAAAGAAAATGACTGACGGAACCAAAATGTGGAAAAGGCAAGAAAATAACAACTCTGAAATGGACAGAAATGCTGAGCCACAAAACATTCCTTACAAAAGTATGCAAATAAGCAGGCTGAGCGGTGAAGAGCACCGATAATTGGGATTCATCGGTTTTACAATATGTACATGGCACACAGTGTACACAGCTGCTTCAGGCCAATATGAGAGTAGCCTGAGAGACCAGGGCCATGAAAGGTAGGTTCACAATGAAGGATCACTTCAAAAGAACTTGTAAACAATGGAAAGCCCATTTCAATCAGCCCTGCACGTAGATAATCAGCTAAAAATAACCCCATCCTCCTCCATCTCTGCTATCATTCACCAGGCGCAGGCTATCCAGAGGACAGCCAGTGAATTTTCACATCAAAATAAAATATTTATGCTGGAAAATAAATGTCAGATTAGATCTAATTTGGCATGACGACTAGCTGAAGCTCTTGGAGACAGCACCTTATATACTGAAGAATCCTGATGGGACATCTGTTATTGCCTAACATGCTTCTGTCCCTCATAAAAGGTCACTACTTAGTGCTTCCTAAAAACATTTGCATGCACATTGCTACTAAATCCTGAAAGGCCAACAAGCTATTCTCTATTCTAACTAAAAAAAAAGAAAGAAAATCAAAATTTCTGTGAGATGGGAGACAACTATCCGCTACAAATATGTCTATTGAAGCTTTAACAGGTCAAACAAATCTACAAGTTCTACAAACTCTAAACTACATCACAATGACCACCAGCCTCTAATCTAAACCTAACTTCTGCTCACCTCAGGCCCCCCACAGCCCCCCAAGAGCAGAGGTGAGTTTAGAGAAAATAATCCGTGGGACTGTAGTAGAGGTGTCTAGCGACCTCCAGACGAGTGTAGTTGTGGAGGATCCACGACTGTACTGGGCTGTTGTTACAATACTCCACAGTGGGGCCATAGGTGCCGTCCTCCAGACGGGCGATGGTCAGACATGATTGGGTGATGATGTGGAGGAAGGTGTGCTTCTGCAGTGAGCCGGGAGGGAAAAGGGACAGATGGTTGTGAAGGTAAGTCAGAGTCATCAAGGTATTCATAAATAGATGCGTCTCTTCTTCACTGCAAACTCTCCCAGTTATTAACTTACAGTTTATACTAAAGTGTGTTATTTATTCAAGGCATTCAACCTTCACTCCAACCCTGAGCTGAATAACCATTAAGTATTGACAAACTGGGTCTATATGTTCTCATTTTTATTTAGTTACTGGAGACACTGTGTTTTGGTAATAGGCCTTGGCTGTGTGTTAAATTCATGAAACCACACAGGCTGTAAGCACCAGTCAGTACACAATAAGGTAAAGCTGCTGTGATATTAACATCTAACCTTTTATGCAATCTAAAAAATTTTTTATTTAATTGCATTCTATGGACTTTGTGACATCCAGCAAGTTATTGTTTAGTTTGAAGCAAAATGTAGAAGAAGAGCTTTGCTGGATGCACATCCACTTCAGCTCGTTCAGTGACTATGCAGAAAGTTTGAAGTTAGAAACTTTGTGGCATTTCTGTTTCAGGTAATTGAATATTGTAAGTCAGCACTGTCTCTCATCTGTAAGGGTTTACCGGTCTAGAATGGAGGCTCTTTTCACATGATCTTCTCCTAGATGAAGGAGCTTATTGCCTGCAATATTTACAGTGAAGATGACATAATCGCTGCTGTGAAACATTTTCTGAAGGTTCAACAAGAACCCATAACTAACTGTGTAAATGTAGGAAGGGACTATGTTAAAAAATAAATAAATAAATAAAAATGCTATAAATGTGCTAGGTTTTCTTAAACTGACACCTTCTACTCAAGGCCACAAACATATCAATCAGCCTTCAAACCTTATGTTTGTTTCATTTAATAATGGTTTTATCAAATAGTTTACATTTGCAATTTTGTTAATGTGTCGTAATTTTTGTTCTTTTTTCAACTGCTTGATACAGCCTATGTCCTGGAGTTATCACACTTATACATTTCTCCCTTGTAAATAATTCTCCATCCAATATGACATGCATGCTACATTAGAATAAAGACACTGTCATTTCACATTGTGAGTTTGATGCCTGTCAGTCTATGACTCACGCACTGTATCTGTAGAAAACTCATTAACTGCATTTTCCCCCACAAAAGTCCACCAAGTGTGATTTAGCTAAAATATTCACGGCTTGTAAAAGGGAGAATCTGAAGTAAGAAATCAAGCAAAGGTGGAAAATTCAGCAGACTATCGCACTCTATGTGGCGAGACTTGAGAAGCTATTTTAACAACTACAATGTTTGTATCTGACACATTTATGTGCGATAGATTTCCCAGAAAGCACAGTTTTTTGGTTGAAACAGCAGAGCAAGTGAAAAAGAAGGATGGCTGTCGGTCACGGCTGTAAATGAATACAGCAGGAATCTGGAAAAGTCAGGTATTCTCCTAAGGTGAAACTGATGACCAGATGAAATGGTAATGGTACTATAGTCACCCAGGATTCAGCCCCTGTCAGTCATGCCTGGGCTAAAAATAACCTCGGCCACTGGCAGCGGTGAAACCCCAATGCTGTTTACAACAGAGACTTGTTCTCTTCTTTTATGAATTATTCACATTTTCCATTTTAAGAATGCACCCAGAGAACAAAGTGTAATGAAAGGATTTCTCCTAGGGTTTGTTCAGTGCTTGATGGAAAGGCCTCTGGGTTTCCTCAAATTGTCATATCGACATGTCAGAGATGGGACATCTCACTCACTTGTGGAGAACGCTGTATTCACTGTAGTCTTGTCCAACCATCTCCCAGTGGTTTAAAAATGAATAAATTGTTAATATAAAAATGCTTTTTTAGTTGTACAATCCATAATGGATTTTTCCTGCCGAAGAGCACAATTTAGGTTTCCATTGAGATTCAAAATGTCTTTCTGTTTCCTGCCAACAGCTTCTGTTTCTCCATTTGATTGAAGATTCAAAGTATAATACTATAACAGATTCCATAACCACGAATAAAATGAAACCCTGGTGTTTAATACACAGTTTTTGGCTTTTTCATTTATCTCATTTTGTTTTCATTTGGGCACTAAAGTGACACAAATTGATAAACTGTGACAGACACATTCGATTTTTCTATGAATTCAGCTGCGTGTTCTGTGAGTGTGTCTTAGGGCGAAAGGTCTGCACTGAACCACACAACATAAAAATGCATTGCTGTTGGTTTCTTTTCTAAGTTAGCTTTATTTTTAGCTCTGATCTTGATAGGTGACTAGTCACTAGTAATTAAGTTCAGCATTGGTCTTGTCATTTGTGTAACAGATTTGGTCACTTCTGATTTGACAGTCCTGCTGCAGATAAATTCATGTGATATTACTAGTTGTCTGGAAGTGGCATTTTATGAGTAAGTGACACATAATACAAAAAGACAAAAATATAAGGATCACTTTCCAAATAGGATTTCATTTCTTTTAAGGAAAAGGTTTAAGTTTACAACAAGATTTAAAGGATCTACTCTAGAAATTGCACTTCATAGTTCACACACAACACTGGAATCACAGGAGGCAAACTATGGAGAAATATTCAGGGATGACTTGAACAGCTTACCTCAAAATCATATTCCCATTTGCCAACAAACTGTGCAAAATGAGAGAAGATGAGGAGAGAAACAGCTGCTCAACTCCTGTGCTGCTCGATAAAAAAACACAACATGCAGCGCCATCTGGTGGCAGGAATAAGGTATTCCAGTATCTAATTTTTTACTACCCACCTCCTCCAAGTGAACCACTGCTCGTACAATAACACGATGACACAAAAACTTACAACTCAGTAGCATTTCATCAGACTTTTTTTTGGTATATCATCAGGAGTAGCTACCTGCAATTACAGTCTCATTTTGGATTATTTGTTGGCTGCAGTGAACGCAGATCCTACCTCAGCATCATACTCAAACATCTGATTGCCCTTCATGTGGTGACACTTGAGCATGACGACAGGTCCGTTGAGGCGGGAGACGTCCAAACAGAGGTCATCTGTCCGGATTTCTTTATCCGCCGTGTATGAGAACACCTGTAAGAAAAAAAAAGTTTAATGTCTGTGAAAAGCAATATTAACATTCTCGATTTTATTTTGATTTCTCATCTAAACCTTTATGACGTGTGATGTGCTGGGTGCTTGATTTGAACTGACTATGCACTGTTCAAGGTATCAAGATATAGTGTTTCATAAAGGGCACAATAATTAGACCAGAATCCAATCAAACTATTATCTTTTGACATAAATCAACACTGCACATAAGAAATTAGAATGAATACTTGGGTGGAAAACGAGCCTCCAAATGTTTTGAACACACCTGGAATCCAACTTCAGCTCAAGCATTTATGCAATAATGAAATAAGATAAGATAATCCTTTAATTTATCCCACAGGTTTAGGGGATTTAACGTAAAATTAAAAACTACTCTTTATTCTTAATTCTATTAGCAGAAATTATACACAGTATTTCCCTGACAGTTTGTATATACAGGATATTGTGTGTAGACAATGAATCATACATTTAGAACACCACACCACAACAAAGAAGCTTGAAAATCTCAGAAGTACAGTAATTATATCTGAATATAAATATGAGATATACCTGGTTTCCACCCATGCCATGACAGTTGAAAAAGCCAACTTTCTCGTTCTCCTTCCTTCCCATGTTGTCCACACACTGGTTGGTCTCGACATTTCTGATCTACAGATATTAAGCACACAGACAGAAGTTCCTTCAAATTAAAATTGCATCTAGACACTTCACCTTCATGGCTACTAGTGATTCAGCCACTCAAAATACAGTCGCACTTTTGGAAATCTCTTTCATCCTTTTGGTGTCACAAAGTTTACGGAATGAATTTTCAATGGGGTATTTATTGACAGTACCTCAGGCTGCACGAGGACACAAATGTTACTTTTCAATATCAAGCAAAAGCCAGCCAGGTCATGCTCATAAAAGTTATCAATAAAAATGACAGTGTGATTATGTAAGTTAGTGACCCGGGAGATTAGTCGATAATAACAATAAATTAGATGCAGATCGTGATTTTGAAGCCATTTCACACAGAAGGCACAGCTTTGAAGGAGCTTCTTTCTCAGAAAACCCATGTGAGACACAAAGCTGACAGTTACACTTACAGTAGCCACCACAGCCAGTTCTACTCCACTAAGTTTATCATTACTGAGTCAAATAGAACAGGTCCACTGTCTGGATACATAATAATTACAGGCTACAGTCATGTATATAACAGACCTGTCACTGAGTTATGTTAGTCCAACTTCTACTCATCATCTTTACTTTTAAAGCTGGAATAGAGAATTAAGCTGACTGCACAGTTTCTCCATCGCAGCTCCCACTGACTCACAGTCAACTCAGCTATCTAATAAACTCATTCATTGACACGACTAAATCTGAGCAGCTGACAGTATACGTGTGGCCATTATTACGCCTATCACGCAGGCATAGAACTGCATTCATAATTAAGTGATATAAAGCCTAGTGGCTCCAGCTGTAAAAGAAAGGCTGACTGTGTGTTATGAGGAGGATGAGGGGTCTGGTTTAGAGGAAGCTGGGAGGAGAGGAGAGGTGCTGCAGTGGCTGAAGAGAGAGAGAGAGAGAGAGAGAGAGAGAGAGAGAGAGAGAGAGAGAGAGAGAGAGAGAGAGAGAGAGAGAGAGAGAGAGAGAGAGAGAGAGAGAGAGAGAGAGAGAGAGAACTAGCTTTTGCTGCAGCATAGCAGAGCTGCACAGATGAAAAAATCCTGTCATCCTCAGCTGTATGAATGTTGGAAGATTACAAGCTCATTTCACCGTGAGTTCTTCGGCTGACATTACTTTCAAATGGCCTCCGTCTATCGGTCAGACAGCAGGCTCCGTGTCAGCTCTGACTTTACCCCATGCTGCACTGCTGTCGACACAGAGCCATGTGCATCGAGAGGCAAAATAGGTCACTTAAATAAATCTTTATTCAGAGTGGAAACTAACTCATAAAACTGACATTTATTACAATCAATTTCCATTCGTTATCAGTTCCCACAATACCCATTTGCTTGTACATTCATCTGCGCATTGATCACCCTATAAAAAATAGTTTTCCCAGAATCGTAGAAAAGGGAATAAATATTTTCAAAACGAAATGCACAGCCAGCCTGCTAATAATTTACAGCAGTGTCTGAGAGAGATTGCGACTCCTATTTGCACTATTCTGTCTTTTAAAATTCAACATAAAACTGGACTGTGATACTCTGTAGAACGAACACACGAGCCTTATCTCGCCCACCCAGCATGCACAGTATAACTGTGTAAACACGTGAGAGGGATCAATACTGACCACACGAACATCCCCGCATTTGTTTATCATACGTGTTCAATACAAACAGCTGGGGATGTTTGCTCTTATCTTGTTTTGTCAAGCCTCTGCTAGATCCTGAGATTTTCAGATTTGTCTCACAGAAAGAATGCCTTTTCAAAAACACAGCCCGGGACGTGACTGACGGGATGCAGAAGGAGCAAGTGTGCGCCTGCTGCATTACAGAAGATCGGAGTATAAGAGTGCTCATACTTCACCAAGTGAGTAGTATCTTCTTGGGATCTGGGAGTCTGGGTAGACGTTCTCTAGATACCAGGAAAAGGGTTTGCACTTCAAGGCCTCGCGGAGGGCTTTACGGGAAGAGACGTCTCCGTAGTCCACCCGCATCACTCCTGCAGAGGAAGACGGGGATTCAGCTGCATGTATCAGTTGGTATTTACATTTAAAAACAGATGGACAGTAAGTGTTTTTATTGCACGACCACAACTAAACACTAGGGGGATCCATTATTTGTTTTGTCTAACACAATTCGCCTGACTTTAATCCCATTTATACACACAGTGTACAGATAAACATAAGACACCTCCTCCAGATTAAGCGCAACAACTGTGGAATATCTTGGGCCATGATGAGAAATAAAATCACCTGATGTATCAGCCCTGATGAAACTGAAGACCGAGGAAGGATTAGACAGCAAGTGGGCACAGACACTTACAAATACATTAGGCAGATGGTTTCTCCCCAGAGTGCCTCTTGAGGACTCATAGCGTGCATGTAGATAGACACAGGGCGGTAATTTATTATGAAAGAGCATGATTGAAATGAGGGGAAATTTCAAACACCTGCCAACATGTAAGACCTGCAGCGCTGCACCGCCTAAATCCATCAAACATGAGCACGACAATGCAAACCGCACTGTCTATAATACCAATAACGTCTTACAATTTAATCGGGGGAAATAGAAATTTCAAGTTGGCAGATAAAAGAAATGAGCGGAAGGCCACTTTTCCCTCCCCCCAGCTTTATTCCCTCTTTTCTCTTTCTGTCTCTGTAGGGTCTGATCATCACATGTTGCAGATGATGAATAGCCTCTTTGATCTTGAAAACACCAGTGCAGAGGAGGGACAAGGAGGGGGATACACTTTTAATAGGATCACTAGACGCCACTCCCAAATTCAGCCTGAGCAACATGCTGTGTTGCTCCGTGCCAATAAGTGAGGTCTGGCAGCAGCACAGCCCAGATCATTCTCCCTAATGTCCCGGAGGAACAGACAGTCATTGCAGGGCCACAATATGCGGAAAAACTCATCCATCACAACCCTGGCTCTGTCTGCACACCTGCCCGTGGAGAATCCTGCCCGACTGAGTGGAGGAGAAGGTTACGATTTGTGCTGCAAGATGGGCAGATTACGGATGATCCCTTATAGCTTGGCCAGCATCTAAAACACTTAACCAGAGATTTCCGGGAGACTGCTGTCTGCTAAAGGGTAATCACATTACTAAGTCGACAGATGGGGGGGTACTCATCTCTCAATCTGCACACTCGTATTGTTCTAGTCTGTCCGTATGTGTTTGAGCTCTGTTAGAGAAGGGACAATTTTTGTCAAATTTCTGAGCCCAAGTTCTGGAGTGCATGGAAAATTTGAAATGCATGTGTAGAAAGAGAAATGTAAATGTAATCTTAGATGATTATGAAAATGTACCATACAAAATAATTAACTAAAAGAGTAGGCAAGCCTTTCTTTTTCACACCAATTTGCAAAATGTAATATCGGCGAGAACATAAATAGCGCAGAGGGGTCATAGTGGCAGTTTCGTTGACTTGTACCTGGAGATATGATGTAGAAGAAGTCTTTGAAGTCATCCATCCAGACTTCGGCCAGGCGCCTGTTGTTCTTGTTGATGACTTGGCCCGTTCCTCCAGGGAAGCTATACGGGGTCGCCTTCCGGAAAACATGGCCCACATGTGAACATGTTACAATTTCCAAGGAGCCACCACACTGCCAGATCTGCAGACACATAAGGATGATGAAGTAGAGTTATATAGTACTTGGCAAGAAAGCAGACACATACGCTGGAGACACGGTCTGAAATAAAAATACCAGTTGAGTTGTTTTATTTTTCCTCGCTTCTTGATGCTGTTAAAAAGTAAGGGCCGTAAGGTTTCTCTGTGGGATAAGGAAATAAAAGTCCATGCTACCATAGATGCTGTAGCTCTGTGGGGTGCTTCTGCAGCGTTTCATGTGTTTTCTAAATGAACATTTAGTTCAAAATTGAAAACAATAAACAGAGTAGGATTAACAGAGTGGGATTTTGTTGAGGAAAAGAAGTATTACATAAGTTGCTCCTGTCTATTCAGCCATGAAGACATTTTTGTTTTTATCATTTTTATTTCGCTTTAAATCTGCCTCTCATAGCGCCCTTTAGAATATTTGCTGGGTCAGTGGTGCATGCTGTATTTCAGCTATACACTTATCTCTAGGCTAGGTCATGACGGCTTGTGGGATGGCAATGTTGCACTGTTTGTGAATGTTTTTGTATCTTTTCTTTTCTGTTTTTATGTGTCGTATCAGAAACTTTTTTCTAATATTTCCTTGGTTTTTCCCCCCATAGGCTCCATCATACCCCTAGTTGTTATTGTAGACTACTCCGACCATGTCACCGCAGCTGCCCTAGTCACCTCTGGTAAACCAATCATTGCTTGCAGTGAACCACTACAGACACCAGATTTAAAACTTTGTAATATAAGCGAAATGCGCAGATTTATCTCGTTCTCATCAGCTTTCCCATCAGCTCTGTTTTTTTGCTAATTAAGGAGGCAAATGTGGAAAACGTGGATGCAGGTGAGGAAATCGGTACATGCCTACTGATATCAGACGAGTCTGGTAAGACGCTAACATCACAACAATATCCCTCCTACTGTCACTCACTCTGAAAGACATTTCCAGGTTCTCTCCACCCCAGATATCCATCCCTGGATCGTAGCTTCCGATTTCTTCAAAATATGATTTGTCTATTGAGAATAATCCACCTGCCATGGTGGGCGTCCTGCAAAATACGCACAAATTAAGACAAAAAAAACACAATTATTATGTATTATTACATCTGCTGTATTCGTTAGTACCTTATTGTAACTCTGAGCAACACTGAAGATGTAATAAAAAGCCAGTTTGTTTGACAGTTTGAAACAAAGCCTTAGAAGGGTAATTACTTTTATCTTTTAATTCACTCTATGCTGAAGTCGGCCATGAATTAAGGCTATTGTCTGTTGCTGGGAGGGATTTGCATACAGATGACAAATTGCGCCGAGTGTTGTGAAGCCAAAAGAGGCAGAGTTTCCATTATTCTATTATAAAAAGATAGTTACATTACAAACGATAAACATCACAACTCTGTGGCTGCTATTTAGGCGGTAGCTGCCATCAGGGGGATACACATAGAAAAAAATAATCTATTTCTAGCTTCAGATAAAAACTGACCTTTTAGAATGAGAGAAGTTCTTGTCAAAAAATCTAACTGCAAATGTTTTTTTGTCTGAGTCTGCTGCCAACACAAGAAAAACACATTAGCTTGAACCTAAAAAAGTGGGTTTATTTGTACGTGCGTGCCAATTCACTTCCTCTCTCTTCATTTTTAATGAAAACCCTTTATACGATTGGAAAGCCAGACACACATTCCCATTAAAAGTAATTCAGACTTATCTTCTTAGGAAGAAGAAATATTTTCTTTGCGTACCTGACAGGAAGCGTCCTGTCCCCCTTGCGTCGATCCATCTCCCTCTGGGGAACAGGGTACCATCGGAAATTCAGCTTCCAGTTGAATCCTCCGTAAGTCATGTCTGAGCCTGCCATGTATTCAAATGTCTCATCACTGATGACATCTATGATAGGGCACACCACTGCTGTCCTGGAAGACACGAAGTATAAGACTCAAAGGTAAGATAAACTTTGGATGGAAGCTTACATTTTGCATTTGGCACATTTTGAACACACACTGAGGACGATTCAACACATGTAAAACATAAAGCAGCATTATTACTTTCACTGTATAGTTATCATCCTGGATCAAGCAATAGACTCGAGACTAGGAAGAAATCGAGGTCTGGTTTGTTTGTGCAGTGTCTAACAACACCACACCTGCAGCTGTTCATTTCATTATTGATTGTTCTGGAGAAATGTTCAGTTCAGCCTAGAAAAAGTACAAACGGTTATGGCCGACCAACTGCAGTAAAGTACAGTACAACTGAGAAAACCAGAAGGAATCTGAAACCAGCAGATTGCTTTATTGATTTATTAAATGACTCAAACCATTTAGTAGTTGATCAAAAAAGCAACCACTTATTTGAATTCTCTAGTGTAATGTCCACAATGCTGTAAATAGCGATTGGATTATCTAAACAGCTTCAAAGCAGTAGTTCATCTTAACCGTATGATGGTCAAAAAAACTGTCTGCAAGAGAAATGCATGTTTGATTTCTTCATTACAAAGAAAAACCCTGGACATTTAAAAGTAAAATGAAGAATTTGCCCCTAAACCACTGCAAAAGTCAAAAACCATGACTATTTCTAACTTCTGTAATAAACACTTTTCTTGTCTGTGTCCTAGAAGTAATATATATATCAAGGTAATATAATTACATCATGTAATTGGGCAAAGAATCAATGATTTTTCTAATTAAAAAAATACAGACTAAGCATGTCACATTTACCTCAGAGCAATGTACATTACTGCATTAAACATGAGATTTTTATTATGTTTGCTGTACTGTGACAAAGCATACATCTTCTATGTGGGAGAAATGTTAACACCGTAACACGATATCAGCCGTATCGTTGAGCCACACTTTGGATTCAACAAAGCTACCTGTATCATCAATCATGCGAATTTGCAGTCAACATACTTTCTGCACCATCCCCTCAGTCTGCGCCCAGACTTAAAGACACTGATACACGTGCAGCAGCATTTGGTAAAAGTGTAATGGCTCCATAATATAATATTCTGAGTCATATGATAGCAATTCCTTCCCGGGGGAAAATGAATGTGTCTGACCTCAGATAAGATATGGATCACAGGTGGGTCATTATCAAGCCATCCATTCATTCATTCATTCATGTCACTCTCAGCTCTATGTTGTCTCCAGAGGATGTATCTTTCATGCAAGTGGATGCCTTAAAAAAACATCTTAATATTGCACAACAAGCTAAAGAAAATAGCCACTGTCAAAACAAATGTAAAAGAAAAAGATGTCCACCCAGTCAGGACACGACATGTTTGTCCCTGTCCACTGTAATCTTGATTCTGCCATCATCTATCTGAATTAGCAGGGTTAACACAATGACAGAGCAACAGTAACTGAAGATAGCTTTTCCTCTGAGGCGGCAGCAAAATGATCATTATCTCCTATCAGCAGTGTCTGGCAGTGTATTCATAACTGATAGTTTGCTGTCCCATCTATATCCACATAGAGCTTAGGCTCAAGCACAAAATGATGCAAGCAGGGTGAAATGTGATGACAGCAGTATTAATAAAGCATGTTTCAGGTCTCAATGGGAAGACCAAATTGGCTGACAATGAGAAGCTCTGCAGCAGTGTAATGAACTGTCCCTAAAAGGAAGAATATCCTCATTATTTTCTATCAGTGCCTCACGTTTCAACGATGAATTCAGAATAATCAGATTGGCCCATTTCTGCTCCTACCTGTCCTCTTTGATGCGAGCCAGAAGCGGCTCCAGCCAACCGACCGTACACTCGCAGTGAGCGTCCAGGAAGGTGATGACTTGACCTGTGGTGGCTGCCGCCCCCCTCAGCCTGGCTCGGATTAGACCTGATCGCTGCTCCATCCTCAGGATCCGCACTGGCACGTCCAGAGTACGCACATAGTTCTCCAGCTTCTTCTTGAGGAAATCTGAAACAAAACAGCAGATAAATGAGTGATTTACCTAAGCTAATAATGCATCAATTTAGTCACTGAACAACAATTAGTTGAAATTAATTGTAATAACTTGTCACAAGTTATTTTTAATCCAAAAACTGATCTTAACTGTGCATCTCTTTATTTTATTGTTACAAGGGCATGTTGTATTTGTGTTATCACGTAGCTTCATACAGCCAGATTTAATTCATAATTAAAGTCTGGTAACAAGCATTTGGATTTCACTATGGGGCATGTTTTAACCAGTACACATAAAAAAACAACCTCTGCAGGCAATTGGACAGTCCTATAACCAGTCAGTGTCATTTTGTTGTAAACTAAACCAACTCAACAGCACTCAGATGATGTGTTAGACTACGTCACTGTTCTCTTCCGTCCCATCACCCCATAAAGTCAGCCCAGACTGTCTGAATGGCCCGGAAGATCTTCACCAGGCATAATGTAGTCTGAATGGAACAACTTAATTTAATTAACTCAGAATTTAACTGGCAGATTAACTGACAACAAAATAAATATTTTTTTTAAATAAACACTTATTGCTCCTTAATTTACCATTTATCTCAATCTCAACCATATACAGCCAGGAAAAATGACAATTCTTCGGAGAAAGAAATGCATTATTATTATTTTTGTCAATAGTCAACAATTGCAGCTAAATGCTACGTGGTATTGACCTCTGGGCATTCATGTGAGTGTGCCTGAAATTTGAAGAGGGCTAAGAGAGCAGGGTAGGGGCAGAACAGGGCAAAGAGTAACACGTGTGTCCTGATGAAGAAATTTTAGAGGGCTATATTGATGATGTAGATTTCTACAGGGCAGCTTCTAGAGGTAATACTGAACCTTGATTGTGGAGCCTTTTGTGGCCTGTGTATTAAACAGAACCATGTAAGCTCCAGTAACTCTAAATGTAAACAAGGGAAGACATTTATATTTCAAGTATTTTGATATTTCCTAAAATGATTTTTTGTGATAACTACTCTGCCCTATTTATCAGGCTCACAGTCTTATATAAAAGAAGATTGCAAAAACTGTTAGTTGCAGTCCTACATCTCCTTTAATTGATGCATTTATGCAGCATAAATGGTAAATACTGATTCCACACAATCCTGTTAGAAGCTATATTGTGTTTTTTTATAAGAATAAGAATAAGAATAAGAAAACCTTTATGTGAATCTTTCAGACATTCGAATCCGTTCATTTTGCGAGATGCTTATTAGCCACGGCATAGACTACTAACCTCTCTCGCTGGCATCGTCGACTAGCACAACTTCCACCAGCAAGTGTCTGGGAGAGCGGTTAATGGCGCTGTGCACAGTCCGCAGCAGGGTGCTCCATGCCTCGTTGTGAAACACGATGACGATGCTGGTGTTGGGCAGGTCGTCCGAGTACACCTTTGTCTTACAGCTAGACGGAGCAACAGGAGGGGGAAAATTAGTGACATACTGAACAGGAAAGTTGTTTTAGGCATGAGCGTGGAGTATCACCAGACTACATGATGTAAAAACATTTCCAGTTTTATCTGTAACACCTTCGTTTAAATAGCCACATCTACTCGTGGCACATACCCATTAGAAAATATGATTAGCTCAGTTGAATAGTGTTTTTGCCTTCTCAGATAATATAATCTGAACACTTTTTAGATTACAATAGTGGAAAATACTCAACAAACCTACAACAGAATTTTGTGGATTTTTTCTTTCTTCATATTCATTATTATCTGACATATCCCATTAAATTCACCATTGTTTTAGTCTGGTTGTTATACTGAAAATGAACACTGATCATGGCACTAAAAGACAGGTTTAAGTTTCTAAATGTTAAATATACTTAATAACTGTAAACTCAATATGGATGTTTTGAATATCTCGTGGTAATAATTTTTCATTTTACTGACTTAATTCTGTAAAAGCTGATAAAAAGTGAAATTAACAATGTGATACATACATATGACTACAGTCTACAGTCCCTTCTATTGTTTTCCAAGGAGGAAAAGCCACACCAGTGTTAATCAGTGTTCATCTGTGCCATCGATCCTTTCTTGTTTAGACTGCAAATGTCCTTCTGAACACCGAGTTTTTTTTTCACCTGGAGAATCAAAAACCTTTCTTGGAAGTTTTCGTTATTTTCTTTTATTCATTCTGTTCGCTGGAGCTGGTGAATTTATAGAACCTTTGTTACATTCCTAGCTCTTGTTTGCTTGCTGCCGTGAGCTACTCCATATCCATCACTTCAGTTTTCACAAACAATCATTGTTGCGCCACAGTAAGCTCTGGTATACCGTCAAATACCTGCCACCGGTAGGCTTAACCAGAATTATGTGAACATGTTTGTTTGTAACAGTCCTGCACTATAGATTTTTCATGATTAACCTAATAGCTGATTAATAACTGATCATATCCAATCGTCCTACTAACATAGTTTTACTTTTATGTATACCAAGTCTAAAGTATGCAGCTCATTATTTTGTAAAGAACTTGAGTACGTGTTGCTGCTATCCAGTGCTGCCATCTGTGCATGTCATCTGAGATTTACTGACAAAAACCTCAAAAGAAAGTAGAAAAAGTAAAACCAGTGTTGACAGCTGTGTCAGCATGTCCTTGGTTTGATGTGATGTCTGTCAAACCCAAAGGGCGAGAACGTGGACAACCTGTGATGGCGCTATAATGGATGCTGCTGAATAAAAAATTAGCCAGAGTACGTTACAGAAGAGGAGGGGGGCGGCCGTGCAGCTTGTAGGGCAGGAGGAGGGGCAGTGGGAGGTGGCAGAGGGTGAAAAAAAAAAAAAGCCACCGTAGCAGACCGCACTGCTAGCTCAGTCCTGTCTGTTCAAAGTGACAGCGCTGACTGACACAACTAGGCCGAGAGGTTGCCTTCAAGACAAAATGTTATCGCCCTTCAGAGGCAACGACTGGCAATTCTGCACGGTTCTGGAGAAATTTCACCGCATTGCTGGTGAAATTTTGCAAGGCTAAGCTGTGATCTGTAATGAAGCTGCTGTATTATTTATAGTGAGGGAAAGAAGAAGCCATAACGGACAAAAAAAAAAATAAGAAATCAGCTGAATGCTCTTTTTGCAGTGTAATATACAGTACATTCTCTTTTGCACTGTGCAGGCATACGTTTCATTTTCCACATTTCAGAATATCATAACTTTCTTGTAATAGACAAAAATAGCACATAAAAAGTGAAGAACCCAGGTGCATAAAAAAAACAAACCTGTGGCATATTTCTCATGTGACAGGCATCCAGGAGACTTTGGTATCCACTTAGCGAAAGTGGTGTGAAGAACTCAACTGGAATATTTAAACATGAATCACTCAGATATTGTCTCCCTGCGATGCAAATGTCTGAATATAAAGCAGCCTTAAATGAGTGTGCTCCTGTTTCATTCAAATTGCGTCTTGGATTTTTATTAAGTGATCAAGTGGATCTTGAACGACAGCTGACAAACCCCTTGTCAGGCGTAATGCACACAACTTGCAGGATCTAAGGTTTCACGCATTGAAACTGTGGCCATAATTATGTCTTTGAGAACAGTCGTTATGACCAATAACACATGATGGATGTAGCAGTTCATTTTAACTGTCAGAAAAACCTTTGCTCGGTTTACTACCTTGCTTAATTTTTTTATCTAAAAGTCTGTGAAATACTGACAACATAAAAAAGAAAGAAGCAAAAAGCAAAAATGTACCGACTGTGAAATGTCGAAAAAAAAAAAAAAACAGGTTGCCCTGAATTGTGATTGATATCAAAAGTAGCAGTGCAGGTTCACGGTAAGGGCTGCTTGAGAGTGGATGTGTGTGTGTGTGAGTGTGTTTCTCCGTATATATATTCTATATATACAGGTGTTAAAGGGTCAGTACTGTAGTGGGCTTCACAGCTTTAACAGGGAAGACACCCAAGCTTACGCACCCATCCAGCCTCACATCTGGCAGGCTCCTGTTGAGTGCAATCATGTCACTGGCCATCAGATTGAACTGGTTAATCTTAAAGAGCTCCTTCATTTTCTCCTGGTCGTCCTTGGGGATGTTTACTGCCTTGCCCATCTCGCCTGGACCCTCATGGCTCCGAGATATCACTGCTGTAACATGACAGGGACAACACAGATTTCATTTTGCACTAATGAGGCAAACAGTTAACATCAAACTGCACTGTAAAACAAAATCAAATTGTACATTGAACTATTTATTGATAAGAAAACATCATGAAGGGCATTTCTTTAGGGTCTCGTCAGGCTGGAGAGAGTGCAGTAAAGCATGCTTGTCCTATTTCCATCCACTCTATAAATTCCAATTTTCAATACTCGCAAAAAGCCAGAGGCTTTAAAGTAATTTTCCAGATCAATGTGCATGTAGCAAACTCGCATTTTTTGTATGTTTACTGGTAGCATGTACAGTATACAAAATGTGTAAAATATGATATTACTGCACATAAAGAAAAAGTGATGGCCATCTCCCTTAATAAAAAAAAAAAAAAAACATGTTTAATCAAACATCAGTGAGTAGGAAACACAGATAGTGCAGGCATTCTGCTTAAGCTCTATCCTGGTTGCAGTGGCTTAGGCTGACTGGGTATTAAGCACTGTACAATCTGGCAGCTATATTTAATTTTAATTTAATCTATTGCGGGGGTTGAATTCAGAGATTTATGAACATGTATTAATAGATGAAAAAGCAAAATAATTCTGGCAGTTGTTACAAGCTTCTTTGTTACACGGTCCTACAGTCAAACGGCTGCAAAACCTCGGCATTGCTGCTGCTGCTGCTGCAGCACAGAGGCAGCTCCCTACACCAAAGGTAAATAAATAACCTCCCATGGATTTATGACTGTGCACTCTGTCTCTCTCCAATAATCTCTTAGAACAGAGGCAGTGATTTCCATGAAAGGGGGGACACACAGTTCACATTGGCTGCCCGGCCTCCAGTTAAGAGGATTCCCTTCGACCGTTTGCGGAGACGGGCTGGTGTCGGTCGGATTGTTAACCTCAACTGATCCTGCCCTTTTCTTTATGCTGCTGCTGACACTCTCCATTTGGACACAGGCTCAAATCTGATGGACACAGATTGAGCGTTGAGCTGGATGGTTGAGCGAAGTGTCCATCAAAGCACATTGTGAGCACTGCGGCAATCCATCATTCTATATATACATATATGCATAAACGCAGATAAGGAAACGTCTTGCACAAGGACCATGTTGAGAAGATGATCAATACCAGTTTTGATTTCTCAAGATATTGTGATGAAATTGCCAGCTGCAAAGCTGATACTGAGCTGTATTAGTTGATGGATGGACTGGAGCCAAACTGCATTGATTGAAATACTGGAAGCTGGATTATACTGCTTCATATTCAGCTTGAAGCTAAACTGCACTGCTGGCTTAACTTTATATGAAGGAGCTGCAGAAGTGGTTAGATAAAGATTTGGGATAATATGAAAGGGGCAAAATGCAGTATGAGTGATGAAAGATGTTCGATTAAACCTTGATACATATCTTAATCCGAGCACCATACGCACTGACATGTCCAACTAAAGAAAAGAATAACTAGAGCTTTTTATTTGAATAGTCTTCAAGTGATCTTAAAGGTCGTTTGTTTTGGGGTTTTTATTTTGAAAATCCTTTATATTCAAAAGCTAATTTGTCACTATTAGAATTAAGATGAGTTCAGGGTTACGGTTTTAGTTGTGATGGATAAAGTAAGGTAATGGGACAATGCATTGTGTCAAGGATTGTTATCATGTAGCCAGAAACACACGTTGGGTGTGTATCTGTGTACAGAAAGGTAAATGTGCTGTCAATAAACTTTACAATATATGAATAGGAATTATTAAAATTAGGTTCTTCTGCATCAGTTAATACTCCACCAACTCTTTGCTGAAGGGTGAATCCTGATTCAGACTAGTCACATAAAACAAAATGACATGACAGAAGCTGGACTCAAATGTCAGCAGGATTAAATGACAACAAGTGCAATTAAAAATTACCAAAAAAAAAAAAAGTTGCTTGCAAAGTGCAGATAAACTTGAATGTAAGTGAGATACAACCCTCTTGTCATTTCTCAGTTTATACATCCTCAATTCTTGCCTCCTGTCTTCACATTTCACTTGGGTGTGTCTAAGAAGCACGGACTAGGCAAGGGAGAGACACGAGGAGAAAGGATTTGAGGCAACAGGCATTTAACGAAATGAGACACCGTTCCTTCTGAGCCGTCATTTTACAGCAACGTCAACTAAACTTCCGCAAAAGACGCACTTCGCCCAGAGCTCCTCCAGCTCCTCTCTTCGGGGTGCATTTTAGGAATCGAGACATCCTTCAAGACGGCGTGCCGAGATCAATTTTCAGGTCACAGGCACGAGGACGGAGGAGAGAGGAGTCGAGGCGGTGCATAATAGACAAAATATAAAAATAAGAAGAGCCCGCAGTAGGTAGCAGGAGTTTCACAGAAATGCTAATCAAGGGTTTGGAAAAACGCCACCGAGATCGGCGAAGCAGCATAATCAGCTCATCTGTATCAGCTGTGTGTGCCCACCTGCCAGTAAAGGTTGCCATGGTGACGGTGACTGCTTAGTTACCCCTGGGTCCGACAGTTCATGTGCAAGATGTAACACTTTCTGGCCTCTGAACACAACACATTCATTTGTGTAAAGGCAAAGCTGTGATTGAACATTATTGATTTTGAAGCATATGAGAAGTATGAATAAAAATTAGTAATAATGTTTTCAATGAATTGAAGATTATGACACTTGAATTAGGCTTACATGCTGAATTTCATAAGGAGTGGAGTCAAGTCATGGACTGTTGTGGGTGTTCAAACGCTATTTTATGTGCAGTAGTGCAAATTGCAAAAGGGCAGGGTAAAGCAGAGAACACAGATCAGAGAATGTGGTGATTAAAAAAAATCACTCGTGGGCAGTTATATCACTAATCCCATCACTGTGTTACACCTGCGCCAATCACACTGTAATTTCGCAAACTATTAAATTGTAATTGGTTAAAGAAAATAAGCACAGTAAACAAAAATCACTTGCGATTACCACAAATAAAAAAATTAAAAAACTGAGGTCATGGCTGCAATTTATAGTTTTCACCCCTGAGCATTTATAATATAACAAACCAGAAATAGGGTTTTGCATGGCAACACATTAGACTAGAACAGCCTTGGGAGACAAACTGACACACTCTTGACACAAGAGCGGTCATTATAAAAGATGGATCGTGATAATCTGGGACGTAAACAGTGTCCTCAGGTCAATCAGCCTAATTCAATGTCCCCACCAGCAGCTTTATCCAAAGCAATTACAGTGAATAGGTTTCCCTCACTTTCACAGGTAATGAGTCTTCTGAAACCCAATCATATGTTGTTGAACAGATCACTTACTTCAGGTTCTTAGGTATGTTCTGGCTGCCTTGTATGTGCACCATGTTTAAGATCTAAGTTTTACTCATGCTTTAGTCAGGACTCCAAGGTGGAGTTTGAAGTATGCTTTGGATGACTGCCCTTTTGTAGAAGTGGGAATTATTTGTCACTCCATTCATGTAGTAGTCCTAAGGACACTGGCTGCCAAACAACACCAAGCTCAACATTTCCACAACAGTAGCCAAGGAGCTGCTTCTTTTTTTTCCCAAACTCAAGCTCCTTGGGTCCTTGTGGCGATTTATTCTGTCTGTCTGCAGCACGCCAAAATTACTCAGGCTTATCCAGATGTTACTCTGCATTGAGATGAGGTTGCAGGTAAGGGTTCCTTCTGATGATTCGTACATTTAAAAACTGTCTTCCGGAGAATGAAACCATGCCATGTTGCTCTTGTGTCATCTAAACTTTCCTGCAGCTCCTCTGCACTCATACTGCTTATCACTCTGGCTTTCTCCCCAGTGGATGTACAGTTTTTTTCCGAGGGTTTTCTTGCTTCTACAGATCTTGACTCGACTTCCATATTTGCTCTTAACTGCCAATTCTTAATGACATTTCAGATATTGGAAACTGCAAACCAAAGGGGTTTGCCTTTCCTTGCTTTGTCGGCTTTAATTGCCTTAACTACAGATGCAGAGACAGCTGCTCAAAGGGGCACACAATGTTTGAGAGTCAGAATCTATCGAGGTCTGAGTTGTCATTAACTGACAATCCCTAATGATAGTTCTTGACCTGCTTTACAAGTCTTAATGATTCAATTAATGTCTATCGATTTAATTAAGTCAACCTGACAACTTGGAACAAAAAAGGGTGCCTGAACGTTTGCAGAAGCCACAATTACTGGATTACAAAAAAAAAAAAAACGCAACAAAAAGCTCAGGAATTAAAATAAATAATGCATTAACATTTGAAGGAAGCCTCTCCAGTGATAAATGTTCAATTACACATTTCTAAACCACATTCACAACATGCACAGTCTACGTGGGCCTACTCTGCGCTTGTAATATCCTGTGAGAGCTTCCTGATTGCCTCGGCTTGAATGTTTTCAAGTTCAAGATTCTTCTTGTCCCCCAGCTATTTTCATTCTCATTTACTTTACAGAAAAGGGCCTGTGTAGCTGTGCACAGCTGGAGGCTCAATCCATTTTCACTCCTACATACCTCCTCTTCTTCCCTCTGCCTCACTTTTCTGTTTCATGCCTGCAAGTCTTACCCAGCTGGCATTACATTATATATCAGACACGCTACTTCTGAACACAAAACCACAGCGGATCAGGAACACGCAACATGCGTAGCGCGTTGCAACACACACTGTGGTCTCTTGTCTGAGATCTCGTCACCTTTGGTCCAAGCATCATCATAACATTAATGCAAACATATGGTATCAGCAAATTGCTCCCACTTGCTGAACAAATGGATAAATTTTTATTCTCACGTCCATCTATTTTTTTTTCTCCTAGTTGTTATTTGAATGGGTTAAATGGCAGCTAAGGTCAATGTGAAATTGCTAAAAGTGAACATGTATGCAAGTATACAGGATACTGTATGCAAGTTAAATATCAGAATTTCAATTCAACAAGAGCAAGAAGAGGAAAAAAGCATTACATTTCAGTGCCAATATCACCACACCGCCTTGTGATTTTCAGATTTTGTGGCTGACTGCAGTTACAAAATAGAAACGATGTTGTAAATTTGCCTTTTGTGTGATGTAACAGTAAGGTTGTAAAAATACACATGATATATTTACTACACTTGTGCATAATGTTGAAAATAATGGAAATGCTAAACTTTATCTCCATTTATCAGCTGTATATAGCTTCCACAGCATCGACTTAAACACTCTGTTTTCATAAACTGGGTTAATATGGTGGAGTTACTTTATCTGAAACCAAAAACAAATTCCAGCCGACTCCCAGAGGAAGCATGATTCATAATCGAAACTTGTCCGGCTGTTGCTTTCAATTATCACTCTAAGAAGAACAGTTATACTAGATGATGTGCACCCTGCATGTATTATTACGACCACAGGTAGATATGGCTCTCGGGGTCGCTCTCATCAAAACTCAGTCCACTGATTTTACACCAGGGTCACTCCACTCAACGTGAGTGCTAATCAGCTTGTGAAAACTGTTGTATCATAGTTTATGTGGCTCTATTGAGTTTTCTAATCTCTGAGAAAATACCATAATGATATCATGTCATGATGTTTATCTCAAAGTGGGACTGGTGAAGTTTAATAGATAGTCTACTATACAAACTGTCAGCAAGGAGCCTGAAATACATTTGATACCTATCTAATGAAAAAACATAACTGATTTATGGTAGGGATAAGATCTAGTGTTTGGGGGGCTTCAATCATACAGGAGACTAAAAGTGAGGTTTTTAATGGAAATGCAAAGCATAGTAAGAACGTGGTGCCACACGTTTTAACGTAATAATCTCTCTATTAATTGATGGCTTAGTCCTGCCACTGTGGGCAACTTGCTTACGGGGACATTGAGCAAAACGCTGCCAAAGTCAAGCTGCTGGAGAACAATGTCGCACATTTGGCAAGCAAAGACCTTCTGTTTTGACTCTGAAGTTTATGAAATCCAAAAAGGGCTAGAGAGCTAGAGTCAGAGCAAAGATTGGGTGTACATTCGTCACGTGTTCAGTAACACGACAACTAGGGCAGCTTTTCTGGTAATAACATTGTAGATGATATGCACCGACAATGTAGGGTCACATGTGCAAAGCATTATAGCTGCACAGAAATCACTTCAATATAGTTAAGCACAAAGACACAAAACACTTTTATGCAAGTAACTGTAGAGGTTTTTTTTTTTTTTTTTTTTAAGCATTGTTTTACTTATTTTTCTGTTGATGTTTTCAAATGGATCCCAAGAAGGAAAATTACCCACTCAGCGGAAGCTGATCCAAATAGAGAACAAATTGACTCAAACCGAAACTGAACATCAGAATCCGTGTCGGATTAAAACGACATTTTCAGTTTATAGCTGAATGAATAGGATTACACCGAACAAGGTAACACCTACACTGTTATTGCAAAAAAATCAGTTTCTGAAAATAGTCATAGCACAGTTTATATATTCAGCAAGTCTTCAGATTTAGCTTAATCTTGTGAGCAAAGTGACTCCAGTGTCACATCAGAGTTTTGTATGGTAATCAGGCAGAATAGCTGGCAGCTCTGGATCAGTCTAACTTTAAAAGCAGATTAGTAAGCCTCTTAGAAACCTGCTTACTTGAGGGCATTTGAGGAAAGGAAATAAAGAGGAGCTGTGGTGCTGTTCACTGATCTCAGGAAAACATACATACAGTCTCACACAGACACCAAATTTCACATTTTAAGAGGTAAATTAATATGTTATTAATCCAAATAGGAGTAACGACGGATCATTTCAAGTCTACAGCTCATATTCTGTATAAGCAGTATGTTTGAGTGATGCTTAACAGCAGGTATATTCTACAACGTAAAAAAGCCAGACCCCCAAAAAAACCCAGAGAATTCTCCTTTAGCTGTCAGCTCACTTCTCAAAGTCAATAATCCTACAATGTAGTTGACAAAGCAAGGTTTTTTTATGTAAAAGCAAAAACAAAGCTAGTTAGTGTATGCTCCCTGATTAACTTTTATAAGTCTTCAGGATGTTGCTGCAAATATAAGGCTGAAATCTACTATTTTCTACATTTGTGGATCTGAAAGAAAGAGCTTTTTCATGATTTCTTTTTATTGCTTGTAATACACATTGTCTGAGATCTCCCTTCAGCTACTGCAAAATACAATCCACACCAACTTCTTGGAAGTAAGCAGCCTTTGTTTTTTCATTCTCTTTTCATTTTGATGAGGTTGTAAATACTTCACCAAAGGAATTACAGTTCCTAAAAGCTGAAACATGAATACCCCAGTTTATTTTTTTAGGAGAGTAGGGCTCTGAGGGCTCTGTGTTTTGGATTTATTTTTTTCTTTTATATCATATGAGATTGGTTATTCAATATAATGAAGATCATGCCTCAGTGTGTCATAATTACTTTTTGATTTTTTTTTAATCAAAAAAAACTCTCTCCATGGCAATCTGCTCTTACCACAGTGTGATACTGTTACCATGGCAAAAATGAAACAGGCATGTGATGAGTATAGAGAAACATCAAGAATGTGACATGTGAAGTGGTTTGTGGCCTCACAGAATACAGTACATGGGTACCGAGCAGGATTCTAGGACTTCCACTGTCTCTACAGTTCTCAACATTTTGAGGCACTTAACTTTCTTCTTTACATTACAGATTATTTCCTTAAATCCTTTTTAAACTCTTTTAAATCCGAAAATTTTAACTCGCACTGAGAAGTCTTAAAATCGACTCCCAAGCAAAACCCTTTGTCCACTCGATGTTCAATAGAATGATTCAATAGAAAAGCCTGAAAACTGTAAAATATGGCACAGTTAACATTACAGAGAAAGGAAATGGAAAAGTCAGACTAGATTGAATCAGACGTAGTTCATCACCTGCAAAACATCAGGCCCTCCTCAAATGTGTTCTGTGAATGAAAGGTGTAGCACCTTGCTGTGACTCACCTCGGAGGGCAGGGAGCAGCGAGCGGTCCTTTCTATCATCACATTTGTTGCACTCGCTGAAGTACAGCAGCAGGAACACATCCACCAGCACCCACACTAAAGACGTGGTCAGCACCACCTTGCAGTAGACAAAGCGTCGCATCACCTCTCCGATATGTCAGCCGGGCAGCCAAACAAGGAGGTTGACAGCGAGTGCTCAGGGGCGCTGAGGCTCCTGGTGAGGTGTTTGAACTCTGCAGACGGGGTGAGGAAATAGGGACGAGATCGAGCAGGTTTGACCAGGAGGCGTCATCCTTCAGGAGGAAAAAGAAAAATGTGTTTGAATGCAGAACAACAAAGGAAACAAAGGAAGTCATCATAGTTGTTTTAATCCTTCCTGCTGTGAATGAGTTTATGAGTCTTTAGAATAGAATGACGTAGAATAAATCACTAAAAGTAGCGTAAAAAAGTAAATGTGGCTTATACTTGGATACTACTCTTTACAATTACGCGTTACTTAGCATTATTGCATTTATTTTTGTACTTTTTTAATTAAAGGATCATAAAATTAGGGAAAAAAACAGATATACAGATACAGTATGTTGAATGGAACAGGTAACTGTATCAGTACATCTGTTTAGTTTAATACCTTGCAGTTGCACACCTCCACCATCTATTAAGTATCATTTTACATATCTACATTTACAGCATATAATGTATGTAGTGAGGTGTTTTTAGGAATTAAGTAGAAGTGAGTTCGCAGAACATTATGATATCACGGTGATATCATTTTGTGCCTTTTGGACACAAAATGTCATCATTTCATCGTTCGCCAGTTGTGTGGAATTTATGATCAAACGTGATCGAAAATAATTCTGTGAGGTCACAGTGACCTTTGACCACCCACAACTACTTCGTTTATGTTTCAGTCCAAGTGGACATTTTTGCCGAATTTCAAGAAAGATCCTTTGAGGCATTCCCAAGATTGACTGTTGAAGTCACAAGAATGGCGAATGCCTCCAGCCAGGGCTTTCGCAGATGACAAGGTCTAAGACAGTAAAAATAAAAATGAAAAAACATGCAGTACATAGTATAACCATATACATATACAGTATATATTTCATCGCTATCTGTACTGGATTTTGACCATGAAGCATAGCACCTAAGAAAAGCAGAATTCAGGTGCTCATTTGCAATTACATTGTTTAACAGTGTAAAATGATGTATGAAGATTACTTGTATCCTGTAAAAATATCCTCCATTACATCAGATTATCTTTAGGGTTTTCAAACATCCTTCAAGCAGATACTGACCAGTTTTGACAAGCCTGATTTTTCCCCACACACGGACGATCCACCCTTGAAAAAGTTCATCATAACAGTCAGTAACTTCACTATTACATTTATTTAGTGATCTGAAACTGTATGGCAAGGACAAGTTGGATTGCTTCATCCCTAGTTGTGATCAAGATGCGTACTGAGTGGGACATTTTGCAGTTGTGTAATCAGCATTGCTTTCTGGTGGGATAATGACTTTTTGCAGGGCTCTATTTCTGATTATATGAATTAATGGTATTAGCCAACGTTTCAGTTGTGACAATCATTCATTATCTAAAATAAAATGTTTTTTTAAACACCAAAATGTTTTATCAAAACTGTTCACACAGATCACTATGAGAAATATGGTTCCACTGAGGTTAGAGCCAACTCCCCACACTGAACTGACCACCGACAGTTCACATCCTTTCATTTCAAAGGATGAGTGAACGCTAATTTCCCCCTTACACGCTTCTCCCACTTCATCAGTAGTGCCTCTAAGACCATCTGGGAAGCTTTAATACCAGAGGCAATTTGTGGAGGTTAAATATCTCACTGGCATGGGATGTATGCCTCACAACATTTCTGATGAAAAACAACATAATTTTCTGTCAAACAGGATTTCTCCTTGACTGAAATGATAGCTTTTTGTTGCCTCAAAGGCTTATGAAAGTATAATCAGAATGGAAATGGAGCGATGGGGGGAAAAAATGCTGTCAGCAATCAAATACACAAATAGCCAGAAGACTTTCAGGCACCCAGAAATATTGGCTACAATATATTGGACATCAAATCAGTTTACATTTCTTTTACATCAAGCAGTACAATAGATATTAAAGGTACACTGATTGGTCCAAACCCGAGAAGCTCTGGTGCAGGACATGTATATAAAGCTAAGTGAGTCGATGCACAGGCCATTGAACATATATTAAACATAACTAGGTGATGAGTGTTCATTTAATTGCGTGCGAGTATAATTTGTTTTTCTAGTTACTTATACAACTAGCAGAAAAATCCTGCAGCATCTCCTGCAGCATATCAGAAAGATATCCTATCTTTCACTTTCAGCATGTTAATGACTTTGCACTCGACACACAAACAGACACACACATACAGTTATCACCCTCCCCCTCCCTGCTCCCTGTCTAAATGTCCATCACAGGGGCTGACACTGCTGCCCCGGGCTAACTCTTATCTCATTCAAAAACAAGGCAGCTTCTATCCAGCTGCATCAAGACTCGGATCGCAGTGCAGCCAACGATTTCGGACAGAACTCACATATCACTCACGGACTCCTAACCCAAGAAGATGGACGCTACCTACAACGGGGGAAAAAAAAGTCTGTACGTAGCATATCACCTCCACTCACACTGTAGACCGATCAATGATCATTATGTCTCACGTGTCTGTTTGCATTTCCAACCGTCTGCTACGGTGCATCAGCGGTAAACATGTTTGAGTAAGATACCACCAACCACAGCACCACCAGCAGCTTGCTGAAGACTTGTCTGAAGAAGTCTGAGTCAGTAAGTCTGGCCATCTGCAATATGTCTTGTCAGTTCTAATAAAAAAAAAATTAAAAAATATACACATCTGTTTACAAGCCACATTTTCTAGTCCTTTTAAGACGTAAGTGTAAACCACCAGGCATCATTAGCTGCTTCCTCAAGTGACAACTAATTGTGTTGTTAGCAGCGCTTATTGTGTGCTAAATTACTTATTCCTCGTTCATTCAGCAGGAGCACTTCTATTATATGCAAATGAAAGGCTGTTTAACAAATTGCGTTCCACAGCATTATAACTGAACACGCCTTAAATCAACATTTGACAATAGAACCATGGCATGATGAAAAACACCCAATAGAAAAATGATCAGTGTGTGTTAACATGCCCACCCCCCATATTCTCCACATTCATCAATTTCCTCAGAAGCAGGCAATTAGAAGCCATCTGCTGTTCACATGCTCACACCAATCCAGCTTTGACTTAAATTCAAATGGAATACTTTCAGGTCTGACACTTGCATTTCTATCGCCACAACAAGAATGCAAAGCTGAGATTCAATACGTTTTGAGTTCTGAACAAATTTTGGCAGTGACATCAAGCGTGGAAAACTGTCAAGACTCCCAAGCTGGGATTGAATGGTTGATCAGCATCAAGTTGGAAACAAATGCATGCTAACGTAACATAAATGCACTAAATCTCATCTTCGTGAAAGTTATGGTATTCAGCATTTGCGTAAAATAACAAGAGATGTTGATTCAACTTTGTTTTCATTTTGGAGGCTGTGGTTGGTGGCATTACTGAATAGTACTGTGTTTCTATTATTTTGACAACCCCTTCTAGTCAGTGGCCTGGGCTAAATAACAGAAAGACTTTAGCGTTTAACTCAGCCTACATCCTCCAAAATGATCATACAGTTGAATTACAGCCTTCCTTGTGCAGTTTCAACATAAGCTGAGCGTTATAACAGCCATGCAGGTGGATTTAGTGCTGGACTGCTATATTAAAATACATCCATTTCCTACCTAATGAACTGGCAAGTAAGTGCAGTGCTTGCATGGTTCATTTTCTTCTCCACATTCATCAATCTTTTAAGAAACATCCAGTTAGAAGCAATATAGGCATCTGCTGCAGGCCACTGATGGGACCGACAGAGGTTTAAGTACCTTGCTCCACAGGACAGAAGAAAAAAAACAGTCTAGTTTAGGCTAACATTTCAGTGTAATAGAGTCATCAAGTTTTTAACTGTCACAAACTGAAAGTAAGGCTGACAACCAATGCCAAATTTTTGTTTGTGAAAACTGTCAAAATAGTCAAGTTGGGACTGACTGGTTAGTCAGCATCAAGCAAGAAGCCATGTAGGTTTTGCATACGTTTGATTCCAGCACCCAAACTCGTGCATTGGGACCAGGGCAGAAAAATGCTAAAATATACCCATCCCTCCCTGGAAGAGGAGGTGATTATAGAGCTGATCTCAGTAAGCCCATTAGGCCAGTGGCTGTAGCTCATTTCACAAGCTAAACAAAACCCAAATACAAGCTTGTAAGCACATTTCACCACTGTCATTGTCTTAAAAGTGGGACGTATATATTCCTGTCAACACTCCCTGTGTTCACTTGATAGATCATTCTGTTAATTGGGGATGTGACGTGAATAAAATAGACAAACACTGGAAAAAACTGCAGATAACCAGCGAACTCTCAATGCAGTCGGCGCATCGAATATACAGCACATGGCAGACAGGATTAAATGTCGTATTCAAGCATAACCATCATCGTCATCATCATCATCACTAGGATTGTGGTGTGTTGTGATTTGATGTGTGCGCGCGTGTTGTGTTTTTTTCCCCCCTTCCCGTGCAAGGTGCGCACGCGACAGAAAATGAGGACGCTCTCTGCTTACCTAAACAGAGGATGTAGTGAACCAGTGACCTGTTCCAGCCTCGCGCTCAGGCAACGTGTTGAACGTGGACCCCCATGACCGAACCGTACAAATAATTAACGGCTAAAAAAGGAAGCAGGTGAGCTGACCCCGAATGAAAAGCGCACAGCGTCTCAAAATGACACCTAAGTTAGAGTCCATCTCAGTGCAGAGTAGTCCACAATCCAGCGTGATAGCGTCCGTCCAGTAAAGCCTCTCATGGTACCTGTGCGGACTCCCCGATATGATTCGTCCCGCAGTCGACGCGAACAGTCTCCGCGGATTTTCGCTCCCGTTTAAACGGATAAGCGGCCAGTGCAACATACGTCTCCCCGCGCACCTGTTCTCCGGATGAATATATTGTAACAGTAAGAGGACAGGCGAGGTAATACTCAGCACAATCTAACCTCAGCTCAGACCGACCTGCCGATGTCTGGTGTCTGCTCTCTGATTGGCTGACGGCGACGTCGCTCACGAGATCCTCTTGGAGAGGAGCGTCTGGTAAATGTAGGCGCGTGCACCACAACGCCACAAGCTAAATATTGTGTAGTTTTTGTAAGTGTAACACTTGAAATTATTTTTTATTTTAATTACTTAATTCATTCATTTTCTGGCTGGAGCCTATCCAGCCTATCCCAGCTGTCATAATATTTAATTTAAAATATATTTTTATAACACTTTGACATACTAAACAAATTTAATTATTTTTACTTTATTTTAAACTATAATAAACTTTATTTTAATGTCTAGTCACGTTCTTCTTGTTTATAGCAATAATATAAACGTTTATATTAATTATTTTATTATGATATATTTTTCATTATCGAGTGGATAGATTACATTTTTACTTTATTTAAAATTATGATAAACATTATTTGAAATTTCTAGTTTCGTCATAACGCTACTACCATTATTTATAAGGATATATATTATTAGTCTGTTTGTTATTAAGATTATCATGCTAGTGTATATCATTTTAGTTTTATTATTTTTAATTTACTGTTTTATTGTTTTTGTATATCTGATTTTACATGGACAGGATTACAAGAAAAGTCTAAATGACTTATAAGTTTATTTTACCTTATTTTTGTTTATATAGACGGATCTGCTGCATCTTTGTCAAATATTCTAGTTTTGCCATCAGAATACATTAAACACAGTCTTCATACTCTTGATATTTGTGTTCACATTGTGCACCCGGTACAAGACCAACAAGAAGAAAACAAGAAGTTGATTGAAGTGTAATGTAGTAAGTAATGTACTGCCACAGTGTTAAATAAACAATGAAAGCAGCCGCATAAATTACATACACCATAGTGTGCATGCCTGTCTATGAGCCAATTCAATGAATTTTTCAGAATGACACTGTTTTCTACCTCAGAGCTATTTTAAGGCACGCTTCTTGTGAATCGTGTTGAACAATGCTGCCATCTGCTGCTATTGATGAGAGACTCTCAGTGTTGCACTGGCCTCTGGGCAATGTAGTAGATCAAATCTCAGCCTGGCATTTTAATTAGCATTCAGCGAATGATGATAACTCTGATGTACTGATAGTGAACTAGAGCCACACATTCTCAACTGTCAATATCTCATTCATCTCAGCTACAGCTGAAAAATACTGCAGTATGTGCCTTGTGAAATAAATCTGACTTCTGTTAATTGCATGAAGAGGAATAGTCTTTGTGTTCACACCATAACTCAAAACCCCCACTAGATGTCAGTGCATGCTGAGGTGCCTCTTGATTTCAGAAAGGGAGAACAATTTTTTGATAATGGCTTTGTGCAACTGGTTTTGAAATTTATTAGAAGACATGTCCTAAAAGATGAGTCCGAACTTGACTTGGTTTTATGCATAGGACATCATTTTGGGGATAATATCTTCCACCATAAATACTCCATGCTGGCTTGTTCAGTCAGGAATGCAGTGGTTGTTGCTATGGGAATATTTCACAGGAGACATTTTGACACGTCGCAGTATGAGAAACCCAGGTGATGAAAAGAGAACATGTGTCTGCATTCCAGTCAGATGCTTCAGTTTCAAGGTCTTCATATTGTGCACACTGGCTTGTTGCTCTGTCATGGCTTGTTCTAGGACGCTTTCTTGAGTCACTGTTAATGTTATAAGAAACACATGAGCTTTCTCACTATAACATGTGGATGACATTTGCCCCCACCAAACTGACATAAAGATAAAACTGTACAATGCAATTCGGTGTCTTGGATATAGTTCATATGAGGGTGACCTATCTGCTTGATGCTGGCCGGATAAAGACAGAAAAAGAGAGAGAATAAGAGAAGCAAGGAGAGGAGAGGAGGAGAAGAAAGCAGCAGAAGGAACGAGTTGGATTCATACATACAGCACAGAAAAATCCAAAACCAAACTATTGATGCTTATAACAGCTGGTAATTGGAAATGACAGCTCCCAAAATCAATACAACTAATATGCACATCATAAATAAGCAAAGGCGACTCTAGACACAGCCACAAAGGAACTGGAGCTGGACACTCGCTAAGTTAACTAATGTTGACAGTCAAAGAAAGAGCAAATGAAATGTGATGCTGGTGGAAGTTATTTTGTTTTATTTATCCGTAGTTAAGGCTAGGCTAACCATATTCAGTTAGCTGTTTTGTAATATTATTATCAATTGTTGTCTTACCACTGTCTTGCTTAATGTCCCCCCTTTTCTTTTTTCTTTTTCCACTCCTGTAGCGATAAGTTCTCTTTCTTTGGAAGTGAAGTATTTGTCAGCCGTAGTCATGCACACGACCTGGGGATGTCTCCTCCTGTCACTGAAAACTTAGCACATTGTCCCTGCTGTAGTTAAAGATTGTCAGCCATTGGGGGCCCCATACTGGCTTGAAGCCCCAAGAAGTTACCTGGCTTGCCTTTTGACAAACTGCGCCTGTAAAAGCACATCATTGCACACACACACAATCTGTTGACATTTGCATACACTCATTGTATGCATTCCTAATCACTGAAGAGGACACACATGCACTCAGTTCTCTAATCCACTCTAATGCTGTTTGCAAATGTTTGCAAAACATATTGTGTTCACTTTGTATTGATGGACACATTAGTTCTGAGTTTATGGTTTCTGTTGTGGTGGTGGAGTTCAGTCTATTGGAAGTTGTTTTCTAACATTTTGCCCTATTGAAGTTTATAATGCAATCTGACTTGTCTCTGACACAGGGTCACCTGCCTAATGGACCAGTGTGCTTTACTGCATGTATGCATACACACACAGAGACAGACACACAACAGGCTACAAAGAAGCATAACAGCCACCACAGCACACACTGTCCTACATGCATGCTTGTTCGTGACGCGCACGCAGTCTGGTCGTGTGGTGGCGCTCTTGCTGTGTCCTCCTGCCCCTCGAACAGGTACAGTCTGGCTATTTAACCGCGGGGTTGGTGGATTCACTCCGCTCTGAAACTGGCTACGCGGCGCACGAAACACCCCAGTAATGCGATGCCAAAGCAGCTTGACAAACTCCAGAAGAGAGTTGCTGTCTGATCTGACGGAACTTCTTCAACTCGCCACCTCTTCCTCCACCTCCTCCTCTTCCTGCTCCTCATCTTTACTTTTCACTTGATGACAATTTCCGTGGGATCGTGGCCGGTGCGTCTCTCCCTCTCTGCCTCCCACGTCTCTCGCACTGAAAGTTTAAATTTGAGAAGATGAATAGCACCGCGTTCAACCAAACAGAGAACGGACTATTGAACAAGACGGAGGAGTTTTTCTGCTGCAACTTGTCATCCGTGGTGACGGACAATGGCTTTGTGGCCGCCGCTCCGGATGAGAGGAGCCTCTTCATCATGAGGGTGGTCCAGATTGCCGTCATGTGCGTTTTGTCCCTCACGGTGGTGTTTGGCATATTTTTCCTGGGATGCAACCTTCTCATAAAGTCCGAGGGGATGATCAACTTTTTGGTAACGGACAGGAGACCTTCAAAAGAAACGGAGGCAGTTATTGTTGGAGCCTATTAACTGATGAGGACGCTGACACTGTGGGAACCAGAGTAGAAAGAAGACAGATGGGGAGACAATGCGATGATCAGCTGCCTAAAGGCCCTATTTTCATGTTTTTAAAAAAAAGGATCGGTCACTGCGCAAGAGGTTACTGAACCCTGCTGGAAGCGCACAGGTGTTCACCTTATTTCTTGTGGCCTTAATGGCAACTAAGACTTACTCGTCTCCAAGAGGTATAGTGCGTTTTTAAGCCTCTTTACTAAGTATTCAAACACGCACTGTTGTAATTTGAGTAGTTGTTTATCAAGCAGCATCCTTTGTCATGTTGATGACAAAGTCTTTGTATTTGCTGCCTCAGAATGCCCTCTAGCATTGCAAATGCAATGGAGAAATTAATGTCTATAACATGTGCTGCATGTTGTATGTTTTTTGCATACACTATGCACTAGTCTGGATTTCCCTGGTGATAACTGTGTGAGTGTCTGCACGGGCGGCGGAGGAAGCCCAACATGCCGTGTACCTTGTTAACTGGAATGATTTAATTCTGTAATTAAAGTTTTCCTCTTAATTAAGGTCTATCTTTTCTTCATTAATATCGGCCCCGTGCGCTGAGATTTCCTATTCCATTCAGAGGCAGATTTTGGAAATGGTATACATTATGTTAAAAGAAACAACGAGGGTTATTGATACCTGGGGCAAAAAAAAAAAATAAAAAATAAAAAATAGACTAGACGTCATCACATTTTCATTATTTATATATTTATTTGTGGAGAAGAACTGGCTACACAGAAGAAGATTTTTCTGGTATGGTCTGGTCTGGTATGGTAATGGTCAAATATATATATATATGTGAATTCAGATCACTCCACTGAAAATAGTTTATTTTGCCCCAAATATAAAAAGTTAAATAATAATAACCATAATAATTCTTCCCATCCTTATCTGCTGGCACTCTCTGTCTGGGTCAGATTTTGGTCCATGACGCATTTCGCATCCTTCCTCCTTCTGTCAAAACATCTGTTGAGCTCTGCCCCTGGCTCACCTGAATGCTGGCTCCCCAGGAGCTTTAGAAATGACTTGTCTTGTCAGCCCGTGAAGGATGAAGCCATCGGGCAATATGCTGCTGTCTGATTGCCCACCTGTGCTCCACACACGGTTAAACAGAACCAGCTGACTTACTTCACCTCAGTTCTCCATCCTCCTGTTTTCCATTCCCTTAATTAGAAGGAGGCAAAAATTTACGTAAATAAGTGATTCATAATTTGAATTTCTATACTTTTAGGGGCTCATATGTACATGGGTTGGATGAAACAATCCAACACAGTGGCAATAAATACTATCTTTGTGAAGCTTTCTATGTTTAATCAAGCTGTGGATTGATGGAGTTCTAAGATTGCCCACATTTTATTTGCGGTCGAGAAGAATTTAATAAAACACCACCAACACCTTCATAAATGACCACAACTGAATCAACACCATTACGGTTTAGCCTCCATCAAAGCTCAGTGCAAATCTGTAATCCTAAATGAACACAGAGCAGTGTTTATTGTATGTACTGGATTATGGCCAGTTCATGGATGTTCAGCCGTGACATAAACACAATGTACGTTTGTTAAACTCCTTTTCGGAAACCTCAGTTAGAGAAAGGCGGCAGTGGCACATGATCTCTAGAGGATAAAATGGTTCAAAAAATAATTTTTAAAGGTGAAAATACATGCACCCACCCTACATACAGTAATCTAGCAAATAATTTATTTTAACCAAGCAATATCTTCACTTCAGGCAGGACCCTACAGCGTTGAAGACACAGTGCAACCGTGTATTTCTATTATTTCAAATTAAGATGCTTTACAATGAAGGATTAGAAGGAGATTTCAGAGAACAAAGAACAAAACTTATTGCAAATCTCTGCAAAAAAAATCCGCCTTTCCATACGCCAAAATGAATGCCTGCTCTCAAAAATGTAATGGAGCTAACTGATTATGTTATGTTGCAATAAGTTAAGAATAAAGCACAATGCAGCAGGCAGAGTTACGTTGTATACAGTACGTATGTCAACTGTTTCTCTCCGCTTTGTGTGATTGCTTTCATTAAGGAGTGCTGGGAATAGCTCACAGAAAAAATATTGCGGCTGTTAAATATCCAGCAGAGAACAATCTCCTGTCTGCAGCTGAACCGTTGCTAGTTTGTTCCTGCAGTGTCTCATGCACATCTATTCAGAGCCTGCAAGACGAGGAAGATATAAAGATGGAGATTAAAGTTTAAAAACAAGAACTTTATCTTAAAGCTTTTCTGTAGGTGGACTGGCCGTCTGAGGGTTAGTTTTGAGCCAGACAGTTGATAGTGCAGTCGCAAAGATTTCACACACCGATGCTCAAAGAGATTTAGGAGATACTAACAGCAAACACATCTATACCTCAGGTATTCCTGCTGTCAACAAACTCATAGTCCTCTGAAGGCTTATGAGCAACTCCTCCCAGGATATTTAGGAATGTAACGAGAGTCTGCTCACACCAAAAGCACCAAGATAGGGCATTACAAAATGATTCAATTTAAACCTTCTGCCTGGTGTTACAGTATGTTCTCACATCTCTTCCCAAAGGCAGAAAGTGTTATGGGTCATTGTGTACTTGCAGTCTGGTTAGAAAAACTTGAAGAACCGCGTGAAAAACAGCATCAGTTCACTTCTTCCCATGTGGACTGTATGTAGGCTGTGTACAACTGTGACAGCATCTGCAGGGTGTTGATTGTGGGCTAAAAGAGGCTTCGGGGTCCCGGCTTGCTCTCGTGTGATTGGCTGGTGAGCTGAGGTCCAGTCGATGAACTGGATAGTGACTAAAAGCTCCAAATAGCAGCAAGGCAGCCTCAGTCATCGCCTCGGCTTATTCCTATTCTCCTACAGCTTATCTCCCATCCTCTCTGGGCTCCTTTCTCACTTTGTGGCGGGGGAGATATGTGTACAGTATATATGTGGTATAATGTATCACTAAATTGTTGTTGGTTGTTGTAATGGATTTTGCTCCACTCTATTTACATGAAAACAGTATTTAGCTATTGGTTTTGTACTGTGGTTCCCTCAAAGCCAGTTAGATATTTCACCTAAAACCCAAAATCGAGACTCAACAGAACGTTTGTTTTAAAAGTGAACGCAGACATCGGAATGCAGATATTTCCATCAGCGGCAATCATCCAGAACCAGCTGCTGCCGAAGCCATGCGGTGTCGGGATTCTACGGCGGCAGCGGTAATTGTGGAAGTCAAACTGTGATAAATCCGAGCAGACTGGTTTTAAAGAATGATTCCATTAGCTCCCATCTCAGACTTAAGTCAAGGGATGAGTCACGGCTCTGTTGTACGGCTGATTGTTTCACACTGAAAAATCACAGGGATTTAACATCTGAACAGTTCTATCACTTACACTTTATTGTAGCTAACACACTGGTGTGCATATTTACATTATTGGCATGGTTGGAACAAAAAAATATCACCTCTAATATGGTGACATAACTGGTCACCACAATGTACATCATTCAATTTTAAGGTCAGGCCTTGGTTCTTGTTCAAATTAGGATTTGGTTTTTGTTTTATTTATTTTTAAAAAGGTGTCGTTTGTGGTGAAGATTATTTCCCAAATTTGCAGGATTTCTCAACTCTATGGAGCCTAATTTTAATGAATGTACTGTTGTGGATTAGTTTCACTGCCGTAATCAGTGTTCTGTTCAGCCGCACTAGGTTTCTGTTCTCCGTGAAAAAGCTCTGATGAACCCACTAACTTCACAACTTCACTGAAAATGTTTCAGAGGAGTCAGTTAAACACACTGCATCATCCAGCAACCTAAAATCTAAGAACCATAAGCAAACTCTCTTTGTTGGTTTAAACTTATGTCAGTGTATATTGCACCACACAAAGGTCTCACATATAGAGCTTTCAGAAACCCCTGTGGCTCTGAACCAGGTGACAAAGGTACCTTTAGCTTGGCTATTCGTTATTTTTAGCTTGATGTGATAGAGAGTGAAAAATAGGCAATATAAGTGTCAGGGTTAGAATAAAGGTTATCCATGACAGGTGGCTGTGGCCCAGGTGCTAGAGCAGGTTGAACCCCAAGTTGGTTTTTATGGCAGGCAAGCATCTTGCGTGGCAGCCCTATATTTGGTGTGAGTGTGTGTATTCTTATGAAACTTCTACAATCTAAGGCTTTGCTTTAGAATGAATGATAGAATTAGGTTGAGGATTGGGCTCTTAGTTGTGATTGTTATGGTTAAAGTAAGGGGCTGGGAAGTGCATAAAGACAGACAGAAAAACGTGTGTATGGGTCCGACTATTTTTGCGAAGACCAGTTTAGATATCAAAGTGAGGACACTTAAGAAAAGTGAGGACACTGACCAGTCCTCACTCTGTCAAACGCACTTTTTCAGGGCTAAGACTTCGTTTTAGAGTTTATGTTAGAATAAGGTTTAGGATTAGGCAACTTTGTAATGTTTAAAGTTAAAATATGGGGAATGCCTAATGTATAACTTGATGTTCTCACAAACAGAATCATAGAAACATGTGTGCGGATGTGTGTACTTGTACAGTTATCTTTGTGAGGACTGGTGTAGTCTTAGTCAAAGTGAGGACACTTGGCTGGTCCTCACCTCATCATACCTTTTGAGGGTTAACACTTGGTTTTATGTTTAATTTTAGATAAAAGTTGGGGTTAGGTTCTTAGTTGTGAAGGTTACAGTTAGAGTAAGCTACTAGAAAATGCATAATGTCAGTGAACTTCCTCGCAGATAGCAATGCTCAGACGTATCTCTGTGAATGAGAAACACTGAGATTAAAAAGGTTCTTTACGCTGTAAGTGCTGACTATTTAACATTTAAAAGTGACATCAAAGCTTTTATTTGGGGGCTGAGTACAAATATCCTCTTCTAATTAGCAGATCTAATTTACACCATACAATTTTCACACAAACAGCAAAATGCAGGGCAGCCATTAAAAATAGCCAGGGGAACTCATTATTCAGTCCAGTCATGCAAATGTGTAATGAGTATTCATTGTTTTAAAAATAATAAGCTGAATTAATATTGACAATCCATTTCAGTTTTTGTGTGAGCATGCTTCAGGTTTTACTGACCTTCTGATCATGTAGCTGTCTGGCAGCTACATCAGCTACTGAACAGTCTCTGAAAGGGAACTGTTACTTTACTTTCAGAGGAAAGTTTCTCAATACGCCATTACCACAAGGTAATAACCTTTTCAAGAGAGAACTCAAAACACAGATGGAGTTTCAGGCCTCGTCCACACGTACGAAAACGGTCTTTTCCCTCTCCGTTTTCGAGGGCATCGTTTCAAGAAATATCCGCGTCCACACAGGTCCGTTTCAGCACGACCGAAAACGCTACTTCATATTCCAGGCCTATAGGTGGCGATGTTTCAGTTTCAGAAATTCACCAAAAACGGAGAGGAAGAGGCGGAGCATGCGCACAAATCTTGAGCGCTGTTTACAAATCGCCTTTTTTTGCTCAGCGTGGTGGCACAGGAGCATGATAATTTGCCCTAGTAACCCTAATAGGCTCAATATCTTCTCCAGCATGAAAACTAGCATGTAGTCCGCCATTGTTGTTGATGTTGTTACGAGACGTCTCGCGGGATGTGGAAGGCTGCTCGGGAGTGTGGCGATGACGTCATCGTTTCCACATAGAAACGCAAGAGCTGCGTTTGCGAATTTCTCCACCCTGGGACCCGTTTTCAGAAAAGTGCGTTTTAGGGCTATGCGTTTACAGGATACGTGTGGACGATCGGCCAAAACGATGAAAAATTTATGCGTTTCAGCGTTTTTGCGTTTCCGTGTGGACGGCCCCTCAAGGTTCTTCTTCTTCTTCTTTTTTTTTTTTTTTACAATTGGATTTCAATTCAAGAGAAATTTCAAACGCTCTGCTGAAGAATGCAAGGACTTTGCTAGCCCTTCTCTGTAATATAAATACATTTGACAGACACTGTATTTCCAATGCAGTCATTGTATCAGTTTTCTGGATAAGTATTTCTAAGTATTTCCCATCCTTTAAAGAGCTTAAGCTGACCCACAGTACATACTGTATAGTACACTTTGTAAGTATGCCGTGCCATGATTCAGCTTAAATCCCTTGAGCCAGAGTAAAGACACCATTAGCTGTCTTTTTTAAAAAAATCCATTGCAAATCATAATTTTATGCTTTGCAGCCTGTTAGCTCGGGCATAGTTATCAATAATGCATGTCACTTGTGAGGAGATAGAAATATGCATTATTTAGTCATCTGCTTGTCTTGGTACACATGACCTGTGTCTGTTGGCTGTTTACACCTCAGTTCATGCATGTTTTATTACCACTGATCTCACTTTTCTAGATAACGTTAAGCTTATCTTGTTGTGGTTGTATACCATACGCTAGAAGGGCTAACTCTACAGCTACTCATGTCCTAAAAAATGCTGCAAACCCTTAAAGTCATCTGATTCTATATGCAGCTGTCTAGGTGTAACCTTTGAACATGCTGCATCACATATTTGTCTTACCTGTCACTACCAGTAAATGTATTTGAGCACGTATTTGTTGAAAAGGTTTTTCTTTTGAGATGATTGTGCCCAGAGCTGTTTGTGCAGAGCCCTGACAGCTAGTTTCAGTGGCTGACTCACACGGGCATCATAAAAACTCACCGGCAAGCTTCATGTCATCATCACTATCATCATCATCATCATCATCATCATCATCATCATCATCACCATGACTATCACTTGCTCTTCTGAAACCTGGATGATATAAAGAAGTTGTTACTCACTCAAATGTTTTACCACTCAGGGTTTTACCACTCAATTATAATTACCTGAAACCACACAAAAATTAAAACCATGCGTGACACAACATTTTAAATTGAATAATTTTAACATTAATTAACATTTAATATTAATACTGAGAATAAGAAAAAGTTAACTAGACTCAACAAAATTACTCTGGAAACTAACTGAAAACAAATTAATTAAAGCCAAATTGAAAATAAAAACTAATAAATAACGATTGACCTCAGATTGATCCACTCAACATGTCTAGCAATTCTATTCGAAGGCCACGGAAAACATACATATATGATATTTACTGTTTTCCTTTGCAGCATTTAAGCAAGGAGCAGAATCTCTTGACTGAGCAAAGATACACTGATGAAAAGTGTTTTCTTCATTCCTGACTGCTGAAATCAGCTGTGACAGTTTGGACCTGCCTGCCAAGCAGCAGTGTCCCGCCTGCCTATGTGGCGTACTCCCATGCCCCAGCTGTCAGCTGCACTCAGTCACTGTACCGATAATGAAGCAACTTTGGCCGAGCTATCCCTTACTACAGCGTACTGTGTGTCCTCACCTGAGCAAATCCTAATCACAGCTACATTGGTTCGTGTTTCGGTCACCACATGACTTATGCATAGTGACATTATTTGTCCTAGAATTCCTGCAGAAATATTATGTTTCTTTTTTATATGAGGTTGAACAGTGTTACAGTGTTCTATAAGAAATCTGATCACGGGAGCACTGAGTTTGCAGACTACACTGTCTACATCCACTACGTACAATAGGTCAGGTTTGATTTGCCAGCTGAGCAAAGTGTCCCGTGTTTTAGATCTGATGCCGTACCTTGGGAATTCATGCCTAATGGTGCACCTCTTGGTTCTGTCACAGCACATGAAAGTAAGCCAGAGTGCTGTATAATAAAACCTCTACAGGGTCATGACTTATTGAGCCTCCTCAAATTGCTTCTCACGGTGCTGCAAGCTCTTCCTCCCTCAGGCTTGGCTCCATTATCGCCCTGCTCTGTCTGCAGGTGCTCTACGGTCACATCGCCGACTTCCTCCATTTAAGTTACACCGCAGCTTAGCTTTAAAGAAAACTACCTCCCTGCATGCTGCTGATAATCTCAAAAGAGAGACCGGCCAGAACCGAGAAATCAGCAAATGCAGACATAATAAGAGTAATAACAAAATGCCATTTTGGAAAAGTAAATATATAAGATTCAAGTAAATTACTAACCGTACTTTCCTAGTGGCAGTCGTGCTTATATGATTGAGAATAATTACCCTCATTTATGACTTTTCCATTAAAAGTATCATATTTTATAAAAGACAGATTCCTTAAATGGGAAACTTTGGTGAGCAAAGATAAGCAGTTGCATTGACAGAACAGATCTATCACATAGCAGAGGAGATGAAGGGAGACGGCTGGAGGGGGAAGTAGAAGAGAGTTGAAGCAAATGAGTCAGAAAAGCAAATTACTTAAAATGTTATTTCTGTGCGAATGATGTTATCTAAGCACACAAAAAAACAGTGTCAATCACTCTATGTCAAAATCATCCACTCCACTTCACAAGCCCAGTGTGATTTCTTAGCAACCGAACATGGTGGCATTGGAAAATGTCACTAATATAGCTGTGCTGGTCTCACATATAGTTGATTTAAGAGGAATTGTCACAGAAAATATGGTGCTATGTTATTTTGTGGCTTTATGTGCTATAATAAGTAATCCAGCAATTGATTTTGACTACAGCCACTCTGATAGCATCTTCCTTTCAGGTTTCTTTTGTTCAATTTGAGCTCCAGTCTTCACTTATCGCTACCATGCGGTGCACGTCTTCATGTGTGTGACACCTTTCTCTCCTGTGCTTCAACACTGTAAAGGTCTGCTTCGCAGGTGCAGCTGTGACCACGAAGCGTTGCGGTGGTGTGTGCGAAATGACATCTCAGCCTAGCAGAGGCACACCTTACGACACAACAGCTGTCACAAAGGATCAGCATCCAGCCTGCCACACTCCAGGAGCCGCTTTCGAAAAGACCTCTGCTGTTCTGTTGTCCTCGCTGCTTATTCTTGCAAATGAAAGGTCATCTCCGTCATGTGACCAATAAACTCCCGCCTGTTTGACTGTGTTGGTTTGCATCACCTCAGGTTCACAAACAGTCCCATGAAGCTGATTTTTGTAGATTAACTAAGGTATAATTTTCATAAACTGAGTCATTAAACTCTGTTTCACACTTGTAAAATAATACTTTTCTACAGTGATGCCACAAATGACCCTAGCTCTCTTTAAAATCTAACACAACATTTTAATCAAGTACATGCCATTTAACCTTTAAGTAGCTCTTATTAGAGCAACCAACCACAGCTTGTCTAAAGCACCAGTCATCAAATCAAGCATCTCTGGTATAATTAGCTTATTTATGACTATCATACGTGATGTCACTGCATTTTCATTAGGACTGTGCTGCAGAACCACCCATTTAAAAGACAAAGCCGGGCTATAATATTGCAAATTATCTACACAGCTGCTCGAGTCGCCATATGAAAGGTTTGATCCCGGAGCTTTGCACCTGGCGAGATGCTTTGATCTGTGTCTCTGCTTGTTTTCCGCTCTTTGTAACCATTAAACAGCTCCCTGGTCCCTTTGAGGGAAAATTGATTAGTGATTAAAAGAGAAGGAAAGAGGAGGAGAGGTGTCTCTGTGTCCAAACAGACTCCCAGTTGTGTGGGTGCAGAGAGCAGCTGTACTACAGACAGTATACAGAATATACTTGACCAAAGCCTATAGATCCCTTTATATCCTTGATATCTTTATTATTAACAGGATTCTTGAGCAAACACTCACACAAAAAAATAGTAGATCTGATATAATAATAACTATGTCCAGAGTAGATCAATAGTTGTAAAAAAAAAGCTACCCATGTTCATGGCACTGAAAGAGATAAGCTGCAAGTGACATTTCTTTAGAGAAATTAGAAGATATTTATATTTATATAATATAATAATGTATGCAGTATATCTGCAGGATAAAAGGTGATATGATGTGTACTTCTATGAAAGTAAATAACATTGACCGTCTTGTGACAATTCAGTGTTCTACTGCGAAACCTTTAGACCTGGCATTCATGTGGATGTTACTTAGACATGTACCACCCACCTAGACCAGACCAGGCACCACCAGCCAATAGCAATGACACTCCTTGATGGCAGCAGCCATCCCCAGCAGGATGCAGCCTGACACAGCCACACACACCAAAACAGTTTAGGAAGCAACTCAATAAACATGAAAAACAGCACAAGGTGTTGACCTGGCCTCCGAATTTCTTAGATCCCAAACTGATCAAGTACCTGTGGGATGCACTGGAACGAGCCTGATCCACAGAGGCCCCTCCCCTCAACCCATAGGACCCAAAGACCACTAACAACATTCTGTTGCCAGACACCACAGGACGCCCTCAGAAGGCCCATGTCCATTCACACCTACACAGTATTAGGAAGGTGGTCATAATGTTATGCCTGATCGGTATAGAAGTTATAGAAGCATCATACAGTGCATTGATTCACAGGATCGATGGAGTCATTACCGGACTTTATTGTACTGTCAGTTGATGAAATATTATAATATGTCTAATCAGTTCAGTTTGCCATATATAGGTGACAGGACTGAAGTTCTAGACACATCTCAAGCATTATTCAAGCACACATGATGCCCATGACCGCAATTTGCTTGTGTGAATAAAGTGATAATTGGAAGATCTATGTTTTCTCTTGCTTTTAATATTTCTAAAATCTTGTTTTAACTCTGTAATTATGGGGTATTCTGCATAAATTGATTATTTTGTTTGTTTAAAAACACATCTGCATGACCATGCAACCATCCAGATGTTTTCAAGTACTCTAAGTAAAGAACTACTACATACAGTAGACACATATGCATGTTGAAAGTGGGAATAAATAATCAAAAACACTGCGACTGTTTTGATCGCGCCAGATGAATTGTTACACGCAATCATCTAAGGGCCTGTTCAGATCTTGCATCAAGATACGATCTGGGCTATCCAATCGCAAGTGGCCAGCTCTAGGTCCGTGTGTTCAGACCTGGCAATAACATTGCCTACAACCATTCACACTCACACTTATGGCCAATTTAGAATCACCAGTTAACCTAACAAGGTTAAACACAAACATAAAACACGCTCATGACTGCCTGCAGTTTGTCACAGAAAGCTTACTGCCTGCACCTCTGTGGATCAGCTGTAGGCACATAACTTGGAGCTGGGCAAGATGTTTTTTCCAGCTGCCTGGCATCTTGATGAGTTAAGTATGGTCATTATGGACAAGAAGAACATACAGTACATACTGTATTGAACCAAAAGTTGTCTTCTAATTTGACAGTCACATAGCCTCAGTCAGATAGTCTCTGGTTAGCATATATCATTTTTTTTTTTTGTACTTTGGGCAGAAATGAAAAATAGAGAAAAATATTTCCACACTTCAAAATAAGATGGAACAGCACATCCAGAACTGGCATAAACCTGTCAGATCTATGAATGTGAGGCAGCTCTACCGTGGACATATTTATAAAGTGTGGAAATAAAGATGTTTAGTGTGCTATCAGCTTGCCACGTGCCTGCTCCTGTTAGGGAGGTGCAAAAGCATCATAGCTGTCATTAATCCACGCCCAGCGGTTGCAGCTGATCTCAGAAACTCCAGCTGGTGTCCCTGACTCAGACGCTCACCTCTGCCCCTCCAACAGTTGCAGCAGTGATCATATCCCTCAAAAATGCCTCAGGGCTTCACCTGACTGATGGTGCTTTACGCTACACCTATCTTTATACGTTCACCTGTCAATCGGACTTGCTCTGGTGCCTGACATGGAGAGTCTGTCTTGTCCGACTCCCTTTCAGACCTTTTACAGTCTAGGCTGCAGCTTGTATTAGCATGTTGACAGCTGTAGGACGTGCATGAAATTCTCATTTCTTGGCGCGCCATGAATGTTCATTATTGTTATGTCACAATTAAGAATTTGATAGACAAATTGACTTTGCATCCTTAGTTTTCTATCCTTTATTTTACCATGTAAAAGCCTAATTAAGTTTAAAATCTGTTTTTCAGGAAAGAAGCAAACTGCTCCTAGAAGACAAACAGACAAATACAACTGTATACACTACAAAGGAGTGAACACAATCTAAGTCTATACACATGAATTGCAATGCTTCGTCACCTGCTTATGCCACGCCCACACATTCATTCCAGCAGTTTTCATTTATGAGACAGAATTCAAATCAATGCGTATGAATCCATGGGACTTTCCACTGCAGACCAAAGCCTGTCACGTGTGCCGCTCCACTCAGGGCAGACAGGAACACTCATGTTCCACCAATACGCCAAATTGATAACAACACAATAGAGTCTGTCACTTACACTGGCACACATCGGCAGCCAGCACACGAAGCTCACCAGGTTAGGCCAGTTCAACACAAAATCCCTCAGCTGACAGCCAGTAGAGGCTGATCAGGTCCCTGCTGGAGCGACCCAAGGGCGGAGAGAGAGAGTAGTGCTCTGCTGCCCCCCGCTTTCATCGTGCAGTGCATCATCAGAGCATCCCAAAAAAAACAGGCAGCATCTGAGGAGGAGGAGGTGGGGGGGCCGCTCTTTGTCATATGTCAGACATGGGCATTACTTTGTCTGGTTATTTGAAAGATTATTGGAGAAGTAAATTGGTTTCCAAGGGTTTCTCTTGCTAAAAATAGCTCAGACAGTGTGATGCCATGTTGGGTTATTTTTGCACAGTGATGTGCAGAGAGCAATGTGGCACAAAATGGATGGAACTGAATCGAAATGAACTGATAATACTGCCGGCTCCTTTAATCTTCTCTGACCCGAGAAGATAGTGGGACAAAGCAGTGGCTGTGGAAGACTACCGAAATGCATTTCTTCTCAGACATGACACTGCACATGTATTTTCAGGATTAATGCCCTCTGACAGCTAAGTGACAGCAGTCATCCTTGAAGCCCTGCAGCAATGGGCATATAGGGTTAGTGAACTTCAAGAATACAAGCGACACACATACAGCGCAGACTTATATGCACGCAGACACAAGTCTTAGGAGGGGACGGCTGTGGAAAAAAAATAAATAAATTCTGGAAGTGTATGACAAGCTGTCGTACACCGTACTTTTTCTGCTGGTCAGCTACTGATGGATGAAAGCCCTGAAAACTATAAGTGACATTTAGAAAACCAAAATGAAATAACAGGACACATCCGCAGCTGCCGGATTTCTCAGGCAGACAGGTTTGAAGTGTACTGTACTGAGTGTGAGAACTTCAAAAGGAAAGGAAAAGGAGATCTCACTTTCTCTGCATCTTTGTCTATTTGTGGTTTTTAATGCTCTCCAATGCTCCTCTCTACCTTTTTTCCATCCCTGTGTGTCCCTCTATTTCCTCTCTCTCTCTGGGGTCCTCAGTGTCCCTCTGCTTGCTTTCAGCCTGCATTTTGGTGACAGCAATGTCAAAACACATCAGCTGTACTCCGAGCAGAGCAGGTTTCAGTGCCACGAGGCTCCACAACCTGGCTCTGTAAATGTAAATCTCTCACAGGGGCTGCAGACACCCTCATCTTTCCCTAAAACCACAACGCTAAAGCTGCTCCCGCGCCCAGCGAAATAAATACATTGTTTCTGTAATCACTGCCTGACAGACTGCTCCAGGCTAGAAGGAACATAAATTGAACTCTAATAATACCTGCAAATATAATAATATAGTCTACCGTAGAATAATAGCACGGATAAAAACGCACATAGCAACAAGACTCATGGAGACAAAAACAGGGAGAAATGGAAAGGATAAATATAAGCTCTATAAGAAGCAGGTTCCGCTGATTAACATGTGAGGTCTGCAATTAACGGGCATTGTTCTTTCATTCATCTGATCAAAAACGAGAAGTGCACGCTGCTGTTGAGTGTTTCCATGCGGGTTAGCCTCATAATCCCACTTGATTTTGTGGTATCCAATTTCAGAGGCTCCTCTGCGGGTACAGCTCTAATGGAGATCTATGAGAAGAAAGACAGGACAACTGCAGCTTAAAAAAAGTGCAAATGACATCATGAGGATGAATATAGAAACTGCAGATTCCACATCGGTCTGTAAAAACACAACCTTCATTTTAGACACAGTGCTGTGGGGTGCAGACACTGAAGATGCTGGTGTAAGATTAAGTAAGCCCCATTCAATCAACAACAGCTCACTGCACGTTATCTGAGATAATCATATCCTAATAAATTTACTATCTACTAGCATTAATTAAGCAAGAGCTTAATTAATTCCCTTTCTTTAAACCTGCAAAGACCTAACATTAATTAATAATTTTATATTAGCAATAGCAAGATTTAGGATTGGAATCTGAGTCACCAAACAGGTGGTTGGGGTGGATGATGGGCATGCAAAGCACTGGACACGCCGGAGACTGGGCTTTACATCCAGACTTATAGTTAGGTTTATGCAACCTAAAAAGCACAGGTTAAGCTTATGAAAATATTATGTAATAAACACATTGACATATTGCGTATTAAATCAGGCAACAATCTTTCTCCAGACAAACATGATCATCTAAACATGATTATAACATATATGAATAATGCTGTAGTAAATGGCAATGAATGTGGTACTTTAAGATCACATATTATGACTGAAAAAAAAACACAGTGATAGCTACTTTAATCAACATATTGCACTGCCAGTGAAATATGCTGATTAAAGTGGCGATCTTCAAGACTTTCATTTAAATGAAGACGATAGATAATGAGCTCATGGTGAAGTATTGCAACATACTGCAAAACTTTCAGCAGCGTCCATTTAGTACTCACGTTATCTTGAACTGAGGGTCCGTGGCAACATTTGCCGGAAAATGTTGTATTAAGTTACTGCTAATGTGACCAGATATCTGGACATGAACGCATTATGCTAAATCATCATCGGATGATAGCCGATGGGTTTCAGAGATTGCTGCTAATGCAAAGTGAACATTTCCTACTGCTGAGGCTTTACGGCATTTAAATGGGAAAATCCATTTCTTCAAGACAGGGCAGCTGCAGTGAGCTGTTGGAAGAAGAGCTGAACATGGCAGGCTGCACACGTTTTAGCAAGGTAGACCTTTCACTGTGTCCTGGTGTGAACAGGCTCGTACCTTGTGCAGCATAAAATCAGATTACAGGTACTGACAAAACAACAATTTGTATTATTGTCCCCAGTATTCTGAAAAAAACGCATTGGCTGTTACCACCAGTAACTACAGGTGTCGCCAGCTCAACCAGGGCTGAAATGTTCAAGAAAGCTAAAATATTTAAAACATTTTAAAATGTATATAGTAAAATTATAACATTATCGCATTCCTTGTGCACACTCTCTCTATTCTCTATCCATTACTCGACAAACTCTGCTTGACATCCCTCCTCCATTGACAGCTGCACTCTGAGCATCAGGTCTGTCTACAAACTGATTATCAGACCAGTAGGAAATCTCTGTCCATGTACTGTCTAGTCCAGAAAGTCATGCTGTATAGATGGACATGCTCCCATTTCTTCACGGGGATGCCGTAGATAGCTGTGAGCAGTATGCTGCGTTTTCCTCGAAAGACGTGGAGGAGGGGGGGGTGACATGCTGCATGGGCCTGACAACTGTCACATTACATTACCCGTTGAATGCAGGCTCTGATTACTGGCAGGTTGGACAGATTTGACAGAAGGCAAGTGACACTTTAAGATCCATGTTTGAGTCGCCAGGACACTGGAATGGAATCTGAGGGACGCTTGGTACATATTCAGCTGCGGCCTGCGTTTCTTCTTAACTTTGTTTTCCCCTGGTCAAAGAATCACCATGCAGAGACAACAAATTGCTGTTCAAAGGACTGTTCTTTCCTTTGCAGCCCTTTATAACTGAATTAATGTCTCCAGCTCCTGACCTTTACTTCCATGTCCAGGGCTGGAGATAATAGGCATCACATCCTTCAAAGATTCTTATTATGGAAATGAGCGCGTGAGTGGGCCTGCAGATTTAATAAGCGACTCTAACAAGGAGCAGCTGCCACTCAAACAATAACACCACAATTACTGGTAAATTTCACTCAGTACTCAAGGTAAATGACTGCAGTGTGCATGATCATCTTTCAGTGAATGCTGAATTAGTGAAGGTGATTATATGTGTGAATATAATGCACGATAATCAATTAATGTCATCATCATTTACATAGGGGCATGCATGGCATAAAAATAATGGACATGTCCAGTTGACATCAATTTTAGATCATAATGGCAAGAGGAAAATATCGAAGAGGCTCTGCAAAATGGTGTATTATATGTAAAAAGGATCTTATCGTTAACAGTGAGCACGCGAAAGGGATATCTCTAGATAGGAAAGACATAGCTAAGAAACAAAATGAAACCTGTTCTGCAGGCCATCAAGAAGACCAGCGGGATCTATTTGTGACAGTAACGACACAATAGGCTACACAAATCCCCAGACGGTTATAATTACTAATCATGTTCAAACAAGGCACCAATCACTGAGATCAAGTCAGTGAAGCAGTCTTTATTTTTCTCTCATGCAGCTGTCAGCTTTGCTCCTGCGTTACCTGTTTCGCACAATTGTTTCATGCGTTGATTGATTTCTCCAGCTCCTCCTGTAATAGCTTCTTATTATCATACTTATTAAAGCATCTGCTGCTCTGCGAACGTCTCAGTCATATGTGTTAGTTTTGTGTAACACAGAAAAGTTAATGATTTTAAGTGGACCCTGCAACACTGTGAGTTAGTTTAACGTTTTGCGAAAAGGCATTCCTTGGCAACGTTGATGCTTCGAGCTTAATGGGCTAGATGTTGACACACTAACATGCTTGCAAAGACAATGCTAAATTCTCAGGTTTTGCAGTTAGTTTAGCATGTTAGCATGCTAACATTTGCTACAACACATTGTAGGTAAGAACTTAGTCCGATTAGTTTGTTCTGATCAGATGCTCAGTTTGATTTTGGTCCTAAATGTACAGTTTGGACAAAGACATTTTCATTACACCATAACCCACTCGCTCTTCATCGCTGCCACTGACTAAACACTGGAGATTTCCTTCAAATTAGGGTTTCAGATTAAGCAGAGTTTAGAAGTTATTTTCCCTTGCTACCTTTGAATGGAAGAAGCCGCAAGCTCCACATGAACGGCCTTTGCATTTCCTTGCTAACCTGTTAGCCTCTGTAGCTTCTAGACGGCAAAGGCAAGTTCTCACCACTTACAGCTGATGTTACCATTTGATATCAGAAGATTTGTTGCACATTTCGTGTGAATGACTTCTCATGTCATAACCAAAAGCTCAAGAGTTACATTCGAAGGCAGTAGTTGAGCATTTTTATCTTTGAAACTGAATTGTTATCGTTCAGCCGGCAAATATAGATAATAAAGTAGCTTGCAGCCCATAGACATAAAGCATCATCAAAGAATAGTTGATAACCTTTCTCCGGGTAACTCTGATCACAGGTCTATTTTACCTGCTGTGCGACACATAATATACTGCAAGTCAGCCAGTTTGTGAGTGATTCAGAGTCATCCAAATAAATGAGAGCTTGGGGAAAGGGGTCCAGCGGGAGACATTTTATTGTTTCTCTAAATTGGCTGCTTTAAAAGGATCATCTCCATCAGTGGTTTTCCTGGCACCCGCATTTCATTCCCCCCATTTCAAAGAATCTCTGAAATATCCCCTGAATCTTGTGGTGTGTTTCCACCTTAATTCACATCAGTGATCACAAGCAACATGAGAGTGAGTTGAGGGCTTTCATCTGTGCTCTGAGATTGGAGGAGCGCCACTACAGCGACATTTAGGCATCTGTTACCCAAACAATTAAACACTTCCCCGCTGAGAAACGGCACAATTTTGTAACAGTCTACAGAAAACAGAGGACAATATTTAATGGTGTTGATGCTCTCCATTTAAATTCAAGTGTAATAATGATAGATTTGATTAGCGACCACTGAAACAGAGCCTGAGGGTCTATCAGTCTGCATCAAATTGGAATTGCATTTAAAAAGATAGAATACCAAAAGTTACCTCTTTAAATACCACTTGACCCAGTGAAGCAAGATTGATATGGCTAAGGGCAGTGAAAAACAACCCAGCAATGCTCTTTTAATTAAACGCCTGTCTCAAGTCTGACAGGACAGAACGGAGGAATCAGAGCCTCAGAGAAACAGCACAAAAGGACTGCTCCATGTGTGAAGTCAATAGGATTGCACCAGCCTAAATGAGAGGCAGCAGAGAGATGGCTTCTGCCCAACTGTTTCCTGGAGATAAGGGGGGGGGGGACAGACCATTTGGGTTGGAGCAAATTAAATAAGTCAGGCAAACAGAGAATGACAGTTTAACATGATATCTAATTAACAATCAGGGATTGCCAGATGCAGACACATTCAGAAGTGTCCGATTTGGCTGAAATGCAGCCTTGAGGAATTGTAAAATTCCCCACATCGTTAGCAGCTTCTTCCCTCACGTCACAGTGAAAATGTATTACTGTTTATCTTAAAGCCTGAAAATTGCACAAGATTCAGATGATATACTAGTTTACATAAACTGGCCTGTATATGTATTATGAGAAGTGCAAACAGCAACATGAGTTCAAGTCACGGCATCCTTTAATGTTTAAGAGAAAAGCATTAATACAACATTCGCTTAATGCATTGGTTATTATTCATTAGCTATGTAACAAGAACATTCTTTAAGTGCCCTATTTAATAAGTACCATGTAAAACTAAATAAATAATAGTCCGTGCTGAAATTAGAATGTGAAAATATATGACTGCCTTCATTATTCATTGAATAATTGTGATCACTATGTGGTGACAAACTAGTTTGCAGGTTGGAGTAATTATGGAAACAAATCTCAGCATCGAGAGCGCCGCACAGACCAACGCAAGATCAGTTCATCACATCCCAGTGACAGCTCAAGGCAGCGATCTTATGAAATATCAAATGTGTCACCAAGTTAAAGTGGCGGAAGATTTTAAACAGCCCACGAGCTTCAGAAACGATGTCATTATTTTTTTGCCTGGGCTCTCGGTCTCCATCAGTTTTTTTTTTTTTTTTTTTTTCCCACCATTTGGTTGATGTGCGAGTGAAGCCCGCATACTCATTATGGATTTGGAGCAGGTGCTTTTAGCTAACTGAATATTATAATGCCGTGTCAAATAATATATAATGCGTCTGCCTGACACTCAGGTCTCAGGGGTAACAGGGAGTCTTTGAAATTGACTATTCAGTGTAGGTTTGGAAAGAAGTAAAAAACTCCACATAAATAAATTCTGAAAGTCTAATCAAGTAGAAGGTATAAATAATATATACATATAAATTTCACATGAGCGAAAGGTGATGTGGGAAATACATTTCTAGTCCGCTGTTACGATTTGCAAAGGTATGTCTAAGATAATGGCACATCAATAAATATAAGTGACACTTTAATTAAATTGTTACAAAGAGTTTTAAATAGGTTTTGACAGATTTATTATCCTTTTGTAACATGTAAAATGTCATTTATTATTCCTCTTACCATTTGATCCGGTTAAATCTGACCAGGGAGCGATCTGAATCTTGATATAAATGTCAACCAGTCAGAGTTTTCCACAATGTCATTTAAAAACTTTAAATTCTAAAAGAGAAATAAAAAAGTCCTTAAATTTAAATAAAATAAGTAAAATAATATTGAATATATCAATAAAAATGAGTGTGATTATTATTGTTATTACATATGAGGGTAGCTTAATAAGATGCTTATTTTAACAACAATATAATTTATTATCATATTTGCGCCATTTCCTAATTAGCACTGAACACTAAGTACGATCGAACCTGGTGGGAATTTCGCCGGGTTTGCAGCATCGGTTTCTGCAGAGTTTCTACTTTTAGATCACTCTTTGACACAGACAAGTGGCTTTGAGGTGAGATGATTTTGTCACACATTCTGCTTCCAAGGTCGGGACATGACATCATTTCCATGCTCAAAGGGATGACATATGCTCTCCTGATATTCTTGTCAGAGTCTCCTCTGGTGCTAACACATTCGGTGACAATTCACAAAAAAAATGATTTTAGAAAATCAGTGTTGCTGTACCATTCATTCTGAATGTAACATTAACGAGCAGGGCCTTTCCTGTATATGTCAAACGAATGCAGAAAACCTATTCAAATCAGGCCAACTTCTCACAATAAAACTTCAAAACAAAATGTTCTGCTCCCTTGTGGCCTGAGTGGTCAGTCTTGCATATCTAATTGGTATTGCCAGATGTTTTGAAGCATTCCAGAGCGTCACAGAATCAGTCCTGTTGCATAACAGATGTCAAATGGTTCCTCTAAATGAGCAATTTTGGGGGGTGTTTATCTCCCGTTCTCAAGTATTGTGGGATTCAGCAAGGTGCGGTGAACCTGCCACGGCTGCCCCATTTTACAGCACACTACCCACAGCGGGCCCCCTCTGGGATCTGTGTCTCATTCCACACCTGATGTTGGTTACCCATCTGATCTCAGCAGTCTCCCAAAACAGCCATGCTCAGTTTCACAAACAGATGTCACATCAGGCATACAGATAGCTCTAGTTGGGGATCTTTTTCTTCTCGTTGTTTGGACGGGACAAGTGACACGCATTTGGATTGAAAAAGTTTAGCGAGAATCATTATCTCCATGGAGCCACTCTGTCTGATTGACAAGCAGGATATTAATAACAGACAAATGAGCACTGTAACAGCTAATTGACCACTCATTCATGTCCTGAACACAATGTTCTGTGAAGAGAGGAGGGACTATATGACGGCAATTACATTGAGCAGTGGAAGTCAATGTGCTTATCGATTCTGTGTATTTTTCTCTTCCTTTGGGTAAGAAAGTCCCGTGCTGTTCCTTGGAGATAGGACTAATGTTAGATGGTTCCAAATGAGCTGCTCTCTTGAAAGCATCCTGTATTTCAAAGTAATCTCGCTGGAGCAGTGTGGAGAGTGTGGTTAAAAGCCATATCTGATCCAGAGATTACACCGTAACCCACTCGCTCTTCATCGAGATAAGCTGAAAAAATCCTGTGGCTGAAACATTCATCCTGCGTTTCGAGCACAAGTTCACATGACTATTAGTATATGCGACGCCGCACTCACTCGGAGGAGAACTTGTGTTTTAATTAAACCTGTGGCACTTAGCACAAAGCTGTTATATATGCCTGCATGATGCATACATTTAAGTAAAGTGGTTCTTATGTAAAATGGAAGGGCTGAAATGATTTGGAATGATTTAAAAAGCGGAAGGAATGAACTCATGAGCTTTTGTCGCCATCGTGTTGTTGATTATATGGTTTATTCCTTTCTATACACACACAATTTCTTGCATTTATGTGAAAACATTTTCTAAAGTTTTAACTCCTCGTTACGTTCAACACTAAGTCACTTATGCTGTTGTATATTCCACAAGAACAAATGCCCGTAAGAAAAATGTACCTTTACAAGAAGGAAATGTTCCTTTTTTGAAAATAGTACATTTTAAAAAAAGCTTCACCAGTGTAATGATTCAATGAGAATTTGAGCTTTCTAAATCGCCTCAAATATTAACAGCTACGTTCAGATATAGCACCACTTGTTCCAAGCGATTTTCCAGCCACCGTGCACAGATGATAAACCCTGGACTGGTGCAATAATGAAAACACATAGCGGCGACAAAATATTCTGCAGGAAATTTGAAACAAGGGACACGGAGCATGGAGGCACATTTTGAAGACTGCTATTACACATAAATCCTCTGACATCCTCTCTGTGCTCCCACTGCTCGTGCCCCCTTTTCTCCAGCCATTTCCTCTCATTACAGACCACAGACGCAGCAGCACCGAGCGAGTGCCCACAGCTGGACATCAGTCCTCAAATGAAAACAACTCGCCACCTTTTTTCCTAAATCAGATGCATCAAGCGAGAAGCTACTTTTTATGCCACGTGCTTGAATGGAGCCAGACGAAAATACAGCACATACAGAATAATTGAAGACATCTTCAGTATCTAAAGATTTAGATTTTATGTTCCAAATTATGTTCCAAATGCATTTCACACATGTAAGAACCAATGTTTATGCATGTCTGATATTTGATAAAATCTTTGTTCTTGCTGATGCACTGAGATAGGGTAATGTTTGGGGCTGCTACATCATGCCTTTCACTACTGGGCTAGTAACAAATCATCTCCCTTCTTATAACTCTTCTTCTCTAAACAAAGAAATAACTAAGATATTTTTAAAGGACCAGTATGTAGATATGAGTGACATCTATTGGTCAAGCTGCAGATTGCAACCAACTGAATACCCTTCCCTTTTCAAGTGTATGGGAGATAAAAGCTGATTTGATTTCATTCATCAGGTTAAAAGAAGCCGTCGTGGTTGACACTTTAACTTAAAAAAACATGGATTGTCCTCTCTAGAGTCGGTGTTTGGTTTGTCCATTTTGGCTATAGGAACATGGTGGCAAAATGACCAGCTCTATTGAAGATATGAAGATTTCATTCCAAGATTGCAAAAATAAAAACAAACAAACAAAAAAACAGCTGATACACTCTGAAAATATAATTATGAGTACTATATTCCATTTATGCTACCAGAGCCCCCTAAATCCAACATACTGGCCCTTTAACTAAGTGGTAATAGGCAGTTTACTCGTCTGTCAGTAATCTGACCATAAAAAAGGGCTATCCATATATTTTATAGCCCCTTCACGATAGCTGTATTTCCCTGCTTCCAATTTTTCTGCTTTCACATTGCTGAGTGCCAGTGGCAGATTTTAAATGACATTCTACATTTTTCAGTGCAAAGCAACAAGACTGCACTTCACTTGAAAGTTTATGAAGTACGTGATCTTCTAAAAGTGAAAAACTAGGGGTTGTAAGGGATGATGGTGAGCAACAACAAGTGCTTTTGACACAAGTGACACAACTGCCGTAAAAAGCCCGGCCGGTTCGTTTTCTAACAGATGACAGAGCATCAGAGTACCCTTAGCCCGCAGAAGACAAAACAAAGTGCTGAGCATTGTGTCAGGTTTAGCAGGCATATTCATATCTGAGACTAAGAATCTTTCTAGTTGCTCTGCAGACAAATTGTTTCGGAGATTTTCCAAAGTGCACAACGTGTAAAATTAATGCAAAATATAGGGTTGGACATTTACTGTGACATTCAGCAGCCGTGTCGTGAGACTTTTTTCTGCTTTGCTCCGACGTCATACTTTGTGTCAACTCCATCCGAGAAAGCACGAAATGTAACTGTGTAGGTGGAGGGGCAACGCAAATGGGGAAGTACAGTAGACCATTTGACCTAAAAAAATCTATGAAATCAGCAACTCTTTCAAAAGGCGAGACTGTGAATAGCTGGTACTCAGCAATCAACAGCTTTGTGTGTTGTGAGTGATAATTGCAAACCAGTGAGGACTGTTACCAAAAATAGTCTTTCCTGCTATAAATTTCGTCTGCAGAGCAGACGCTGAATGAAAATAAGGCTCACATTTTTTCATGTTTGGCTTGAAGCATGTAAAGTTACAGATAAATCAGAATTTGTGTGCAGCAGAATGCGGTAAATGTCAAAATGTTTGATTTGTGGTATGGACTCAGAGGTCGTGCTCTCACTGATCATCTGGCATAGAGGTCAATAATCACCCATAGGATAAAAATGCTTTTAGACAAAACATGTTACCCTCAAGCAACAAAAACAAAATGTACTGCAAAATCAGAGAGCCTTAGAAGAGAACATGATAAGGTGGAGTTGTGCACACAGAAAGCATTTATAAAGAAAGTTTCATGCATCATAAAAAAAGCATGACTATTCATTTTGAAACCCAAATTGTCTTTGAGTTGAAAAACAACTCTGCTGAGAAAAAATAAAAACATCTAAACAAAGCTGGTCCGCCTCCTTTATTTTTCGAGGGGAAATTGAAAAGCATGCTGGAAATGTAATCCTGTGCTTTGTTGATAGTTAATGTGACCATGGTCGACAGGAAGCCAATTTCCAGATGAGAGAAGAGTGCCTGTAAGGCAGGTCAGCAGCATGCTGGACTCAAAACTCACTGGGTAAAATGGCTGGAGGCAAACATTGACCACCTCATATATTGTGAATCAATCACACAAACACACGAGAATGAGGGACTGGCAAACAGTGTTGCGATCTATAAATAGAACACTGTCGCACATGGATGTACTGTATTTGGAGAAAGGGAACCAGAAATGTTTTAGCATTTGATCGACATCTTCAAGCAAATTTATGATCAATAAAATCTGACCGTGACATAAAAAAAAAAGAATGCAAACCCCAAGAAGTAATATTTGATCGGTGGAAGGCATCTTATATTGATACCTGTTAGAAAAATCTATTTTTTTTTAACTAGAGGTCCAGGAGAGGTGTCATCTTGAAGTGTCCAGCTGGAGCAGAGCCTCAGTTTTTACTAATTAAAGTTTTTTCTCTTATACTCTATCTATCTATCTATCTATCTATCTATCTATCTATCTATCTATCTATCAATCTATCTATCTATCTATCTATCTATCTATCTATCACCAGTGCTGACTCATGGCTGCTTTGATGTTTATGTTTAGTAATGCACATGACTGGCTCCCGTCATTAGACTGAAGCTCAATCCATCACTGCCCCTCACTGTCACTTTTTTTTTTTTGGCTTGTTAAGTGAATGGATTGGGAATTCTCTTGCACTTGTCAGGAAATGCATCAGAGTTTATTGCAGCCTGGCCTCGAGTACTGAGGGCTCATCTGTTTCCCGTTTCTTTGTTGTATGCTTCACACTGCAACAGCGCTCCAAATATCAGGGACGGGAGCGCTACAGATAAACTGCACGTCGGTAACGTCCAAAATGTTTCTCACGGCATCTCAACAGAACAAGAACAGGAATAAATCAATGTGTTCACTAGACCATCAAACTAATGTTCTGTTTCAGTAATCATCTTAATGTGTGAGCCACTGCTTAAGCTTGTTTTTGCGTGGAACATATATAACTACAATGCAAGAGGAGCAAGACAAGAGCGAAGGACTGCAGCCCTGTGAGTGCCACTTACAGTAAAAGTGTGTAGACTCACCACTTTATAATTTCCACTGTCACAGGGAATCATTCCAGCCTCGTCGAGCCAGGAGAGCCGTGTCACAGAAGCCAATAATTGGAAAATCACAGCCCGTGCTCCAAATGATCCCCAATTCACCAAGGTAATTTTGCTGTGTCTGAACACCGGTTACCCCAGCTTCTGAAATAGGTACCTGCTATAACATCCAAAACAACAGGGGAGAGAATCACTCATTTTAACAGTGTAAGGAATCTGCTGTGTCCTGTGACGCAAGTGGGAAACTGCAGGACTGCAAATAAATGGATTATCTAACACAGAATGTGATTAGGGCCATTCTGTAGTGACATTTAAGAAACACCCCTCATTGCATAAATTCTATTTATGTGTTCATATCCAGTTTCTAAACAATAGATCAGCAGTAATCTAACAAAAACTGTAATATTAAAAACAGAATAATAGTACTGGCCTGATTTGGCCTACAGCACAGTAATGCAGTAATAGAAGTAAGGCCACCCCGTTCTATACAACATACTAATTTATTTATTACCCAGTAAATATTTATTCCAGTGTTTTGCACCAGTTATCACTAAGGCCACAATTGCAATTAGAATTTGACCTACAGTATATGTTTTGTCCTGCTGATGTTTTTGTTCTGCTATTTTCTGCTATTTTATGTGTACATGCAAGTTCCACTTATGTTACATATTTTGTCCAAGATTGGTCTTAAAAATAAGTGTAATGCCATAAATCCTAAACTCTCATTTAAAACCAGCCTTCAGTGTGATCACTGTATGATTTCTGGCCAATACACAAAATAATTTTGGGTGGAGGGAACCTTTGAATGGATTTCATTAAATTGAAATCCAGTCAAAGGATTGTTTGTGTCTTTATTTCTAATCTTGAAACATTAAAAATAAATAACAAATTCTTGCATTTATGGATGTTATTTTCTATTGCCATATTTTAACTGCACAACTGATTTAGTTTTTAGCATAGTGTATTTATGATCAGGCAGCATCTGCCTTTGTATTTAACTTTTTGAAATTTGTCTGATTTCTAGTAGGCTATCTATGTGTGTGTCTTTTATATTTGTAAAGAAATCATTCTTGCACCTACCGTTGCCATCAAGCCATTGCAATATTTTAACAACGGTGTTATTTAAAAGTTGTTTTATTTGCTGGCAGCACCAGGTTTTGTATTTTATTTCATCAGTGCATTTTCTTTTACTCAGGTGAAACAGACTAAAGTACTGAAACTGAGAAGATTAACTTAAGTTAAAGTTCACTTACTTGCTTTTTTGAATCGCAGTCTTCTTCAGTAAAAGGAGCGGGTTCATTTAGCTTGCGCATTTGTGCGCATTTCTAACGCAGAATGACGCTACTGCGTGTTAACCTTTGACCGCTCCGCGTTCGGGGAAGTTGAACCAATCGTTTTGCTCGTTGTTGAGAGGTGCTCAAATTTCTCGGAGGTTCTTCTCGCCAACATGGTGAGTGATGTCGTTATAAAGAAGGGTTTATTTATAGTAACGTAAAACTCAATAAAACCGGCAAGAGTTCAAATGTGAACATTTTAACGTTTGCTCAGTAACCGCCGCTTTGCCTCCATTATTGAATAACAGCGTTGCCCGCCCTAGACCACGGGTTAGCATGTCCGGCTAGCAGCGGGCTAAGATAGCGGCATATACTGGTCATGGTAGAGACTATGTCCTGGAGTTGATGGCTCGTTTTATGAAACTAAAATAAAAATTAATTTGCGGTTAGTCTGCCTTGTTAATGCACGTAATGATATTCACAACGTAAGACATGCATGTAAATACTTAACTTTCCTTACTGTTAGCTTGTTGGACTCTCGCGGTAGCATTATTCTGTGCCAGGGTTTAGACGGAGCCTGGAGTCATTCATTACGAACGGTAACAGATGCCTAGCAAGTTAGCATAGCTCAAACGCATAGGTGAACTTTATAATAATGTCTATTAGTTATAAATGAGAACTATGCAGATAAAATGGTCAAAATAATAATGGCAAACAAAACATGCTTGTGTTCAAGACACAACCAATAGTGTTGCTAGCGTAAAGTTGAATGTTGAAAGAAAGAAATGTAGTATTTAGTTTGCTAACGTCTGCGCAGTCGCGCGACGTTTTAATTACCCGTAAAATCCCACAAACCCAAATGAATGGAGTATTTAAGTAATATTAGTTAAAACAATAACAGTGTAACAAATGTGGATCGTGTAATTTAACTATGACACTGAAAGATAAAAATAATGAATAAACTTCAATTTCATTTAACGCAGTACATTTTTACGAAGGTTTGGCTTGAATTTTGCTGACTGTTCATGATGTTGAATTTGACTTGAATTGCTGCATTGACTGATGTTTCTTAAATTTCATCCACTCTCCACTTCATCTCTGCGGTGGAATATCTGCATATACCCTTTTTGGATGTATTTAACTATGGATGTGAGATACATAATTTAGTTTATTGCTGTCATTATTAGTATCTACATCAACATGATTTAGGTTGTGTAAAACACAATAAATCTATTGTTATATTAAGTAACGTAGTGTTTGTAATATATAACTAAATAACCACATGTTAAAATGTAAGGACATATTTTGAAAAACCACAGCAGTAGCCATCTTGTGAAGCACGCCGCTAAAAACTCTTCACACCACTGGCTATTCACTAACTTCTTGTGGTGTTTCTTATTCACGACAGTCTTCATCGGAGGCTAATAATGGCCCGAGCCAAGCGCCACCTTATCCAGGTGTACCGCCCTCAGGGATACCTCCCCCATTTGTAAGTCAGCGATGTGTACGGCAATTAGCTTTTCACTTCCACTCGTACACAGAGTTGAACTAAAAGTAGTCAATTTCAAAGGTCTTCATCATAGTTTCATTTAATCTAATGCATAACAGCTTATCTGTCTCTGTCTTCCTTTGTCTAGATGGGACCACCAGGAATACCACCTCACTTCCCTCCCATGGGAATACCCCCAATGGGACAGCGACCTCCAAGTATGACACCCATGCCACCTGGTATAATTCCCCCTGGAATAATGCCACCAATGGGGGCGCCGCCAATGGGACAGGTGAGCCTCATATATTTTTTTCCTTTATTATGTTTTATCTTGGCTTTATTTGTAGTTGCTGAGGTCTTTTGTTTTACCTTTGATGATAAGAGAAGTAATGGCTGAGATAGCAGGAAGCGGCAGCATTAACAATGGATGAACATCTGCTTCTGTCAAACATATACCCGTGCGCTGCTGTGTTGGCGTCATTCTGTAATTACGCCACTATTGCTGGACAGCGGGTTGTCCACTCTGTTGAGTTTCTCTGTGTAATTCCAACAATGGAATTGAGCATCTTATGTTGGAGTTGAAGTTAATAAATGTTGAACACCTCTTACTTTTACTGAAGTCGGCGCAGCACAGAAAAGGGAGAAGCCGTCATAGGAGAGGGTATATAAGAGGCAGAAGGAGGGAGAATTTTCTCTGCTTGTCTACTGAGGGTTTTGAACAAGGAACATCATTTCAGACCAATCAGTTGTTTCCGTCTGCTTTGCTGTGGCGTGTAGTAATGTTTCCGGGTGGATACATATCAAGCCATAGCGTAGGCTATGTATTGCGGCATAGATCTGATGCTGAACAGTACATCTGACTTTATGTCCTGCATTAGACATTGAAAAATACACTTTTAACTTCTCTGATTTGTTTATCACTTCTATGCAGACAATAAGGTGTTCTACTTTGAGGTGTTCTACGTTCAACTTTTGTTGTGACATACAGCACTCAGAGATTGCCTGTTTATGGTTTTAAAAATCGTCTGTTCGTTGATATTTGCTAAATAAATACTTTTTTCATTTAATTTATGTATTTATTTATTAAGCAAAAGTGGGTCACATTTAGCCGGCATATGTGATCCCATCATGCATAAATAGGTGTGAACTTAGGGAAGATGGTGTCTGATCAAGGTGCCAGCAACACGAGTCTGCAGAGGTGGTGAGGGGATGCAGGTTGGTGTGTTGCTGCTACACAGATCACAAGTTACAGCGTCACACCGTTAAATAAGCACAGCACACTCAGCTTGGGTCTCACCTTCTCACCCCAGTTGCAAGCCGCCTTCTACACACACACACACACACCATCACCCCGTCTCACACTGTGTCTTAATTCAGCCTCCACTAGGTAGTATGGAAATGCCATATGAATATTTCATGATGCTTCTTTTATTAGATGCCAGGAATGATGCCACCTATGATGCCAGGGATGATGATGCCCCCTCGCATGCCAGCTGCGGCTGTACAGCCAACGGGACCGGTAACTCACCGCTTTCATATCAGGGCTCTGATTCACACTTCTCAAAAATACACTGAAATCTGTGAAATGCTAAATGAAGCATCTGCACAGCTAAGTAACACTTCTGTTAATTATGAATTGATGTCAGTCCATAAAAAAATAATACATTTCTATCCACAAATTGTAATAAAAAAACAAAACGGGTAAAAACATTAAATATATTGTCGGATTAAAATGAGCACTTATGCAATATGTCGCTTATTGTCACTTTTTCTTTGATTCGATTCATCAGTGACACATTGAAAAAGCACATGAGCCTCTTGCAGTTTTGTAAATTCTTCTTTTTACTGACTGTTAAGCAGCGTATGCAAATTACTAGAATGATATACTGTGTTATTGTGACAACATCCAGATGGGTTTAGAGATCATCAAGACACACTTATTCAACACAAGTCTATTTTTTTACATCTTGGGCTTGTGTAGCTATGTACTAATTAGGAAAGCTTTGTCAGTTACTGACTGTTGTGTATAATGATTCCCATTCTGTGGTAGAGCTGTACTAATGTTAACTTTCAAATTTGAGAGTGTTAGTGTGAGAAATGAAGCACTAATAAAATTGTCTTTTCCACAGCCTGGCGTTGACACCACAGGTAATAGCCTCAATTTGTCACTTTACAAATAATTTTTGTTCTTATTTTGTGTTCATTATAAGTACACTGATTTTTTTTCTTTTTATCCTCACAGCTGCTGCACCTGGAACATCTGTAAGTTTAACAGATTTGTTTATGTGCAGTAATTGCAAGTTTCCAAGTTTTGCCCATTTTTAGTCGTTGTCATTAGTTGCTTCCCTGTAACTTCAGTCTGTCAGCGTTTCATTTGTTGTCTTCTCCCTGCAGAGTACCACAAATGGATCCCCACAGGAGGAACAGACAAAGAAGGTTTGTGCACATTTAAAATGGAAAGACTGATGTGAAAGACTTGATAATATTAACAAGAAACTGGGAAAGCATTTTGTATAGAACAGAAGTTAAGTGGTTTAACACGGAAACAGCTGATTTATCTGTTGTTTTTTTGTCTGCCTCAGAAGTCCCTGTGGACAGAACACAAATCACTGGATGGGAAGACCTATTATTACAATACAGAAACCAAGCAATCCACATGGGAGAAGCCGGATGAACTCAAGTCTCCTGCAGAGGTACAAACCTTTATCACGTGCATAACATGCTTAACATCTGTTTGTAAAGTCACTGCAAGTAACCTTTATTTATGCACGAACATAAATGTACATGGACTAAATGTAACCAGGGTTATTTATTTTTCATCTGCAGGGATTGTTAAGAATGTTAAATTATCCTACAATGCATATATTAAAATAATATATATGAAAATATATTTGCATGTGTATGATAAATAATTCCTAACACAACACTAGCTATCTCAGTGCAGTATATTTGAATCATCATTTTGTTGATTATCATTTTGTTGATTTTTAGCAAATGCTGTCTAAATGCCCTTGGAAGGAGTACAAGTCAGACACAGGAAAGCCTTATTATTACAACTCTCAGACAAAGGAGTCAAGATGGACCAAACCCAAAGAGCTGGAGGATCTGGAAGGTAAAGAGCTGCTGTTTGATGATGTCAAGCCCGTTGTGAGAAAGTCAGTGATGTTCCATACTGTGCTGTGCTGCACTCCATGAATGAGGCTTTAACAGCATGATAAATGGCAGACTGCTGGCTTGTTCAACGAATGCCTCAGTGCATTTGAGGCTTTGAAAAATCACGGTGTCCAAGCACAGAAACCATAGCTCAGCTCTATGTGGTGGCTAATAAACAGTAATAAAGTACATTTATTTCTGCGCTGGTCTCTTAGCTCAATCATGCTTTAAATTGAATTGTAATTTTTTTTTCTTTATTCCAGCTATGATCAAAGCAGAGGAGAATGGGTAAGAGCCTCGTGTTTACCTCCTGTTACTCCTCACAGCTCCACTATGTATTATAAACTGCAAACACAGTAGTTATGAAAGATTATTTTCCTCTATTTTGATGTGACTTTATCTGTACTGACTAATTTCAGAACGGCAGACACAGCGGCCCCTGGAACGACTGCAGCTCCTGCAGTGCAAGTGGATAATATAGCCACTATGGCGACCGTAATGGAGGTGGAAACTGCAGCACCAGTCTCAGAGGAACACCCATCCCAGGCGGCCGTGCATCACACAGCTGAAGTGAAGACCGCAGATGCACCTGTGGCCTCCTCTGAGAACTCTGCCGTAACAGAGGCCACAGCCAGGTAAACAATCGTGGGTCTTGTTCTAACAGCACAACGTTCACAGAGTGTCTAGGCATCTCCAAGCACACCTGCTACTGTGGTTCATATAAGAGAAAGGGCTAACAGAAGAAATCAGTAGTAAAAAGTCCAAATGGTCTGTGAATCGTTAAAGTAATTTAACCATTCACGGATCGTATCAGTCTGAAACTACAGTGCCAATCACACTCATGCATGACAGCTCATTAAATGAAAGAGGCTTCTTCAAGAAATTATATTACTCTCTGGATGTTGCAGAGCAGTAGAGCACCACAGATCTGCAGTCACATGCTAGTGTTGGGTATTTTTTTATTTAACTTGGGTAATGATAGAAGTAGTTAAAAATGCTAATTAATTCTTATATAAATCCATCAGTCCAAGTTGTTTCTGTCATCTTACATCATAAATGGTCACATTTAAAGTCAATAGTGTCAATTTCAAGAATAAAACATGAAATTCTGCTTTTACTAAGAAGAAAGTTAAACAAGAGACATTGACAGCCACCAGCCTCATTTGTGTTTTGTTGAATGCAGTTACTTTGTAGCACCCTGGTGTCATGTTGTTAAAAGCAGGGAATTCACTGTAACTCACTGTAATCTGGGAAGACACTTCACAAATCTAAGGCTGCTGATTTATCATCAAATGTGACTTACTGTCTTCAGGTGGCTGCTAGGATTTAATGAACTAAAAAAGCATTTCATACATTTTAAACTACATGTCATCATAAGATGCTGTAAGAATAAGTCACAGTAATCTCATTTGTGTCTTGATGCTGACGTGTATGGGTTGTCTGAGAAGTATTCTTTTAATTGTTTATTAACATTTTAAGAATTATTTCTTATTTAGTTGCTCTTGTTGATAATGTCAGCATGGTGGTCCTAGAGTCAGGTGGTTGGGAAGGGTTCAGTTATGAAGGTTTAAAAACCATGTTGACGTTAAGATACCAAATTTGCACTTCCTCATTTGATTGAACCTCCCACATGCTCATAGCTTCTCCTTCCAACTGTACAGTGTAACAAAGATAGGCAAATAATCAGTTGGTGAGTAACTTGTGCTGGTTGTTGCACCGCTATGAACCTGAATGTCCAGTCCTCAGATAAACGCCATATACATAAAGCTAAAAACATTGGGGCCACAGTTACATTGAGTTAAAGTTCACAGCACACAATTTATTTGTGGACAAGCATGTCTATACTAGTGTTTTATTCATTTGTTTTAATATGGGTTATTGGATGTGATAAATGTTCAATTTCTAAAATGCTTCATGCTGAAAAAGCTTTGAGTTCATCTAAAAATACGTTTCTTTTGCTCTCAGTGTTGAAGTCGCGAAGGAAGAACGGCCAGAGCTTCAGAAGAAAACTTACAAATGGAACACAAAAGAGGAGGCCAAGCAGGCTTTCAAAGAGCTGCTGAAGGAGAAGGTGAGTCAAGGGCAATAACATGTAGATGAACTACAGGCTGTATTATCTGGGGAAGAGGCTCAACTGTCTCTGTAGGACAGTACTGAATGGCCAAGGTGCTTGACATTTAACAGGTCAAATGCAAGAATCCAAATCTGGTTGTTCAATGCGCTTGCTTGGACATCCAGCCAGTCCACAGATATTAAATATTAATAATTGGTTACAACTCTTTGTTGTTTATTTGTGACCAGCCCCTGCAGTGATGTAATCGAATCTGTGACTTGGTTGGTTGATAAGATTTTAAAAAACTACACCTATTTTTGAATTTGCACAGCCCATAGCAATCAATTAAAAACTGTAGCATCTGTTTTTAAGGCTACTATTACCATCTCAGTCCCTGATGTGTTCATCGTCACATCCTCTGCATTCTGATCTAATCCCCATCCCTCCTCTTGAGCCCCTGGGAGGCCTGTTAAGCTCCACCTCCTGTTGCTGTGAATGTGTCGTGCGTTTCGCTTGCAAGGCGGCCCGAGCACCACCCACCTTGAACGATGCTATATTTAGGCGTTTTTTAATTTTGTGCACAAAGCTCTCCTCTGAGATTGCTTGCCATTTCCTGCAAGATCTTAATGGCTCTGTCTTTATGATTAGCTTCATTGGATCAAAGGCACGTGGCTGGCTGGGATTAAGACAGTGAGAGAAAGTGGCATGCCTGAGTGAGTTAGAATAACTGTGACAACTGACAAGTCAGAGGCACGCCGTGGAATCAGTTCATAATGGATGAAGGAGTCACTCCTTGGGAGAGGCAAGTGGCAGAAAGGGCGCTTACATAAGTCCTCAGTGGCACTTTTTGAATTATTGCCACTCCACACCTCTTATCCCCACATCTATTAGTAATTAAGAAAATGTGTTGACTAGGAACTGAAGAGCGAAACTCATTAAAACTCCTCCTGCTTTTTGTGACAATAAGACATTTTCTATGATCTGTTTTTTTCCTTCTATTATTTCATATGGAAATTTGAGAATTTACATAAACCATCCTGACTTTGTCTTATTCTCTGTATTTTAGGGTGTGTCCTCAAACTCCTCTTGGGAACAAGCCATGAAAATGATTATCAATGATCCTCGCTACAGGTACAATATTCCCCAACAATTGATTGACCCCATTTAATGTACAGTAGTAGATAAGAACAATCCTCATCTTTGATCTCAACTTCCCCACTTTTTTCTCATCAACATAGTGCACTTCCCAAGCTGAGCGAAAAGAAACAGGCGTTCAATGCCTATAAAGTCCAAACAGAGAAAGAAGAAAAGGAGGAGGCCAGAATTAAATACAAAGAGTCCAAAGAGACTTTTCAGAGATTCCTGGAGAACCATGAGAAGATGACCTCTACCACCAGATACAAGTAAGCGCTACAGCGATCTTGCAATTAATTTGTGTTTTTCCCCTGTATTGATTTGTGGTTCTATGAATTGTCAATATGGTTATGCAGATTAGATCAATTAAAGGTCATCTGTGGCTTTTGCACGCCATCATGCAGTTACAGCCCTATTAGCTCCCATTTAAACTAGTCTGATCTGTTGGCGTTTGTTATTACTGACTTTATTTTTACGATAACACAATTTAATGAGTGCACAGACACTGAAAAATATTCCGTTTTAATTTAATTTACAACCCTAATATTATCTGTCTTCCCTTTTTCCATAATTACAATAAATGTGTGCAACAGCGAAGCTAGAAACTACACAAAAAAGGGTTGTTAATGCAGTTGATTTTACCCATAAAGATAGTTATTCTAAAATAGGGTGACACTTTAAATGTGACAGTTTTCATCCTTGATGCTGCATGTGACATACAGTTCACCAGTACTCTTTGGTTTGGCATTTGGGTGAAAGTCATGATGACGGACAGAGGGGACAGACGATCGACTGGTGACCTTGACAACCAGCCAGCTTCAAAGTTCTGCTGGCACCGGGGTTGTAATCTGGGATGACACACAACAGGCAGTTGGGAGTGTGATATCAGGCTGTGTGGCTGTCTCTGTATGTGTGTCTGTGTGTGTGCGTCCTTTCATTTAATACCTGATTCATTGCAGTCAAACACAGCTGGGCTTTAACATAAACAAGGAAATGACTGTTTTCAGGCCATACATACAGCTGCACTCTACAAGTTCAGCTGTTCTTTTCTGTATCAAGTTGACAAAAATGTGCACGTGATGGCTTTGGTAAGGCAGATGTGTTAAAGGTAAATTTAGCCTGTGAAATGCTGCCCTCATGTGGGCTGATGTGTGAAAATATTTCAAAACGTGTGTGTGTGTTTGCACTCCAGGAAAGCAGAGCAGATGTTCAATGAGCTTGAGGTGTGGAGCTGCGTTCCTGAGAGAGACAGACTGGAAATCTATGAAGATGTGTTGTTCTACCTCGCCAAAAAAGAGAAGGTGAGGCTTTGTTCTTTCCAAATGTTGGTCTTTTAGTCAACACGTTGACCATCGTAACAAGTCAACAAAGGTACGATTACCCTGGTTTCATCATCCACACAGGAACAAGCCAAGCAGCTAAGAAAAAGGAACTGGGAAGCTCTGAAGAACATTCTGGACAACATGGCCAATGTCACATACCGCACCACCTGGTCTGAGGCCCAGCAGTACCTGCTAGACAACCCTACCTTTGCAGAGGACGAGGAGCTGCAGAGTACGAGAATAAAAATTCATGTCTTTGTTTATCTGTCGTAGTTTTAAACAGATAGTAGAAGTGAGAAGAAGGTTTCAACCTTACCTTAAAGGTTTCACGTGGCTCTGTGTGAATCTGTAAAGTGTTTGTTTCTCCAGTTGACTGTGTTGTTATCTGTTGACAGATATGGATAAAGAAGATGCCCTTATTTGTTTTGAGGAACACATTCGAGCACTGGAGAAAGAGGAGGAGGAAGAGAAACAGAAGACTCTTCTTAGAGAAAGAAGACGGCAACGCAAGAACAGAGAGGCCTTCCAGGTGAGGAGGAAATCAAACCATTGTTAAACTTCCTGAATGTGCTTCTCATGTCTTATTTCCCATATTTAATCCTGTTATGAATAATCCAACAACAATCCTGTTGTTAATAATATAAATACAACTCAGGAAAAAGCACACATTATAATAGTATTTATGTGGCATATCAGTTGTCTTCATGAATTTGTGTTGTTTTTGTCTCAGAAATTTCTGGACGAGCTCCACGACCACGGCCAGCTTCACTCCATGTCTGCCTGGATGGAGATGTACCCAGCCCTGAGTTCAGACATCCGCTTTGCCAACATGCTGGGCCAGCCGGGTAGGACAGCAGGGCACAGCACACATGGATACACGTGTCTGCATAAGCTGAACGGTCTGAAGCACGTGGATGTGAAATGCAGAATGCAACACACGACATGAACACAGAAATAAAATATACACGGCTAAGAACGTAAATGCTGTATGAACCATAGTTATGCTGCCCATGTTTTTTTTATACCACATTCATTTTAGATCAGATGTTTCTTTTTATGTTGGATACTTGTTCACAGAATCCTTCAACACCCAAAGGCCTGCATATTTTTTATTTATTTGGCTTTATTGCACCCTTGATGTTGTAGTCTGTTTATTTAGTTGGACTTTATATTCTACTTGCGCTACTTAATGTTTAAAGTTTAACGGTGTCTGTCTTATAGGTTCCACTCCGTTGGACTTGTTCAAATTCTATGTGGAAGACTTGAAAGCTCGCTACCATGATGAAAAAAGGATAATCAAAGATATTCTTAAGGTACGATTATGAAAATTATATTGATATTTGAAGTGCAGTGTTCAACATTAACTATTACTGCTTCATCAAAGAGGTTTGTTTTGATGTAAGTATATTTTTCTCTTCTTGTATAAAGGACAAAGGGTTCCTGGTTGAAGTCAACACCAGCTTTGATGACTTTGGATCAGTCATCAGCTCAGATAAGAGAGCCACCACACTGGATGCAGGAAATATAAAACTGGCCTTCAACAGTGTAAGACAACATGCATTTGTATCAAACTCTGTGAAGTATGCTGCTGAGCAACTGAGCCTAAAGTGACTGGAATCATCAATCATTGTTTTAAATTGACCTGAATCTTCAGCGCCCCTCTGCTTTAGGAAGGCAGGGAATTATTAACTCTCCACTCTGCAACTTTACTGTTTTGGTTTACTCATATAGAATCAAATTTGGCCACAGCAGGCAGCTGTTTTGAGGAAAAAGACCCTCCGAATACTTCCTGCTCATCATCAACTTATAGACAAACAAATCAGAGTGAGCTTAGCATTTGAACATAGTGGAGCATTTTGATAACTAATGCGCCTGGAGTTCAGTAGAGACTGAAAACGGAACTAACAGACTAAAAATTAGACTTACGTCTTCAATATGACCAAAATCATGACTCTAAATTAAGGAACATGTTGCTTCAGAATTGCTGGATGTATAAATAGGCCTCAGTCTGTCTTACTCTTATTGTTGATTCACGGTTAAACTCTTGTTATGCTAAGCAGAGTTCTCCATCGGGATTTGCGGTATTTCATTATACTGTTATAATATTAAGCCCTGCTCCCATTTGTTTCCTTGTTTTATAATAGGTATGTACTATGTAAAACGAACTAAGTTTGTAACCTCTCTCCGTGTAGTTACTGGAGAAGGCTGAAGCCAGAGAGAGGGAGCGAGAGAAGGAAGAGGCCAGGAAGATGAAAAGGAAAGAAGCAGCTTTCAAGAATATGTTGAAGCAGGCCACACCGCCACTGGAGCCAGAGGCTACATGGGAGGGAGTATGTACTTTATGCAGAAACAATTTCTTAAGGTTTCACAGCACTAGTTATTTTCTAATCAGTTTCAATTTTGTGATGACTGACTTTTTTACTATTTCAGGTTAGGGAGAGATTCTTAAAAGAATCAGCCTTTGAAGACGTGACTCTGGAGTCGGAGAGGAAAAGAATATTCAAAGATTTCATGCATGTTTTGGAGGTAAATCTGATGTGGTGTGAAGAATGGCTTGAATTTATCAGTTTTGCTGATGACGAGATGATGTTTAACATAATGTTTATTTATCATAACAGCATGAATGCCAACACCACCACTCCAAGACGAAGAAGCACTCAAAGAAGTCCAAGAAGCACCACAGGAAACGATCCCGCTCTCGATCAGTTAGTACAACTCACCATCTAAATTAAAAAACTTTGTGCAAACAATGATGAGGCAATCTATCTTCTCATGTCATGCCTCTCTAATCTCTGAATTGCTCCACCTTAATGTTGTGACAGGGCTCTGAGTCTGAGGATGAAGAATACCACAAGAAGAAAAAGAGGTCACAGTCCAAATCCCCCTCAGAACGCTCATCTAGTGGAGAGTCTGGTGAGAATCTGTTTTCACAGCTTAGTGGATGAATAAGTCATTGTATAGAAACGGTGCAGAACTATTTACATTTTATACATTTTCTGCCTGAAAACAGAGAGAAGCTATAAAAAATCCAAGAAACACAAGAAGAAGGGCAAGAAGAGACGCCACAAGTCTGTAAGTATACAATAAGACCTGAGAGGTTGTGTCGTATATTCTGTATGTAATTATGTGCACTGATTGTAATTATGACAAACAGGCATCACCAGATTCTGACGGTGAGAAGAAAGGAAGAGGAGAGCGCGATGGAAAGCGTGAGAAGGACGTCGAGAAGGATAAAGAGAACGATAAGTCTCGGGGGAAGTCTCGCTCTGACTCTAAACAGAAGTCTCCTAAAAGGAAAGCGGCCAAAGAGGAGGTTAATTTACATTTTTATTGTTACTTTAGATTGCCTGGGTGTATAGTAAATGGGTAGTTGAATGGTGAAAGTTTTTAAAGTATGTTTTAAAGAACACTTAAAATCACTGCTGCATAATCCAGCAAATCTTCCTTTCTCACACTGGAGTCTGTCTTTTTTCGTGTTGTGTTCAGGGAGGCTGGGATACCTCAGGCAGTGAGCTGAGCGAAGGAGAGTTGGAGAAACGAAGAAGAACTTTACTGGAACAGCTGGACGCACCTTGATCACACTTGTTCTGCTCTACTGTTCTGTATTTGTACATTTTGACAAACATGCATTCCCTTCTGAGCTCAACTGACTGTGCTGATCAAACGACCCACGTTTGACTGTGAGAGAACACTTTTCACTTGGTATTTATGGGAATGTGCTACACTGAGCTTACACACTTATTATGTGACTAATTTGATATCGGGAAACTGATGAGCTGATTGACTGGTAAACGTTTAGTTAGCTTCAAGTATTTTCTTTAGTTGGCTGTAGTTGTACGTTTTCCATTGCCAATCATTTTTTATATTCAATTAAAAGCATATCTCAACGTCACATTGACTCTCTTTTACCTGGGATAAAAAAGACTTGACTAACTGAAAATATTTCTGATTTGATTGAACTGAACTGCGGCTGTATTCTCAACGGTTTTAATTGGAGCGTTTGTTGAAATAGATTTAAGTTAGTTAAATGTAATAAAATTTTGTCTCAATGGATGATGTCTGTTTGATAAGTTTGATAAGTCAAAGGGAAAAAATGAATGCCTTCAAACATGCAAGTTCCTAGGTGGGGAATCCATGGACCTGACTGCATATCCCACAAATGCTCAATTGGATTGAGATCTGGGGAACACCTTGAACACATCGTGTTCCTCAAATCATTCCTGAACTATTTTTGCTTTGTTGCAGGATGCTTTATCCTACTGAAAAAGGCCACTCCCATCAGGGCTTAGGTAGATAGATGGTACATGAATGGCAAGACCCAAGCTCTTCCAGCAGAACATTGCCCAAAGCATCCTTCCTCAGCTGGTTTACCTTCTTCTCTGTGAATCCAGGTGCCACATATTTCCCAGGTAACTGATGCACACTCACATCCACGTGATGTAAAAGAAAACCTGATTCATTAGACCAAGGCTCCTCCTTCCATTACTATGTATATGGGGAAAGTATTTTTGTTGTCTCCCAGGAGATACATGTTTGCTTCTTATCAGGGTAAGCATTGATGCGCATCATCACCTTTGTGTCTCACATGCAAATTAGTGGAGCCTTGTTCCAAGATTGTCTTGTTAACACACAAAAAAAATAATTTAAGGTAGAGAGCATGGAGCTGATGTGCACTGGAGACGACAAACTGTCACACCGATTAGTAACGTGTTTTAATTCTCTGTGCTCATAGCTCACGCCACACTTTTAGCCGTTATACAGTTGTGTTCAAAATAATAGCAGTGTGTTTAAAGAAGTGAGTAAAGCTCGAAATCCTTGTAATAGCTTTTATTTCCATACATGACTTCTGGCACCTGGTAACAGGTATTCCAACCCAGGACCACTGGACTACATTCCACAATTCCTCTGCATTTCTTGGTTTTGCCTCAGAAACAGTATTTCTGATGTCACTACACAAGTTTTCTGCTGGATTCAGGTGCAGGGATTGGGCTGGCCACTCCATAACATTTATCTCATTGGTCTGGAACCAAGATGCTGGACCCTTGCTGCTATGTTTTGGGTTGTCTTGTTGAAACACCCATTTCAAGAGCATTTCCTGTTTGGTGTAAGGCGACATGACCTCTTCAAGTATTTTAATATATTCAAACTGACCCATGATCCCTGGTATGCGATAAATAGGCCCGATACCACAGTACAAGAAACTTCCCCTATCATTATGCTTACTTCACAGTGTACTGTGACTTGATTTCAGTCAGGTCGTCTGCAGGACCTAAACCCAAAAAGAACAATCTTTATTCCACAAAATGTTGCGCCATTACTCATTAGGCTAGTCGATGTGTTCTTTGGTAAATTACATTACCCAGTACATGTCGTTTTTGCAACAATGGGTCTTGGTGGGGGCTTTTTTTTTTTTTCCAATAGCTTGGCTTCACATAGGTATCTTCCAGTACTCACAGGTAATTTTAGACCTTCTTAGATCTCCCTGGAGCTGATCATTGGCCGAGTCTTTGCCATTTTAGTTATTCTTCGATCCATTCGAATGGTAGTTTTACATTTTCTTCCACGTCTTTCTGGATTTGGTCGACGTTTTAAAGCATATGAGATCATTTTAGCTTAGCAGCCTATCATTTTCTACATATGTTGTCCTATCTTTAATCGACTTTTTAATTAAAGTGCGCTGTTCTTCTGAGCAACGTCTGGAACGACCCATGTTACTCAGATTTTCAGAGAGAAATGCTCTATATGTACATTTGCTGCTTTTGTCCTGAGCCACCTGTTTGACACCTGTTTTTTCACAGAAAGAATGACCTCACTAAATGAACTCCACGCCGCTATTATCTTGAACACGTCCCTTTGAATTAATGATTAAATTACACAGAATGAGCAGCATGCATGTCACTGACAGTTGGTTTTCTATTACTCTACTACACCTACTAGTAAATTATCTGCCATGTAGAAATATAATTTCTACCAAAAACAGCGATTGATCTGGTTAGTGATGTTGGACTGCTATTATTTTGAACACAACTAACTGTATGTCATCTTGTGTACCTACATAAGGACTTAATTTACATTACACCAGTTTCAACTGTCAAACATACGGCCCGCGGGCCAAAAGCGGCCGACCAGAGGGTCTAATCTGACCCGCAGCATGAATTTGCGAAAAGTACATTAGACTGCAATTTTTCAATGAAAATAACTGCTATCATTAATTTGTCCACTGTTTAAGTAAGAACACAACACTGAGACCCAGGACTAAACAGCAGACAGTAATGCACCCAAATTGCACTTATTTTTCTTAAGAAATTTCATTTTTGTTTATTAAATTCTCGTTCTTCTTTGCACTAAAACAAATGGGTAACCAATGTCGTTACTTATAGGTTATTATGCTATTATGTTACTGGTCCGGTCTGCTTGATATCAAATTGGGCTGTATGTAACTAAAGTGAGTTTGACACCCCTGAACAAGAGAGTCGGACAGAAAGTATCACTCAAAGTAAACAATTTTATATTCAATGTAAATAGTTTATTTTATCATATTTGTTGAAAATCTCATTTCACCTAATTAACAAAAAAAAAAAAAGCTTGTTATTTTGTAATCAGCACAAACAGCCTAAAATACATTTCTGGTGAAATTTAAAAAAAAAAACAAAAAAACAAAAAAACATGCCAGTATTATCCAGTTTGAGAAATGACACGGTAACAGACAGTGAGGTTGGCAGAAAAAGAGCTGAATGCTTCAGTTGAGACAGTCAGATGAGTGTGTATCAATAAGCCACAAATCAGCCTGCTACAGGTCAACTACTACTACTAGCTTTAATGGTTAGTGTGGCTGGTGTTCGATACACACACAAGCAAACCGAGTGAACCGCCACCTCCTGCACAACAGTGAAACGTATGATTAAACACTACTGTAAGATTTCTGGCTGCATTTGGCTTAATTAAATATACAAAAAAACAAAAAACAAACTATAAGTTAAAATAACATTCAAGTTGTATAGCACAAGGCAATGAAAACTTTAGTTTTAAACAATATGTACATTATTAACCATCGTGTGATGTGAATTGAGTAAAAAAAAAAAAAAAAAAAAAGTTGGTAGCAAAATATCTGTACATTTAGGAAACAGTTTGTTTTAAATGTTTTTGTTTTTGCCTTTTTTCTTTTAGAATGAACATGGACACACTGGATGAAAACATGAGCTTAAAGGAATCTTTTCAGTGGTTAAATACTATACAATAAAATTACAGTAAAGTGAGTAGACACAGTAGCCTGGAATAGTGTTAACCGTAAGAACGTTCACAGAAACACAATGCTAAGTTATGCCCAGTTTTGACATGACTTCCAGTCGGGTTGAGGAACTTCCGTGCAGTTTGGTAGAAAATGTATTCACATAGCTTTACGTGCTTGCTCCCAAAAACCAGATGAATTGATGTGCAGCTACAGAAATGCACTTTTAAACAAAAGTCGTCTTTTATGGATTAGCTACAAATCCAGGCTTGTAGTAACCTGATGAAAGACGTCAGTATGAAGATGACTGCTATAAATACAATTCACATTTTCATTCCTTCTTTTTCTACCTTATACTTTAGTACAAATATAGAGATTTATTTTTTTCCGATCACGTTTTTCCTTTCCAGATCATCAGCCCTTTTAGAAAAACTCGAGAAGCCTCGTGAGATGTTAAAAAAAAAAAGAAAAAGAAAGAAAAAGTGCAAGTTGAGCACACGTCTGTATGCACAAGAGCACCGGAATGTACCGAGATACCACAGGTGTAATGTTCGTAACAGCTAAAGGGAACGCGTCCCATACATTCTACATTATCTTTTCACGTGGCTCTTAAGGCCACTGCATGTCCACTTTTACACACCTTAAGAATTAAAGCCAGGTCAAGGTTGTATTGCTTGGAAAGGGATTATTAAAAACAGTCGTCAGACAAACAGAAGACCACAAAAATAAGTTCAGGCACTTGGCTTGTCTTAGGGTTTTTAAATCAACCTTTCAGACTCTGTGTATTCAGTCCGCTACAGTCCTTCATAGTGAATCACTGCTACTGTAACACAAACATGGAATATTGTGTTCTTATGTAATATATATACATACTCAATTCCAAACACTCTTTCACTTGTCATCCTCTACTCTGCATCACACTTTCTGTCACTCCCTCTCTCTTCTCGACGCTCTCGCCACTTCCCACCTCCTCCAGCACATGCACCGCTCCCTCGTCACATGACCACTTCGCCATTGTTCACCGGCCGCAGGTTCTGATCGTCGAAGCGCCTCCTTACGCTCCTCCGCACGGCATCTGCTCGCCTGTAAGGCTGATTCCTCAAATCTGAGTGGGGGGAGGAGACGGGGTCGGATGGGGGTTGGGGCAGTGGATAAAAGAGACGTCAGTCAACTTGTCAGGGCATTTTGATGAGCCCACACTGTTCAGAAGTGCTGGCAGCCTGTCTTTCAAAGCAGAATGGTGTCTACATATACATAAAAAAAAATAAAATAGCCCTGCGGGTCAGCTGTCTCTGGTTATTACTACAGGCCAGACAGGCCACTGGGTTTTCACTTTTGAGCCTCTGCCAGAAATCTAGAAATCCTTCCATGCATCTTGTGAAACCAAGAAGCATGTTCTCATTAAAAAGGAGAAGAGAAAAGAAACTACTGAAAGGGGTACGGTATAAATCTTAGACAGTGTAATTTACTAAGAAGGAGCAACAATGAGGAGAAAACAGAGACAGGAAGGTCGATGATGAGTGGAACCTAAATTAAAAGACAGTAAGGGAGGTAATAAAGAGATGCTTGCCAGGTTTGGGACACATCCACCACTACAGGGGAGCTACTGGAGGAGTTCCTTACCCTCGAGTGGACATTGGGAAATTTAGTTATATTATTCTTCTTTAGGGCTAGATGAAAAGAAGACAAAATGAAGGTTAAAAATGGAGGTGGAGGCCAACCGGAGCATGTCAGCCTAACATGTTCACATTGCCAAGAGAGCGCTGCAAGAGCAAAGCAGAGTGGCAGTAGGCTGCATGTGGAAAGGCCAGAGGAAGGTATGGGCATGAGAGAGAGAGAGGACAGAGCTAAAGGATGTTAACTGGTTGAACTGGCAGAGGAGGACTGAAGCTTGTCTTTTTTTTTTCTGTTACTAGACTCAGACTGCTTTGCAAAGTGGCTACCAGCAGGACAGGAGGAGAGCCCCTTTCAAACTTCCAGTACAAAGTAAACTGAAAAAGAAAATAATAAAGAAGAAAAATAATAACCCAAACCAAAACAGAGCAGAATTGTTATCTTTAACAGCACCGTCACCAAAAACCAAACCCAAGGAACCCAAGAAACCAAACCCAAGCATGCGTGCGGGGAAACCCTGACTACTAATGGATTAATTACCACAAAACAGATTCAGTGACACAACCTGTTAGTAGCGCAACAACACAGACAGACTCCTGAAATGGAACGGGTTATTTATGTGCACACAGCATGCCTTAATAGTAGTGCTAAACCGCAGAAAAGTCATTTGGCAGAGAGGTGACTTGTCAGCAGGCAGCAGGAGATAGCACAGCATGCGGGCTTTAATGCGGTAGAGCTGGGGTGCATTGTGGGAAAGTGGCAGGGAGGAAGTAATCAGCATGCGAGAAACTGTCTGAACAATGGTAATGACGTGAATAATGAACACACAAACGTACTTTCTTAAAACATTGACTTAACACACAGAGAAAAAGCAAGTTATAATGCCACAGGCACTTACACATCATTAGTGACACCTGCAAGTACAGATGAGAACTGAAGATTGTATGTATGTGCGTTACAAGACGGACTGCAACAGGGTGCTGACCAAATTGCAGGCTGGACAAACGATGAAGTGCTATTCTTAACTCATCACTTGTTTTCCCTCTAGAGCCACTAGATGGCAGCATCAAGCCTTTCTGTTTAATTTCCTGTCAGTACATTAGATTTTCTCTGTGACATTATGGTTTGCCATGGTTGATAAAATAAAGATGATGAACGTGGGTGTCACACTCCATGCAGGTGGGCAGAGAAAGTTACCCCAAATACCATCTCATGCTCAAAAGGGTTGGAAAAACACATTAACAAACACACAAACACACAAACACACGCGTGTCCCCAGAAACCATGGCACATGCACGGGTCCCGAGCGCGACAGCTGACGGGTTAAAGGTGAAGGCGCGCGAAGGGGGCATGCAAGGAGGGAGGAGAGTAAAGAGGAGAACGTTTTTGTTCCAGCAACCTTTGAGAAGAGAGAGAGTTCTACAAGCTTAGTAATGGTACTCCTCATTGAGAGCGGGCTCGCAGAAGAACCGAGAGCCGCGCTTGGCTGTGCGGGCGGTAAAGGGCACGGTCTTCAGCACTGCATTGAGAACGACAGGGACAACAGCCAGGACAAAACAAGACAAACACAATGTAAGAAGAGCAGATTGCTACAGGAGGTTTAGCACTGGTTAGCGCTAAGCAAATACCCAACAACGGCATCGGGGCCCGGGAAAAAAATCTCTCTTTAAAACACTTTATTGAAGGGCCTGACTTCTTCTTTCTGATTTTGTTTGTAAGAATATATACATACACAAGTTTTACTGTTACGAATCAATATAAATTTAGTGTTGTAATACTGATGTGTTAATATGTAAGTAGCTAGTAACTACTATGTAATATACAATTATTATTATTATTATTATTTTCCTAGAGAAACTATTAACTACACATGTCAGATTAGAGGCTATATAATATGAAATGTAGTTAAGTAGAAGTATGACAGTAAATACTGAAGTACAAGTACCTCAAACCCGTATCTCTGTTTGCTCAGGTACTGTACTTGAGTAACTGTACTTCTTTACTTTCTACCAGTGCCCAAAAACTTTCATGTGCCCTCTATAACCGATTAGCATTGCAGGAGATAGTCATACCCCGGCCCTGTCTATGAACAGGCATTAAAAAGCAAAGACAAAGCAGATAAGCAGTACTCATCAGACACATTTGAGACGAATAGCACCAGATTAGCTGTCGGTGTTTTTTTTGTCCTTGTTAGATGTTTTGAGAACCAAATGAATCACCTGACAGCTGAATTTTGACAGAGCAAAAGTCACTGTGTTAGTTGGTTTAGAATCCCTTTGTTAATGACTGAATTCCTAGCAGAAGAGGACCTTCATGCAGAGCGCCACGTGTCGTGTGTGAATGTGCGTTTGAGGCGACTGGTCCGCAGCCCGGTCCAGGTGACGTTACCCGTGATGATGTCCTCGATCGCTCCGTCTTTGCCTTCGTAGACGTGCCGGCTGTCTTTCACCTGTTTCCTCCTGAGCTCCTGGATCAGCTCCTGCTGCTGCCGCTTGTTCTTGTGGGATGGGGACTGAGGAGGACACACGCAGACAAAGTATGTATAACTAGAGTATTATTCCATCAGCAGTCTTATCACAACCGTAATTTATTTTAGCTCAATTGAGCCTTCATTCTGGCGCTTGTGCATGTGTGAGTTAATTGAACTATTTAAGTCGTACAAGTCTGAGTTTATGTGATGAAGCTCAGCGGGGTGTCAGACTGTCGAACTAGATAGAAGCGCGCTCAGCAGGCAGTCACTGCTCTGCTAATCCTGTGATCAGGAGTCTGGAGGAAGAGAGGATGAAGCGGAAGGGGAGGAAGTGGAGCCGGCTTACCTTCTGGTCAATGTGATCCTCTGTTGCTACCATGCCCTAGAGCACTCTAGGGGGAGGGTATAGAGAGGGAGGGGGCAAGGAGGACAGAAAAAGAGAGTGGGGATGGAAGTGTGTGTTACCTTCTGGCCTTCCTCCATCATGGCCTCTTGTTCCAGAAGCTTCTCCATGAGAATTTGCTCCTGCCTCTTCTTCTGCTCGTTGTCCTCCTCCGCTTGCTGAGGACATGACACATCCACATCATGTTCACACGTCTACCAGGTAAAACCTCTGCAGAAAAGTGTCCCCTTGCCAAGTTATAAGAACCACCATGTGGTGCACTGAGACCCTGCTGCAGCATCATGAAAGGCCGCAAATGAAGTGAAACTGATGCGGTTTGGAGGAGTTAAGAAGAAGAAGCACTGCACTAAACGGAGTTGACACGCAGCAGCCGAGGGAGGAAAACAACTTAAAAGCACTTCCAACAAGTTTTGGATTGAATCCCACGTTCGTGTACGCCGTTCAAATGTGTGAAACATTTGCATATTTAACGAGAAACTCATAAATATAAAAACAGTGGAGTGCGATAACGGGTTTTCATTTTACTGTTTGTTAGTACATAAATGTAAAACATCATCATTTACAAACTCATTGGAGTTTACGTTAATTTTGTAAGAAAGCAGTGCACTGTAGTAAAACACCAGAGGGCATATACACTCAAGTGTGTGTGAGACCATTGTGCGACTCACCCTGTAAGCCTTTACAAATCGCACAAACACAGGGAAGAAGACAGATGGCGGTGTGGTTTTGGAGTTCTCCCCGAAGAACTTCACCGCCTCGTCAAAGGCGTCCTTTAAGAGAACAGAAAAAAAAAAAAAACTATTTAGACGATGCTCGGATTGCTCGTGATGACAGAGTGACTTGCGTTCATTTACCTGTGCAATCTTGGCGTCATCCTGCAGCTTTTTCAGCTTGCTCTCATTGTGTGCGATGAAGTCTTTGAGCATGGTGTTGTGGCCGTGCATGCTGTATTCTCTTTTGGTCAGCTCCATGCCTCTCTGCAGCTCCTTAACATCCAGCAGGACGTTGTCCAGCGACACTGCGAACACGGGCGAGTTTAAAGTAAAGATTCTCTGCGCACTTACGAAAAAGTACGAGAGGGATTTGTGTTGCGCCGTGCGGCTCACCTGCTGCAGCTTTCTCCACATAGTGCAGCTCGTTGTAGAAGAGAGAGACTTGTGTGTATTTCTCCTTCACCACGTTCGCTATGTAGTGTAACAATGTTATCTTTCGGTCCGTCGACTTGGTATCGAGTAGCTGCGGGGAAAGTAAAAGAAAAACAGATGTGCATGAACATTTGTGAGGAAAAAGCTTTAAAGTGGAGCTCTAGAGGAAAGAGAAATCAGCTCACCAAGTCTAAACTTTGCAGCTTGAATCCATACACTGCTCCTCTTTTGCTGCTGTTCATGTAGTTCCCAAGTGCCAGGATGATCTGCAGAATAGTTGGAAATTAAAATTGAAAAAGGAAACTAAGCACGCGTTCAATGTTATATCCAGTTCAGACACAAACAGTCGAGTTACCTCTAAAATCTTCTTCAGCTTCTGAGACGACTTGATGGACACAGACGCCGCGATGACAGCATGTAGTTGCTGCGGGGGCGAGCAAAGAGAGCGAAATTCAGTCACAACATCAGAAACCGCTACGGACGAGCGTGAAAGTGAAGGAGTCTTTATTCACCGGCGTGAGCATCTGCACGCTTTCAGTGAAGTTGCCGATGAAGGCCATGATGGTCATCTTCTGCATGAGCCGCTCGATCTTGCTGAACTGCATCATGAAGCGGTCCTCGTCCGTCAGGCTCTCGACAGGCTTGCGCTCCTTCTCGAACTGCCGCAGGACTTTAATCTCGTTCTCCGTGGGCTGGAAGCGCATCAGGCACTCCACATAGTCCACCGGGAGAGTCCGGAGGTCGAACCTGGGAGAGGAGGAGACACGAGTAACATACAGATTACATACAGTTTCATTATGTCTGTAGAAAACCAACTGATATAATGAAAGAAAAAATATTTAGAAAGCTATAAATATGACTTTAATTTAGAAAAAATACTAATGCTATACTAAAAATATAATGTCTCATTCAGGAGAAACTACTACATGCAGGAAAGTTATGCAAGAACACTAAAAGGATCATTGGCTTTTATTTAGAAGTCTTACAGCTGAATGGCTTTGCAGATCTCCTCGGGCATCTTGCCCACTTTCCTCAGCGTGATGGCCAGGTTCTTCGCCCTGTTGGAGTCCAGCAGAGTCACCTTGTTTGGCATCTTCTGGATGACCTTCTGCTTACTCATGGTAAGGTCGATGGGCGCGCCCTGGGCTTTCGTCTTAAACATCTCCTCAAACTCATCGACGTTCAGGTCCTAAGAGGCCAAAACGACAACCCGTTGATGTATTGCTATTGGGCAGAAAAAGCGACGGGGAGCAGATAACGGATGAGGATTACCTCGAGTATCCTCTCGTCATCGATCTCATTGAAGACGGTGCCATTGATCTGATTTGGCTTCAGGGCCACCCAGTTGAAGACGGGCATACGGAACTTTGTCTTGATGGGTTTCTTGATCTTAACAGCTGAAGAGGACAGAGACAAGTTAGCACAGCGTCCCTATCTAGTATCAGAGCGTGCACAAACACACAGACATACGTTCACACATGCAGGTGAAAGGGTATATGGGTGTCTGGGAGTGTTAACACATGGATATGACTCTCTGAGAGGCTATAAACACTATAGCTGTCATTCAACCTAACAGTGAGGAAACTTGATCGTACTTTTATTATTTAAAGAGGAGGAAAACTTCTAAGCCTCTGGCAGAGAACTGAGGCCAGAGGGTACGCTTGTGAGGATTTCCTGTCGGGCATGGTGAAAAACTATTTATTGGACCTGTTAAAGCTATTTGTAGCCACCGGTGCTGCTTCACTGAAGCCGAAAGTGGAGGTGCCACACGGACAAGGCGTCAACGGGGGCGGAAAGATAAGGCTATCATGGGAAAGCAAACAGCATTCCAGCGCCGCACAATTCCTTTAACTTTAATCATCCACGTGCCACGGCAGGTCATTGTGTCTCAGCATGCAGCCAGCTCTGCAGGATGTGGCAATGTTTCACTCAAAAACACACACACACACACACTCACAGCACGACAGCAAAGTGTGAAGGAAAACCATGCTAAGGTTTGAAATGTGGTATTTTCTTTGTTGTTTAAAACCGCTAATCTTACTGAAAACAGCAGAATGGTAAGAAACATGCTTTTATAGAACATGCGTTTATAAAAGAGGCTGGCGCTGATGTTAGTGAGAAGTGGCAAAGAGGAACAAGAAGACACAATATGTGTGAGAAATGATGATAACGACATAATAATTACACAACCATTCTCCTACGTTTTCAACTGGGAGACTGAAAATAATACCACTTTCAAACCACTTGGGGGAAAGAAAGGAAACGGTGGGAAGACAAAAAACAGAAAATGACAGGCAGAACCTACAGAAGAGTTTGATGGGTCCCTCTGGTTGGCAGAAAAAAGAAACAATTCAAAAGAGAAATCAATAAGAAATCGGCAGAGTTAGTGAGATTGATTACACATGCACATCACAAACACATGCTACAGTAAAGAATCTGTGCTCCATGAGGAAAGCTGTAACTGACTGGCAGTGGTTTGCTTTCTGACTTGTGCTTCAAGTTTCTCAAGGCGGTTATTTGACGAGAAATGCAGATTGCACATCCATATATACTGAGAAATATGCACCCGCATCTACCGTACAGTACAGGCTGATCTAGATACTGAACTGACTGAGTGAGTCACATGAAGGTTTGCCGTTGTGACGTATCAGATGGTAGGTTTGAAAGGCGAATATGCTAGTCAGCACTGTTGGGAACCCTTAGTATAAAATGTCTTAAACATGTAGACATATGTAAACACCAGATAATAATAGCATATTTATTCAGCTACTGTATTCTGTTTGGGCCCACCAACCACAATGTTAGTGGAAAGGGTCCATATACAGTATTTATATATATATATATATATGTATGACTTTCAGTAACTGTAAGAAGCCAATCAGTTGTTACTGTCTAACTCAAGCTTGCAGCAGCCTCTGGCCTATACCTCCGCTGAGTCCTGTCAAGCAGAATGCCTTTATTGTGAAGCTGCTGCAACACTGCAGTGTGTGGTGACATTCTGTGGAAATGCCGTGTTCATTTACTGCAGAATGCTGCAATCAGCATCAGACAACTGCTAAGATTTCAGAGATTGCTGCGCATGCAAACCGAACTTTTCCTTCTGCTGCAGCTTCACGCTAAAAGCATTTAACTCGGAACTACTTTCACTTTTGTTCTGAAGTAGTGACAACAAAAAAATAAAGCAAGGAAAGTGAAGAAAGACAGATATTGTTTGCATTTCCTGAAAGCGGAGAAGTTTGAAATATTTCAGCGAGTAGCAGAATAAGAAGGAGCAAGGACGAAAAGCTGCAGGCGCTGCACACCTCCGTTCGCGGCGTCGCGCTGCTCACACACTCATGCTGTGTGCAGCGTGGAATCATAATATTGCTCGCAGAGTAATGAAATCAGATCAATTATTGCCTTAATCCTTTATTAAAACAACAATAATCTGGTTTGTTGTAGAAAAGAAGTCTGACTTGTATTAAATTAACATCTGCCTTTGTAATATCAAAGCCATCTTTTCTTTGAGAAAATCAGTATATAAAATATCATTGTTTATGACGCTATAAACAATGAACCAGTGTTACTCTAACTTCCAGTTGTGTCTTTCTTTTTTTTCATTTTATGCCGGATAACTTCCCCACAGCCACACATGTGTCCTCTTAGGATGAATAAATCTGCATGTTACTAACAAAATAAAGAAGCTGCTACGTAGCATTAAGACACAAGTATGATTCTGTGTGATCCTTTTTTCCCCACTGTCTGAACGTACCTGCTAAGCCGGAGTTCATGATGACAGTGGGCGTCCCGCAGCCTGGCAGTGGGGGGGCAGCAGGAGGCGGCGGTGGAGGCAGAGGGCCTGATATTGCTGAGGCCAGTCCGGGGGGTGGAGGGGGAGGAGGAGGTGGTGGCGGAGGTGGCGGAGCCGCTGCTGGAATAATCGATGATGGTCCGTTCAGCACTGGGAGAGAGGTAAGAAAAAAACACATTCATTATTTGGGTCTAGTCTGTTATTCAGCTCAGTTTTTCTTGGACTAATATTAAACCTACATGTGCCATTCTCAGGCAGTGGAGGGGGCGGAGGAGGAGGCGGCGGTGGAGCGGCGGCACTCGCCGACACGCCCACATGGTTCGGACTGACAACTGCACCGTTTCCTCCAGCCGCGGCGCCAGGCAAACCCTGCGCACCGGAGGGAGGCGAGGGCAGGATTGAGATGTCTCCATCTCCCTTCTTGTGGATCTTGATGGTGCCTTGCTTCTCCAGCTCGTGGATCTTCTTCTCCAGGTTGCTCTGTCGCTGGATGGCCTCGTCCTTCTCCTTCAACATCTGCCGCAGTGAGTGCACCTGCGAGCTGGTGTCTTTGTAGACTTCCTGTGTAGGGATAAAAGTGACAGAAAGAGAAAGGTTGTAGAAGATATGAGAGGGAGCAACAGAAAAACTAATCTAAAAAAAAACATGAACGACTTCTCTTTAAAAGGGCAAGTTGAATGGGAGGTTTATATAACACCTACTTTGTAGTATTGAAATTTTACGGACTTCTTAATGCCACTGAAAGAAATATGCATCTTTAATCTATGCATAAATTGATCAGCAGAATATTTAATGTTGGATGCAAGCGTGTGGCCTTCCCCTACTTGCAGTGAAACCTAATAACCAGCTTTTTACAGATCAAAGAAAAGATGTCAGCGCTCAGAGAGTGATTCTGACCCTGATGGAATCCAGCTCCTTGTTTCTTTGCATCAGCTGCTTCTCCAGCTCCACAATCTTGGACATGGCCTCATTTTCCATGTCCTGCAGCTTCTCTGTCATCTAAGAGAAAAACAGCCGGAAGGAAAAGGTCAGCTAATTGAAATGAAAACTCCAACTCAATCTGTCAACAAAGGGATCCAGTGGGAAAGTTTTATATTTCTGAATTTAAAAAAAATAGTCTTAAAACTTTTAAATGTAGCTGAAAGCATGAAGTTGCAGTAACTCCCATAACGGGCGTAATTTTGCCGCGCCATCAACTTCCTGGCATTAATATGTAGCCTTTTGCAGAAAGGGAGGGAAAGAAGGGAAAAGAGGGGAAATTAGGCTAAGGAGTCTGTTTCCTAATGTCAGAGCAAATCAGCGCTCGAGGGCTCTCACATGTGACATGTTCTCCTCCAGCTCCTCCACCCGCTCCAGGGCAGCATTTTTGGTCTCCGCATCCTCCAGAAGGGCACCCACATCAAACACGTTATCCAAGTAGGCCTGGATCTGGACCTGCAGCTTATCGCTCTCTGTGTGCTTTAGTTTCTGGAAAAGAAAAACCACACACACAAAAAGATGACTGAAGAAAATCATTCAGTTTTTTCGGTTCACCGCATGAGGCTGAAATCTCAGACTCGGGGGCCAAGCATCGATCTCCAAACAGAGGCAGAAGACACAGAGCTACAGAACAGATATTTCAGATTTTTTTTTTCTATAATGGAAAAAGGCCGTTATCGACAGATTTTCAGTGGTTGCCATCTCAGGCGTGCCGTAATGACAACGTGTTCCGGACTGAGATGAATTCTCAGACTGCGAATGTTCAGAGCTATATCCGTCTGTTCATTTTTTCCCTTGCCGCACTGCATCTCAACTTACATCTAAGTAGTCGTCCAAACACAGCTTGGTGAAGTCGTACTGTAGGTGAACTCTGAAGTTCATGTCCTCCACTGAGTGTACGACGATGTTGATGAACTGCATGCATGCCACCTGGGGAATATAGACAGACAGACAGAATACAGTTAGAGAAATGCACAGCTGTATGTTGTATGAGTAGGTATTATCACAGCTTACAAATAAACCAAATATAATGCAAATGGCAAAGTGTTAACAGGCAGATTTACAACGCGCTTGTGTTTTTTTTGCGTGTTAATATTGCTTCTCCTAAAACTGATTCGTATAAATCCTCATTATTTTGCCAGCCTTGCCGTGCAGAGCAACTCATCTGGCAGATTAAAAGGATCAGAAAAGACAAATTAACAAAATTAGCCAGTTCAACCGCATCGGCTGCCTTATGGGAGCTCTCACAAACAGATCAAGGAGGATCTCCTCACACTGTCTAGTGCACACTCACACACACTCCGACAATGGCTTAATGAACTTCCCGCAAGAAGCTCAGCTGTCTCGACGTGACATGGCAGCTTTTGACAAAGTCTGTTTGCTTTAGTGCTGCTGTCAGACGACGGCCTACAGGGGGACCGGGAGCTAAACTTGCGACTGAAGCCCCATTCAAAGTCCCATTGAAGGCCGCCTATTCAAACGTGGCATCTGTTGGTTTTCACATCAATTAGACTGGACGCGTACGCATAAGTGCATCGGATGAAATCATGTATAAGCTGGCACTTTCTTCACAGTGCTTTTAAGTCCTCTCTGCCAGACTAATTAGCACCACTCAGGCAGGAAATAACAGACTTGGCAAGGTCTCTGCGCTCAGGGCCTCTTCAGATTGATGCACTGCACCACACATCTGCAGTTTGCGCTGTGATGAGGAGCCGCCTCAGATAGACCGATAGCCCAGTGTGTGTGTCATAGGGCTGGAAGGAAAATTAGTACGTTCACCGAGTTATTTTTGAGTTAAGACAAATATGAGGACGCGTGCGGCCGCTCTAAATAACCACCTGGGAACTCATCCACGTCATGTTTTTATTTCATCTTGCCGAGTTCAGAGAAAGCAATCTGTGGATTAGACAGGTCATACACCTGTCAAAACCACAGATCGCTTTCTAAATGGGAACACATTTTCACAAGCCATCTCTGAATGTTTTTAAGGGTTGCGCCGCAATCGATAGCCATTAGGAGTGTGCACAAGCTCACCATGAAGTCGATGTTGTTGTCCTCGTTCTTGAAATACTCCATTAGCCTCTCGAAACGCTGAGTCTCGACACATACCTGCAAAAAAAATATATATAAATAAATAAACAAACACACTTATTGAATGTATTCAAGGGGGAGGTGTGGAGACGAATGGAATTTAAGCTTTATAAGTGGCGCCAATCTGACATAAATTGTGCTAACTAGGACAAAAAGGTTCCTGATTTAGAGTTACACAAGAAAGAAAAAGCTCTCCCCTTGAGCTGAAGCCAGCTCACTGAACCTAAAACCATACATCATCCGCAGCATTTGGTGAAAGTAAAAATCGTCACAGCTTAGAACAATCTGAGAGAAAAAGAGAAGTTTTCAGAGTGATAATTGCTATGATAAATTATTCACGAACTGCTGCTGGATCGTTCTTTCATTTCCTACACATCTGTGATCAATATCACTTGCGGTTCGACTTCTACCACATATGACGTTTTAGGTTTTGCAAGTAAAGCGTACTTGAAGTGAAACTTGCGTGACGGAGGGATGAAAAAAAAAAGAGGAAAGAGACAGAGATGCTGTGCCGTTCAGACAGTTCATCTGGCGGGCAATGAGGGAGACAGAGCGTGATAAAGAATTGAGAAGGAAGGGAGGAAGAAAGAGGGGGGGGGTGGATGTGGATCCAAATATCTCGGCGTAATGCCTCGAGCCAAGTCATCCAACGGCATATCAAAGTCACTCAGCTAAACAGATCTAATAACATGGAAGCCTCACTTTGCAGCTCAAGAAGAAAAAAACAAGACAAAAAAAAAAACAACCACCAAAATCTGCCTCCATCATGCTAAAAAAAAATTGTCCTGACATGCTTCCAGCGGCTTATGCGATTAAAGCCATTTCTCAGCCTTCATCTCATTAGCTACGTTCTCCTCACTCTCCCACTAATGCCAGTGCCGCTGAGAGCAACACTCAATATTTCATTCGGCGGTGTAAATATTGCATTAACTGCAGTCGTCCCGTGTTTGTGGGCCGTATGCTACGAAATGGGGCTGTTGTTAGCGCCCACTTCATCACGGGCCTCCCACTCCTTTCTCCAGCAGCCACAACACCTCATCCAGACAGGCAAGGGTCAGCCGACGCTATCTGTTACATCTGAGCTTTGATGCAGCTGCCAAATCCAGCTAACCGTTTTCCCTCTGACGGCCAAGTGGGTCATCCCGCGTTATGCGGCTAAACCGGTGTCTGTGATCTAGTTCATTCCTAGATGCCACCCCCTTCCCCCTTGAAGCCACGAGGAATCCGCTGGTGTCACAACTGCCGGAGGAGTATTGCTCCCAGGCTGAGTCACAGTTTGAAAACGCACAGTCTGAGCTTAATGACATATTCGTCTCCTCGGAGCGCACTTGGCCTCTCGGCGCAGCCCGTACCTCCTTAAAGTTGTCGAACGCGGAGAGAATAATTTCGTGGCCTCCTCTCACGAGACAAACTGCCGCCAGGAGCTCCAAGACCAGAGCTTTGGTTCTGTGAAACAGGGAGAGAAGAATGGCAGGAATGGTTCGTAAATGACAAGCGCAGGCACGGCAAACCTGTACTTAAAAACAGAGCAAACAAAGTGGAACACAGTGTCATTTAAGAGCATGTCACCGCTGAAATATCCGTGTAGAATGAATGTTTTGTAATGTCTCAAGAGCTCCAGCTTTTTATTATTTTCACTGCATAAAAGGGCAAGTATAAAAAAACTAGTACATTAGGCCTGTGTGTGTCTGTGTGTGTGTGTTAAAACGCACAGGACAGAAAACATCCTGTCCATCCAGCCTCCAGTTCATTCACGCTGGATTTCTCTGCCCGGATGAGACGAAATGTGACAGGTGATGTGAAGTGGTTCCACGTCCACTTTTGAGGAAATCCTCAAACCCCGGGCCATGGAGCGAAAAACGCAACCACCACATTACCGCACACACATAAAGAGAGTCCCTCTGGTAGCTGTCTCAGTGAGCAGCTGCCACTGCAGCACAGAGAGCCAGCGGTGCCCTGACCCGCCTGTCAGGATGAATGTGCCTCCGAGCTACAAAGACACTCGCTCCAGATCAGACTGTGCAGGTGCACTGAAACTAATGCTGGTCCATTATGAAACTGGGTCCAAGTCGGTAGAATAGCTGGATCTCTCTTGGCAATCTCGTGTTGGAAGTTTTGTGTATTGACTATTTTTATTAGAAAAAAATATTTGAGTGTTTTTTTTTTGTTATAACTGATAATATTTTTACTTTTCATTTAAACTTACCTTGGGTTTTTATTGTTGAGGCTTAGTGCAATTTCATTCACAGCATGCGGGTGTGACATGACCATGTTGAAGCCATACTGGACGATGAAAAATAAATGAGAGGGAGAAAGACAGAGACAAATAAGTTAATTAACAGAGAAGTGGAGCCTCTGAATAAGCAGGAGGGCATTCCTGTACATAATAAATGAAACATGGAGAACCAGCAGCGGGGCAAATTGAATTTGGCTTCATTTAGATAAATGTGCTTTAGCCCAGAGGGACGCGCCGTCTGTGTGGGTGCTCCCCGCCGAGCGCAGAGGGCTGACCTGGTAGTTCATGATAGCACGCAGGCACATGATGCAGACGTGGACGTCGTCTTTCTTGCAGACCAGTCTGGAGTTTTTCAGCGTCCTCCGGCTGGGCAGTGTGCTGCAACTAGAAAAGGGAAGCGAAAGGATGAAAAGAAGTCAAGGATTAAGGAGATAAGGGCTGTTTTACTCGAGGAAACGTCTGAACACAAGAGTGCACAAGAACTGGATAAACAAGAAAACAGATGCCGTTTGTAAACGAGCCCCTGTTCACACACCATCTCCTTCACATAGGGAGGCTGTTAAACTGCCACGCCACCTCACATTAACACACACAAAGACCACATAATCTACAGCCACGCACGGGATGCCTTCTTTCAATTGTTTTAATTTAACGTCCCTCACAAAGATATCACTTACAGCCAGCACAATAGCGGCCAGTCATTTGCATGCGGTGCAGTGATTGTGCAGCTTTACGCAGACAAAAACAAGGCCTCTTCTCCTGCTGGAGCTCTCACAATTTAAAGATGCTGGAGCAGCAGTATTACCGAATAGTATGCAGAACCAGTCAGGGCAAAAGGAACGGTTTATTTTCAGACTTTCGTCACGAGGTTCCTTTCTGGGGAAAAATGTGTCTTCAGGCTACTGACAGACACGCCGATTCCTGTCAGCGCCCATGCCAGAAGGCGTGTGTGAGTCCTATGTGAATCACAACACAGTGTGTGTGTGTGTGGGCATGTGTGTTTGTCTGAAAAGGGCTAGCAGTTTAACACAAAGATTGGTAAGATTTCATCTTTAAATACACATTAAAATAAGAAAGAAAAACAGATTCCAGGTGCAATACTAGTTCCCTGACACAAATGCAGCCGATTTGTGATTCTCTGTCAGAACAGAACTGGAGCGCTAGCTTTACGCAGAACCAAAAATGAATCTTCTGTTCAGGGGTTTTCCTCTCCAGATTAATCAGCATCCAAACTGAGGTGCGGCAGGAGGAAATGAGTAAACAATGTTTCACAGACCACAGTGATGTTTTAACACGACCACTGTGATGAATAAATTATTATGTAATACGCCCCAAAAGGAACTGGATTGTGCTTGAGGTTTCTTCCCGTTAAAAGGTAATATTTCCTTGCCAACCTCGCCTTAGAGCTCGCTCTGTGTTCTCGAGACAATTTGGATTGCCACACCTGAAATAATTCACTTATACTTTAACACATTAGATACAGTAGAATGGATCCAAACTAGTTTAGAGAAAATTTCTAAAAAACAAAAATAATAAATAAATAAATAAAAATGAAAGGAAACTCATTATTTATCAATTCAGTTTGCCCTTGATTAATTATAGAAGAAGCAAAAAGTGAGATTCAACAGCCTGAATATCATGCTATGATGGTGGAGCACATAGCAGTTAAAATATAGAACATTCCCCTCCATGCTTTGTAGATGACCAGCTCACTAACTACGTTTAACAACGCGACGCGATCAGACAGGAAAGTAATGTGTTTTTTTTTCGTCAAATAACGCCAACTTGAATATTCCACGCAGAAAAAGTGCTCAAAAGGTCGGAGCAAAGAGCGAGGCTGCGTGCTGTTGACTTACTAAAATAAGGTCTGATTCATTTTCGTTGTGCAGGAAGAAGTTCAGACATCCAGGATTTAACTGTCACCAAAGAACAACATCAAACACTACAACTATAATTACAGACTATAAAACACAGGTCTGACCCAGCTACGTATTACTAGCTAATGCAACTCTGCAGACGTACCGTCTTATTTGAGAACACTGCGGACAGTTCAGCGTGCTTGGTTTCCTTCAAGATGGCAGTTTGAAGAAGACACGAAACTTAATTTGGCACTTACTAGTAGGCAGTTATTGAGTTTTCCTAGTGTAAAGCCAAGCTAAAACACACAGGCAAAAACAATTCTGTATAATGGAAAAATTATTGATATAAATTATTATAAAAACCACATGAAATGCTTCATAAATAAGTTGGCATTTCTTAATTAGAAGGAAAACTGATGACAAATCCAAAATACAGAAGAATTTTAGACGCTACATATTCTGTGTGTACTGGTTGTAGCCTAGCGTTGAGCTTTTACAGGGCTGTTGCAGAAACTAGGCTAGCTTCTGCACAGAATGGCATTTAGGGAGCCACACAAGCAGCACACAGACACAGAGGCAGGAACAATGAGTGCAGAAAACCCCATTTGCTCCAAGGAAAAGAGAACTCGGTCTCAAGCGCAGGAGGGGGGGGGGACTGGCAGTACAAATAATTCACATCCCCAGCACAGACAGCGGGACAAATAAACTGGGCAGCGCTAGCAGGGAGGTATAAAGTACAATGAGGCAGGGGGGATTGTGTACGGGAGTGTGTCTGCCCACAGCATTATGCGACTGTGTGCGTGACTCTGTCTTGGGAAGGAACGGGGATGCACAAAGCTCACTGCGAGCCAGCAGAGCGAAGCTGAGACCTGCCTGCTGTCGAAGAGTGGCAGACAATAGAGCAGATGACTATGGAGGGAGCACCGGGACAAAGCAGAAGAGACAGTCAACCTCACTGGTGCCGCGCTGACCACCAGTTACACATACTGTACATGCTGGACGGTGATGACACAAGAGACAGCAGATATGTGGGCGAGGTCAACGTAGGAGAACTAGGTCAGTCATGGCCCAATATTGATATCTGACAGGTGTATCAATATCGATTACGCCTCCACAAATAAAACTGGTAGAAATTTGCACAAATAACTGTAAGATATGGTTGGTAACTGTTGCTGGAGTATATTACAGTAGTTTAGGATTATCATGATTTTATAGATACCATAAATCCAGGATGCTAGGATGGCTGGTGTCCAATTCAAATTTGCACTGAATATTACAGATAAACTGCACCTTGAGCAAGACAGTGAAGCCCAGCCTAGAGGCTGCTAGTGCTTGGTGCGCTGGTGTGTAATTACATGTGTAATTGGGACTGTAAACCAGTCTTATCTATGACTGTTTAGCACTACTTGCAAACTTGGATTAGCATCTGAACTCCTGTTAATAACAGAAGACTGAAAACATTCTACTTTTCTATATTACATTTCCAAACTTCACATATAAGCAAATGCAGCATTGACATGTTATTTTATGCACTTAGCAAGAAACTCTCCTTTTGACAAAAAGAACCAGTAGAAAACAACTCAATCGATGACTGAAAATGGCTGATTATCATGAAAGGATCTCCTATTAAGAAGACATGTGCTTCTTTCAATCAATGGCGCTCTTTGTGAGCAATGTGTTCAAGTTAACCTCTCCAAACCAAAGGATTAGAGGTCACAGAAGTCAGTGCGAGTGCTGTACCGAGACATTAACGGAATGACAGGATTAGAGAAATAATGCACCAATGAATGGGATTTGGGCTTCAGAGCATATATTAGCATGGGCTTATGAATAAACTGCTGTGACGTTCTTTACGCACCGGATTTTGGAGCTAAAAGTGCCTGGTGGAGTTTATTAAAATCAAAACAACAACAACAAAAGAAATGATTTGTTCCATTGAAAGATATTTCATCTGTCACTTGAAAAACTGCCGTCAGTCATGTGTCATAATTACGTATCATGGGCTGGAAAAATAGCACTTTCCTCCTGCATGTGTTTTAAGCCATTTAAAGTCTTACAGACCTCATGACTACACAAAGGGGCGGCTGAGGCATCATATGAAATGTGTGACTTCTAAAAATAATCACACTGCTTCAGCCAAACACTAGGAACAAAGAACGGTTTAGGTTTACTGTAAAATAAAGAAAAAGAAAAACATCTTTCAAAGACACAATGTTTACACTTAATCTGAACCATTCAACGATCAATGAGTGTGTTAGTGTGTATGTGTTTTTTACCGTATCGTGGAATGTCGCCCAACTCTGGTGATACCGTTCCCAGTGATGGGAGACGGCAGGGTGCTTCCTCCATGCAGGTCCTCTATTGAGCGGCCCCAGGGCTTGGACTTATCCATCCCAGACTCTGGGTTGTTCTCCGCGCAGTCGCCATCAAAACTGTCATACATGGAGGTGAGGCATAAAACACAACCAACAATATGGTTACAATCTACACTTCCCTTCTTGAGTTATAGCAATGAATAACAAGAAGTGTTGTTTTGGCAGAAACTAATGCCACAGTAGAGTTGACCTTTTGTCATAACATAAAGTGTCGTAACCTTATTATTTTATCGTGTGTACATTAATAATTGGAATAGAAAATTACATATGTGCAAGTGGCAACCTCAAGGGCTAAAACTGTTGTTCCTGGCTACAGTCAATCCAGTCAATCCTCATAGAGCCATCTTAAAATGCCCAACTTTACAAAAGAAATAGGTGTTTATAGCGTGGTACAAAAATGGTTTTAGTCTCTATAGTTAACTTGCCCACTCATGACAACTGTACGTATGGTGATTTTTTTTTATAATTTACTCCCCTTTAAATTGTCTCAATCTTTAAAATTATACATAATTATAGGAGTGGATGCTTTGAGTCATGGATGGCCACTGTCACAGGTTGCTGGCTGTCCACCCTCGTGTCACCCATCCACCTCAGCAGTGTTGCCACATTGGACGGTAACAGGCAGTTAGGCAGTTCAGAATCTTATTTTGAATACACTTTTTAAGAGTGTTGGCGCGGTGAACAAAATCTGGGCTGGTTTGAGATTATTTTGGCATATTTCTAACTACTTTTTTTATTGCTGATTTGAAACTGCTGGATACCATCAGCCATTTCTGGCAACACTGTACCTCAGCTCCACTTTCACTCCACCCTTTGCACATTTTACTAGATGATTTCACAAGCTGGTGATGGCAGTAGCCACTACACTGAGCTTCCAAACTACCAATGTCTAATCGCTTCACATCTGAGTCCAGGTGAACATTGGTGCCAAATTTGAAAAAGATCAAGATGTTCAATAAAATAGGATGGCCAGACAACCTAAAATTGTGTCATTGGCTAACATTGTACTGGGCTAAACATGAATCTGAAATGCTCACCACTTGCTAGCAAAGGATTTAGGCAAAAACACTAGTCACCAGTGTTACTAGGCTAACTTAGCTAAGCTACCTAACATTCTACCCCACAGCAACCTGCTAACCTTAGCAACAATGCTAAATGTAGCAGCATTTGGTCAGCTCTGGAAACTTGTAAACATAAAGCCAACCAAACAAAGTTCAACAGCTAGCATAAATCTGTAGCATAAATATATATGGATGTACAAAAACTAACCAACCGTTACCAATGAGCACTGACAGAGGTGAAGAAGACATGTTCAACTCCACCTTTTATATTATATTATGTTTAATTTTAAAACAGTTGGTTGATGGTTATATGGAATAGAAATATCGTGTTTTGTTGTACTTGGCACAAACCAAGGAAAGCTGCCAGTTAAAGCATACCTGCTATAATCTATTTCAGTTTGTAGACTGGTCCTTTCCAGGACTTTTATGTGCTGCTGCAGTGGTGCTAGGTAAACACAACTTTATAGCTAACCCTTCATAATGTGGACAGACTGTAATAGCATATGGTGAAGAGGAGGGGTGAATTTAGAATTTAACTATGTGGCTCTTTGGCCCTGAATAGGGACTTTGTGACTAATAATCACACAGTCCATCCATGAATAGAAGCATAAGGTTGGTATAATACTCAGTGCCAATGTGTCAGCAATGTGCCTGGAGTGACTCAGTGTTTCTGACAACCAGGCAGCGCCAGCGACGGGGGTGCTAGCTCTGTGTAGAGATGCATCAGTGGCTGTGCAGAATAGCAGCGTTGTGTTGGTTATCAGCTTTGCATACAGACCAGAGTGGTACAGGGAAAAAAAAAGAGCTGGTAGTGACTTACGTGACGGCATACTGTGCGAAAGAAAGATATTCCACAAGCACATCCAGGCCTTTGTTCTCTTCATTTAAGAATTCCCTCACCCACCTGAGGAGAGAAGAAAAGTATACAGAAGTTTATTAGCGGAAAAATTACAGATAAAGCCACACTGTTGTACAACAGATAATATTTTATTCCTTTATTCTGAAATTCTTTTGTGGCCTTGACCAGATCTGTGCTTGGTTTACAGATGTTTCCAGATTATTCAATCTTTCTCCCTTTGCCAAGAAGAATTGTAATGACCCGTTTCGCCGACTTCAAAGCTTCCCGGCTCAGAGCAGCAAACACATCACACATGCAAAGACATCCACACGCATATACAGAATCTCATTATCAAAGTATTCGTCTTTTCTCTGTCTGTTTCTCCAAGAATGCACACACACACAAAGTTTCTAACACTGGTAAAGACAAACTCAAAGAATGATCAAAAGCCCTTTCTCACCTTCCTCACAGGCCCCAAAGTGGGCCACCCATTCAGCGCTTCGCATGCATTCATTTCTTATTTTGCACAGAAAAGCTGAGCTTTTCACAGGAAAGCTCCTCATAGTTACAAGCACTGTGATGATGAATGCGGAGAATCTTTATTAAACCAGATACTATGAAGGTGCCATTTCCTTTAATTGGCTCTACAACTTCTTCAACAGGCCTGATTGCTGGGCTATTAAAGAAATTTGCAGGATGTAAACATAATGACACACAGACAGGCTCTTGAGTGCTCTGCGCTGATGAAGATGTAATGCTAAACTACTTTAAATGTCCACTAGCTGCTTTTTTATGAGCTCCCCTGTGGTGTTACTACACAGAAATGAGTAAGACTAACAAGAGTGTCCAGTAAAGTAGCGCCAAGTGGGGCAGGTTATTATTTTTTTTAAAGGACATAGATGTGTGGCCTCATCGACCACATGGCAATCATTACCACAGGACACTAACAAACAGTCCTCCCATTCACCACATGCTGGTGACCACTGCATATGTCAGCGCCAGGGTTAGCATCGGCAGTGCTCATACAGGGACAATCTGCCTATTATGCACAGCCTGCATGATTGATAAATTTCTCTGTTTCACATCTGAAAAGAAGCAGCGATTATTCACTGTCACACTGGGCGACATTGTGCTCGCTCTCCATCAGCAGCCCCCACCCTCTCCATCTCTCTCTCCCTCTCTGCCGTTATGGTAATGCTTCATGGTATAATCTAGATTAGCTAGATTATTTATGTAATCTAGTTTATCAACATACGGTCTCCAAAAAGAGAGCTAATCCTCATAGACAACGCTTCAACTCGTTGTCTCTGGCTGTGGTCTGGGAGTGTATTTTGCTTTTTTAAGAGCAGAATCTGATCAGTGTGTAAAACACTGTGTAGGAGTGCGAGAGACAGCGTTGTCAGACACATTTGTGTGAGAGTCGGTGAAACAGACAAATTGATGGAAAGTAATATGTGTGTGGGAGGGAGGAAAAGGAGAAAACCGGAGGGATTAAGACACTTAGTTTAGTTTAACGGGCATTTCTGCTGTTTAAATAGTTTGTGTTCCGTTCTCATGGTCGCCTCTTTTTTTCTCTGACAGGCTCTTCTTGCCTCCCGGGAGCCACCTCCATAATTGCTCCAAACTGCTAAATTTCATCCTCAGTCCTCCTACAATTAATTTTCCTCTTATGCTTCAGATTCTGAGCACACTCATTCAAACAGGTTATAGGTAAATTACGCTTTGTCATCTGTTGCTCCTAGAGATTTACACTTCTACTCATTTAGAAAACAATTGAAAAGAGTGTTCCACCCATTTAGCTTTGCTTGTCTATAATAAATATCGCATGTATACTCCTATTTTTCAGCAGTTAAGTGATTCTGTGTGTGTTATACATGTTCCTTCTGTTTTCTTTCTGCATCCACTCATATTCAAACGTATGGTCTCTGGTATCAGATTTCCTCCTCAGCCACAAAAGGCTTTATACAACTGTTTTTACACATATAATAGTCCTTCGGTAATTCCCAGTAAATAGACTATGATGTGTAAACTTGGCGGAGTTCCCTGTAAAAATGTGGATAAACACATGATCACATCTGATTACATCAGTTCATATCCCTTGTTTGGGATCGCCAGTGTCCGTTCCGTGTGTTGTAATTCCTCATGTGAATTATTTCCTTAACTGCTGCTATGCTGCATCTTTGTTCAGGGGGTTGCCTCTGGATCCTTCACATCCCAGAATGCATTAGGCCTCATCATAGATGTTGAGCAACTCCTTAGTAACATGGTCTCTAATTAGTGACACAGGCCCTACGATCTAAACTGAGACAAAACACTGTGTGACTCTTACTCAGATATTGATCTTTCCTTAAGGCTGACTTTACAACACTGAATCAATATCAGCTGCAGCAGGTCGAGGCATGTTTTGGCTGGAATACCTGAGATTGCAGATGACTAGTCTTGTGTTTTATCTGTTGCAAAATCACGATCTCTTTAGCAATAACAACATTAATATCTCTTCATGACAGCGGAGTGAAACACCGAAGCTGAGCAGCCCAACTTCAGCAAGAAAAATGTGTTTTCCTTCCAAGGCTGTTCATGTGTCAGCTGCCCCGAACAATCAATCGATTCATCTTTTCTTCACCGCCACATGGCTTTCAGTGTAATATTAGGTCAGACCACAGATAGGGAATGGGGGATGGTGGTGGTGGTGGTGGTGGTGGTTAGTGTTAGCGTCTGCGTCTCCGGGTGTCTGGTATGCCAGACTTTTCCCCTTGAATCTAATAAAACCAGGTCTAAGACATGCAACACTACACTGGCTTTACACAGTCCTGCCGTGACTCACCCTATATGATTGGTCCGTAACGAAATTTCCAGTTCTCTCAGGACTTGGGTGGACTCCTGTACCCTCCGTCTGAATTTCTAAGAAAGGAAAGAGGGGGGAGGTTAAATTTCATCATAAATCAACGTGTGGCAGCACATGGATGTTCAGGCTGGAGAAAACTTTTTTTCTGACAGAAAGGTCAGACAAACAGACACAGAAGCAACTGCTGTGACATTTAGATGTGAAAGCAGGCCGGCTGTGCACTGATTACAAAATAAAAGAATGATAGATTGAACTGAGTCGTTCTCATGCATTTATTTATTAAATGGGCCTTTAATTTACCAGTGACTATTAAACAGGCTAAAAGAAAGGGCTACGCCGACTTATTGGAAACTGTGAAACTGCAATACTTTTTTATGTGCTCATGTCGCTGCCGTTTGCTCATGTTGGTTCTGTAAATAGCTGTAATCCCTCCTGGAAGCAGCTTGATAAAATCAAGACACCTAATTGGTTATCTCTGAAGCCCGACCAGGACAACCAGCAGCTACGTAAACACACACACACACACAGATTCCTTGCCCTGTTCCCTGGCTACAGCAAGAAACGCACATAGGTATGGACAAACTGGTGAGTGAAAGCGAAACAGAACAGAACAGAGGAGGTGTTCGTCTTTGCTTTCATCCCCTGACAGGAGGTGATCTGCACAAGCAAGGCCCTTCGGGGTGTTACACAACCGCAGGAACAAAACAGGCACAGGGAATGACCGGTGGTGATCAAACGGCTTCACGGTGTGACAAAGAGGAGAAAATCCCTGATGAGAGAGAGTGAAACTGTTGCATCAGAGAGGAAAGAATTGGGTTTGTAATTCGAAATATTATAGTAAAAAATAATAAAGCACCAACTTGGATTTAGTTTAGTCTCGAGCCTGAATCATAGTGTATACTCCATGAACTTCAATATAAAAATTTTCTTACAGAGTTGCATGACACCCGAATACATCCACAATAAATCAATGAACTGATTTGTTGTTTGCCAGATATTCTGTTAATCATTTAAGTATTGTTTTCAAGTGGACACATTTACATTTATACGACTGCGGCTTTTCAGATTAAATGATTTATTTTCCTGGTTAACCTTTGGAAGTTCAGATCATTCATTGATTGGACATTTGAAGACATTTTCAACGCTGTTCGCTGAACTGTATTATTTATAAATGCCAAGGTACTGGAAATTCTTCTGACTCATGCTGAATAATCATAAAATAATTCATCCAAAGTACTCTTTTGAGGTTTTGAGTGGGACAAGAGAAGAGAGGAGAAGAAGAAGAAGAAGAAAAAGAAGAAGAGAAGGATCCACCCAGGATTGGAGGCCCTGGTCAACTTTCCATGATGTGTTCGTATCAGGGAGGAAACTGCGCTCAGCCCTGTGTTAACCTATTATTAACATCCACAGAGAAGGGAGCCGTTCCCATGGCTAGGGTCTCTCTCCAGTCCCTGTCTTTGGGCTTGGGCGGTGTGCGCTTGGAACACGGGGAGATGAGAAACAGAGTGTTTTTATTAGGGAGGAGTCGCGGAAAGTGCGAGCACATTTCGGGGTACTGCGCAGGCTCCCGGAGCCCCCACCAAACGCCCCACACTCCACACTCTAAGTGCTACCAGCTGCAGCACAGAGAGAGCAGGAAGAGAGAGGAGCCGACGGAGAGGGTGAAGACTGCATGAGGGGAAAGGGAGAAAAAGAGGAGGAGACGAGGAGGGAGCGGCGAAAGGGGAAAGCAAGAGCAGGGAGACAGCGCTGAGAGTGTGAAGGAGGGAGAAAAACAAAAAAAAAAAAAGAGTTTTTAGGAAGTGTGAGCTCAGGAGGGTCATCCTGGAAACAAATCAATAGCTGATACATTCTTGGGGACTAGTTGGACTGGAGCTCTTCCTCCTTGGCTGCCTATTGGCTGGGAGCTGCCCAGAGGAATGCACCGGAGCCTGCCTATGGAAAGCAGAGGCAATGACCTCCAGCTCTCTCACAGTGGCACAAAGTGGCAATTGTTTGAGCTTGAAGAAAAGGGGGATGGAGCAGGAATGTAGAAAGAAGCCCATAACTCTTTCTTTTCCTCCGTGCTCTCTTGTGCTTCCTTTTTGTCTCCCTCTCATCCTGTGTCCATCTCTTTCTCCCCATTTGCCCGTTCTTTATAATTCGGCATTTCTCCCTCCCTCCCTCTCCCTCCTCACTTCACTCTTTCACTCAGTGCCTGTCCGCTTCTAGCTCTTGATCAGGGCGGAGAATGGGCTTCGTGTCGGGGAGATTTTTACAAAATCCCACATGGCCCATTCAACCCACTGAAATGAATATGGACAGAAACAACGTGGTAAATAAATAAGGGGAAGTTTGGATGAGGTTATCTCATCTAGACCAAACACACAGTCAGTCATGTAGGCAGAGATGAGTTTAATGAAACAAAAAAAGTAAATAAAAAAAAAATAAAAAAGCAGGGTGTGTCCTTAGATGAGCTCTGCTCGAGCAAACATTAACCAACTGTCTCGTCTGGATGAGCTCTGAGTGTTTACACCCAGGGAGCTTTATAGACACGTCCCACAAGGAATACATCTTGTCAATATGCTTAATCACTTTCTTTTTCAGAGAGTTAGGGGCGAGCCATGAGGCCGAATGTAAAGCTGCAGTCGGGGGGCGGAGAGCTTAGCTTAACTTCCACCTACTAGCACCTCTAAAGCTCATTCAGTGTGTCACACTTCAGCTTTAGTGTGGATGTAATAAGTTAATTAGAGCGCTTTAGGTGGATTTTGTTACCTCTGAACAGAGCCACGCTGGTCGTTTCTCAGTGTTTCCATGCTTTCCAGGCTAAGTTACAGAGCTGCTGGTTATGCCAACGATACAGAAAGACACTTACTGGATGTATCCAGGACATGTGACCTGATTTTGTTGATGGGAGTGGAAATGCTTTGCTCAAAGGCAAATTTCACTTTAAGGACTTCTTTGTTGGATCTGTCAACAAGCCTCCATCTCTGTCTCTAGAACAGCCATTGCACAAACTGCCTCCCCTCAACCTTCACATTGTTAGGTCTATTGTGTCTGCTTGGAGATGCGTCACTGTCCTCTTGCTTCCTGCCGTTATCAGATCTCCTGTGTGTGTAATCTTTCAGACCTGGCAATCAGCGTCAGATGAACTCGACTAAGGCTTTATCGACACCATCTGCCATGTTTGGCATTATTTAAACTTATTTTAAACACTTTAAACATTCGCACGATTGAATTGTCGGCATGTCGAATATTTATCCACTTCTTCTGGTTAACGCTTCTACTTCTCTGCTCACAATTTCCCTCTTTTGCACCATCACTCCTAGACATCAATAATGCATGTATCACACGCTACATGTATTGTATTGTTTGGCCCATTTTGTGCGCCACAAAAACATTGCTGTTCCCCTTTCTTTCCCCCACAGTCATCATAGCTTGCTCATGCTGCTCTGGCTGGCTCATTGTGATTTAAAATTTTTAACTCCAGTCGGTGCAAATTCAATTATTCAGCGATTTGCTGTCAGTCTGGCGGAGTCTGTTGGTTAATTTGTTTATCACAGAGGGCCGGTCTCCCTGCTTTCCCTCCACAGCTCGCTCGCCCGGGCCAAACAGACTTAATTCTGGCAAAGCCCGAGAGCTGGCCGATACTTCTTCTTCATGGAGCACCTCCTCTTACTCCCTTCTGCTCCCTTCCAAGCAGCCAGGAAGACAGCCAGAACTGCCTGCTTAGATGACATAAGGCCGTTTTTATCATGCAGCTGAGGCACTTCTGATATCTTCAGTGAGCTCCTGCTCCATGCTGCAAGGCAATGTCAATGCAGCATTTAGACTGTCTGCACTTTTATTCCTTCCTCTAACTACAACTCTTTTTGCATGCCATTGCTCTTTCTCACATTGCGATCAGAGCAACCACAGGACAGCAATGCTAGGGATTGGGCATAGGTTTCTCCAACCTGGGCGTTCCTCATAAACAACTGTCTCTTTTCTAAGCTACACTGTTTTGTAACTGAAGTTCCCAGGCTCTCTCCTCCACAAGCCATGGGTGCAATCTTTCCTCGGCTGTGGGGATATCCTGGACAAGAGATAGGGGATCAGAGGGGAAGGAAAAGACGCAGCAACTGGAACAGGCAGGCCAGTGGAACAGGACAGCGTGTCGCCAAGGGTGCTCACCTTTCTGGTGACTGCTGGGTCTAGATAACTCCTCAGCTTTTGGAGGTACGTGTGAGGCGGGTTTTTCACTTGGAACCGCTCCTGCCAAAAGAAAAGAAGGAAACACAAACGGTTAGATGAGCATAAGGAACCGAGACAAGAGAATGAACGCAGAAGTTAAACCTTTGGAAACATTCAGAGCGTATATTTACAGTATATGAATTTAGGTGTGCCATATTACGCATGGTCATCTGAATTAACAAGATGACGATATCATCTTGTTAAATCAGATGACCACACATAACACAATGAGAAATATCACAACCTCACAAGTCTGAACACACCTCCTGTATACAGTAATACTGTCTGATTAAAGCTGAACAGGCTTTGGGAGGATCACAGTGAGTCATCCTTCAATGGATGGGAACCCCAGATTAGCATCAATATAAAAGACATAAAAGGCTGTTGGAACTTATTTGCAAGGAATGTCAGTGTAATTATGTAATGAACCAGTTGCCATTAAACATTTGTTAGTCTTTTTTTTTGGGACATCAGCATTTTTCGTTGTGTTTGCTAGATAAAGGGGTGTGCCACGTGATGATAACATGAATTCTGCTTTCATCTGCAAAACACTCAGCAGGACAAATCTCAGGAGGTCGAAAATGATCTTAGCGTAGCCAGCTTGGAGGTTCATGACTAAAGCTATGTGCATATGTGTGTGTGCATGTCCTAGGTTCAACTAGCAACAGATTTTAGGTCACACCAATCTGCTCTAAATATAAACACAAGAGATTAGAGCCAGATTTGGATCAGGGTGTATGAGCGGGAAACAGAACCGGGTTCTGTTACCACGCTTCATCAGGATACACACTGATCAGGCATAACATTATGACCACCTTCCTAATATTGTGTAGGTCACCCTTGTGCCTCCAAAACAGCTGTGACTCATCAGAGAATGGACATGGGCCTTCTGATGACCTAAAACGTTTTTGTGTGTGTGTCTGTGTCAGGCTGCATCTTTCTGGGGATGGCTGCTGCCATCAAGGAGTCTCATTACTATAGGGTGCCTGGTCTGGTCTAGGTGCATGGTACATGTCTAAGTGTCGCGGGGGGCTGGAGCCTATCCCAGCTGTCATCGGGCGAGAGGCAGGGTACACCCTGGACAGGTCGCCAGTCCATCGCAGGGCAAGCTTAGATTTTCTGTGCATTAATTACCCGATTTGTTACTCATAGAAAACATGCGCTCTTAAACCGGTTAAGTACATTAGGAAGTCACACATGCATTAATCGGCTCAAGGATGACTGTACATCTAGATGCCGGGAAGTGGTTTTACAGGCACCTAGCCTGAAAGACCACCTCCTCTGGTGCCAGTTAACGATTGTGGCCATTGCTTAGGCTGTTATCTGTTAACTAAAAGGATTATGGGATCTGGGTGGCTTACTGTTCTCCTCTTTTTGATCACCTCATCTGTAGGTGATGCAAACATCACTGAAACGTGGACCACTGTTAGAACTGTCACCACGGTTAATCAGCAGGACATAAAGTTATAAATAAATGTTTATTGGGGAGTAGGCTGATTTGAAATGAATATTATTGTCATACCATCGCGCTTACTTGTATTTATTCCACTCTGAAATAATGAAATGATGTGGGTGCGGGTCAAAAAAATTGTTTGGGTGGGTAGCGGGTGGTTGATTTATGTGTGAATGTGGATTGGAATGGCGTCAGAGCTGATCCCAGCATCACTAGAAGCCATACACTTCTGTGACACATCATGTGTCTCCAGCTGCTTCTTTTCACTTTCCAGAAGGAGGTTCACTATCCTGCTGATGCTACCAACTAGCAGGAGTCGACAGTGACAAGGACATGATCGCTCCAAGACTTCACATCAAATGAACAGTCAAGTCAAAAGTTCCATAACTGGAAACTTGATCTCCTCAGAGCTGGGTGACACTTTCACTCCATTACTGCATGTGTGCAATTTGCTAGAAATTTAAAAGAACATAACAAGAACAAGAACATGACCATCTTGTGACAATGCATTGTCCTGCTGGGCAACTGTTGGACCTGACAGTAGTGTGGATGTTACTTAGACATGTACCACCCACCTAGACTAGACCAGGAACCCCCACCCCATAGCAAAGACACTCCTTGATGGTAGCAGCCATCCCCAGCAGGATGCAGCCTGATACAGGCACATACACAAAAACAGTTTAGGAACAACTAAAAAAACATGAAAAACAGCACAAGGTGTTGACCTGGCCTCCAAATTCACTAGATCCCAAACTGATCAAGTATCTGTGGGATGCATTAGAACAAGCCTGATCCACAGAGGCCCCTCCCCTCAACCCATAGGACCCAAAGGCCCCCACTAACAACACTCTGTTCCCAGACACCACAGGACACCCTCAGAAGGCCCATGTCCATTCTCTGATGAGTCACAAGTGTTTTGGAGGCACAAGGGAGACCTACACAAAATTAGGAATTATCATAATGTTATGCCTGATTGTTGTATATACTTATAACAATCCTTGCCAAGCTTATTCATTCTTGAATTTGCCAGGGGTGTCCAGAAAGAGCTGTTACGCAACTTTTGTGCAAACAATGTCTAGTTAGTTAACACTATTGCGGTGGAACACATCCTGTAACGGTGTCGAACCTTGTTGACACAGACACTGAGATCAGATCAGCAACATAACATTCATCGCTGCCTGAGAAACAGGAAAGACGAGAGAGGCGTCAGGAAAGAGAGTCGGCTCTCAGCTGACAGCAAGACGCAGAGAGACAGCTCAGAATCATCTGCGAAATAATAACCGAGTTGGCAAGTGCTGCGAATATCCTGTTGCGTGCAAAGAAGCGAAAAGAATGGAAAGAGGTCGTAAATAATCGTGGAAAGAGACACTATTACAGGGAACATACGTCTGGTTTTTAGGAGCATATATAAACAGGTTCCAACGTGCTCAATGGCAGTTATAGAGTCTGTCTGAGGGAGCAGGGTTATGTTATATTTGAGAGTTGAGCTACTACTCCTTTTCATCTGAGGAGTTCAGCAGAGACTCAGTCACAGAAATCTGTTCAAAACCAAGTGGTCACGATGTTGTGTGCAGTTTGTAGTCAACAGACAAGCTTCGGGTGCTTTAAAGGACATAAAACGCCTGATCTGTGAGAAGATCGTCTGTGAAAACATCTTTGTTCGTTTCAATGAAGTCGCAGTCTGAGGTTTTGACGGTAACAAGTTCATCATATCTCTACCTTTGTACTGTAGATGTTTTAACCTATGCTCACATCAGGAGCATCCTCCATATTTCATGCATCCTTGTAATTACAGGAAGGAATTTTAATATTTCAACCTCTGGTGGCGTTCGAAGGGGCCTGTTTTTCAAAGAGGATGTACCTGTCATCTCTGCTTCTCTGCCTCCCCCTATACTGTTGCCATGGTTACATTAAGAGATTCACGGTAGCTACGACACAGAAAATACTTAATTCCCAGAGCTCCCTGCACTGTCGTGGGTTTTGGCTTGTTGTGAAAACAAGAGAGGAATAAAGAGAACTAGTTCAGCAGTGCCTTTTCATATCTGACCATTAGAAATATGTGAAAAATGTTATAAATGGCAAAATTTGCACCTACACCGCTGATTCATGTAGACAGACTACACTCGCTTTTTCAAGTATCAAGATGCCAAGGTGCTTGTCAGCAAAATCGTTGAGCAATGTTTCTGGAAACACTGACAATGAAATGGAAACCAATTATTTTCGCTGCTGACAGTCCGTTCCAAGAGGACCTCAGACTGCTGTTGTGATGGAAATTTTGTGAGGTGGTTAACTCTCTAGCTCAATATCGAGGAGAACAGATATGATAAATGCAAGTTATCACTGTGTATTACACAGAATTCGGAAGGATATCGTTTTTGCACTCCAACAAAAACTCCAACAAATCTTTTTTACAGCGCTGAGGTTTGGATCAGAGCATCTCTCCATCCATACATATGACCCTAGACATTAAATCAGGTTCATCTGATTCACTTTGTAGAATTTATCCAATACCCTTTCCAAGGCCTTTTCCTCAAAGTCATAACACAGGTGCCTTGTGGCTGTTTGCTCTCTGAACCAGATGCTCAGTTCACCCTATCTGTATGTCCTTGGTCTTTGGTGGCAGCTGCAGCTGGGGAAAGGTGAAGCCCAACTCTATCGAGGATATCTGAGTCTTCACAGCTACCTCTGAGACTGACAATGAACTTCTGCTTTGAAAGCCTACTCATGACTGACCTGTTGAAACGCCGTCTTCTACTAGCTAGGGATCTAAAGAAGGAAGGTTTCTTTCTCAATGGTCTGGTGGACTCCCCCCGGGCACAAATCCCTAAAGGGTCAGTAGCTATCAATGCAGTTAAGAGGGTGGTGGTTTTGGTCTGGTCTCTGCTTTTCTCCTTTGCTCAAGAAGGCAGAAAAACTGTCTGGCACGGAGTTTGTGGTCTGAGTGCTTCACTCAGACCACAGCTCACTGCACAACGTGCTATTTCCTACATGAAGCCCTGACGCCAGTAACAAGCTGAGTTTTTAAAACTGATGTGAGCGCCCTGCTGGGCCACTTAACCCACTTGACCAGAGAAGGTGGTGCGCAAAGATGACGAAAGGCTTATGGAGTAAAGGCAGGGCAATAGAGCATGGGTGCTCCGGTCACGACACACAGTAGGATGGACCTTCTGCAGGATTAGATATTCAGGAGATAGTTCAGATCATATAAGATCAGTGTGACAGCCGTAGTACACATTCTACGGAAACAGTTTACTTTAGTGCCACTCAATGACTGAAATCATTTGTGGAGTTTCCATGGTCCCAACATTAGTGTGTTAAACTGTAAAGAAGGTTGATTGCTGGTTGTGTTTTCAACACTTCAATAAGTCTATTAGTCATAAAGCAACAGTGAATTAAATTTGACTTAAGTACAGCAGCAACACATCATAAAGATGAACGATTGATGCCCACCTGATCGCATATTAGTTCCCACTTCTTCTCATTGTCGTACTGCCGCAACAGCCGTGCTTTGTCTGGAGGAAGATTCATCGAATTCTGAAAGAGAGAAAAAGGTCAGAGTTAATTGGGTATGGATAATGAGATATGATCATGAAACACAGAAGAGAAGGGTATCTATGTGAACTATTGATCATTAATGGTAAGGTGCATGACTTTTAGGTGTACAACACCCAAAAATACATACAGACACACACAGTAATGGATTTGTGGTGGTGGGTGGCACGGTGTGTAGCCTACGTGCATGCAGACACCCATGGGAAAGCAGGATCGACAAACAATCTTCCCCCCCAATGGGAAAAAGAACAATGAGACGTTATCTTAACAAGCTCTGGGAGAGAAACAGATCCATATGCTCTGGTTCTGGTTAAAGTTAACCATTTAAACAGCCCCTTTGCACCACATATCGAGCCTTCCACTAGTCATGGTCCAACGCCTTCCATCTTTTCCACACGTTTCAATATAAGTGATGTCACAGACAGAAAGGTTACTAAAGAGAAAAGTCAACAATGTCTGGGAATGTCTGCGTTTCACCTTAATGAGGCAGGGATGCCAAAACTGAGGCTGAAAATGACTCAACACTCAAGCCTGTTTTTTTTCCTGTTACCGCATTCATTTTCAAAAGCAGACAACCAACAAGCAGACAACGGCAATCAAAAAATCGGATATCCCAGGAGAGGGGATGAAAGTGTGAACAATGAAGTGGATTTGAAGTAAGGAAGGAAGCTGTGCCATCATCTGTCAGCAATTGAAATTTTTTCTTCATTTTCCCATTCACCCGACTGCAATCTAAAATAAGGATGTTCCTCTTTGATGACGTTTGGTGAGTGATTTCCTGTGTATAGCATGTTTTTTAAACAAACCTAATGTGACCCATGTGTCGGCGAACACGCCATGACAGAAAATAAGCCTCAATCTTCCAAAACCTCTTGCGCAACTCCTTTCTTTATCCGGCTTTACTTTATCAACATCTGTGTAATGTACCAACACCTCTGCAGTTGTCCAAAAGTTTCGCTTTTTCAAACACAAGCATGATTCACCCCACCCTCGTGTGATTTAGCACTTAATCGCACCACCTACAGTAAGGAGAGTTCAGGACATGCAAGTGTAACCCAGCTAGGGATCGGTTAAACAAGACAAAAATAAAAATCCACAGACAGAACAAAAGCGGCTAAAAAGACTGAATTATTATAGGGTTTCATCTGCAGTTTTCCATCATAAAAGATATAATAAACAGTTTTGTGAAAGTTTTCCACTGCTAAGAAAAATATGGCCACTGTTCATAGCTTAGCTTGGGGTTCTTTTTTTTTTTTTTTCCATCTTCATTCGCTGTGCTGGATCATCGATCAGAGTGTGCTTAGCACCCAGCCTCCACTTTTCCTCCGCTGGATTTTCCAGCAGAGCTCACAGGGGGAGTGAGAGGAAGATGGATGGGTAAAATCCTGAGATTGGACCTATTGCCATGAACGAGAAACACAAAGATGGAGTCGGATGCTGATTTCAGTATTCTGATCCCGGACATGTTTTAGAGCTTTGCTTTATAGCCATTTTGGAGTTGCTTGAGACTAATGTTTTCATTTCATATGTTTATTATAGTGCGGTAAAGCTATTGATCTATACAACCGTTTTAATTTTGAAAGAGCACATTTGCAAAAGAAAATCAATGTGGAGAGCTGCACAACAGGCACAGGGATGGGGCCTAATAAGCATCCTTGTGTACTAAGGCTCAGACACACCAATCGGACATTAGAGAACTACCATCAACTAAAGCCTGTGGCACATCAAGCCCACTTTAGACCTTTGGCTGGTGTCTGACAGTCTGTGGCAGGACAGTCGTACTTTGTTGTACTGGTAGTTCCTTAATGTCGTTTTGGTGTGTCAGACATTTAAGGATCGTCGGCCAGTGGGAGTCCCAGGCTTTTTAACTGCTTGTGGGGTTGTTAAAATAGAGTGAACAACCTCAACCACCCTTTAACAACCCCACAAGAGATTGAAACTCCCAGTAGTCTGTTTAGAACTGAAGAAGCCTTTTGGATGAAAGGTGGTATGACTTCAAGCAACTCAAACAAAAATCATTCTGATAATGGCATATAAAGATGACCCGTTTAGACTTTAGTGCTAACTGATTATTCTATTGCGTTCATTATATATTATGGTCTCTTTGCATTTCTGAACTGACAGAGCGCCAATAAGCCTACAATGATCAATCAAAATCCAGATAAGGAGTTTGCTTCAAATGTATATCGATGTTCCTAGACGCACAAGAATCAATATCATGCTAAACAGTTAAGTGGTTTTTGGTATTTGGGAATGCAGGCTGGTGCTCACACAGGTTTCCCCCCTGCAAGAGCGGCCGGGAAATTAAATTAGTATTCAGCAGAAGCTGCAAGCCGACCGATCGCTGCTTTGCTGACTGCAGGGAATTGGGAGTCAGAAGGCCCCTATTGACTCAGTCTGGCTGCTATACAGACGACTAGATTTGGTGCCCGCTTGCTTTTCGTAAACATGTTAAAACATAATTTGACATCAGAGTAGATGGTTACAGTGACAGCAAAACTGTTTTACAATAATACACACAGAAGTGCTTGAACATTTTCTAGATAGCAACCTCAAACTAAACCATTAAGTCGCTTCAAGACTTCTACCTTGTTTTGTTTGGATATAAGAGGACTGTTTGCCTGGGCGGTTGTGTGGTTTGCTGAGTCGCTGTGGGTGCACTGAGCTGTGGGCTTCCTGCTTGGTGAGGCTCCAACTAAAGCAAAGAACCACTTCTACCAGCCTTCATTTCATCCCAATGCTAATGAGCTGTGACAGGCTCTCAGCTCGCTGGGGTCAGGTTACCCCATGCCTACAACCACACTATCTGTGCATCTGTGTTATTAATGGGGTGCTGTTGAGAAGGGCTGGGTGGCTTTTCACCGACACCTGATGGCAGACCACCCCAATGAACACCCGTACGCATGAGTTTCACTCATTAGCAGATCGCGCAGTAATTTTAGGATTACAGTAATTTGAGGGGCGGGTCAAAAACATTAGATGGTTTAACTGCGGTAAAGAGATGCACTGAACCAATTTTAAGTGTAATACATGCGAAGGAAAAGGTCCCAAGAGTAGCAATCAGAAAGGTTCCATAACCCAAACACACAAGACATTGTATGGGAATCAAACATTGTTGGAGACTTTGACAAAGCATGAGAAGCCTCCAGACAGAAGAAAATGAAGATGACAAGGGGGAAAATTGTGGAATTTACTGAGCAGGATGACCAGCCCCTTTCTGTGAAATGTGGGGGTTTCAACGCTCTCTAGCCTCACTTCATGCTGCCAAACTCACATTTCATTTCCAAAGCAGCTGTCCCACATCTGTACTGCTTGTGAGCGAGTGCCTTTAGACGCATTTGTGAAAGGGCTGAGAGTGAGAGTTTTTGCTCAAACCTGAGATTAATAACTGACGGAACTCTGTAGAGCACGAGACGCTTCTCACCATACTGTGAGCCCAAAAGTATGCCACACTGGACCGGAAAAGGGAATAACAAGCTGAACTCTAACAGTCGCTACCAATATCAATTTATGTCAGCGTTTAAGGATGATAGAAATAGCCAGAACTTATTAGTGTCCATGTATCCTCTCATTAGCCAGCTTGAGTCATAAAAGTTGTAAAAATAGAGAGTTGGCTAGAGGCCCACCAACCACCCACTACCTTCCAGGAGGTCTGCGGAGGCACAGCCTTCACAGCACAGCTGGCCAGAAAAGCAAACACAAAGCCCACATGAAGGGCCGACCTCATGTGGTAACGCTGTAAGAAGATGTAAACTAGGATGACAAAACTACGAGGCTATCCATTTGAAAGGGGATAAGTCTAAAATGAAAAATCCGACACTCCGAGTTGTGCAAACTGACCACTGTATGCAGAGAGACATGTCTGCAATTCTCAGCCAGTTCTGTTTGTCAAAGCAAAACAACAAAGGGCCTGTGATTTACTGTGTTCACTTCTTCATTCTGCCCACTACATAAAACAACAAAAGACGGAACCTGACAGAAGTGTGGATTGCAAAAACCCAGACTCGGCCTCTCAAATATCTTTCGGAGCGGTAAACGATTTGTCCTTGGGGACTGCAATGAGTTTGAGACACACCCACGCCCTCCCCTTTCTTCTGTCTCAATACCCTTTTCCCTGCCATTGAAAAAACAAAACAAAAAAAAACGATGCAGCATTATTTGACCCAGATCACCCAAACTGCTCTTACAAGCAGAACAACACAATATAAAATCAAACTAAAGACCTTAACAGATTACTTCTCTCTCGGTTATAAACAGCCCCTTTGCATCCTCCAAAGAAATGTTCCAACCTCTAATATATTTCTGTTCTTCAAAACCTCTCGCTGTCTTTATAAAAAAAGCACACAGATGCCTCGCTGCACGCCACAACAAGAAAACCTCAGATTGCATCAGCTATCAACAACTAGTCATAACATATATTTGCAAATTGCTCAATACTCCGGAAATGACTGGATGTTACACTGTTCTCTAATGCTTCATCAAGTGTTGGGGTGTTTTAAGCTTTCAAGCCATTTACACTGTGGAACACCACCCCAGATGTACTAATAGGTGACTGCGTCACTTCTTTATGCGGTGGAGGAGCCCTGCGGCTCAGACAGACAAGAATCAAAATCTGCCGTAAACATAGTGGAGGTTGTCAGGGATAAGTGCCTACTTATTGGAGAAAGGAGCTGGGCCGCCTTGAGGCATGCGCTATCCAAACCGAGCTGTCCTCCCCTCATTAGCGCAGCGTGGGTCCATAATCCCCGGCGTTCTCTGAGGGGCACAGGTGTCCCCTGTCTGTCCTCAGATTAGCTTTGTAATCTCTAGGACCCCCTGACCCGACAGTGGCGTTTGTGAAGCTGTTCACTGGAATGCCTCTCAGCCAAATGGTGAGTTCAAATGTTTGTGCCTCTTATTTTACCACATTCCAGCAGCATTTCTAGCTCTTTACCTCAGCGGGATGATTTACAATCTCAGATACTGTGAACCTGCCATTCTCTAAAAGACTCTGCACCAGCTATTCTGGATGTGAAATATCACCTCATTTGTGCAACTCTAAACACACTGTCAACAAACTACTTTTCTAAAGTGCATTCTTCAAGAGAGCTTATGAAAAACATGCACCGCCATACGATGAGTACACACAAGAAAACAGCAGCTGCAAGAGGGAGGAATCAAATTCGACTTCCTCTGTGAACCTTAAAACTTGAGAGTAAAGCCAAGCTGCTCCGTCTGAAACCTTTCTTCAATATTCCTTGTGGGACGAAATCCATGACACTTTGTGTTTCCGCGTCGTGAGCAAATATACAGACAATTGCCAAAAAGACGAGTGCAATGTTTACATTCTGGGTGAAATCGCTTTGGCTCGATAGAGGGGCTTCAGTGCTGGATGCTATCCAAACAGCGGAAACATTATGGAGATGGTCTGGAGCAGCAGGAAGTTGTCCAAATAAAACAAGAGATACACGAACACAGAGGCGCTCCGGCCAGACCAGATGTTGCGAGGTTGCGAAAGTGTCTGGACTGAGGTGGAGTCCATGTCCCACCTCCAACTTAGAATGAATCAGAAAAGTTGTTTATCTACTATGAAGAATAACAAATTGTAACAGACTCATTACAGCTGTAAGGGTGCAAAACAAACTGTTAGGTTGACCCTCTCTGGATATGTTTTCTAGAACTATATAGTCATTTATGGTCTTCAATAAACAGGTATTAGGTTAAAATATAGATGAAATAACAACAGATCCAAACGTAAATGCAGCCTGGGAAGTCTGAGCACTAACAGTAAGCATGATGTAACAGTAAAAAACCTCAGCACACATCCTGAAAGCGTTTGGTTTGAAAAGTGTTGGCGATATCAAATTATGACAATCTAGCATTTCATAGTAAGCTGCGTTAACACCTTACCGACTCCACTCAGAGCTGGCAAGACAGGACTGGTTCCTGCTTTATCTGTGCTTCTACAACAGTTCTGGCAGCCAAACAAACATTTCTGACGGAATGATGACTTAAACACATAAGTAAACTTTAACCCTGAAAAATACCACCTTCGAACACTGAAGAATTCATCACAAAGAGCTGTAATGTTGCTTCTTCCAATGAGGTGGCTGACGCAGCGTGAACAGAAAAGTGTGTTTCTGCACCATTCTGGGGGAGAAAGGCAGAATGGGAGGTTGAAAACACAGGTTCACTGATCACATCACTACATTTATGTTAACAACAAATAAGGATAATGGAGGCAAAGCACTAATCATGCAGACCAAGCTAAAGTACTTCAAACAGAATGCACTGAAAGCGAATGGAGGAAACGTGACCAGTGTGACTCATGAGCATGTTACCGCAGGTTTTCACTGACCTGACTAAACCAAATGACACTTGGAAATAATGAATAAACGTCCCACTGTAGGGGGAAAAAATTACTTTCCAGAGGACTTTTTGTCAAGTCTCTTGCTTGGCTTTTGTTTGACGTGATCATTTGATTTAAATCCTGAAGCATGACATACTGGCACTCTGCTCTGGTTTCATGCGGGTCCAGAGCAAGAAGCACATCTACTGTCCAGTAAAACCCAAAACGGCAGACTGCTTCATTGTCTCCAAGCCCGATGGGGCCAATATCAAACTCTGGCAATGAGGACTGAAGTACATTCAAATGCAACAGGACCTCCCATTCTGCTCTGCAGATGTTAATTCTGGCAAGTCGTTACCCGACAAAACCTGCCTTTTTGACTCTGGCAGCTTCAAAAGCAGCATATGTCTCAAGAAAACCCATTCAAGTGCAAAAGAAGCTCCAGAAGAAATAGGACTATGTTGAAGTCAACTTTTGAACCATTCCAAAAAAAAAGTAAATAGCGGAGTACAAGTTACAGAGCAGGATTTGGTAAAACCCTGGTCTGTTAACTTCAAGACAGATGGAGGGAAAAGCACATGTAGAGCAAAGATTGTACAGTAACGTAGAACTATACAGAAGGACAACAAATCTTATAATATTAAGTCTACAAAATGCCAGCTGGTGGACCATGAGTCTTCTGTGGATAAGCTAACAGATGAAAGCATCATGATGATGATTCTGCACCTCAAGGCTCCTCAAAACTAAAATGACAACAACCTCAATGCCACAAGATAAAACTTACACCACAACATGCCACCTAATTTGTCACAGTGACAGACATTTTGAGAGATTCGCTTAACTTTGCCCCTGATAACATGAACATCAACTAATTCTTGAGAGTTCATAACAAAACTCCCACTCTTGTGCTGCCAGCGCTTTGGCCAAACAGTCTCGCTTTACAGAGCAGCTGCCACTTTGGAGCCTGGACAGATCCCGACCATAGCGCACTCCTACACAGAGCTGTGATTCGCTCGCTTGCATTGTGTGAACCTTGGACTGGTTCTGCTGGACAACATTTGCAATAGACTGAGACCAACACAAAAGGAGCCGACTGGTCTTTTCCAGGCTACACCAATGTACACCTGCTCCTTGGTAAGAACTGCAGCAAAAAGAACACACAACTACTTCAGGGTCACCTGTAAATTCAGTACACAAACCAAGGTCCAACTATGATCATTCAGAAAACCTGTCAAAGGAGTTTAGGGATGTTTTAAAGTCAGTATTGTCTTGGTTGGTACTCTAAGCAGCCTCTGCCACCCACACAGCATTGCAGAAACAAAACCCCCAAACGTGCAGATGTCAAAACTGAACTGAGAGCAACAATGCTGATTGAAGCCTCAGTGGCTTCAACTCAGCGGTGCCTTTACTCAGCCAAGGGACCTGTTCCCACATAATCAGCTGACCCTCTGCCAGCCAGGCAAGATGCCTCCAAGCTATACGCTTCAGGGTTTTGTGCAACACATTGTCTCTTGACGCCGCAGCACCTCACATCCCTTCTGAGATGCAGCAAAGGCCAGAGCACTGGCTGTCGGATCTCATTGCTCCCCAAGCATTTCATGCTCAGCTCTGTTACGGCTAATTGGCGGGGGTGAGCATCCTAGGGATCCGACCCAACAGAAATGCACATGCACAAACACAAGCATGTACACACTCACACATGTGTGTGTGTGTGTGTGTGTGTGTGTGTGTGTGTGTGTGTGTAGTGGCCTCTCGCAGCCTGCCGGGTCTGGGTCCAGTGCCAGGCTCCGTCTTGGGCTCCCAGCAGAATAAAGAGTGGCTCTGTTCAGTGGGCCTGATGCACGGGACCCAGTCACTGTTCACCCTCTGCGCCTCAGACAATACCCATTGTTCTGCTTTTTAATGAAGAAGAGTCGACATGGAAAAAACTAAGAGGGTTAGCTTAGTCACTTCCTGGGTTCCATGTAGGAGAGTGTGAGATAAGGGAGGTTACTGTCCTCACACAGTTCGACTTTAATTTGATTTAACATCTTCAAGCTGAGATATCATGCACTGATCAGCCACAACATTGTGACCACCTTCCTAATATTGTGTACGTCACCCTTGTGCCTCCAAAACAGTTGTGACTCATCAGTGAATGGACATGGGCCTTCTGAGGGTGTCCTGTGGTGTCTGGCAACAGAATGTTGTTAGTGGGGGACTTTGGGTCCTATGGGTTGAGGGGAGGGGCCTCTGTGGATCAGGCTTGTTCCAGTGCATCCCACTTGATCAGTTTGGGATCTAGTGAATTTGGAGGCCAGGTCAACACCTTGTACTGTTTTTCATGTTTTTTGAGTTGATCATAAACAATTTTGGTATGTGTACCTGTATCAGGCTGCATCCTGCTGGGGATGGCTGCTACCATCAAGGAGTGTCATTGCTATGGGGTGGTGGTGTCTCCTCTGGTCTAGGTGGGTGGTACATGTCTAAGTAACATCCACATGAATGCCGGGTCCCAAAGTTTCCCAGCAGAACATTGTACTGTCACAAGATGGTCTGTGGTTTTATTGTTGTGGCTGATTGATGTACTATGTCCCTATGAAGTGGAGATGTACATGGTTTCTGATTCAGAATGCTCCTCTGTGCTCACCAGCTAGCCACCAACTGAGTCTTTGTCTTGACAGCAGTGAGACTGAACCCAAACCTATTAAGGTGCTAAAAATGTTAATGGAACTGAGGAAAACTACAGACTCACAGGGTGGTTTTCTATGCAGTTGTAACCATGAGTGTACGTATAGACACCTTCATCCTGAATTTTACAATCCAAGTCAGTTTGTTTAAGTCAGGCCAATAGCTCTGGGAAAGGTTTAAGCTTAAAGAAGTCTTAAGGTAAAAAGCACTCTGGACCTGTCAGTGTGACAAATTAGAGTTCAGTTGAGCATGAGGTCTGCTTGTGATCAATCTGAGGAGTAGATTTCAGATGCAGCACCTCACAGCACAAATAACAGCAGCCCGAGGCGCTTCGGCAGACTTTAAACAAAGCAGCTTAGATGTAATCTGGGCAGACTATTGAGAAGAGCAGCAGCAACAACAACAACAGCTAAGCCTATATCCAGCCATATGGCATTTAAACAAGTCATGGCTGCAAACTTCTCTGCCTCCCCGACAGTGGCCGTGACATTCAGCAAACGCCAAAGCCCTGAGGTTCAAGAGGACGATATCCTGGATGTGGGTGCAATTTGATTTGACGTCAACTCTGTGGTTAGCTGAGGCGGGAGCTGAAGAGCAGACATGAGGTCTGAGCTACATTCCTGTTACACAGAGTCATTTTCCTTTGGTTCTGCGTGAAGCATATAGACAGACAAATACTGCAGATGTGAGTCAGAGATTGTAGTCATTCAACATGCTTACAGACATTTTGCAGGTATTGGTAAAGAGACAAAAACCCCACTTTGAAGGTTTGCTCATACCTTAGATTGGTTAGGGAAAGAGTCCAGGGTAAACTGATTAACCAGCATGTTGATATGGCCAGCCATGAAGTTAATTCACTGGGCTAACAACAATGTGCTGAGCAGAGTAAACACAGAGAGGGCTAGCTCATAATCACGTGCAACCCATCTGCAGGAGACTTATGTCACCAACCCTGGGCCAACAGAAATGCTTCCCAGAGACATTTTACTCTGGATGCTGCATGAGACATAAAAAGCAGAGAGCTGGCCTTAGAACTGCAAATCACTTATTAAAATAAGAGCCTGTTTATGGACGTCTACCCCCTTCAGAACTTTAAACAACGAATATTTGGGTTTTATCTCCTCCAATCCGAACGGCCAAGGTCACATGCAGATCAGCCACTCCTCTCATGGCACCGGCCTTACATGACAATTAGCCTGAGTCTATTTCAAAGATCAAGCCTCGGCTGCAGGGAATCATGAGCCAGAAAACTTCAATGGGAGCTTTTCATTTAGCAGAAACTGCAGACTCAGCTGGCAGTAAAACCACTGGTACACACAAACACAAACCTTATCCATGAAAGGTGGGTTAAAATTTAACTTTAAACCAGCTGCACAAGAAAAGGCGCCGGTTAAAATTTGCCGTGTGGTGAGGTGTGTTCAGTTGTAAATGCATATGATACGGAAGCAGACAGATTTGGTTTTGTTTCCATTTTAGATATTTTAAACTGCTAAACTGAACAAAACTATATTGTTCACTGAGCTTAACGGTTTATTCTTGACGATGGGAACAGCACAAAACAATCTCCACTCAAGGTTCACTTGCTGGTCTTGTGGATAAAGTCAGTGCAAAACCCCTGGAGCTGGCCCTGGAGCTTTTGACATTCAGTGGATAGTTCCACTGAACAGAAACCAATTCAGATACTGTATGATACTGTAAGCTTGAAAAGATCTATATAAAGGTTCTTACTGTAGAGACTGTACATGTATGGTTACTCGCACCATGTGCTCTGCTGAGATGATTCAAGTCATGAGTCAATATTTGAAAGGAGGCTTTTCACATCACGCAGTGTGGAAATTCAAACACCGCTTGTCCCTGGGAACGAATTCAGGTGACTGCTTGAATGTGGTCGCATGTAGCACAAGCCCTTAAATCCCAACTGTTGATCGAATCTATTAAGAGAGGCAAGTAGTAAATAGTCCTACTGCTATTATTTGACCACTGAGAACATGCAGAAGAAAGACAACAGTTTAGTCCAGGAAAGTATTAATGATTAATGGTTGATCTGCAGTGAAGTGCGTCATCAGCACTGGATGCAAAGAAGAAACAAAATCAGAGGCATCATCCCAGTCATCTGCTACTCAAACCGAAGCTAGGGCATCAGAGTCGCGCAGTGCCACTCCACGCAACCAAGTGCCATCGGCCACAGCTGAGACACATTAGGCCTTAAATGGTTGTAAATAACACTAAATGCTGTGATTATAGCACTAAATTCTTCTAATGCTGGAGGGCTTCCATCCTGCCAAGAAGAGCTGAGGCATCATGCTGGCAGCAGGGAGGAGGAGGAAGGGAGGGAGTGAGGGAGTTCCTGACATGCTATCAGGATCGGCTTTTCTGACAGCCGGTCCAGGAAATCCTCCGTTAAGACAGGTAGTTTCCTCAGGAGAGCATATAATGAGGATTGGTTTTGTAGGCTAAATTTGACGGATCATGATCATTTTCTCGCGTATAATCCCACATGTGATAAGAGCTGACTCTTGATGCTCAGAAAATGTAGGCAGTAGGTGACTCTAACAGCAGATGTGATTAAGGAGAAGGCCTAAATCCCTGAGCGGCGTGACGTCAAACCTCTATTACCCCAAAGTCTGCAGCCTCTGGCGCTGAACGGGATTCATCTGTGTCTGACAAGCAGCAATCACTCCCCAACGCAGTGCCACGGCAACACAAGTGATGTGGCTTCCACGTAAACTTGATCCGGTTTTCATAACGGGCTTAAAGATCTGTGCCACCAACATTAATATTTAAATAAATAAATATATTAAAAAAAAAATTGGCACAGAACCTTTTTCCTCCCAGACAAGTTTGCTTGCTCAAGTAAAATTCCTCCACCTCCTGAGCGGTTAATGTGTGAGAGTGTGAGAGCACTAGGCCAGGCGACAATCACGTTTGACCCACATTTTGCCAGCTCTCAAATTTCACCTTCTTCTGTGCGAGCCTTTATTCAGTGACTGGGCAGCGGCGCACTGGAAAGCAAAGAGCTGTTTTATTATTCACATCCATGGCTTCAAAACTAATGTCTCACAGCTCAGGAGAAGGTGGCGAGTAACACTCATGGAAGTGACGAAAGTTTCTGTCCACGAACGCGGCCAAAGACAACTTTCCTGCAAATTTCTGCTTTCATCCTTAGGATCTTGGTGAACAATTGTTCAGACACTGTAATGCAACTGCTGACATATCTGTTGACTCTTCATGATGTGGCACATGTTTCAAAGGACATGCCATGCCGGGCACTTAAAGATCTCAGCGGTGAGCCAGCGTCCGGACTCATAAAGTGGGAAAAGAACACGGCTATAAAAGCAATAATTTGCCATGTTAAGACCTCAGGTGTCTCATGTGTCCACACTTGGAAATTTACAGAAGCTTTGAGTTTTGGGTCCTGAGAGCCTAAATGTGACCTGTTACAGTGTGAAAAGTTTAAAGGCTGGTTGTTTTCATTAAGAGCCGAGGGCGCTAAATTCACAGTCCTGCTACAGCTTTGATTCAAAGAGCAAAAACACTAAAATATGATGCCAGAGAAAGACTTCTGACACAAATAATCACCTTTTCTTTTCTTTCTTTCTTTTTTTTTTTTTTTTTTACTCGCAATGCCCCCCTTTTCCCAACAACAAAGGAAGGATCAGGCGTGCTGGACAAACAGAGGTCCAACCTACACACAGCTGTCCCGTCCCAGGACACTGAAGCATGGAGGGAACAAAGAGAAGACAGATGACTTTTTTCTTTTCCTTACCAAAACGATTGCAAATCTCTCCTCCAGTTCACTTTGCTCCGGCATGGGCAGTTTCAGGGGCATGTTGTGTCCCCTGAAATCAGGGTGATGGTCCATGCTCCCTGCGTTCCCCATGTTTCCTCTCTGATCAGGGACCCCAACTTTTTTTTTCTTTTTCTTTACCACCTTCTCGTCCACTTGAAGAAAATCTCGGCACGTTTTAAATAAATAAAAAAAAAAGTGGTAAATATCCGCACGTCCTTTTGGTTTTCTGACTTTTTTTTTTAGTTATCCAGGTTACTTGTTAAACACATGTGAGGGAAGCAGCGGCAGCGTAACGCGACGGGTCCGAGCGGCGGCGGCAGCGGCGGCAGCAGCAACAGCAGCGGAGTCCCTGCTGAGACATTTCCACGGCGGAGAAGGGAGAAACCTGGAAGCGTGACTCGATCCCCTCGGACCTTCCTTCGCTGTTATCCGTATCTTGCACAATTTCGGCTCCACTCCCAGCCGGTAGTAATGACGACGGGCATGATTCACGCTTGTTGCAATCCCCCGTCTGTTAGTAGTGGGTGAGTGAGCGGAGCTGCCTTTCCTAATCCCTCCACTGCTGACCAGCTAGTTAAGGAGGAGGGGGTCCACACACACACACACACACGCTGCGGCTGCACACACTCTCATCCCTCTCCACAATGAGTTCTTTCAGGGGGCAAGCCTCCCACTTCTTCTTCTTTTTCTTCTTCTTCTTCTTGGGGCGTAGCTCCCAACGCCGTAGCTAAGGAGATGATATTTTTCGGTGTTGCATTGTGGTACTTTGAGTCCGCTGTGGGAGGAAAAACTAACTTGAGTCCACGGCGACCCCCACCCCCTACTTTTCACCCCTTCAAGGGGCCCCTATATAGGCAAGGGTCCCCCTCATACAATCGAGGGGCGATTACAGGGGATCTATGAAGTGAATGAATTATTTCCTCCGAGTAGTTTTTTTTTTTCTTTCTGCGTTTGTGTACGTGTAGTGATGAAAATGTGTCTCCATGGAGCTAATTCTGATTTATTTGTAAATCAGTAACTTGTAATTTATTTGTTATATAGCATTCAGTTCCACTTGATGTTTGCTGGCTGCTAAACTACTTAAAGCAGGGGTGTCCAACTCATTTTAGTTTGGACCGGTGACCTAACAGAATGATAACCTGTAAGTAATGACAACTCGACTTTTTTCTTTTGTTTTAGTGCAAAGAAGGACAAGTAAATTAGGAGAATGTTTACATTTAATAAACTATCCTTGTTAAAATGTTAAAATAAGTGCAATTTGGGCACATTGCTGTCTGCCGTTTAGCCCCGGGTCCCATTGTTGTGTTCTGTCCACTTCTCTTTCTAAAACAGCGGACAAATTAGGAATAGCAGCTATTTTCACTGAAAAATTGCAGTATTTTATGTAATTTTCGCACTTTGCAAATTCATGCTGCGGGCCAGATTACACCCTCCGGCGGCCACATTTGGCCCGCGGGCCATATGTTTGACACCTGTGAGTTAAAGCTTCTCTGTGCTGTGGAAGATATGTAATTGTGTCAGCTATCACTTTTGAGGTTGGCCAGACAATCTTCACATGTATATCAAAAATAGCAGATGCAATCACAATGAGACGTCACTGTCATTCATCAGAGCTGTGATGGTAAATTGTGACTTAACTGGAAGAAACCATATGCACCATGTAAGAGCTAACCATGTAGCAACCCACCCACACAGCATACCCTCTTAACTTGCTGTGTTCCGCCTTCATTTTCTCTGACCCAGTAATATACAAACTAATTCTTACATCAGAAAACCTAAGTGTTGTCTTTATCCAAGTTGCTGAGATATACTCAGTTTATTTTTGGCATGAGATTGAGGCCAAGGCTTAAAGAGGTTAGTAACAAATGTTTTACAGGTCATTCGGTGGTAAGAAAACATGCACACTCACAAGCCTCAGTCACATGGTTAAAGTTATCTCTGACTGAATAAGTTGTTACACAGTCTTTTTCAAAATAGCCAGTGAATGAGCAAACCCGTGTATCACAAACAGACAACCGGCTAAACTGTTTCATGACTAAAATCACCATTTATCATTTTAACGGTGCAGATTTTGAGCTTCCATCTTAGGAAATGCACCGGTGATGCACATAACAATATTCGATGGCTGCTCAAAGTGCCCCCAACTTGCACCATACCCTGGGCGTGGGCCATTGCAATGTAAATCTCAGCTCACTCAAGCCATTTAAACTTTTAATCGAGGCTCCCAGCCCACAATGCAGTAATATGAAAGGTTTGGGACACAAATTAACTGTGTCACATGACCCTCAGCTGACCGGATATTTCAAATGTCAGTCGTTTTATTCACTTAATGAAATTATTAGATCACAGAATCATTGAATTATGTGTACTAGAAAACAATAAACTGCTAAAAGGGAAGACAATTGTGTCAGTTTTATGTTGTTGTTTTTATGTGAAGTGATCTCCAATTATTCACTGTATTCATTTGAACATTGTGTTCAATTGCTGCATTTAGGTTTACAGTGGCAATGTAATGCAGTCATCATAGTCACTATTAAGTAACTATACCTCTCTATCTCTTCATTCAGTAACTAGGTCTGTTATTTGTTTAGTAAAAATCATAAAATGTGAATAATAAGAAAGCTTTACACTTTACCATGTGTGCTGCATTGTTAATTTTTTTTTTATAAGAAACAGACTCACATAAAAAGCATCTAAGAAAATTGATTAATTCCATTTAGCTGCTTCAGTTTATATTGTGCATGCTGTCCCACTGTCGCAACATATTATTTGGCGAGCCAAAATGTCTGCTGTGAAAAGTTCTATTGTTGTTAATGCTACTTTTTTTTTTTTTTTTTTTTTTGTCTCATACGTATATCTCTCCTTACACAAAAATCCTTTGGACAAAACCCTCAGGAAATTATTCTGTTCCAGACTTCATTGAAGAATCCTCTGAAAACTTCTTAAGCAATGTTTATACCTTTTATAGTTTTATTCTTTTTTTTAAAAAAAAAAGTATAATAACTGTATAATTCCAAACATAGCAAATGCTCCAATGATCTCCAAGATGTGTTGCAATGAAATCTGATCTGCTCAGGGTGGGGACATCATTACGCACACTAGGGTGACATCAGCATACAGAACTCTGGAGATAATCCAGAGGTTCTCCAGATGCACAGTGGTTTCATTCAGCCTGCTGGACCGATGCAGCAGGGGAGGGCGTCACATCTGAGGTTAGCTTGCTGGACGCACAGAGGACGCGAAACACAGCTGACTGACCTCATGCGATCATTACGTCTTCAATGTTAAGTTTATGTGCTCCGTTTGAGGGCTGCTCCCACTGTGTTGTGGACGAGACTCACTGCGCACTGCATGTTCTTCCACTGTTTTATTTACTCAGATGATGTTCCTGATGCTGGTCTTCTTTCAAAATTCACAATAAGGATGTTGTAAAATTGTTGAAAGCTCAACATTTACATATCTGTACATGGGATTATGAAGTCCTGGTGAAGTCTTCTGTGTTTTGTGTGCAATAAAACACAAACTGGTTCAGAAAAATACGGGAACATTTGGGGCAGCTATGAGCCGTGTTTCATTCATCCAGATTTGAAGTTTTATATTTAAGTTATTTATTGATGTCAACCCTACAAAGTTAATATTAACTGGCGGTGACAAAGACTCAACAGAAACATTGTGAATGAGTATATTGCATTCTTACATGCCAAATGATCTAAGTTTTTGTTACGTACAAGAACAATAATGCATCATTTTCCCTAAACGGACTTCTTATTTTAATCAGTCAATTCCACAACATACAACATACTGTCATGCTCATCCAAGGGGCTGCCTTTAACACCAGCAGGAACTTACTTAAATGTATGGGCGGGGGAGGGGGGGCACCTTGCAGCTGCATTTCTGATAGATCCGGGGAAACATGACTGGCTTCAAATGTCTCCTCTAGGAAATCTAAAATGCTAAAAAGGTGCCAAAAATAAAAGAAGCACAATCGGACCTCTATGCGAGGAGCCTCGCCGGAGTCCACTTGGCCGCTCGGTTTAGTAACATCTGTGAAATCAAGTTCTCTTAAGCAAGAGGAGCCTGATGGAGTTATTGTCTTCACAAGGCTGGAATCAATCAACAAACCAGTCTTTGTGTTTTAATGCAAGGGCTGGAGGATTCAGCGACTGGAGCAGCATTGCAGATTGAGAACAGAAAGTGGTTTCCTTTACATTTTCAGAATAATGGTGCCCTCTAATGTGTGTAAAGTAAATTGCCCGTCTGGATCTGGATCAGACTATCTGGAGTGCAAGACAAACACTCCACAAACCCATTTCAGAGGAGATTAAAACAACCATATACGTACATTCTTAGAGTTCACATCTGCAACCAATCGCTTTCCAACATTACATAAACTAGTGGCCTGTTTTTTTTGTTTCTTTTTAATTTGTTCATAAAATAAAAAACCACAGATGCAACCACCATCCAGGTTGGGATTGACGCACCGAGGCCTTTTAATGTTAACACCCAAGATGCAAATATTTCTCCGCTGCTTTGTTAAAGTACTTTACCCACAAATGGAAGCTAACTTGTGATTAAAGAGGCCGAGTATCAAACTATATTTATTGTATACAGTATAGGGACAACAAACAATATACAAATTAAAGAAACTGGAATATCTGCCAACGTCACTATGCAATTTCAAGATGCTTTAAAATGCAGGTTGACATTCTTATTAAAAAAAAAAAAAAAAAAAAAAAAAAACAATCTACCAACACACAAGCATCAAAGAAAATATTGATAATGTCTGGATAGGCTCTGTACAAACTTATTGAACTGGCAACACAGTATGCATGACTGACTCTGTATGTATGCGAGTATTTTTAAAGGTCCTGAAAAGGTGTAAAGAAGTGAGTTTACAAAAGAAGAAAACTCCTCTCTCCACTATGTTACAGTAACCCTAGCATACATCTCCATTTAGCACTTTTGGTCCACAAACACGGCCGTACTATAGTTAAATCTGCTTTGTGGGTAACAGTGTCCATTTGTCTTTGCTATCTATGGACATATTAGCACTGACTCCAATCCAGCAGTGTTCCTTATATAATTCTAAAGAGTACATGAATGAAAATAGATACGTTTATCCTGAATTTTAATACTTAGACTGATCTGGAAAAGGAAAGAAAAAAAGAAAAAAGAAAAAGAAAAAAAATGGCACTCAGCTTATGATTCATGAGACATGCAGGAGGTCTTCTCAACATCACAGGACCGCAATAATAATAATAATAATAAGCCATATCTGATCTGAGATGTGTCCCTGCCTTGGACAATTTCAAATCATCCATTTATTTGAATAAAACACGTTTAAAAAAAACCTGCATCTCAAAGTCAGCATTTGCCCCCCCTGCCCCCCCAAATGGGAAAAAAAAAAAAATGTGTGAATGAATAGTCTGACATTTAGCCAAGCACAGTGAAAAAGAAGTAAAAACTGAAATAAACAAATACAACATGGGGGAAAAAAAAATAAAAATGTGCTAACCCCAGAGTCCAAATCACATTTAAGAATAGACTCCTCCAGTCTGTTGCTGAAATACATCAATAGTGTCCTCATCCTCCATCTCCAGCTGTAACAAAAAAATATGCATTACGCATTAGTCACACTCAGAACAAATAAAAACTGTAGTGCAATATTATAAAATGCATTCAGTGTTATCTGATGTTCTATTTATTCTCTTTACATATGCACACCAAATTCACTAGTGCAGTCGTTCATGTTGAGCTCAACATAAATGACATTTTATGCCATTAAGAAGCAACAAGTAATTGTGTCATCAAATGTGTCTGAACAGCCCAAATATTTGATTTACAATCAGGTAAGAGTACAGGAAAAAGAATCCTCAGTCATGTGGTGGACTCTGAAATAAACTCAAAGTAACTTCTATTATCCTTTCAGACCGAAATCCTCTTGCATAATGTTAATTTTTTTTATCTCGCATCACATTCACAACCATTACACTGAAGTAGGACAGAATTTAGGTTAAAAACATCAGTATCCAGATGTGAAAGTCCAAATTGCATACTTAGAAACATAAAATGGGCACAAACTTATTTTACTAAGTTTGACACTTGGTTAACATTTAAACAGTTATATGCTAGAACAGACTGAGGACCAGTTCTAGGTAGCAGATCAGGACTAAGACACACGATATCTGTTGCTTCTGCAGTACAACAGATGTGTGTATTAATTTCAACATGTGATAAGTTTCTAAACTGGCCTTAACTCCAGTGTCACAAATCTGACATAAGTTAGATTTAGGTTTAAAATTGAGACAGACTCCATTCTTAAATTCCATTGCTTATTAAAGTAGTCTCATATTCATTATGTCCACTCTCCAAGTGGTTTACAAGTATTCATCCGGCGTGCAAATACTAACATTTTGCACATCATACACTTAACTATAACAATGCCTGAAAGTTAGTAACGTATCTCCTTACAACAAGCTTAACTGAATACATCAACAAAAAGAATGGAGGAGAATGAATGACAGATGAGACCGTCACACTGTATTTTACATCACTTTTGTATGAAAATTATCCGCAATAGCCTATAAAGTACTATGAACTTTACATGTCCCACATATCATTTACTAATATAGGATAAGATGTTTTCCCTGTGGGCGCTGCCGTTACGAGGGATGACAGTGCTTCTTGGCAAAGTTGAGATGTCCAAAAATTGACTGATTTTTTTGTTCTGGTTAAATGCAACTGACCACTGTCTTATTACCCGGTACTTTACGTTTTAAGATGAAGGACTTTATTTTGGTGTAGTAAAACCAAACATGAGTGATTTCTGGAGAGCACAAATGTATTTACAATAGGCTTTCAGTACAGCACAACACATTGTGTTTCACCAACCTGTGCAGGTGTGTCTGTTTCATTAATTGGCTGTCCATCAAACCTAAACCGTATCTGACGAATCGACAATCCCTGTAAAAGACAAGAACAGGGAAAAAAACAGCATCTTATTGAGATTCTGCATACATGCACTCATTAGCATAACACCACAGCAGCTGAAATAAAACCTCACCATACTGTGTGGAATAAGATCAGGAGTCACCAGAGGAATGTGTGGGGAACATTTGAGTGTCTCAGGATGAACTTACCTGTCTTTCGCAGTATGCCTTCATTAGTTTGCTGAGCGGAGTGTGCCTTTTGATTTTGAACTGTACCACTGACCCATCCTGACCAGCCACCTTGAGGTTAATGTGGTCGTTCTCCGTCTTCACTCCTTCCTGCAACAAAAGGCGTCATGAGCAGAGGCAGCACACCGGTAGAACAACATTAATCAGTTCAACACAACAACGGCTCACTTAAGTTAGCTAACTGCATCTGCAAGACGAGGATTGTCCTGGTTCCAGGCTTCATCGTCCACTACGCCGCGCACCATTCACGCTCTTCTAGTGGTTAGCATAGCTAGCTAGTGCATACTGAAACTGGCGCAGAAAGCCACAATGGCGCAAATGATAGGAAAAACACAAACCATTCATTTCACTCACACTGACAATCTTTGGCACGGGAACCCCTAAACATAGTTCAACTGCACGGTGAACCAACGAGTATAATAAGCGGATACTGGTCACACAGAAACACCACACACACTAAACTGTGCGCTTAAAGCCAACATATCCGCAAATTGGCCAACCTTTGTTTTCTCCGTCTACCCGCTCAAATTAGGTAACTGTAGCCTGGCAGCAGGGCTAGCTTAGCACAACATGCTAACGATAACTTGTAACTGCCACTGTCGACACCTTGTAGGTGAGCATGCAAGATATGTTCCTTCGAAGAGGCACGGTACTGACCTTTGGCTTTTCTTCAGACATTCTGCTATTTTCTCCGGTGTTCACTAATAACGAGGAGTCAGACTGCTGGTGGGTGAAGCGGGTCTTCAGCTCAGCTCCTCCGGCTCTTTACTCTGGACCAGGAGCGCGCACTGAAATTTAAAATGTAATTCGACCAAAGAGGTCACGTGTTCCGCTTTTCTTCGGGGCCGCGGACACGTGAGCGCGGATGATAATTTGCGCGCTCCCGCGAGATAGGTGAAACAAAAGGGCCGAGAGTTAGTTAGTTAGTTCAGACCAGGGGCCTCAAGAGCTTTCAAAAGCACCAAAAGCTGTGGAAGACAAAAACACCACCCTCCCCGTTTTTTCTTACAACACCTAGTAACAGTATGGTAAAAAAAAAAAAAAAAAAAGAAGCATTATAAACATTTATCCTGAGTCATTTCAAATAATTTTGAGGTGTGGCTTAAAAATTACATAAACATTGCACATTGTTAACAAGAGGACTTGTAGATGTATTTAAAAGCCCACTGCTCTCTTTAAAGTGACATGAATCACAGCCTGAAATCCAGCAGTTCTTAAAGACGACTCAGAGGGATATTGTGGATTTGAAGCTTTTATGCATCTGTAATGAATTATCTTTCTTTTTAGAGTCCTTGAAAGAACTGGGCCTGGAAGCCGTAATGGTATTCTGAGCTACGTTGGTCACATATTATCCAGGATTATGTGACAGATTTAGGAGAGGTTGAACTAAACCACAGTAACTAGTTCAAATCCATGAACCGAAGTGCCCTTGAGCAAGGTACAGTACCTAACCCCAGAGCTCTATTTGTGCTGCACGTGGCTACTCACTGCTCTTAGTGCGTGCGTGTGCACAAATGATGGGAGAAATGCAAAGGTCAAATTTCCAAGTGTATAAAACAGGAGGGCAATAAAGAGAGTGAATAAAAGTGTTTGTTTAAAGCTACTCTGTACATGTACTTTGCTTGTCTCCTTTGTCACTGGGTGGGAGTTGTACGTTTAGAAGCTAAATATAAGTTGCTGTAAGTGTTAAAAATATCGAAGTCACAAAAAATAGCATATTCATTTAATTTTGAAATTTATTATCACAATGTGTTTTTAATGGCTCACACGTAGATCAAGATCACACATTTCTTTTTATCCAATAAAGTTATGAAACCATTTCTGACATTTATCAAGATCAATATTGAAAAAAAAGAAAAACACAACCATCCTTTTATAGAAAAAAATCAAAAGTTCAACTTTAGACATGGATGACGGTAAAACAATGTGTATTGCAAAATCTGTATGAAAATGAAACTAGTAGTTCCACAACAAGCCCCACAAGACCTGATCAGCTCTGGACCTGCACTTCATTTTGTGCAAATCTGCTCAGGAATGTTTGCACATAACGCTGGAAAATATCTTTTGACGGGTTTACCATGACAACTAGTTTCATGTGTGGACAGAAAATCATGTTAGCTGAACTGGTTTTCTCATAATTATTTAAACCCAGTTATGGCATAAGACATATTAATCAAAAAATTAAAAAAAAAAGAGAGAGAGCGTCATTTATTTCTTTAAAAAGAAACTTTAGGTGAAGAAAGTGAAATCTATTCAGATAATCACAGTTTATCAGAAGCTGCTTGTACGCTGTGTTACTGGCATCAGTAAGACCATCTTTACGAATCGTTGCTGAGATTCTTCTTAATGATCGTCCATACGGGAATATGGATTATCCTTTGCCACTCCTGAAAAGGAACAAGTAATCATCAGACTTGAGTAAAATTATTCAGATTAGTTGTGTTTTGATTTAAATGTAATGAAGGCATTAACAGTAAAATTACAAAAATCACTGACAAAAAGTTGGAATTGAATTCTACCTTATTGATTTTTCTCCAGTAGGTGGCACTATTGGATCAATTTGTTCTTTCTTGTGATTCACAGACTTTTTCATGTAGTTCCCTTGTTTCATCTGCTCAGATTTCATTATCTCTTTTTTAAAAATCCTATCTTTCCCGTACCTGCTTTTTATCCACCGCTTTTATTCTTTTATTTATTTTTTTGCTGCCGTTTGATCACTGTGCTTGTAAACTAAGCACCATCAAAACAAACCCTCTTTGATATTCCAAATGCACATCTATTAACCCACTCAAATCGCGCAAACAAGAAACGAGTCTCACCATATTTCTGCCTGATTTCATCATGCCTCAGCTGCATCTCTGTTCTCCTGCGGGGAAGAAACAAAGACAAATTGTTAGACGACAGCGAACACTGGCAGCACTCACGCCTACGGTGGTTGAAATTACGGCTTTGCACAAAGTGCTGCTTTAAATGTTGTGTTGACCGTAACTCTCATGATTTCACGTTTTAATGCAACAAAATGTTTGTTATCCATCTTGTTAATATAATGATATATGTTTGATGAGAAGTCCCAGTAGAGTTGATGGAGGTTATTGTTATAATGAATTGTATTATTTATCTGGGCATATGGCTAAATTTGGCTTGGTCAGACACCTACTCAACATTCACCTCGCTTTTTGACGGGCCTTCCTCGCTCGAGTTTGTCGCTCCACCTTTGCATCTTCTTTCTTGTTCCTGGAATGTAAAGGTATGTATGTATTTGCATTTGTGTCAGCATTAATCACATGTTTTGGTTTTGATTTTAGCTTAACATATTTATAGTACCAAAAAATAAATAAATACAAGTGAAACAGTTCTAACTTTGACTCAGCATCACATACAATCCCTTAATTAAATCTCTTCTAAAACGAGCATCAGCAGAAAAAAAAAAAGCTGTTTGAACAGAAAGAGCAAAGTTATTGTGGGAGCTTAATTGCATCCACAAATTCTGGCAGGCTTTTGGAGATAGCGGTATCAGCCTAGCTTTACAGAATAAGAATCCATTGTGCTCCCCACTCTTCCTGCTCCTCCTCCTCCTCCACCCCCTCCTGCTCCTCCACCCCCTCCTGCTCCTCCCGCTTCCATGTTGAACCAGATTTCACAACCAGCGCTTCATGTGACATAACGCTCACCCAATTCTTTCACACTTGCAGCAGCGGAAGCAGCAAACCAGAATGGCGATGATGATGACCCCAGCCAGCACTGACATTGTGATGATCAATATCTGGAAGTTGACTGTAAATCAAAGGCAAAAACCCAGAGAGAACGAGTAAATAATTCACCTTGTCATAACATTTGCATGCATTAACCCCATAATTAAATAGACAAGGTGACGGTTGCTGCTTTAGAAGCCTAACATTTATGTATTTGGCTATGTTTCATCTATGGAGACCGTGCACAGAAATGCCAAAATAAAAGTAATTAAATCTTTTAAAAGTGACTCAAATTCAAATTTCAGTCACCTCTGGAGTGCCTTGTGTAGTACATACTATAATTAATAGATATTTACTGATCAATAATTCTTCCTATAATGTTTATAGAAATGAAGATTGGATTCAAGTGTATTCATTTTACTTTCAAGCAATAATCCTATATGTGGAATTAATGTTTATATATTCTTACCCCAGCATAGCCCCCATCGTGCATCATTCAGAGGGCAAACACTGCTGGGGGGAAGGATGTTCCTCACCGGGTATTCAATGCATTGTTGAGTTGGTATGCACCACAAACACTGCAACAAACACAAGATGACTGAGTTCCATATCTTGTGTTTTGTGGCAACACTGACTGGACACAGCTACAGTGTCTGAAACTTACAGTCACATTCTGCAAACATTCAGCACAACTGGTGTTGGATCTCCAGGCACAAGGGACTGAAACAGAGAAAAGCAGGCGTACACATGCATTTACAACAAAAGAAACTACTGTGATGTTGCTGCAACAGCTGAGTTTAAAGTGAGCGAGGAGGGGATTATAAGAAAAACAAGAGTCAAGTTTGTACTGTTGAATACAATAAATGTCCACTAAGAAAACAGGCGTGCCACGAATCCACATGATTATTCTGATTACGAGAAATCTCTTTGCCTGATGTCATGTGACAGTCTCATGACCCGACTCCTCCAGAGCAAAACAAAGAAGCTGGAACTAAAAGAAATAATTAAATAAAAAAAACTTACCCGGGCCCGGAGGAGGAGTGGATGTCTGTGCCTCTGTAACAGCGATAACACCGCAGAGAACGATGGCAAGTACAGAGACGGACGCTCCGAGAGCTGTGGACATGGTGACACGAGTGAGACCCCACGACTGCGAGGGAGGAAATCTTCGTGGAGAGTCTCAGTAAAGGCTGGACCTCTGCTTTACGAGGGCTGACGTCATGAAATCCTGGCACTGGTGGTATGAAAAAGCCTCCGAGTGAGACATCTTACCGAAAACGATATTTTATTACTCCCTGAAAATACACACAACTCGATTAAATTACTTTTTTCTTTTTCTGTTAAATAAAAAACTATAACAATATTAAATATTTTGAAATCTGCATAATGAGTATGCTTGCTTTTGGCATTACATTTAGAATGCATAGCTTTCTATTGTGTGGTATTGGCATATTTAGATCTGTGTGCTGCAATTCCCAGCTCTCTGGAATAAAACAGAAAGTGCCTGGCACCAGGGAGAACACACTTGTGACAGTAAAATGTGTTTAAATGTCTGTAAATATACTGTATCATCACGTTTCCACCACAAGGTTGAATTAGCAGTTGAGATCTAGGGTAGTACATGTGTACGAGTTTAATTAAATGCTTATTCTGCTCACTTTTAGATTATATTATGCATATAAAGCTGCAAATAGGCTGTCGGAAACAAAGACACATATTGCCGCACCCATACACAGTCTAGAATTTGTCAGGTTCTTCTTTTTTTTCTCCCTAATAAGTCAAACAAATGATAATAAGATAGTTTAAACTAAGAAAGGGAAAAGTTTTGGGTTGCCAAGTTGTGAAAAATATGCCAAGATTCCTCCCCAGAATTACTGGCGCATTTACACGACCAAGAAAGTCCCGCAGAAAATCAAAATCAAAGTGTATTTATGACAAAACCTAGATTTTACTGGTGGATTCTTGTCAGATATTCTTGTACACACTTCAACAACTCATTAGAGAGAAAGAAACCCACGTGCCCTTGTATTGATATTCCTGCAGTAGCAGTTCAAATATGTTGTTAGTAGGTTTTTGCACAAGGGTGTGATCGGGACACATGAGTTTGTTGATGAAACATTGATGTTTAGGGCCTATAAAAGTGGCAGGATTATGACTTCAGATCCAATAAAGCATTTTGGTGTGGACAGGCGATGGCAGTAATTTCATTTCATTATTTATTTAACTTTTGTTCTTCATTCTGTCCACAAAAAAGTTGTCATGCGGGGATGTTTGGTACCAAAATCAGACGATGTCAAACAGCTTTTGAAATACAATAATTTATTAAAGCATCTTTAAATTCTGATATAAAACATTTTCCGATTTTTCTTCTTCAAAACAATCAGAAATCTCAGAAATACAGTCATCATCAATGTCAGTCTCTGGTGTGGCCGCCGGCAGCTGACCAGAGAGCCTAAGTGAGTATGATTGGAAAGCAATGGAAGACAGTGATGTAATGTGAGGTAAATACTAAACTCCTTACATTGAGATCAGATTATTCCTATCATGAACTATACTGTAGGTTGGGTGGCATAGGCCTGACTCCATCGTGTTCATATACAGTGGACTGTAGGAGAGGGAGATCATCCTCTGGATAAAGAGACAATAACAGAAACTGACGGCGACACTTCAGTTATTAAAGAGACAGAATGGAGAAAATCAATTATAAGCAATGAATAGCTTGTCTAATTCTGCATCTTGTAAAGTTGTTGTGTCCCTGAAAGCACAAATAACACAACAAAACAAAGTACTAACAAAACTGCATCAATGCATATTAAGCACACTTCTCCGAGCTTATCCTACCAATCTGTTGATACTTCAGTGAATAAATACCCCACCCTCACATGGCTGCTGACGTCACTTAAAAAAAAAAAAACACACACCTTTTTGTAACAGACGCGCTGAAAAGGCGCCACCATGCTTGCTTTTTAAAACACACAATTCAACATCAGTTTTGGCTATTTCATACACTCGCACATTAAATCAGCTCAACATAGAGTACTTGTTCAAGCAGGCAAGCACAAAGACTTTGAATTTATTACTCAATGCCTTTTGAGGATAATACTTGACCGCAGTGTTTGTAGACCGTGCATCTCAGGCGACGCAGTGGTTATTCACACTGAATTTATGTGTTTGACTTATAAGAGGCAAATTGTCTTTTGTTTTTCAGCCAGGGATTTGCTTTTCTGGCACAATCATCCATGGAAACTACCACACACCAGTTGATATTCTGCTCCTGCAAGGCCACGACCACGCTCCAAGATAGCTACTTTACTTAAATAAGGCAAGACGAGGGAGCTAATCTCTCTGGGAGGAGGACAGTTATTTACCAATAACCTGAGGGAATCTCCATTCAGGAGAACATTCGTTTAAAAAGGGCGCAGTGTTCTGTAGGACCACTAGAATAAAGATGCCTGCTCAGTCAGTTTGCAACATACTCCTGAAAGTTGTCTGAGAATGTAGGATTAAAAAGAACTCACTGTTTTGGAAAATAAAATTAAAGTTTAGATGTGACCGTGTTTGAAGATTTTGGGGAAAAAGAGCTCTGTTCTCTGGACATCAGAATAAAATTCATGACAAGATACCTGAATCACTTTTCAAGTAACACGTGAGATATGACCAGTGTAAATAACAAGAGCAAGTAACGTGTCGGGATGCCGCATGGAGGGAAGCGACGCGGTGAAGATGCAGATGCTTGAACGTTCCCACATTTGCCATAAGCCGTGAAGAATAAACGTTTTCGTGTCTGTATTGAAAGCAAATATTCTGGATGGAGATTGTCTGTGTTGCTACATTGCTCAAGTCAAAACCTGTGATATGGAATCTCTGTTGAAGTCATTTGTTCCTCTTTTCTACATCTTGGCAGCTGAGCACACCTCGTGTCCCGTCCAGTGAATCATCTGATCCAGTTGCTCCCATAACTGGACACTGACTTCACGCTGCAGCGCTTCTTCACGATCATGTTTATGTAGGCTTTCATGATCTTTGTGATCTCTCCAACCTGCAAGTGGGCAGATAAAAATGCATCAAAAATCTTTTTTTTTTGTTTCCCTAAAATATATAGATCATATATTTAGATAAAAAAAAAAAAAGAAAATATATACCTGCGGTGTTTCAAAGAACATCTCTCTCTCATCCACGGTGATCTTGTAGGTGCAGGGCTGTGGAGCTCCGAAGAAGATGATGTGCTCATATGGGAATGTCTCCAGGGGCTTTGGCTCTCCTCTCTTGTACACAGACACGTTCTCAGCACTCACACCCAACCACAGATCATGCGGGAAGCCTCCTTCTTTGCACTGTGAGGACACAGACACAGGACAATCATCATAGGCTGATTCTGAACTTATGAAGGAGAACGGGAACAGGCCAGACTTGACTGGTCCACTTCAAATACTTCATCAATATCATTATAACATTCAGTGTTTTAACAATCAGTTATATTTGAATCATGGCAACCAACCATCATAATATGATTCATTGAAATATGTATATAAATTTATTTTCATGCAAAGAGAGAACTTATAGGAAGTAACTTACTTCAACATCAAACAGCGTAGATCCATATCCTGGCCACTCTTTGATGATGGTCATGTATTTGAGCATGGCTTGGTGCTGGTCCAGACCTGTGAGGCGAGACCACTTCTCCACGATGCTCGCCCTGGTGGCAGACATCTCCTCCTTTATCCACATCTCCATCATCTGCTCCTCCTCCATGCGCTGCTTCTTCATTGAGCCCGTCTTCAGCCCGCGACGGAGCGTCCCGTCCAGGAAGCTCGTCCTCCGGCGCTCCAGAGTTTGGCCCGTCCCCGAGGCTCCGCCCACCTTGGTAAACTGTAGGATGCGAGTGCGCAGGCGGCCCAAGGGGTAGACGTTTTCCAGGTTCCATGTCACCCGTGCTTTGTCCCCGTGTAGGAACTGCAGACGTAGAGCCGCGAGGTGCTGCAGGGTCTCTTCTCGGGCAGGGAAGTGGCCCCGGGTCAAGCTCTCATGGGCCTGAAAGTAGAGCGAAGAAAATGAATAAACCACTAACACCAGCTGCACTTCTGATTAGACTTTCGTTACAATAAAACATGATCCGTTAAACATACTTGCTCAAACATGAAAGCAAACTCCACTCCTTCCTTAGGCATGCTTTCCACGTCCAAGAAACAGTAGAGTTTAAAATATAGTTTCCATTGGCCTTCATCCTGAGCTTCCTCACTGCCAGCCAGTCTGGGGAGGAAAGCCATAAATCTGTCACGCACACATCTGTTTCTGTCTAACATTACTGCACTATCTTCTTACCATTATCATGTCCTGAGCACACATTTCTATGTACCTCTTAAGGCTGTTGTATCATAAGATAACGTATAGAAACACGGTAAAATACATTATCTGGGGGGGAAAAAGGCATACCTTTCAAATTTAGCCAACACATCAGCCACGAGGACCCTGCTTTCCACAGCTTTGTCAATAGTATTGTTGTGCTCAAAAAGCGCAAACATGTTCCTGCTGTCCTCCATAGCAAGGCCTCTGATTAGCTTCTCCACCACCTGAGCAAATAATGGCAAGATTACATCTTCCGCAGTATCTCGTTGTCCAAAGACAGTAAATAATCACAGTGATGCTCACGGAGAGACATTTAAAAAGCTCACTTACCTCTCCAGCACTTGTATGTGAGTTGATGGAGATCTTACAAGAGCCTCCTCCGTGGCAATAGACTGTGGTGGTCATTTCCTGTCTGGTAAGCAGTGCCACGATTTCCTCTTGGGATGGAACAAACTCCCTCGTCTTGGTCTTTTTCAAAGACTCGCCGATGAAATGGGCGAACAATTCGATTTCTGTGCCAGGGAACAGCTCCTTAATCCTGAGAATAAACACAAAGATGGTGAACTACAAGTTCTCGCTACTAGGCTATCGTTAAAGGTGGACGTCCTTCTTCGTACCTTTTCAGGTGAAACTTGAGGTAGCGTAGGATGCCTCGGCTGGGCAGGAAGGTGCAGCTCATACAGGTCAGGAGGTGCCAGTGAGCGCGATTGGCGAGGCTGTTAGGGTGTGGGACGTGATTGGTTTGTTTGATCAGCTGACAGTAAACCTCATCCCTCAACGGCCTCAAGTCTTGACAGGTCTGCAGGATTCCCTGGATGATTGGCACAGGGTCTGATACAGCTTCCATCTCCTGCAGGGAGTTGAAAATCTTCACGGCCTCATCCTGCAGGCTGGTATAACCTTTTTCCTTTTGCACTGGGAGAGACAGAGAGAGGGAAATATTACTTGTCCTGCATAAATAGCTGAAATACACCGGAGAACATTTGTTTGAAATTTGAATTAATTGTACACCCAACAGCATCCACTGAAAACATGTACTACTCATGAGAACCTGACATCTTTGTCAAGCCAGTGAGCTTCCTTAATGTCTTAAAATATATATTTCTAATCCTAACCCTAACCCTTACTGCGCCACTGAATGAAAAAAAATGAACTGAAAATTGAATGCATACATCTACACTCCACAATAAGCAAACATATGAATGGCAATAGTTTTTCAAAGAGAAGCTGCAGGCCAGAGCACTCACAGTGGATGCTGACGTCTCCATAGGGCAGAGGTAGAAGAGGGGAGTGCAAAGGATGCTGGGTGTATCTCAAGATGGGGTTCCTCCAGTACGTCTGCTCCACAGCCTCTACGTTCAAACTGCTCTCCTGGACACAGAGACAGCAGAGTTAGTGATGTTTGTCTTCACTAATAATTTCCTCAAGAAGGTTCCTATTTAAGTGAGTCTAATAAGGAACACTCCAGGAAGTTGGTGAATAAACTGTAAGAAAAAAGAAGCAAACAAATGTTTTGAAGCAAGAAGACTAGAAGAAGATCACAGCACACAGGAAGTGAGTACAAGTACCTCACTTTACTACTGAGTGTGTCCCTGCCAAAGGTTTGCATGACTGAAAAGAAGTTTAAAATTAATGGCGATGGGTTAATGAAATGTGACGCATAATTATTCACAACACGTACAGAGCATTTAGTGTGACACAAGTAGCATGACATAAAATATCACAACCATACACATAAGATAAGATAATCCTTCAGAAAAACAGTCTAGTGAGTAGTTTAATACCTTGATGTCCCTGATGAGTTGCTGTGTTGGTGTTTCGATGGGAACTTTGCTATCTATGGCTCCCTGTATGGCATTCGCCCACCGCATGGCTTCATTCAGCATTTTAGTGTAAAGCCGATAAGAGTGCTTACGCCCGTGGATAATTATATTCCAGTAACCTGGGTGAAAATGAAAGAAGGTAACACAAAATTATAAATTATGCAAAAGCAAAATGGCACACGGGAGAGAGAGGGGAAGGCACTTAAGGAAATGAACAAATAACAAAATGAAACACTGAACACATGTCCCAACTGAGATCACTCAGACGACTGCAGATAATGTTAAACTGACCGGTGTCCTTGAAGACTTTCTCGTCAGGCTGCACCACAGAGCAGAGGCTGTTGAGGACCAGTGTCCCCAGTTTAGAGGCACTACGCTCCGATGACTTGTAATAGTCCAGGGAGTTAGTGGTGAGAACAAACCAGCGCTTCTTCAGCTTCAGAGAAGTGCTTTTGGCTCCTGACTTCATCTCTTTATGGAGCCACCCTGTGAAAGTTAAAACGAGAAATTTATTCATCAGTTCCTAATATGATATTTTTCTCATATGTTGTTGATTATCTTCTAAATTCGCTACATCAGACAATGATGGAAGACATCTGAGCTATAGCACTAGTACATGCAGTATATCAATTCAAACTCAGCTGTACAAAGCTCAGAGCACTGTGTCTCAGCCAACTGACCTCTGACTAAGAACTCCTGTCCATCAACCTTAGAGTCTCCCTTTGATTTCTGGAGCAGGCCTATCCAGTGGTGCATCTCCTCAGGAGTGTCTGTGTTGCAGTGGATCACTCGATTAGCCGTGATGATCACAAACGAGTTTGGTCTGGAAGCAGAAAACATCACAGGCATTTTTTTTCCAGTGTACATGTTGTCAGACCACTGGCTGTATTTAATAATTTATGAATCAAACACGAGTTAGGTTTACCTGTCTGGGTTGTCCGATGCACAAACGGAATCAATCAAGCCCACATCTAGTGTGCCCTGGAAAGAGATAAGAGGTGTGAATGGAATCCTCAGCTGAAAACTGCTCTGTTCACCATCTAGATGCTAGGTATCCTGGCGTTAAGATCAATGGTAGCGAGCTGTGACAGAAAAGTTGCAGGCCAGACAAAACTAACTAAACTAAGAGCTGAATGTCATTATAAAGCTTTGTATAGGTGTGGGGAGCGGCAGATTCAGGTTATAATTCTGCAGATGGTAACTGTTCGGACTTTTTGACCAACAATTTATGACCAACAAAGGCATTTTGACCAACAGTTGATTGGTTCAAAATCCTAAAATACTGCTTCCTACCAAGATATAGTTGGATCCAAACCCTAATGATAACATTTGTCATGAGTGGGTGTGTACTAAACCTGCCAAATCCAACAAGCAAAATGGAGAATGGAGAAGTGTGTTCATGTTTGGAGAAACTCTTTTTAATCAGTTTTGGAACATCTGCTGAATTTCAGTAGAAGCTCTTAGGCTCTATCTCCTGATGAACTTGCTGACGAGTTGACAAATGCCCGGTTTAGCTGCCTACTGAACTAGAGTGAAGAACTTGAAGGGTGATTGGTTCTAGGGTTCCTGAACGGAACCGCAAATGAACAAGAACCAAACTGGTTCTCTGTTGGTCATATAGCCACATTCTTTCCCATTATCATTTGACACATTGTCATTAAAAATGTGCATTACTGCACATCTCTGAATGCTATTATCTACCCTGCAATATTCAAATGTCAAAAAGTGAACAGTGACTCATCAGCGTGTGGGCTTTGCCGCTTCAGCTAAAATTACTATATGACCCAGATCTGGACCATCATACTGGTTCTGCATTGCTGAAAATGGAGCTGAGGCTGGGGCCCAGGCAGTAGAGAGGTAAAACAGCACTAACCACTGCATTCTTTGGGTTGGCCTGTTCATGGTGCATCTCCATGAGCTGCTCCGGGCTGGCGCTGTGGACCCGACTCAGCACATTGAACCAACCACTGAATGGGTCAGAGGGAGTTCAGAAAGTAACCGTCAGCAAACATGTAATTGAAAATTATACCATGAACTTCCACTGGCAACCACAAGGGGGAACTTTATACCCAAACATCCCTTTTACTGTGACATGATGGCTCAGTAAATCACTATTCACAAACCAGCTGCAGTTAGTTCTTCAGAATACGAGGATATAATGTACCTGGCATCTTCGGGGGACTCTGCATAGATGTGGTATGTCCTCTCCTCAGTCACAATATTCAGAGCATTTTCCTTCTCATGATTGTCCACGATGTCCCTGCAAAAAGACAGAATAAATCAAAAATGAGTGAACCTTGCATTGTTGTTTGTTTCAAGCAAATATTGTTTTCAATCAAGACCTAAAAATGAATTCATGAAACGAATCGTACTTGGCTGTGCGGACGTCGATAGTTCCTTTCAGCTTCTCCTCGCTGTCATTCTCAAAGTACATGAGTTTGGACTCGCGCAGAACGAACCAGCGCATCTTCCAGTTGCGCCGGGACAAAGTGGACATTCCTCCTCCTTTCTTGTAGAGCCAGCCGGACTTGAGGGAGTCCTGTTTCGCCCGGAACCACATGAAGGTCTCGTCTTTGAGCACACACCAGCGGCGACGCCACGGGATCATCAGACCACCTGAGAGGGGAAAAAGATTTGAATTCGTGGTGCGAAATCTTAGCATGTTAGAGAACGTAAAAATCTAATTTAACACGATTCCTGCACACTACACTCAACATTGCACATGAATGGTTTAGGATAACAAACAATATAAGCACCAGAACAGCAATAGAGAAAGAAACAGCCCGCAAGACATGTCTAAAACTGACAAAACAAATGTACAAGCTGTGTTCTGCTGTGCATAAATCATGTGCATGCCTGCTGGGCAGTGATTTGACTCCTCAGCTACTCACTCTTCATGTAGAGGTAGCCATGGAAGTACGGAGGCCCGCTGCCATTCAGCAGATTCATTCTCCCATTAGAAACTTCCTCATCTGTGTCCACATAGCCGTCGTTGTCATCATCACTGTCAATGAACTGGAACAAAGACATCAACGTTAACAGTGGTACTTCGCAGGAACTTCTGGGAGTCACACAACATAAAAAGCAGGTGACGTTATCAGCAGTGTCTTTAAGCAACAAGCTTAGCACTTGTTTAAATAGTCACACCTGAATATTTGCAAGGTTTTTTCTTTTGAATTTCTGAAGAAGTCAAGTCAAGTCATAGTGCTCATCTTGCAATTTCAGTGCCCAAAAATCTGTCCGACCTTGCTGCCATTACGCTGTCAATCACCCTCAAAACTGCTCCATGCGCTCGTTTGCCCGTGCCAACACATACAACATTTTTCTTTCCCTTTGACGTTTTGCTGATCTGACAGTGTTAGGTCTGAGCTCCCTGCTTGACTTGCAGTATCTGCACACAGATTCAAATGCTCAGTGGCAGAGCCAAAACAAATAATTCCAACAGTGTATCACCGCGGTTCCGACAGAGGCCGAGTCTTTTGATAAGATCCAGGCCTGCACACATTAATAGTGCAACTGAAAGTGTGGTTCGTCTTTCTTTAAGCAATGTGTGTGAAGCGTAATATACACAGGGGAAATCTGCGTCCGTCTGTGTCGGTGTACGTGAGAACAATGGCTTAAGTTAGATCTGACATCTCTAAGGTTAAACTCTAATGCATCTAATTTCTCTGCAAGCATAACATCCAATTTGTCAAGACGGGATTTCCTCTTTCGGGTAGATGTACTGGTTCTACGTCCGCAGGCCCTCAAATGTCGCTTCAAACAATTAGCCGTTTGGATTATAGCCAAGTGCAACTTTGCACATTTTCCAGTTGCAACAACTCAACAGAATATCACAGTAACTACTCTTAGCTTGTCATTTCTCACCGAGTCTGAGCTGCCTCTGAAGGAGTCCAGGCTGTTTTGGGTGCAGGAGGATTTCCGTAACACCTCCTCATCTGTGATATGGCCGTCGTTAGTGCTAGCTCCTGAGCTACCGTGAGCCTCCTCAAACTCTTCCTGGTCATAGTCTGACTCTGTGTCTGGCAGGTTTGCGTGGGATGGCTCTTCGTTGACAGGCTCAAAGCCTGATCCCCTGCTGGCCCGCTGACATGGTCTCATTTCTCCATTAGTGACCGCAGGGGAAAGAGGAGGGTGCGGGGTTTGGGAGTCTGTGAGAGCGGGGCCGCGACTCAGTCCGTTGGGAGTAACTGGTGTGAGTTTTCCTGGTGCAGACGAGGAGGCTGAAGGGGGGGAGACCAATAGTCCTTCAGCAAAGGCAAGTGGAGGAGGTGGAATACTTTGGAATACTTCCTTGTCAAGAGGGACCACAGCTGGAGGAGGGAAGTCAGGCAAAGGAATGCACTCATCTTCTGCATGGAAACCCTCATCTACCTCCTCCTCAGCCAGTGGAGCGGTTGATTCAGTTGGGTCGTGTAGGTTCTCCTCACTTGAGAGCGATGGCTCTAGACCACCAAAGTCCAGCAGCTCCAGGAACTCTGTAGCCACACGGGAAGCCTCTTTCTCCAGTCGGTAGATCTCTGCATCCCGCATCTGCCGGAGCTCCTCGCGGGAGACATCCCCGAGAAGGGACACGCCGTCTTCCTGCTGCTTCTGCAGACGCTCTATCTCTCTCTCAAGTCGCAGGATCTCCTCCATCTGACGGCTCTCCTCCTCAGAGGTGTGGCTGTTGGACAGAGTCTGTGACAGCTCCTTCTGTTGAAGTAAAGAGGAAGAGCAAAATGGAGAGCTTCGTGAGACTGAATTCACAGCTCAGATTTTACAGCTCAGTACGTGA